>NC_082708.1:15740698-16350698 GCF_030144855.1 Hypanus sabinus
ACATCCAACTGCGTGGATGCAACAGTAATTAACACTTATTTTGGTTGTGATGGTGGGAAGATCCAGGCATTTGAAATTGTCACAGGTGTAGCTTGAATACGGATTTGGTTGAATTGCCCTGATTTTTATTTGATCTTTAGCACATAAAATATTGTACTGTATAGTGTTGGGCCAGGCAGACCCTTTTTAAACCAAGAGGATCTCCATCTGTTGCCTGTTGTCTCTCACATTGGCGAATAAAGTACTTTCTACAGTACTTCTCTCCGTGCCTTCATTCACGTGACAATAGATAGTACATAATAATGCAGGCAAATAATCAATTTTCATAACAAGGCACACAAAACGCTGGAGGATCTCATCGGGTCAGGCAGCATACACAGAGGGGAATAAACAGTCGATATTTTGGGCCAAGCACAGGCCATTGATGACCTCCCATCTCCATCATCCAAAGTCGATGGTAGGGTTGGAGTACATTAATGTTTCTGTAATCCACTGTATCCACTCTACAGGGGATATGCCGAGCAACACATACAAAATGCTGGAGGAACTCAACAGGCCAGTCAGCATCAATGGAAAAGAGTACAGTCAACACTCTTCATTTCATCCCTCCTCCTTCAGGTTTCACCGAACATCTTGTGCTTCTCTCTCTCCGCTCCTCCCCATCTACTTCTCAGCTTTTTGTTCTCCAGTCCTGCTGAAGGGCCTCGGCCCAAAACATCAGCTGTACTCTTTTCCATAGATGCTGCCTGGCCTCCTGAGTTCCTCCAGCATTTTGTTTGTGTTGCTTGGATTTCCAGCATCTGCAGATTTTCTCTTGTTTATGAGGGCATACACCTCTTGGCCAGCCTTACCCCTTTCCACCTTTCATGACGGGGACATTGGGTTAGACTATGGGAGCTAAGCACCCAAGAAGAAGAATGTTTAGACTGAAACCCGTCATCAGGAATGGGAAAAAAGGGGAAGAAGCCAGAATCGAACCAGTGACCGGGGTGCAGGCCAACTGACTCATCCACGGCAGTGTAGCAGTTAGCGTAACACTATTAGAGTCTGGGATATCAGTATTTGGAGTTCATCTTTGGCACTGTCTGTAAGGAGTTTGTATGTTCTCCCCAAGACCAGGTTTCCACTGTGTGCTGTGGTTTCCTCCTACATTTGTGTAAAAGAAATGACATCAAACAATCCTGATCTACAATAAATGATTAGGCTAGACACAGCTTTTTGGACTGGATGGGCCTGTTCTGTTCTGTATCTCTAAATAAATCAATAAATAAAAGATTCAGAAGGTGGGGGAGAGGAAGGAGTACAAGTTATCAAGTAGTAGGTGAAATCAGGTGAGGAAGGAAGTAGATTGGTGGGGGAGTGACAAACTGGGAGGTGATAGGTGGAAAAGTTAAAGGGCTGAAAAATGAATTTGGTGGGACAGGAGAGATGATCATGGAGAAGTCACTGCATAATTACAATCCCAAGGGAAGAAACTTCAAATCATCCACCATTGTCCCTGTACCAAAAAAGACCACGGTAACATGCCTGAACAATTGGCATCCTGAAAGTTTAAACTAGAATTGCTGGGTGGTGGGAACTGAACTGAAGTGACAGAGGAAAGGGAGGTTGGTACACAAATAGAGAAAGCTTGGAGACAGTGCGAAAGGGAGGACAGGCAGGTGAGAGAGAAGGGACACACTCAGAACGATGGTTTCAGATGTGTCTATTTTAATGCAAGGAATATTATGAATAAAGCGGATGAGCTTAGAGCGTGGATCAGCACTTGGAGCTATGATGTTATGGCCATTACAGAGACTTGAATGGTGCAAGGACAGGAAAGGTTACTTTGAGTGCCGGGCTTTAGATGTTTCAGAAATGACGAGGAGGGTGGTAAAAGAGGAGGGGCTGTGGCACTGTTGATCAGAGATGGTGTCATGGCTGCAGAAAAGGAGGAAGTCATGGAGGGGTTGTCTACGGAGTCTCTGTGGGTGGAAGTTAGGAAGAAGAAGTGGTCAATAACTCTGCTGGGTGTTTCTTATGGACCATACAATAATAACATCGAGGAGCAGATAGGGAGACAGATTCTGGAAAGGAGTAATAATAACAGGGTTGTTGCTTTAATTTCCCAAATATTGATTGGCATCTTCCTAGAGTGAGGGGTTTAGATGGAGTGGAGTTTGTTAGGTGTGTTCAGGAAAATTTCTTGATACAATATGTAGATAAGCCTACAAGAGGAGAGGCTGTACTTGATGTAGTATTGGGAAATGAACCTGGTCAGGTGTCAGGTCTCTCAGTTGGAGATAGTGATCACAATTCTATCTCCTTTACCATGGCAAAGGAACAGACAAGTTAGGGGAGTATTTAATTGGAATAAAAGGAAATATGAAGCTACCAGGCAGGAACTTGGAAGCATAAATTGGGAACAGATATTCTCAGGGAAATGCACAGAAGAAATGTGGCAAATGTTCAGGGGATATTTGAGTGGGTTTCTGTTTAGATATATTCCAATAAGACAAGGAAAGGATGGTAGTGTACAGGGACCATGGTGTGCTAAAGCTGTTGTATATCTAGTCAAGAAGAAAAGAAAAGCTTATGAAATGTTCAAAAAACTAGGTAATGACAGAGATCTACAATATTATAAGACTAGCAGGAAGGAGCTTAGCAATGAAATTAGGGGAACCAGAAGGGGCCATGAGAAGGCCTTGGAGGACTGAATTACGGAAAACCCCAAGGCATTCTACAAGTATGTGAAGAGCAAGAGGATAAGACGTGAGAGAATAGGACCAATCAAGTGTGATGGTGGAAAAGTGTGTATGGAACCAGAGGAGATAGCAGAGGTAATTAATGAATACTTTGTTTCAGTATTCACTATGGAAAAGGATCTTGGCAATTGCAGGAATGACTTGCAGCAGACTGAAAAGCTTCAGCATGTCAATATTAAGGAAGAGGATGCTCTGGAGCATTTGAAAAACATCAAGTTGGATAAGCAGGTACAGAGGATATGTGAGAGGTAAGGTTTTTTATGCAGAGAGTGGCAAGCGTGTGGAATAAGCTGCCGGTGGTGGTGATGGAGGCGGAAATTCTAGGGTCTTTTAAGAGACTCCTGGCTGGATACATGCAGCTTGGAAAAATAGAAGGCTATGGGTAAACATAGATAGTTCTAAGGTAAGGACATGTTTGGCACAGCTTTGTGGGCCAAAGGGCCTGTATTGGGTTGTAAGTTTTCTATGTTTCTATGTTTTCTGTGCTTCTGTTGCATTCACCTCAGTAATAAGCAAATTCTTTAAGAGACTGGTCAAGGATTACATCTGCAGCTTTCTACCACCCAAACTGGACCCCCTACAATTCGCCTACCGACACAACCGACTGGCAGATGACCCAATGGCCACACTCTACACACCGTCATTACACAACTGGAGAAGAAGGATGCTTATGTAAAACTGGTTTTCCTGGATAACAGTTCAGCATTCAACACCATAGCTCCACCCAGGCTCAACAAGTAGGTCAGAAACCTTGGACTTGGCCCTGCCATGTGCAGCTGGATCCTGGACTTCTTGTCAGATCACCAGCAGGTGGTAAGAGTGGGCTCCCTCACCTCCACCCCTCTGACTCTCAATACAGGAGCCCTTCAGGTCTGTTTGCTGGGTCCCCTCCTTCACTCTCTGTATACCCACAACTGCGTCACCACCCGCAGATCTGATCTTCTAATTAAATTTGCTGACGACACTGCGTTGATTGGCCTTATCTCAAACAATAACAAGGTGGCCTACGCGGAAGAAGTCATCTGTCTGACACAGTGGTGTCAAGAAAACAAACTCTCCCTCAATGTTGCAAAAGCAAAGGATCCGATAGTGGATGACAGGAGGAATGGAGACAGGCTAACACTTATTGACTTCAGTGGGTTTGGGGTTGAGATGGTAGACAGCTTTAAGTTCCTCAGAAAGTTGAAGTTTGGTCTGGGCCTCAAATCCTAAGAACTTTCTACAGGGGCACAATTGAGAGCATCCTGACTGGCTGCATCACTGCCTGGTGTGGGAACTGTACTTTCCTCAATCGCAGGTCTCTGCAGAGAGTGGTGTGGATAGCCCAGTGCATCTGTGGTTGTGAACTTCCCACTATTCAGGACGTTTACAAAGACAGGTGTGTAAAAATGGTCTGTAGGATCATTGGGGACCCGAGTCACCCCAACCACAATCTCTTCCAGCTGCTACCATCCAGGAAACGGTACCGCAGCATAAAAGCCAGGACCAACAGGCTCCAGGACAGCTTTTGCCACCAGGCCATCAGACTGATTAACTCATGCTGATCTGAGTGTATTCTTTGCTACATTTACTGTTCTATTTATTATAGATTATCATAAATTACTATGATTGCACATTGCACATTTAGACCGAGACATAACGTAAAGATTTTTACTCCTTATGTATGTGAAAGATGTAAGAAATAAAGTAAATTCAATTCACGCATACAAAATACTAGAAGAACTCAGCAGGTCAGGCAGTATCTATGGAGCGTAATAAGTAATGTTTTGGGTCGAGACCCTTCATTGAGATGAGAAAGGAAAGGGAAGAAGCCATGATAAGAAGGTTGTGGGAGGGAAAGGAGTGCAAGTTGGAAGGTGATAGGTGAATTCAGGTGAGAGGAAGGGGGATAACTGGGGGTGGGTAGTGAGGGGGAATGACGTGAGAAGCTGGGAGCTGAGAGTTGGTAAAGGTAAAGAGCTAAAGAAGAAAGAATTTGATAGGAGAGGACAGCAGATTATTGAATAAAGAGAAAGAGTTTCTCCCACTTTCTTATTCTGGCTACTGCCCCCTTCCTTTCCAGTCCTGATGAAGAGTCTTGGCCTGAAATGTCTACTGTTTATTCCTCTCCATAGATGCTGCCTGATCTGCTGAGTTCCTCCAGCATTTTGTGTGTGTTGTCCATGATTTTCTACATCTCCAGAATTTCGTGATTCTGTTTCACATTCACTCAGATTTTATTGGTTGTGAAGTGGCAGATTAGGATAAGTGGGAATAACAAACTTCTACATATGTGGTAGGTGGTGTCCGATGAAATGAGAAGAGGAACCATTTGTGAGGTGGTCTGGCAAACTTTAACCTTTGACAGTAAGCTTATTCAAAATCAGTCGTGATTACATTCTTATTCCTTTTAATGAGAGTGCAGAAAAGGTAATGTCATAAGACCATAAAGTATAGGAGCAGAATTAGGCCATTTTGGCCCATCTAATCTGCTGTATCATTTCATCAAAGCTGATCCATTTTCTCTCTCAGCCCCAATTTCCTGCCTTCTCCCTGAATCCCTTCATGCCCTGCCCAATCATGAATCTATCAACCTCTGCCTTAAGTATATATAAATACTTGGCCTCCACAGCTGCCTGTGGCAAAGAAATCTACAGATTCACCACTCTCTAGCTAAAGAAATTCCTCTTCACCTCCATTCTAAAAGGATGCTCCTCTATTCTGAGGCTGCGTCCTCTGGTCCTTAACTCTCCCACCATAGGGATCTTCCCCACATCCAATCTATCGAGGCTTTTCAAAATTTGATAGGTTTCAATTAGGTCACCCCTTATTCTTCTGAATATCAGTGAATAGAGGACCAGAGCCATCAAATGCACTTCATATGATGAGCCGTTATTTTTACGAAGCTCACGTAGAGTGACAAATAAGTTTCAGGTTTTCATATATACACCTATACATTTTCTTGAAGTTGCAATAATACTGTCCATACTGTGAGTGCCTTTAGCTACGTCTCTCTTTAAAAGTAAAGCTTGGCCTGTTATTTTCCTCTTTCTTATTCTGAACATTCACTGTTTTGTTTTTCTTATTGTGAAATCTGTTCCAATCTGAAGCAAGCTCCTCAATCTTGTCTTGGGCTATTAATTTCTCATGTTGGTGGTGAGTATGTTTACATTGACATTTTAAACTGACATGTTTCATAAATGCTATTAATTATTATAATTTGATTTTATTTTTGTACGTGCTCAGTTTGTCTTCTTTTGCACATTGATCGTCAGTCTTTGAGTTTAGTTTATCATTGATTTTATTGCATTTCTTTGTTCTACTGTGAATCTCAGGATGACGTATATATTCATTGATGATAAAATTAGTTTGACCTTTTGAACTTTGCTCTTGTGGATTTTTATAACTGTCCACCAATAAAACTAGTTTTCCCCAAATTGACTGGCGTTCAGCAAATTATTTATCCACTCCAAAGGTTTCTGGAGTATCCACAGCCAATCCTTTTCCTGAAGTCTGTAATGTCTTCTGCAGACTGAGCTTTCCACATCCTGATGTAATGAGACAAATTTGAGGTAGATTTTTAGAATGTGTTGAGGGCTTCTCATATTCTGAATGGATTGCCCGAGCATTAGCTTGAATGTTAGCCATAGGGCACAGAACCTCAGCTGAAGATTGAACCATGCTTTGAAGGACTTATAGATAATTTACTACACCGTCCGCTCTTAAAAGAGAGCAATATTTTGAGTGGTTTGGTCAAAGTTCAAAGTAGACCACTTGCAACACCGAGGTGCTGATATGTATCTTCAGGTTATCATCAGAATGGGGTTCATTATCACTGACCCAAGTTGTGAAATTTGTTGATTTTTGGCAGCAGTACATAAAAAAATGTACCATAAATTACAATAAGAAATATGTATAAACTAAAACAGTAGGGCAAGAAAAATGCAAAATAGTGAGGTAGTGTTCCAAACACAAGAAAGTCCGCAGGTGCTGGAAATCTAGAGCAACACACAGGAAATGCTGGAGGAACTCAGCAGGTCAGGCAGCATCTATGGGAAAGAGTAATCAGTCAACGCTTCAGGCCAAACTGTCCTGATGCCCAAAGCGTTAACTGTTTACTCTTTCCTATAGATGCTGCCTGACATGCTGAGTTCCTCCAGTATTTTGTGTGTGCTGGTGAGTGGGGTAATGTTCACAGGTTCACGGACCATTCAGAAATCCAAATGCTGTGTGTGCGCCTTCAGGCTCCTGTACCTCCTCTCTGAAAGTAGTAATGAGAAGTGGGCATGTCCTGAGTGTTGGGTGTCTATAATGATGAGTGCTGCTTTTCTGAGGCATTGCTTTCTGAAGATGTCCTCATTGGTAAGGAGGCTAGTGGCCATGATGGAGCAGGCAGCATTTATTACCCTCTGCAGCTTTTTTTCTGACCCTGTGCTCTTCCATACCAGTCGGTGATGAAACAATACATCTATAGAAATTTACTGGAGTCTTTAGTGGCATACCAACTCTCCTTAAAATCCTAATGAGCCCACACTGGTTGAAAGCCCAAGTTGGTGTGGTCTTTCATTGATTCTATGATGGTTATTATATTATTATGGATTTATTGAGTATGTCCACAGGGAAATGAATCTCTGGGTTATACTTGGTGACATATATGTACTTTGACAATAAATTTACTTTGAACTTTGAACTTGTGTACTGGAAAAGACATTAAACAATCTTGAATCTTGAGTAAGAATAAAGCTATTTCAGGACACAAAAAGCTTCATGTGCTGAGACTGCACAATCTTTCTTTGATTAATGGATTGAAACAAGGGTCTTATAAGGCTGACTATTGTCTGCAATTGAAGAGCAACCATATGATAATTATGGGTTGCCTATCAAATGGAGAGTTACCACAGAATTAAGGTAACTGCCACCAGCTGTGATGAAAGCAGTAAGCTTACACTCAGCCGAGGGTTCTCAAAATGAGTGAGTATAACATTTCAAACTCTTGCAATGCAAGGAGAATGTGTGCATTAATGATCCATTTAACATCAAAGATCCACTTTTCATCTTGCTGCTGGGATTTGTTAGTAAGAGCCAACCTCAGTCGAAACTCTGCACATGGTTTTAATTTCATTCCCTTTGCAGTCATCTGCCCTGCCTACCCAGCAAGTAGTACAAGTCTCCAACTATGCTTCAGACTTTTTGTCCATAGCATGGCACGTGCCACCCTGCTTGTCACTCTCACCTTGGTGACCTTGGATGCTGAAATCGTGGAGGCAAGGCTTTGATACTTCACCCAATCCTGGAAGCTTTTGCTTGTCTGGTGACAATGAAATGGAACTGGATTTGGTAGTGGTTTATTATTGTGACATGTACAAAGATACAGTGAGCAGCTTGTCTTGCATGCTGCCAGAGTTGCAGGTAGAGGCAGGTACATTAGGGACTTCTAAGAGACACATAGATAGAAAAATGGAGGATTATGTAGGAAGGAAGGGTTAGATTGATTTTGGAGAAGGTTAAGAGTTCAGAACAGCATTGTGGCTATGGTGCTGTTATGAAGAGAACAAGGAGAAACAAGAAAAGAAAGAAGAATAGAGTGCAACCATCAGAGAGAAAGTGCAGTGCAGGTAAACCAAGTACAAGATTGTAAGAGGGTAGATTGACATCAAGAGTCCTTCTCATCGTATTCCTTCTTTTGTGTGTTATGTGTTATACCCTATGATGTGGGCAGTCATGATTTTTCCCTGTCCATGGTTGCTCTTGGCAAATTTTTCCACAGAAGTAGTTTTCCATTGCCTTCTTCTGAGCAGTGTCTTTACAAGACGGGTAGACGGGTGACCCCAGCCATTAGCAATATTCTTCAGAGATTGTCTGTCTGGTGTCAGTGGTCGCATAGCCAGGACTTGTGATATGCACCAGCTGCTCATATGACCATCCAGCACCTGCTCTCATGGCTTCACATAACCTTGATTGGGGAGGATGGGGGCTAAGTAGGTGCTACACCTTGCCTGTGAGTGACTTGCACACTAGAGGAGGGAAGGAGCGCCTTACATCTCCTTTGGCAGAGATGTATCTCCATCCTGCCGCACATCTTATTATACTAGGTAGCCATTTAGAAGTATTACACAGTGAGGTAAAAGTTGTCCTTGAGCCAGACGATACATGCTTTTGTGCTTTTTTTATTTTCTGTCTGATGGGAGGGAGGAGAAGAGTGAAAATCCAGGGTAGGTGGGGGCTTTTATCATGCTGGCAACTTTATTGAGGCTGCAAGAAGTGCAGACATAGAGGGGAGGCTTGTTTTTGTGATGTGCTGAGCTGTGTCCACAATCTCTGTGGTTTCTTGTAGTCACGGGCAATGCAGTTTGTATACCAATCTGTGATGCATCCAGACAGGATGTTTTCTATGATGCATCAAGAAAAGTAGGTAAGGGTCGAAGGAGATATGCCAAATTTCTTTAGCCTCCAGTGTTATCACTCCCATCAAAGAAAATTAAAGTCAATCCAACCAAATCAAACCAACTTTCTCATTTGTTCCAAAAATCTCCAGAGCACATGAAACACACTGAAATGGCCAATAGTTTTGGACCCCTTAGCTAAGAAAGGATATAATAGTTTGGGGGCAGTCCAAAGGAATATTGCCAGTCTAATTACCTTGTTGGGAGGGTTGCCCCATCAAGAGAGGCTAAATATTTTGTGTGTATACAATAGACAGACAGACAGTCATATAAACCAGGTGGCATTGAAACTCACTGCTCTGATGAAGCTCAGAGAGCAGTAGTGTACATGTTGCCACTCTATCATACTCTGGTTAGACCACACTTGGAGAATTGTGTTCTGTTCTGGTTGTCCCTTTATAGGAAAGATGTGGAAGTTTTAGAAAGTAGGCTAGGGATTTTCTCTTTGGAGCAAAGGAGGACGAGAGGTGTACAAGATGACAAAAGGCATTAATCAAGTGGATTGCCAGAAACTTTCTCCTGGGGTTGAAATGGCTAATGCAAAGAAGCATAATTTTAAAGTGATTGGAAACAAGTATAGGGAGGAAGTCATGGGTAGGTTTGTTACATGGTGGGTAACATGGTGGTTGCATGGAATACCCTGTCAGTGCTGGTGGTAGAGACAGATACTACATTAAGGGCATTTAAGAAACTCTTAGATAGGCACATGGATAATAGAGAACTGGAGGCCCAACCTATCTTCAGTAGGCATACTCTACAATCCAGACAGCATCCTGGTAAATTTCTCTACACTGTCTTTACTGGTTAAGAACATTAGTTTTGGACCCTGGGTATTCACGTTCAAACTGCTCGTGGAACTCTATGTTGTGATTATTGGTCCCACAGCATTTCTTGCTACTCCTCGTACTTATGGGATTGGAGATGTCCATTGATCACTGATTTCTGTCATATTGCTGCTTCCACTACCTCTACCACCATTTGGGAACATAAAAGTTCCCCAAAATTGGTATTTTTCCCCGAAGAAGCAGGAGAGGGAACAGAACCTTGTCCTTATGAATGGAGCTTCTTCGAGATGGTCACCAGCTTCAATTTCCTAGGTACCTACATCATCCGCAGCATCTCCTGGTCCCTCCGTACCGATGTGGCGATCAGGAAAGTGTATCAGTGTTTGTACTTTCTTGGGCCAGGCTTGTCCACAAGCATTGTCTCGAACTTCTAGACATGCATTATAGAAAGTACCTGATGAGTTGATTTCAGCTTGCTGCACTCTAAATTGTCAGAACTTGCAGGAAATAGTAAATGCTGAAGACTATTGTGGACACCAAGTCCTTGGGCATATTTTAAGTGGAGGTAGATAGTTTCTTGATTAGTACAAGTGTCAAAGGTTTCAGGGAGAAGGCAGGAGAATGGGGTTGAGAGTGATAATAAATCAGCCACGATGGAATGGACTCATTCTGTTCCTATGTCTTATGGTCTGAATACCAAAGTGGCAGCAAAAGAGGTAGAATAATGGGTTCAGTACCATTGAGAAAGGATGTGAAAGAGGTGATTGCTTCAGAAATTTGATTGCAATGGGGAAGAAGCTGTATTTGAGTCTGGACATCAGAATGTACAGGCTCCTTTCAAGAAGAACTGCATGGAAGGAAGAGAAGAGCTTGTGATGGGCTAAATAATAAACTCCACAGATTCATTACTTTCTGGCTAAAGAAATTCTTCCTCAGCTTTATTGTTAATAGATATCCTTATTCTAAGGCTGTGCCCTTTGGTCCTAGACTTACTTGCTGTAGGAAATATCCTCTCCATGTCCACTCTATCCAGGCTTTTCAATATTTGATAGGTTTTTATTGAAATCCCTTTCATTCTTTTAAACTCCAGAGAGTATAGGCCCAGAGATATCAAACTCTATTCACATGTTAACCTGTTCATTTCAAGAAGAATTCTCATCAACCTCTTCTGGACCTTCTCCAATGTCAGTACAACTTTTCTTAGATAAGGGGCCCAAACTACTCACAATATTGAACAATGCCTTATAAATCCTTAGCCTTACATCCTTGCTCTTATATTCTAGTCCTCTTGAAATTAATGCTAACATTGCATTTGCCTTCCTCAACTCTGACTCAACCTACACGTTTTTATTTATTGATTGAGATACAGTGCAGAGTAGCCTTTCTGGCCCTTTGAGCCGAACAGCCCTGCAACCCCTGATTTGACCCGAGCCTAATTACAGAACAATTTACAATAATCTAGTTAACCCACTAATCATACATCTTTGGATTGTGGGAGGAAACTGAAGCATCTGGAGGAAACCCATGCCGCCAATGAGAAAACAAACAGCAGCGAGAATTAAACCTGGGTTGCTGGTTCTATAAAGCATTGCACTAACCACTATGCTTCCATGCTACCCCAAGTTAGGGGAATCAGGGAATCCCAAATCTCTTTGTCCCTCTGACTTTTGAATTCTCTCCCCATTTAGAAAATAGTCAATGCCTTTATTCCTTCTTCCAAAGTGCAAAACCATACCCTTTGTTCTCTCAATCTGTCTAAGTCCTTCTTCAGACGCCCTGCTTCCTCAATGCTACCTGTCCCTCTAGCTATCTTCATACCATCTGCAAACTTGGCCAAAATGCCATCAATTCCATCATCTAAATCTTTGACATATAATGTGAAAAGAAGCGGTTCCAACACCAATCATTGTGGAACACTACTAGTCACTGGCAACCAGCCAGAGAAGTCCCCTTTATTCCCACTCTTTCCCTCATGTCAGTCAGCCAATCTTCTGTCCATGCTAGTATCTTTCCTGTAAACAAGGAACTCTTATCTTGTTCATCAGCCTCGTGTGCAGCAACTTTTCAAAGGCCTTCTGAAAATCCAAGTAAACAACATCCAATGGCTTATGACTTTGTCTATCCTGTCTGTTATTTCCTCTTAGAATTCCAAATGATTTGTCAGGCAAGATTTCCCCTTAAAGAAGGCATACCTATTTTGTTATGTGCCTCCAAGTACCCTCAAACCTCATCCTTTATAATGAACTCCAATATCTTCTCAACCACTGAAGTCAGGCTAATTGGTCCAATCTTGCCTTTCATCTGTCTCCTACCCTTCTTGAAGTGTGAAGTGACATTTGCAATTTACCGGAATCATTCCAGAATTTAATGATTCTTGAACGATCTCTTCAGCTAGCTGTGTTGGAACAATCTGTTTCTGACCACCACATCCATGTGACTTATCCACCTGCAGATTTTTCAGCTTCTCAAGTGCTTTTTCCTTAGGAATAGAAATTGCACTCGCCTCTGCTCTCTTGTACTCTTGAATCCAAAGATTCAAAGTACATTTATTATCAAAAAAGGTCAGCAGTATACTGCTCTGAGACTCGTCTTCCCCACAGGCCAACATAAAACAAAGAAAACCATGGAACCTGTTCGAAGAAAAACATCAAAACCACCCTCCTCCCCCATGTTCAGTTCACCTCAATGTTCATTATCTTCAGGCTTTGGGAGGACCGACCAGAACAGGTCTTCAGGTCTTACACGGTGAGTGGTAGAGCACTGAGGAGTGTGGTAGAATAGAGGGATCTGGGAATACAGGTCCATAATTCCTTGAAAGTGGTATCAGAGTTAGATAGGCTCGTAGATAAATCTTTTAGCACATTGGCTTTCAAAAACTAATTAGGAGTTGTTGATTAGTAACAAATTAACTGTGCTCTTTGGAATAATACCTCAAAATATCTGTGTCATTTCTTTGTCTGACCAACATGTTATTGCGTTTGTTACATTGATAGCTAGGAGGGCCATTCTGTTGAAGTGGAAGGATATGTCGGCTCCCACTCTGTCACAACGGTTCTCTCAAGTGATGTTATGTCTTAGTTTGGAAAAAAATTAGCAGTCGAACCTTCGAACCTCTGTTTGATTTTGAGAAAAGATGGGGTTCATTTGCTCGTTACTACCATTTGAGTTCATTGATAGATTTCCTCCATGACCTAATTGTAAATTTTGGTGTAATTTTTTTTTGCTGGCGGTTTGATGTTTATCTTTAGAAGCTTTTTGTATGACGCATGGCTCCGGGGTTGAACACCAAATGGGTCCTTTTTTTTCACCTTTTTCTTGCTTCAGTAGGGTTTTTTTTTCTTTTCTCCTCTTTTTTTGTGTCACCATATTTTTCAATCCTTAATATTGTTGTTTTTTTTTCTCTTTTAAGACATTGTAAGTGTTACTTACTTCAATGTACTCTTGTATTTTGGATAATAATAATAATAAAAAGATTTGAAAAGAAAGGAGTTGTTGAAATTGTATGAGAGGTTAGTGAGGCCTAATTTGGAGAATTGTGTGCAGTTTTGGTCACCTACCTACAAGAAAGATGTAAATAAGCTTGAAAGAGTGCAGTGAAAATTTACAAGGATGTTGCTGGAACTTAAGGACTTGAATTAAAGGGAAAGGTTAAATTGGTTAGGACTTTGCTTCCTAGAACATAGAACATTGAGGGGAGATTTGACAGTGATTCTGATTCTGAGAATAATACAACAAAGGAGGAGCCCCTTCAGCCCGTGATCTTGTGTTGAGTAATTAACTAATGATACCTATTCCCTTCTCAGAATCAGAATCAGGTTTAACATCACTGGCATATGTCGAGAAACTTGATGTTTGAAGCAGCAGCATACTGCGACACACAATGATAAAAAAAACTATAAATTATTATAAGAAATAGAACCATAGAACATTACAGCACAGAAACAGGCCTTTTGGCCCTTCTTGGCTGCGCCGAACCATTTTTCTGCCTAGTCCCACTGACCTGCCCCCAGCCCATATCCCTCCATACACCTCTCATCCATGTATTTGTACAAGTTTTTCTTAAATGTCAAAAGTGAGCCTGCATTTACAACTTCATCTGGCAGCTCACTCCACACTCCCAACACTCTGTGTGAAGAAACCCCTCCTAATGTTCCCTTTAAACTTTTCCCCCTTCACCCTTAACCCATGTCCTCTGGTTTTTTTCTCCTCTAGCCTCAGTGGAAAAAGCCTGCTTGCATTCACTCTATCTATAACCATCATAATTTTATATACCTCTTTCAAGTCTCCCCTCATTCTTCTATGCTCCAGGGAATAAAGCCCTAACCCTATTCAACCTTTCTCTGTAACTCAGTTTTTCAAGTCCCAGCAACATCCTTGTAAACCTTCTCTGCACTCTTTCAACCATATTAATATCCTTCCTGTAATTCGGTGACCAAAACTACATACAATACTCCAAGTCTGGCCTCACCAATTCCCTATATAACCTCACCATAACATTCCAACTCCTATACTCAATACTTCAATTTATAAAGGCCAATGTGCCAAAAGCTCTCTTTACTACCCTATCTACCTGTGATGCCACTTTTAGGGAATTTTGTATCTGTATTCCTAGATCCCTCTGTTCTACTGCACTCCTCAGTGCCCTACCATTTACCTTGTATGTTCTACCTTGGATTTTTTCCTTCCAAAGTGCAATACCTCACACTTGACTGTATTAAACTCCATCTGCCATTTTTCAGCCCATTTTTCCAGCTGGTCCAGATCCCTCTGCAAGCTCTGAAAACATTCCTCACTTCCAATCTTTGTATCATCAGCAAATTTGCTGATCCAATTTGCCACATTATCATCCAGATCATTGATATAGATGACAAATAACAATGGACCCAGCACAGATCCCTGTGGCACACCACTAGTCACAGGCCTCCACTCAGAGTAGCAATCCTCCACTACCACTCTCTGGCTTCTCCCATTGAGCCACTGTCTAATCCAATTTACTACCTCTCCATGTATACCTAGCAACTGAATCTTCCTAACTAACCTCCCATGCAGGACCTTGTCAAAGGCCTTACTGAGGTCCATGTAGGCAACATCCACTGTCTTCCCTTCATCCACTTTCCTTGTAACCTCCTCGAAAAACTCTAATAGATTTGTTAAACATGACCTACCACACACAAAGCCGTGTTGACTCTCCCTAATAAGTCCCTGTCTGTCTAAATACTTGTAGATCCTATCTCTTAGTACTCCTTCCAATAATTTACCTACTATTGACGTCAAACTTACTGGCCTATAATTTCCCAGATTACTTTTAGAGCCTTTTTTAAACAACGGAACAACATGAGCTATCCTCCAGTCCTCTGGCACCTCACCCGTAGATGCCGACATTTTAAATATATCTGCCAGGGCCCCTGCAATTTCAACACTAGTCTCCTTCAAGGTCTGAGGGAATACTCTGTCAGGTCCTGGGGATTTATCTACTCTGATTTGCCTCAAGATAGCAAGCACCTTCTCTGTTCAATCTGTATAGGTTCCATGACCTCACTACTTGTTTGCCTTATATCCATTGACTCCATGCCATTTTCCTTAGTAAATACAGACGCAAAAAACCCACTTAAGATCTCTCCCATTTCTATTGGTTCCATACATAGTCGACCACTCTGATGTTCAAGAGGACCAATTTTATTCCTTACTATCCTTTTGCTCTTGAAGCTCTTTGGATTATCCTTCACCTTGACTGCCAAAGCTATCTCATGTCTTCTTTTAGCTCTCCTGATTTCTTTCTTAAGTATTTTTTTGCGCTATTTATACTTCTCAAGTATGTTATTTGCTCCCTGTTTCCTATACATGTCATACATCTAATTCCTATGCACATAGCGTGCCTGAGACTTTTGCACAGCACAGTGTTTGTCAATGCAGAGTAGACAGTGGGTTTGTAAACCTGGCGGGAGAAAAAGATATTGCGAATGGCGAGAGTGGAGTGTCGCAGGAGAGGGGGGGGATGACAGAGAATGTGTACTGGGCTGGGGGGGCGTAGCGCAAGTGCAGACGCACCCAGCCCTGAGACAACAGGCAAGATCATTTGATTCCAAATGATTGGTTTAATGATCATTACAGAATGTCTCTGGTGCTTCCTGTTCCTTCCCTTTTCCCCAGCCATGATTCCCCTCTCCCTGCCCCTCTTCGACTCTCAGTCCATAACAGAGACCCGTATTAGAATCAGGTTTACCATCACTCACATATATGTCATTAAATTTATTTTTGTTTTACAGCAGGAGTGCAGTGCAATACCTCAAATTACTGCAGTATTGTGCAAAAGTTTTAGGCACCCTAACTATATGTATGTGCCTGAGACTTTTCATAGTACTGTATATATAGAAATAAATTAAATAATAGTGAATCAGAATCGGGTTTATTAACACCGGCATGTGATGTGAAATTTGTTAACTTAACAGCAGAAGTTCATAATCTAGCAAAGAGAGAAAAAAATAAGCAAAAGCAAAATAGTAAGGTAGTGTTCATGGGTTCAATGTCCATTCAGAAATCTGATGGCAGAAGGGAAGTAATTGTTCCTCTAAAGTTGAGTGTAAATTGCCAGGCTCCTGTACCTCCTCCTGGATGGTAGCAATGAGAAGAGGGCATGTCATTGACTACAGTTCTACCTTTAATACCATCATTCCAATTAAACTGATTCCTAAGCTCCGGAACCTGGGTCTTAGCACTCAGATCTGCAGCTGGATCTTCAGCTTCCTCACAGACAGGACCCAGGCTGTAAAAATAGGGGACAAGCTCTCCTCTACACTCACTCTGAGCACCGGTGCCCCATAAGGCTGTGTACTCAGCCCCCTGCTGTACTCACTGTACACCCATGATTGTGTAGCCAAATTTCCATCGAACTCATTATCTAAGTTTGCTGATGACACCACAATTGTAGGCCGTACCTTGGGTAATGATGAGTCTGAGTACGGAGAGGAAATTAAGAACCTGGTGGCATGGTGCGAAGACAATAACCTATCCCTCAACGTCAGCAAGACGAAGGAATTGATTGTTGACCTCAGAAGGAGTAGCAGACCTCACGACCCCATCTACATCGGTGGTGTGCAGGTGGAACAGAGTCAAAAGCTTTAAGTTCCTTTGTGTGAATATCACAAATGACCTGACTTGGACTAAACAAGCAGAGTCCACTGCCAAGAAGGCCCACCAGCACCTTTACTTCCTGAGAAAGTTGAAGAAATTTGGCTTGTCCCCTAAAACCCTCACTAATTTTTACAGATGCACCGTAGAAAGCATTCTTCTAGGATGCATCACAACCTGGTATGGAAGTTGTCCTGTCCAAGACCGGAAGAAGCTGCAGAAGGTCGTGAACACAGCCCAGCATATCACACAAACCAATCTTCCATCCTTGGACTCACCTTACACCGCACACTGTCGGAGCAGTGCTGCCAGGATAATCAAGGACACGAGCCACCCAGCCAACACACTTTTTGTCCCTCTTCCCTTCAGGAGAAGGTTCAGGAGCTTGAAGATTCGTACGGCCAGATTTGGGAACAGCTTCTTTCCAACTGTGATAAGACTGCTGAGCCGAGTTCACTCAACCCATTCTCATAAGGCATGCTCTCCAATCCAGGCAACATCCTTGTAAATCTCCTCTGCACCCTTTCTATAGTTTCCACATACTTCCTGTAGTGAGGTGACCAGAACTGAGCACAGTATTCCAAGTGGGGTCTGACCAGGGTCCTATACAGCTGCAATATTATCTCATGGCTTCTAGACTCAATCCCACGATTGATGAAGGCCAGTGCACTGTATGCTTTCTTAACCACAGAGTCAACCTGCAAAGGAGCTTTGAGTGTCCTATAGACTTGGACCCCAAGATCCCTCTGATCCTCCACTGCCAAGAGTCTTACCAATAACACTATATTCTGCCATAATATTTGACCTACCAAAATGAACCACATCACACTTACCTAGGTTGAACTCCATCTGCCACTTCTCAGCCCTGTTTTGCATCCTATCAATGTCTCATTGTAACCTCTGACAGCCCTCCACATATCCACAACACCCCCAAACTTTGTGTCATCAACAAACTTACTAACCCATCCCTTCCTTCTTCATCCAGGACATTTATAACAATCATGAAGAGAAGGGGTCACAGAACAGATCCCTGAGGTACATCACAGTGACCAACTTCATGCAGAATATGACCTGACTACAACCACTCTTTGCCTTCTGTGGACAAGCCAGTTCTGGATCCACAAAGCAATGTCTCCTTGGATCCCATGCTTCCTTACTTTCTCAATAAACCTTACACAGGATATCTTGTCAAATACCTAGCTGAAATCCATATATACTACATCTACAGTTCTACCTTCATCAATGTGTTTATTCACATTCACAAAAAATTCAATCAGGCTCGTAAGGCACAACGTGCCATTGATAAAGCCATGCTGACTATTGCTAATCATATTATACCTTTCCAAATGTTCATAAATCCTGCCTCTCAGGATCTTCTCCATCAACTTACCAACCACTGAAATAAGACTCACTGGTCTATAACTGCCTGGGCTATCTCTACTCCCTTTCTTGAATAATGGAACAACATCTGCAACCCTCCAATCCTCTGGAACCTCTCCCATCCCCATTGATGATGCAAAGATCATCGCCAGAGGCTCAGCAATCGCCTTCTTCACCTCCCACAGTAGCCTGGGGTACATCTCATCAGGTCCCCAATGACTTATCCACCTTGTTGCTTTCCAAAAGCTCCTACATATCATTTTTCTTAATTCTTTTCTTAAGCTTTTCAGTCTGCTGTAAGTCATCCCTACAATCGCCAATATCCTTTTCTGTAGTGAATGCTGAAGCAAAGTAATCATTAAGTACCTCTACTATCTCCTCTGGTTCCACACACACTTTCAATTTTTGCACTTGATTGGTCCTACTCTCTCACATCTTATCCTCTTGCTCGTCACATACTTGTAGAATGCCTTGGGGTTTTCCTTAATTCTGGTCTTCCAAGGCCTTCTCATGGCCACTTCTGGCTCTCCTAATTTCTTTCTTAAATTCCTTCCTGTTAGCCTTATAATCTTCTAGATCTCTATCATCACCTAGCTTTTTGAACCTTTTGTAAGCTCTTCTTTTCTTTGTGACTTTGCTTTGTACACCACAGTTCCTGTACCCTACCATCGTTTCCCTGTCTCATTGGTACATACCTATGCAGAACTCCACACAAATACCCCCTGAACATTTGTCACATTTCTTCCATACATTTCCCTGAGAACATCCGTTCCCAATTTATGCTTCCAAGCTCCTGCCTGATAGCCTCATATTTCCCTTACTCTTATTAAATGCTTTCCTAATTTGTCTGTTCCTATCCCTCTCCAATGCTATGGTAAAGGAGATAGAATTATGATCACTATCTCCAAAATGCTCTCCCATTGAGAGACCTGACACCTGACCAGGTTCATTTCCCAATACCAGATCAAGTACAGCCTCTCCTCTTGTAGGCTTATCTACATATTGTGTCAAGAAACCTTCTTAAATACACCTGACAAACTCCACCCCATCTAAACCCCTCACTCTAGGGACGTGCTAATCGATATTTGGGAAATTAAAATCTCCCACCATGACAACCCTGTCATTATTACACATTTCCAGAATCTATCTCTTTATCTGCTCCTCGATGTGCCTCTTACTATTGGGTGGTCTATAAAAAACACGCAGTTATTGACCCCCTCCTATTCATAACTCCCACCCACAGAGACTCCATAGACAATCCCTCCATGACTTCCTCCTTTTCTGTAGCCGTGACACTATCTCTAATCAACAATGCCACACCCCCACCTCTTTTGCTTCCCTCCCTGTCCTTTCTGAAACATCTAAAGCCTGGCACTCTAAGTAACCATTCCTGCCCCAGAGCCATCCAAGTCTCTGTAATGGCCACAACATCATAGCTCCAAGTACTGATCCATGCTCTAAGCTCATCCACTTTGTTCACAATACTCCTTGCATTAAAATAGACTCAAACCATCGGTCTGAGCGCATCCCTCCTCTATCACTTGTGTATCCCCCCTCTTGTAGTGTCTCCAAGCTTTCTCCATTTGTGAGCCAACTGCGACTTCCTCCGTCTCTTCAGTTTGGATCCCACCCCCCCAGCAATCCTAGTCTAAACTCTCACCAAAAGCCTTAGCAAACCTCCTCGCCAGGATATTGCTCCCCCTGGGATTCAAGTGCAAGCCATCCTTTTTGGTCCCAATGATCCAGAAATATGAATCCCTGCCCCCTGCTCCAATCCCTCAGCCGTGCATTTATCCTCCACCTCACTCTATTCCTATACTCACTGTCACATGGCACAGGCAATAATTCTGACAATACTATCTTTGTGGTCCTGCTTCTCAACTGTCTTCCTAACTCTCTGTAGTCTGCTTTCAGGACCTCCTCCCTTTTCCTGCCTAGGTTGTTGGTATCAATAGGTACCACAACCGCTGGCTGTTCTTCCCACTTCAGGATATCGTGGATACAATCAGAAACATCCCGGACCCTGGCACCTGGGAGGCAAACTACCATCCGTGCTTCTTTCCTGCATCCACAGAATCGCCTGTCTGACCCCCTAACTATAGAGTCCCCTATCACTGCTGCCATCTTCTTCCTTTCCCTACCCTTCTGAGCCACAGGGCCGGAATCTGTGCCATACCGACTTTAGATGTATATTGCTTATGGAAGGTGACCTTCTAACCTCTCAGTCATGTGGCTGTCCACAGAGTAAGCTAATGAGCCTTGTTTGTATACATGCCTGGTGAGAGGGTTACACTGTGGGGCTCGTACAGGATCGGATGCTGTGTGAATGCTTGAATTCTGTATAAGGATTGATTAAGTGGCTTATTTGTGCATTTAAGCCTGTGTTTTGTAGAAAGTGGGGTACATTATTATGGATGCCACAGAGCTTAAGGTTCGGTGTGGTATGACCACCAGTGACGTGACTGAAGTCATGCTGCCCAATAGGATAGGGGTACATGGAGAGGTGGGGCCATGGCCAGTTCATATCTCTACAGAAGGGGGAATATAGTTGAGAGTGAAGACTTTAAAACAAGTTGTTCAGGTTTCTGAAAAAAGAGGGAAAGTTGATATGAGAAGCCTAATATGTCCTTCAAGTATCGACTTATGTTCTGAGCTGGATTTTTTCTATTACATTGTTCGTGATAAGTGCCAAAATGTACATTCAAAGAGCCAAAGTTATCATAGGCTGAGAATGTTCTCTGGAGTTAAGTCACGCCTGATGAGAAAGAAAAATATGAGGCTTGGACCGAGCAGACTTCTCAGTTAATTGATGAAAGGCAGTGTTCATATAATATAAAAAATACGCAGACTGATAAAGGGTCTGGTGGCTGATATAGTGAGGTTCCTCAAGGCAGAGAATCCATTAGCCACTTCAGTTAACTACCTGCAACCTCTGGAAGATGCTTTTGGCAATACTGAATGTTTAGCTGATCTTATGAGAAAGTTTCGGGACCCCTTCCAGGAGGAAGGAGAGAAGCTGTCTGCCTAGGTTTCAGGTTGGACAAGCTGTTGCACTGTTCGCGCCACAAAGGGACATTCAATTGTCTGAGAGAAATTGCTTGAGGGTGGAGCTAGTTGCGAAGGATGCACCGTCACATGACACAATTGCTCTACATATTCGAATGACCCACAAGATGGTCCATCCTCCATCTTTTAGCGAGTTCCTCAGAGAAGTTAGATAGGAGGAAAACATGATTGAAGAGCGGAATATTTCCAAACGCTGGACTGTATCTTAAATGGTAGCCTTTGCTGCTAAAGTGACCCTGATGCCACAGAGATAGAGCTTTTGAGGAATGAGGTGAAAGCCCTTCAAGTTGAACTGACTCGAAAGATATCTGTTAATGTTTCAGCTAAACATGACACATCAGTTGGGAAACCCAACCCACCTATAGGACTTGCTGAGCGGAGGAATGTTGCTGAAAAGGGTCTCTTGACAGAGAGGTGACAGGTATTTTCTGTTCTCCAACTGTGGAGAAGATTGCCATTTCAAGTGAGACTGTGAGGGACAGGAAAATCTTCGAAAAGTAAGTCAGCAGTTAATTAAATTGAGAAGAAAAGAAGCAAAACGACAGAGGGACCCAGTAAAGGCATAGGCTGGTGCCTTGGAGAGAACATGTTCAAATCACTGTATCAAGGGAAAAACTAAAGTGCAAAGCACTATTCCTGAAGGTTTAGTAGGACCAAGCTCTGACGTATCCATATAGATTGAAGGTATTTATGCTAGAGCCCTACTTGACACAGGTTCTCAAGTTACTTTACTTTATAGATCCTTTTACATCTGATATTTGACACCTTTTCAGTTGACGCTACTTAATGCCCTTGAAATCTGGGGGCTTAGTACTGATGAGTACCTGTACAGTGATAACTTGTCTTTGAAACTGGATTTTCAGAAGCAAATGTTGGAGTAACTGAGACTATTGACACACCAGTGTTGATCTGCCTGGATATGGCTGAAAAGGATGAAGCTTCCATTCTTGTGGGAACAAATACTCCCATTGTGAGGAGGCTCATGGGAGCATGCAAGAAGAGAAATTGAGAGAATGTTTTGAAAACCTTGTCCATCCACCTAGTGGTCAGAGCTGCTTTTGAGAAGGCGCAGAAGGCGCACATTCCTCCTAAGCGGAATGGTAAGTGTGTTGCCTTTATGGCAGTTATTTAGTTTGTAATATTTTCGCTTAGTAATTCATTTGTTAGCATTCTAGTTACAGTTAGGATTGTTTAAAGTTGTCTGTGAGAGATCGCGGCATGCGATGACGTCACATCCAGTTTTGCCACGTCCTGTGAGAAAAAACCGGTTTGGAGAAACGGGAAGGTGGGGGGAAAGATACATGTGCGAGCAAGCAGCAGCAAAGTTTTCTCTCTACACACCAGAAACATTGTGAAAGCAATGCTGTGAGTTATGTGATAATCGATATGTTGAATTAAAATGTTAACGCCAATCCTGTTATAAATAATGACGGTTGATAATGTTTATGTTTTTGTTAGTTAAGGAGTTGCGGATAGTTTGCGTTGAAGTGTATTTAAAGCAGTCAATGGCGTAGGTAGATTCTGACTGTATGCTGCACTTTAATGTAATGTAGTTGTAGTTTTACCTTGCAAGTATTTATGATGTAAATGTAATATCAAGAAGGAAACAAATGCTGTACAAATCTTGTATTGTTTTATCAACAGTTTTCACCATACGTCAATGTGGAAGAGTGAACAGTAAACGGTTAATCTTACTGTGATCCTGTCGTTATTGACAAAGGTTTATCTCAGTGTTTAGCTCGGCGTTCCGTTACACCCGAGCGAGAACACTACAATAAGCATAAATGAAGAACCACGTGGTACAGCCAGCGTAAAACTGTCATGTTACATCCTGGAGAAGGAGCTAGGGTGACAGAGGACACTCCTTTCCAAGACAGGCCTCGTTGATTGGCACCTCCAGAGGTTGAAGATGTTCGGCAGCACCTGATTAAACTGAAGGAAGCTGAGTTCAGTCAGGTGGCCTGGGGAGCTGAGTCAATGGAAGGTATGAGTGACAAACAGGAGGAGGCATCTGCAAGTAAACAGGAACTATCCCAAGAAGTTCCAGGTGTCAGGGAGCATATAGTGTGTGAAGTTATCATTACTAGAGAGAAGGGTTTTGGGAAACTGAAAGGTCTGAAGGTAGATAAATCACCTGGACCAGATGGTGTACACCCCACAGTTCTGAGAGAGGTAGCTGATCTTTTAAGAATTGAATTGGGGGGACATCACGTTCTGAGAGAGGTAGCTGATCTTTTAAGAATTGAATTGGGGGGACATCACGTGATGACGTGGGATCGAGATGCTGGAACCCAGCTCTCCCGTAAAAAAGCGATAAATTAATGTTTAAGTGAAGAAAAGTTAGTTAATACTTTCTAAAAGTTACTTATAAACTACTCCAGATTGTTTCAAGTTATGCCTCACAAACAGAAAATGAAAAAAGTTACTACCATGAAGACAATGCAAGCTGGAACAGAATCAAGACCCACTTCTGCCAAAGAACCGCGGGCTCAGGTACATTTTACCACTGGCGATACAGAACAGGAAACTGCGGCAACATCGACCATTTCTAAAGAAAAAGACCAATGAGAACTGCGCAAACGTGAAGGAAGGAGCATGCGCAAACGAGAGCAACCAGAACTACAAATCCCAGTTACGATTGAAACCGACAGTGAAAACAAATCTGAGGTAGATTCAGATTCTCTGGAAAAATCAGACGAAGATGGAGGTAAAAGTTTTTCTGGAAATATAGAAAAGACTTTGATGCAAATAATGCATAAATTAGAAAAATTAAACGCATTAAAAGTAATTTTAAAAATGATAAATATGGTGATTATGTTTGATAAAATGACAAAAAGACAGGAAAAAATGGAGAAGAGAATTATAGATTTGGAAACTACAACGGGAGACATGGTTGAAAGAATGAATAAAATGGAAGATGATATTACTACCTGGACATCAGAAAGAAAACAATTTATGGAAAAAATTGATAAGCTTGAAAATTTTAGTAGATGAAACAATATTAAAATTGTTGGACTTGAAGAAGATATAGAAGGAGAAGATCCAATAATTTTTTTTTCAAAAATGGATCCCTGAAAAATTGGAAATGGAAGGAGAAACTCTAATTGAAATTGAAAGGGCTCATAGGGCCTTAAGGTCAAGACCTCAAGCTGATCAAAATCCACGATCAATTTTGATAAATTTTTAAGACACCAAGATAAAGAAAAGATCCTGAAGGTGACTGCCCAATGTGCCAAAAAGAGAAACAGGCCATTGATGATAGCAGGGAAGGCAGTTCTTTTCTATCCTGATATAAGTTATAACCTTTTGAAGAGAAAGAAGGAATTTAACCCAGCGAAAAAAGTTTTATGGGAAAAGGGTTATAAATTTATAATGCGTCACCCAGCAACACTGATAATTTTTTTGGAGGAGGAAAAAAGAAGATTTTTTACCGATTATCGAGAAGCGGAGGAGTTTGCACAAAAACTTCCAATTACTCACTAATTACACATAGAGATTTCCAAGCGTAATGGATTAAAGATGAAGACAGAGACAGTGAATGGAAGTGATGGACATTTAAGGATGATACAGGGGGGAAAAACAAAACTTCAGAAATACTAATTGAGAATAGTATTTTTTTCTTCTTATATATATACTTTTTTATGTTGCGGGGGGGCTGGGGAGCTTTGGATCGGTTACTGCGGGATTCACGTGTGTAATTATGGCGATTGCCATGACCCGTACAACAGGGGGGTAATGTTGTGTTCTTCTTTTTTCACAACATTAGTAGGGGGGTATTTTGTTTTTTTCTTTATACTCTATTTTTCTTCTATCTTTCTGCCTGGATGATCGGTGGGGACACACATAGCAACATGGAGAATTTTTAAAAGGTTTCCCAAGATACCACGAAAGTTGAAAGATTAGGTATTATTATAGATTGGAGTAACATAATTAAAAATAATGACTAATTTACTGAATTTTTAAAGTTTTAATGTTAATGGGCTTAATGGACCGGTGAAAAGAAAAAGAATTTTAACATACATTAAAAAAAATGAAAACAGATATAGCTTTTTTACAAGAAATACATTTAACAGAGATAGAACATCAAAAATTAAAAAGAGACTGGGTTGGAAATGTTATTGCAGCTTCATTTAATTCAAAGGCGAGAGGAATTGCAATTTTGATTAATAAAAATTTACCAATTAAAATACAAAATGTATTAATTGATTCGGCAGGGAGATATGTAATTATACATTGTCAAATTTTTTCAGAACTGTGGACTCTTATGAATATTTATGCACCAAATGAAAATGATGTAAAATGTATACAAGAGGTCTTTTTGAATTTGGCTAACGCACATGACAAAATATTAATAGGTGGAGATTTTAACTTTTGTCTAGATCCAGTTTTAGATAGATCAACAAAGGTTGTCACAAAATCAAAAGTAGCAAAATTAACTCTATCATTGATGAAAGACTTAAATTTGGTTGATATATGGAGAAGAATTAATCCAAATGAAAGAGATTATTCATTTTATTCAGATAAACATAAAACAAATTCAAGGATAGATTTTTTCCTATTATCAACGAATATTCAAGATAGAGTGAAAAATATGGAATATAAAGTGAGAATATTGTCAGATCATTCTCCTTTGATAATGACAATGATAATGATAGATAAAGAGGAATCAATTTATAGATGGAGATTTAATTCAATATTACTAAAACATCAAGATTTTTGTGATTTTATGAAAATGCAGATTCAGTTCTTTTTAGATACAAATTCACATTCAGTTGATGATAAATTTATATTGTGGGAAGCAATGAAGGCATATATGAGAGGTCTGATAATAAGTTATACTTCTAAAATTAAGAAGGAATATATGATAGAAATAGATCAATTGAAAAAAACGATTACAAAATTAGAAAAAGAATCTCAAAGCAATATGACAGAAGAAAAATGAAGACAACTTATTAATAAGAAGTTACAATATAATACACTTCAGACATATCAAACAGAAAAAGCAATTATGAGAACTAAACAGAGATATTATGAACTAGGTGAAAGATCACATAAGGTCCTTGCATGGCAGTTAAAAACAGACCAGACTTCTAAAACAATAAATGCAATTCGAACAAGAGTAAATAAAATTACTTACAAACCTTTAGAAATTAATGAAATTTTCAAGAATTTTTACTCTGAGTTGTATAAATCAGAATCACAAAATGATAATGTCAAGATAGAAAGGTTTTTATCACAAATAACTCTTCCAAAATTAAATATGGAAGAACAGAAGGGATTAGATATGCCCTTTACATTGAAAGAGGTCGAAGAAGCTCTAGGTTCATTTCAAAGTAATAAATCTCCAGGAGAAGATGGTTTTCCGCCTGAATTTTATAAAAAGTTTAAAGATTTATTAATTCCTCCTTTTATGGAGTTGATACATCAAGCGGAAAGAACGCATAAACTTCCAGAATCTTTTTCAACAGCTATTTTAATAGTTTTGCCAAAAAAAGATAGAGATCTTTTAAAGCCAGCATCATATAGACCTATTTCTTTATTAAACACTGATTATAAAATAATAGCAAAAATCTTATCTAACAGATTATCTAAATACTTACCAAAGTTAATACATATGGATCAAGCAGGATTTATTAAAAATAGACAATCGGCAGATAATGTAACTCAGTTATTTAGTATAATTCGTTTGGCACAAAAGAGGGAGGAAATGAGTGTGGCAGTTGCTTTAGATGCAGTTGTAGCATTTGATAGTTTGGAATGGGATTTTTTATTTAAGGTATTGGAAAAATATGGATTAGGAGCATCTTTTATAAATTGGATTAAAACCTTAAATACTAATCCCAAAGCTAAAGTAGTGACAAATGGTCAAATTTCAACACCATTTCAGTTAACAATGTCAACTAGGCAAGGTTGTCCATTATTACCTGCTTTATTTGTGTTGGCAATAGAACCATTAGCTGAATTAATTAGAATGGACCCAGATATTAAGGGTTTCAGAGTTAATCAGGAAGAATACAAGATTAACTTATTTGCTGATGATGTTCTGCTTTATTTAACAAACCCATTGCACTCATTGCGTAAATTATCCTATAGGTTAGAAGAATATGGGAAAGTATCAGGTTATAAAATAAATTGGGATAAAAGTGAAATTTTACCTCTTACTAAAGGAGATTATAGTCAATGTCGATTAATAACTCAATTTAGATGGCCAGCAAATGGTATAAAATATTTAGGTATAAGAGTTGATAATGATATAAAGAACTTATATAAATTAAATTACTTACTATTATTGAAAAAAATTCAAGAAGATCTTGATAAATGGATGATATTACCAATAACATTAGTAGGTAGAGTAAATACCATAAAAATGAATATATTCCCTAGACTACAATACTTATTTCAATCACTACCAATACAATTACCCCAGAAGTTTTTTCAAGAGTTAAATAAATATGTGAGGAAGTTTCTTTGGAAAGGTAAGATGTCAAGAATATTGTTGGAAAAATTGACATGGAAATTTGATCTAGGAGGGTTACAACTTCCAAATTTTAAGAATTATTATAAAGAAAGTCAACTTAGATTTATTGCATCTTTTTTTAAGAAAGATAGACCGGCATGGATTAGAATAGAACTAGATAAAATAGGAGAAAATACACAAGAAGATTTTATATATAAATCGGAATCTAAATGGATACTGGAAAAGAAAGAATCTCCTATATTAAAACATTTGATTGACTTATGGAATAAGATAAATGTTGATGATGAGACAAAGAAATCTTTATTCGCAAAGAGATCTTTAATTCAATATAGACTTATTCCTTTTACAATGGATAATCAAATTTTATATAATTGGTTTCAAAAAGGGATTAGATATATAGGAGATTGTTTTGAAGGAGGTATATTAATGTCATTTGATCAATTAAAGAATAAATATAAAGTATCAAACAACACTTTTTTGTTACTTCCAATTAAGGGCTTATTTAAGAGAAAAATTAGGTCAAACAATGCTATTGCCGAAATCTAATGAAATAGAAACTTTAATTCAAAAAGGAAAAACTAAAAAATTTATTTCTTGTATGTATAGCTTGATTCAAAAACAGGCAATTAAACAAAGAGTCCATAAGTCAAGACCAAAATGGGAAAGTGACTTGAATATTAAAATTGAAGAAACAAATTGGTCAAGACTATGTTTTGATAGTATGACAAATACTATAAATGTCCGGTTAAGATTAGTGCAATATAATTTTTTACATCAATTATATATTACACCACAAAAAATAAATAAATTAAATCCAAATTTATCCGATCAGTGTTTCCGATGTAACCAAGAAATCGGTACTTCTTTTACATTCTACTTGGTCTTGTTCTAAAATTCAACTTTTTTGGACAAATTTAAGAGTTTTATTTGAACAAATTATTGGAACACAACTTCCACATAATCCAATAATATTTTTATTAGGCGATATTGAAGGGATAAAATCGAAACCCAAATTGATTAAATATCAGAAAGAATTTATAAAAATTGCACTGGCAGTAGCCAAAAAGGCTATTGCAGTTACTTGGAAATCGGATTCATACTTACGTATAGATCGTTGGAAGAATGAAATTTCCAGCTGTATTCCACTTGTAAAAATGACTTATAATTTAAGAGATGAATATGAAACATTTTTGAAAATTTGGCGCCCTTATGTACAAAAGACAGGATTAAATATATAGGTGCTCCGAAGATAAGATAATTGGTTATTTGGGGAAATAAATAAATATATATATACTGAAGTTATTACGAACTCCGTGGAGCATGTGGGGATTTTCCAATATCCAGGCACTCTTTCTTTCTTTCTTTCTTTCTTTCTTTCTTTCTTTCTTTCTTTCTTTCTTTCTTTCTTTCTTTCTTTCTTTCTTTCTTTCTTTCTTTCTTTCTTTCTTTCTTTCTTTCTTTCTTTCTTTCTTTCTTTCTTTCTTTCTTTCTTTCTTTCTTTCTTTCTTTTCTATAGGGATGTTAGGGGGGAGGGGCTAAGGGGAGGGGAAGGGTATATCTTTTTTTCTATTTTTTTCTTTCTGTAATTATTTGAAAACTCAATAAAAAAAGTTTAAAAAAAAGAATTGAATTGAATTGACTTTATTTCTTACATCCTTCACATACATGAGGAGTAAAAATCTTTACGTGATGTCTCGTTCTAAGTGTGCAATGCGCAATCATAGTAATTTATAATCACTTATAGTAAATAGTGCAGTCAACATAACATAGAATGCACTCAAATCAGTGTGAGTTCATCAATCTGATGGCCTGGTGGAAGAAGCTGCCCTGGAGCCTGTTGGTCCTGGCTTTTACCGTTTCCCAGATGGTAGCTGCTGGAATAGTTTGTGACTGGGGTGGCTCAATGACCCTTTGGGCCCTTTTTACACACTTCTCTTTGTAATTGCCCTGAATCACGGGAAGTTCACAACTACAGTCACTAGATTCTGGAAGCCTAGAAAATTTCAAATGTCACTCCACTCTTCAAAAAGGAAGAGAGGAAGAAGAAAGGAAACTGTAGGCCAGCTAATCTCAACTCATTGGTTGGAAAGATGTTGGAGTCGATTATTGAGCATGAGGTCTAAGGGTACTAGGAGGCACATGATAAAATTGGCTGTAGTCAGCATGGTTTGCTCAAATCTCAACCTAGCAGAAGCACACTGGGGACAATGATGCTGTCCTCTACCTGCTGAACAGAGCCTACTCCCATTTGGATAAGCAGGGCAGCACTATGAGGATCATGTTTTTTGATTTCTCAAGTGCTTTCAATACAATACAGCTCTCATTGCTGAGGGAAAAGCTCTGTTCAGTGCATATTGGCACTTCCATTGTATCCTGGACGATGGACTCCCTGACTGGCAGAACACAGTATGTGTGGCTTCAGAGCTGTGAGTCAGACTGGGCTATAAGCTGCACTAGAACCCCACGGGGGACTGCATTGGCTCCTTTCCTGTTTATCCTGTATACCTTGGACTTTAGATACAACACTGAGTCATGTCATCTAAAGAAATTCCCTGATGACTCAGCAATAGTTGGGTGTATAAAGGGAGGACAGGAGGATGAACACAGGGACCTGGTGGAGGACTTTGTCAAATGGTGCAAGCTGAATCATCTGCAGCTCAACATCAATAAGACACAGGAGATGGTGATGGACTTTAGGAAGACTGAGCTTGCACTGCTCCTTTTACTATTGATGGTGAGGATGTGGATGTGATGAGGAACTACAAGTACCTGAGAGTGTATCAGGAGACAGACTTGAGTGAAGCACCGACACAGAGGCCATGATGTACAAGAAGGGCCAGAGTCACCTCTATTTCCTGAGGAGATTGAGGTCCTTTGGAGTATGCAGGCCTCTCCTTCACATGCTCTACCATCTTTTGTTGCCGGTATAATCTTCTATACAGGGCAATGGCATCAACATGGGTGATGCCAACAAGCTCAATAAACTGATTAGAAAGGCTGGCTCTGTTATAGGAGTCAAACTGGACACACTAGAGGCTGTGGTAGAACAAAGGACCCTATGGAAAATCCTGGCAATTCTGGACAATGTTTCTCACCCTTTGCATGCCACCTTGGCTGAACAGAGCAGCACTTTTAGTAATTGTTTAAGACAACTGTGCTGTTTTAAAAAGCGCTATATGAGGTCTTTCTTACCCTTGGCCACTATAATGAGTCAACCTATAGCTGAGAAAGTGATGGTTCCCTCCTCGTAAAATGTTTGCGGTACCATTTTTAAATTCTTTCTACTACTCATCTAATATTTAAATCTGTGTACTTGTAATGCTACTGAGATACTGTAATTTCCTTTGCGATCAATACAGTATCTAGCTATCTAATTAACTGTTGGAATTCTTTGAAGAAATAACAAGCAGGATAGACAAAGTAGAATTGGGTTACGTTGTTTACTTGGATTTTCAGAAGGCCTTTAACAAGGTACCACACATGAGGCTGCTTAACAAACTAGGAGCTCATGGTATTACAGGAAAGATTCTAGCATGGTAAAGCAATGGCAGATTGACAAAGTGGAATTAAAGGGAGCGTTTTCTGGTCAGATGCCAGTGACTAGTGATGTTCCACAGGGGTCTGTGTTGGGACCAATTCATTTTATGTTATATGTCAATGATTTGGATGATGGAATTGATGGCTTTGTTTCAAAGTTTGCAGACGATATGAAGATAGGTGGAGGGACAGGAAGTTTTGATGAAGTAGAGAAGCTACAGAAGGACTTGGACAGATTAGGAGAATGGGCAAAGAAAGGGCAGATGGAATATAGTGTCAGGAAGTGTATGATCATGCATTTTGCCAGAAGAAATGAAAGGATTAACTATTTTCTAAATGGGGAGAAAATACAAAAAAATGGAGGTGCAAGGTCCTTATACAGGATTCCCTAAAGGTTAATTTTCAGGTTGAGTCTGTGGTGAGGAAGGCAAATCAATCTTAGCATTCATTTCAAGAGGACTAGAATATAAAAGCAAAATGTAAAGACGTTATAAATCACTAGCGAGGCCTCACTTGCAGTATTGTGAGCAATTTTGGGCCCCTTATCTTAGAAAAGATGAGCTGAAACTGGAAAGTGGACAGCTTCTCATATGAAGAGCATTTGATGGCCCTGGACCTGTATTCACTAGAATTCAGAAGAATGGGAGTGACCTCATTGAAACCTATCAAATGGTGAAAGGCCAAGGCAAGTGGATGTGGAGAGGATGTTTCCTATGGTGGGAGAGTCTAGGACCAGAAGACACAGCCTCAGAATAGAGAGGAGATGAGGAGAAATTTCTTTAGCTAGAGAGTAGTGAATCTGTGGAATTTGTTGCCACAGGAGGCCAAGACTTTACGAATATTTATGGGAGAAGTTGATGGATTCATGACTGGTCAAGGCATGAAGGGATATGGGTAGAAGACGGGAGATTGGGGCTGAGAGGGAAAATGGATCAGTCATGATGAAATGGCGGAGCAGACTTAATGGGCCAAATGGCCTAGTTCCTCTCCTATATCTTATGGTCTTATCTCTCTTCCCCTTTTCCCAACCATGATTTCCTGTCTCCCTGCCTGCTTTCTGCTCTCAGTCCATAATAGAGAGCCACATCAGCATCAGGTTTATCATCACTCACACACGCCATGAAATTTGTTTTTCTTTGCGGCAGCAAAACAGTGCATTATAAACTATAAATTACTATAAGGTATAAATAACTAAATAAGTAGCGCAAAAGGAAATAAAAAATAATGAGGTAGTGTTCATGAGATGGTTCATTGTCCATTCAAAAATCTGATGGCGGAGGGGAAGAAGCTGTTCCTAAAATGTTGAGTGTGTGTCTTCTGGTTCCTGTACCTCCCCTCTGGTAATAATGAGAAAAGGGCATGTCATGGGCAATCAGAGTCCTTAATGATAGATGCTACCTTCTTGTGACATCGCATTTTGAAGAAGCACTCAATTTTGGGGATCTGGTGCCCATGATAGAGCTGGCTGAGTTGGCAGCCCTCTGTATCTTTTTCTAACCCTCTGTAGTGTCCCCTCATACCAGAAGGTTATGAACCAGTTAGAATGCTGTCCATGGTACCACTATAGAAATTTGCCAGAATTTTTGCTGACATACCAAATCTCCTCAAGCCCTTTCTATCATCAACAAACTTACTAACCCACCCATGCAATTTTTCATCCAAACCTCAGGTGTCCTGGTACAGATTCCATTGCACTCTGGTGTATGTGAGAACAATCTAAATCTGAAGCCCATCTGGTATTGGTGTCAGGAAAAACTAAAAGAGGAACTCATCTGCACAATAAATGACTCCAGACACATCAAGATTCTAAACAGGCCTAGTGAATCAAGCTTCTGGGAAATAAATATAGGGCTTACCACTGACGCCAGATCCCAAACAAAAAATGAATAAGCATTAACTAACATCAATCAGGTCTCTCAAAAGAGCATCTCATTTGCAGATGAATGTGGAGAATCTGAAGAATTGGGAACTCCTTTGCATGGATTCAATCAGTCATGGTGGGATGCAGGGTTCCAACCAAAAGTGTTGATAATCCCTTTCCCCTTGCCACAGTTTTATTTTTTTGAGGCAAGATAAACTTTATTCACAATAAAAAATATATTTACAAGAATAAACCATGCAATGCCTTCTCCTCCTTTACATTCACCGTCAATGTTTTCAGTGCTGTCGAACATCTCCACACCATTCACCACAAGCAGGACTTCCTGCTGAGAAAATATTTTAATAACCATAACCATTCCTATTCCAATGTGTGACACCATAGCCTCCTCTTGTGCTAAGAAGAGGCTGCCCTCAGGGTGGAGGAGCAACACCTTATATTCCTTCTGGGTAGCTACCCAGCCAATAGCTTGAATACCAATTTCTTCTTCTAGTAAAATATCAAGCCCCTTCTTCTATTCCCCCCTCTAACCTTTCACTTCTTGTCACCTGCTTATTATTACCCCCAGGTCCCCTCTTCCTTCCCTTTCTCCTACAGTCCACTCTCCTTTCCAGCCCTTGACTTTTCCCACCCACTTGGCTTCACCTATCACGTTCCAGCTAGCCCCTTCCACCTCCTTTTTATTTTGGCATCTTCCCCCTTCCTTCCCAGTCCTGGAAAAGGGTCTCAGCCTGAAACATTTCCATAGATGCTGTCTGACTTGCAGATTTCCTTCGCCAGTTTGTGTGTGTTGCTTTGGACTTGCAGCATCCGCAGAATTTCTTGTGTTTATGATTCAGTTCCTTTCTATTACATTCCTACATATCCATACATATCCATCAAGAGCACTGCAGCCGCTCCTGTGTTCCCAGGGTGGCATCCTATTAAGTACCCCTTATCCCAAATACTTGGGATCTGAAATGTTTTGGATTTTTCTTCGGATTTTGGGATCACCATCATTTCCGACTCTGAATTTATGTGCTATCTTACACTTAAATAACAGGAGCTTGTAGAGCAGAGCCAGAGACAGTGGTAGAGACTACGATGCGAGCCTGTGGAGGTGGGGTTAGAGGTTTTGCTGGCTGCTCACTGTGCAGAACCTACTCTCTCCTTGGCACTAAAGAAAAGAGCCATCAGGACCATCACAGAGGCTGCTGAGTGAGCTTCCATATGGCTATGGATCAATGCTTCTGGGACACAAGCCAGGGCCTAATCAACCCTGGCCGGGTTGCTTGGGTGAAAGTGTCTGATGTTGGAAAGCCCGAAACACACGCTGACCATAGGTTAAATCGCTGATGATGTGCCAACGCATTCCAGCATGATCACTCATATGTACTTAACAGTAAAAAATATTCTTCATTATGAATATCATTATGAAAATCATAATGAATTTTTCATTATGAAACTAGGATGTGTGGAAGGTAACAAAAAGCAGCATAGCAGCATCAGGAGAATACCTGAATCAGCTGTTGAACAGCCACAAACAATGGCATGCTTTCAGTCTCCAGCTACGATGCCGTGTTTAGATTAAAAGGTTACAATACACTCTATTTGTCTTCTACTCTTCTGTGGTTTTATGTAAGGTACAAAAACAGTCCACAGTGTAGCCTTGTTCTAGTGGTAGATTTTCATCAGTGACAACCTTTGCAAACTCATCAATGAAGTTCTCTGTTGTTTCATGATCAGCAAACGCTTTATCTTCAAAACTTTTTGATCAGTTAAAAATTTAATGCCATGGTTTTTCTTAAGTTCCAGCAACCAACCTGCTGAATATTCATGATTGCCTTCAAATATGAGTTTGTCATGGTAGATCCTGGCTTATTTCATGATCAGGATACCATTAAGTAGCACATGTTCACTCCAATGCTGAAGAATTCACTCTTTTGCTACATGATCCGGATCTTCCTTGTTTACTTAATGCAGTGTTTTTCTATTTCTCATTAACTTCTGTTCATTACATACCTGAGGTCACTTCTCAGAACTGCCTGTGATGCTCAGAGATCTGTGCATCACCTGAGAACCTCTTCAGCACCTTGTGGAATTTTCCATCTGTGACATCAGGTCAGCGCTCAAAATAATTTTGTTTTTTTGATGTTTTCATGTTTTGTGTTTTTGGACCAGGGGTACTCAACCTGTACAATAACTGAGGGTTTTCTTCCTCAACCCAACACCTCCATCTCCAGTAGCAGAAGAACCCAACATTGTGGTCCTTTCCCGCCGAGCCCTTGTGGTGGCCGTACCAAATTTCAGCACGTACACCTGCAGCCCGTAATGTGCCAGTTGGCAGCTTTCCTCCACAGACATCTCAGAGTGCTGCCAGGCCAACACCAAAGTGCATCTTCCACTGTCTTCTTGATCTGCCTGCAGCACTTGACGGTTGTCTCCATGCGTGTCCCTGGAAACAGCCCTGAGATCAGAGAGTCTTCTGCCACACATCTGCTCGGGATGAACCATGACAGGCCCTTGCACCTTTCTCCACACGCTCTTTCTAAACCCACAGTTCACAAGGAGGTGAGCTACTGTTTCGTCCCCAGTATATTCATCCTGCGAGCAATGCACTGTAGGAGTGACACTGGGCATGCAGGAGGATCTGACTGGGAGAGCCCCTCTCATGTCAGCCAGGTAAGGTCTTGGTGATAAGCAACACACAGAAAATGCATCAGCAGTCCTGATGCCTGCTGGTGATGCCTGGTGATGAGGCATTCTGTGAGGTGGTCTCAGTTTGCTGACTTCTTCCAACAAATTGTATGTTGCTCTAGATTTCAGCGACTGTTGTGTTTCTAGATTCATTTTCAAGTGAACAACTCTGATTTTCTGTAGAGTTGTCTTGACAAATTCTAGGCCTGTGATTCCTAAGAGAATTCCTCAAAAAGCAATAAATATGGAGAACATGAGATGAAGAATCTTTGAAAGTTGTGGGAAGAGTTCAGTGATGGGGTAAGTGAAGTTGAGTGAAGTTAAATGCTCTAGTTCAAGAGTCTGATGGTTGAGGGGTAATAACTGTTCCTGAACCTGTTGTGGGTCCTGAGACTTTAGTACCATTTTCATGATGGAAGCAGTGAAAAGAGAGCATGGCCTGGGTGTTGAGGATCCCTGATCCTTAGAAACATAGAGGCACTCAATATGGAAACAGTCCATTCAGCCCCACAACCCATGCTGACAACTGTGACAACCACGTTACTTCCATCTTCCAGTACTTGGCCAATAGACTTCTAAGTTGAAAGTTCAACATAAATTTATTATCAAAGTACATATATGTCACTATAAACAACCCTGAGGTTCATTTTCTTGTGGGTATACTCAATAAATCCAAATAGGATAATAACCATAACAGAATCAATGAAGGACCACTCCAACTTAGGAGTTCAGTCAGTGTGCAGAAGACCACAGACTGTGCAAATACAAAAATAATAATAATAATAATAAATAAATAAATAAGCAACCTAAATCAAGAACACTAGATGAAAAGTCCTTGAAAATGAGTCCATAGGTTGTGGGAATATTTCAATGACGGGGTAAGTGAAGTTGAGTGAGTTATCCCCTTTGGTTCAGGAACCTGATGGTTGAGGGGTGATAACTGTTCCTGACCCTGGTGGTGTAAGTCCTGAGGCTGCTGTATTTTCTCCTGATGGCAGCAGTAAAAAGAGAGTATGACCTAGGAAGTGGGGGTTTGTAATGATAGGTGCTACATTCCTGCATCAGTGCTCCATGTAGTTCTCAATAATTATCAAGAACATGATACGAACCTTTAATTCGCCTCTATTTTCTATGCAAAAGAGAGACAAACGAAGCTATAAACTACAACATAATCTTAAATAATAGCTTCAGATGGTTTTCCCAAATTACTTTAATAGGAGGAGACCTCTTCGCTCCTTTGGAGAGTGCTGAACTATTTCACACTGGATGTTACATCAGTCTGCATGTATTTAACTGCTGGATTACAGACACACCACGCACTGAGGCTTTGAGCCATCTGTTCCTCTTGAGGTGAATAAAACATAATGAAGGATCTCGTGCAAAACGAGCATCCTCAAGGGGGATGAGGGATCAACAATACACACTAGCCAGAACACTCGAATTCCACAAAAGACTTCTCTATGAAAGGTCTGTATTTAAGGACTGTCAAATTTGCATGAATTTATACGAACAGATTTCCCTTGACACAGCTCACAAGCTGTTGAATATGATTTCAATATTTGGCTGATGGTTTAGCTTGTAGAGGATGAGAGCTAAAGAACTTCTGATATCAATTTAATTTAAATTCTTGCTGGATGCTGTGTTTTATGTTATCACAGCAATTTTCCATGTTACTTCAGCACCAGAAATACGACGGAAATAAACTCAGTGGCCATTTTAACACTTTCCTCCAGTACCTAATCAAGTGGCCACAGAGTGTATATTTGTGGTTGTCCGCTGCTGTAGCCCACCCACTTTAAGGTTCAACTCGTTGTGCATTCAGAGATGTTCTTCTGCACACCACTGTTGTAACACGTTGTTATCTGAGTTACTGTCACCTTCCTGTCAGCTTGAACCAGTCTGGCCATTCTCCTCTGACCTCTCACATTATCAAGGCAATTTCGCTGACAGAACCGCCACTCACTGAATATTTTTTCCCCACAACATTCTCTGTAAACTCCAGAGACTGTGGTGGGTGAAAATCCTAGGAGATCAGCAGCTTCTGAGTTACTCAAACCACCCTGTCTGGCACCATGGTCAGACATTTAGATCACATTTCTTCACCAATATGATGTTTGGTCTGAACAACAACCGAATCCCTTGACCGTGTCTGCATACTTTTATGTATGGACTTGCTGTCGCGTGAGTGGCTGATTAGAAATTTGCATTAATGAGCAGGTGTACAGGTGTACCTAATAAAGTGGCCACTCAGTATAACTGTAAATTAAAGCAAAATATTGTTTCTACTACTTTGCATCCTACAGTCGTCAGTGAAACCAATCCTGTGCTGGGTCTGACACAGTGTGGGATCTAAGAGGCAATTCTCCAGTGCGTTTCCAGGAACACTGGAGACTTAACATCAGAGCAAGCTGGCACGTTTGGCATCCCAAACTCGTAATTGAATCGCAGCTCATGGGCAAAAGACTGAAACTCCTGGTTAATAAGACAAGTGCACCGAACTGAACAAAACACTACGCTATATGGCTAATTATTATGATCGCAAGACCCTGTCAAACATTATAATGTAAAATATTGCAAGTTCAGTTCTCCGATTCATTGGTGAAATCGATGCATGTGGCCTCCCTTGGTAATTGTGTGGATCATGCAGTCCTTTTGCAGCCACCCAGGCATGGAGACCCTGGAGGAGGTGTGAGAGAGGGAGAGCAGAGGCACAGTGGACGACCCATGTCCTTGATGGACTGGGGGCTGCCCCTTCCTGTCAGTGCTTCAAGACAACATCCTATGCACCATCAAAGTACCCAGGACATCTTTAGGAAGTGGTGTCTCAGAAAGACAGTGTCCATTATTAAGGACCTCCAGCACCCAGGGCATGTCCTTTTCTCACTGTTACCATCAGTAGGAGGTACAGAAGCCTGAAGGCACACACTCAGTGATTCAGGAACAGCTTCTTCCCCTCTGCCATCTGATTCCTAAATGAACATTGAAACCTTGAACACTGCCTCACTTTTTAAATATATATTATTTTGGTTTTTGCACGATTTTTCATCTTCAGTATACATATATTGTAATTTATTTATTTCTTCCTTCTATATTATGTATTGCATTGAACTGCTGCTGCTAAGGTAACAAATTTCACGACACATGCCAGTGATAATAAACCTGATTCTGATTCTACAGCCATGCTACTCAGGGACTTGGGCTATTTTTTTTTGTGTAACTGTATGTCTTTCTGCTCTTGTAATTATATGTGCCTTGTGCTGTGTGCGACTGTTGGTATTGTGTTTTGTATCTTGGTCCCAGAGGAACACTGTTTCATTTGGTTGTATTCATGTGTGTGGTTGAATGACAATGAAAGTTGAACTTGAACTTCAATTACATTTATAGAAAAGTGTTTTTTTTTCATAGATGCTGCCTGACCTACTGAGTTCTTCAGCATTTAGTGTGTCTTGCCTTTGATTTCCAGCATCTGCATTTTTTCTTGCGTTTTTTCTGAGTTACGTTTTGTGCTTTTGTCAAACTCTCTGGAACATTCAAATTTAAGCATGTAAACAGTGAAAGGGTGAGCAGGTAGGCTTGGTGTTGAGTGAGGTAGTGGTAAAACTCTGCCATGGATAATCCCAATCCCAGCTGCGAAAGGCAGAGGGTTAGTATGGAGCTAGCAACCCTATCCTGTCATCGTTGTCATCCTGGCTATCCCTTGAGGTTTTCATTCCATTTCCACAGAGTGAAGATGCCTGTGCATGTATTTGTTTAACGTGTACTTGATGTTGCACTCCAAGAAGCACATGATATTTCACAAATCAACCAAATGATTCCAATGGTACAGAAACCACGATGATTGGAACTGATGGATTTGTTGCAGCCTTCATCTGCCTTCACAGCCATTGAGTTTGAAGTAACTTCACCTGTTCCGCCGTTGAGGTCTTGGTTGGATTGTTCTTTGTCAGGGACCTCACCCTCGACCTTACCACCATGGGTGACCCTACCAGGAGCATAGCTCCAGACAGCATTGCTCTCGGGATCTCAGGACCACACAAGCTTCTCCACCACGACAAGGTGACAATCCACAGAGAAGTATCCTGTTATAACCCAGAGCTACAGACAGAAACACCAATAGAAGCTCCAAGACCTCATCCCTGAGAAACGAAGGCTATTTGATGGGGTCAACTTGAACGACAGGCCCAGAACAGAGGATTCTGGCAAGCTGTTGTTGGTGGCCTATGCCCCAGTTGGGTTGGTGAGCTTAAGACATTAGATAGTGCCAAGTTTCTCACAGACATGAATTCAAACAGGCCTTGGGAATCGATGCTGACTACCTAAGCACCCATGTACTCTAATCCTTCCATGCTGAGGTGGCTGACAGCATTAGTTACCTTCACCTGAAGATGTCCTCTAAGAGGATCACAACCTTGTCATAGTTTCGAGGCTTGCATGCCTCAATGACCTGGAGAGTTGGCTGGAGTCAGGGTTCTGTGCATTGAGTCTTGGTAGGGTCACCCATGCTAAACAGGTCAAAGGGTAGAGGTCAGAGTAAGAGTGGTCCACCACGGTCAGGGGTTCAGCTCAGGGCTAACAACCCTGACTAGTAAAACAAAACTGTTACATAAAGAGCAATGAACAATCCTTCTACATCTGTGTGCAACAGTATTCCTCAGTCTCCATCTGGAAATTGTATGACTGACAGTGGTGAACACCGATCTACTGACACGACGAAGAAAGCACTGAACACCACCAGAGATGGAGGACCTTCATTGCTGCCCTAAACAGTGGCGCAACAGGCAGCAGGTACCTGAATATTTGATGTTACTAGTACTTTATATTATTTTCCTGACATCCACTATCGTAATGTCAGAAAATTTCTCTTTCTCTCATAATTAAACTGAATAAATTAATATTAATGAACTTAAATATTTGTTCAGATGGCTAAGTGTTCGCACTTCAAGCCTAAACTCCCAGGCACTATTCATAAGAGTTACATTAATATTTGACAATCACTCTAGTCTTAACATCATTTTCCCTGCTCTCCTTGAGATCTCCTGCGCTAACACAATTTGTACTCCCACTCAAAGTATATTTATTATCAAAGTATGTACACTAATTACAACTTTGAGATTTATCTCCTTACAGACAGCCATAGTACCCATATTAAAAAAAAGACCATTGAACACCCATTGTACAGAAAAAAAAAACAGATCATCCAAACAAAAAAGCAAGCAGACAACTGGTTCACAGAAGTGTCCACAGCCACAAAGCCAGTCATCACCACAGCCAGTCCAGGAGCCTGTTAGTTGCAGGCCGTAGCCTCTGTTCAGTACAGAGATGAGTACATCTCTCAGAGCAGTGAGTGAACTGGCCTGTTCCTCGTCTCCAGCCCCAACACCCTGACCTTTTCAATCTGGCCCAGTGCTCAGATCATCCAAACCTCAGGACATTTCCTCAATTTGTAATTTTGTGTTCAAGTCAATCTTAGAAAAGCTGGAAGATTTCTGCATGGGGAAACTGAGGAGTGTGACTGCCCTTGAACTTTGTCCCAAGCATACATTCCCTCATCCTTCGATCATCAACATCTCCATTCAACTCCCTCTCAGTGCCTCAACCAAGTTGTCTTTCTTAACTGGCAAATCTGGATTGTGACTGACATCAGCCGTCTCAGAGGAGTTGGGGGGAAATCCAGCTCGACTGCATCTGACTTTACTTAGAAGATGTGTTTCCAATTATGTTTCCTTCATTACAAGGAACTGTTGGATTAGGGTATAGAATTATTATTTTTCTCATATTTTCTTTGTGGTTTAAATTTACTATGCTTATTTGTATTTTAAGTGATCACTTTCATACATATAATTGTTGTCTTTTGCACACTTTTATACATATAATTGCTCGTGTAAAATTTCCAGCGATTATGGTACAGAAGCTTCTTAGTTTTCAGTAGCAGGTGTCACATCACTTGATTCGGGCTAATTGAAAGATTAATTGTTATCACAGGAATTTTGTTACGTCTAGTCTCAGCATGAGACAACCACTTCTGCTTTTCCTAGACTGCTTTTTCCTTTATCTTTCTTACGTTTTGTTGGGTCTTTCATTGTTCGTTCTTTGTTCTTGTAACAAATAATAAAGCAGCCACAGCAGCAAATGTTATGCCTCGTTCTTGACTTCCGAAGATTTTGTGCATCGGGATCCAGTAAAACTGTGGCCTGTGGTCAGCCTGTAATCAATCTTTGTAATGACCAGTAGGCGCAATAACCTTGCGCTGTGCAGTCTTTTACCCAGTGACAACAACATGTGCGCACTGAATTTTATATACAGTGGTATTCATTTTAACATAAAACACTGTCGATAAGAACTTTGATCTCCATTGGGCTTGATAATTTTTGCTTCCACCCATCTGTGTCCTCACAAAATATAGATAGCAAGCCTGTCACGGGTAATGAAGGATTTTCTAGCCAGACCTTCTGCATACTGTGCATGTGTGATTTGCTTGCTAAAAAGTCAAGTTTCCGAATATCACTCCACTTCTTCCCACTTGAACATCCTCCGGCCACTTTTGCATCGCGACAATACGCACAGGTAACACCAGTTTCTGTGTTGTACGTAAGTATTTTTCATAGCTGCATATTCTGACCTTGTCAGCTTCTGGTGTAGCAGCTTCTACTGTTTCATTAAGCCACTCCACTTTAGATGAACCAGCAGTTCTTTTGGACCACACCCTTTGCCTCTTTGGAATTTGCCATAATAAATCAATAATTTCTACAAATGAAAACAGTTTAAATATGCCAGTTCTAAAACTTGCAGACAAATCATCGCAAACTCCATGTTGTTAACACCATCTGCATCAGAAACTGGAAAAGGGAATGTGATTGTTTACAATCATGAAATATAAGTACATGCCAACGGGGTAGAGGGTGACAACCTTTCATGCACAGTTTAAATTCCTTTGCACGCTAGTAGCAAAAGATGTGTACACATGCACTTGTGCGCACCTTACAGAGAACAATGCCTATAGTGCAGTTTTACTAGAATCATCTTAGTGCCGTTAGCATAACAAATAGAGACTTCTCAGGTTTCAATGAAATATGTTCCTGATGTTCTGACACTTCGAAGAACTGATGTCTGAGATTCCGGAGTTATGTAATAATGTGAATATGCCAGGCACTAATTCAAAACCAAATCATTCTTCAGTTCTTTACTAACATGCCTTCTACATTCGTATCCAATTGACTGATATGGATGACAAATAGTCTAGTACCGACCCCTCTAGAACACCACTAGTCACGGGCCCCCAGTCAGAGAAACACCCTTCCACAGTCTCCCTCTACTTTTTACTGTCAAGCCAGCTCTGCATTCAGTTAGCTATCTCTCCCTGGATTACATCTGATCTAATTTTCCAAGCAGTCTGCCATGTGGAAACAAAGGCCTTAACTGAGGTCCATATAGACTATGTCCATTGCCCCTACCCTCATCATCCTTCCTCAAAAACGAATCAATCAAATACGAGTGCAAAGTCTTGCTGACTAACCCTATTCAACAATTGCCTTTCTAAATGCTCTCATAACTAATTCTGAAGAATCCACCCTGGTTACTTATCAATCCCAGATGTTAGGCTTAAGGTCCATAGCTCCTAGGTTTTTCTTTACAGCCCTTCTTAAATAGTAATGACAAAAGGTATTGACTTCTGTCTTCCCACTATCAAAATACAAATCATTCCCAACCTCTTGGCTTCAAAAAATAAGAGAGGACAAACCTGTACTAAGAAAAGCAGGTTTCTTCCACAGTGGCTGGGTGGCATTGCCACAAGAGGTCATGGGTTAAGGGGGAAATATTAAAAGTTTAAGTGGAACATGAGGGAAAACTTCTTTACTCAGAGGGTTGCAAGAGTGTGGAATGAGCGGGCAGCACAAGTGGAGCATGCAAGCTCGATTTCAACATTGAAGAGAAGTTTAGATAGGTACATGGATGGTAAGAGTGTGGAGGGCTATGGTCCTGGTGCAAATGAATGAGAGTAGGCAGCTTAAATGGTTCGGCACAGACTGATCGGTCAGGGCATCATGGGATATGGTGAGAAGGCAGGTGTATGGGGTTGAATGGGATCAAGGATCAGCCACGATGGAATGGTGCAGCCAATTCAATGGGCTGAATGGCCTAATTCTGCTTCTATGACCTACAGCCTTATACTCAATAAATCCATAGAATAATAACCATAATAGAAACAAAGAAAGACCACACCAACCTGGGCATTCAACCAGTGCGATAAAGATAACAAATGGTGCAAGTACAAAAATAAAGAAATAATAATTAAAAAATAAGCACTAAATATCAAGAACATAAGATGAAGAGTCCTTGAAAGTGAGTCCATAGGTTGTGGGAACAGGTGGGGCAAGTGAGGTAGAGTGAAGTTACCCCCTTTGAGTCCAGAGCCTGATAGATGAGAAGTAATATCTGCTCCAGAACCTGATGGCTTGAGTTCTGAGGCTCCTGTACCTTCCTCCTGATGGCAGCAGTGAGAAGACAGTACGTCCAATGCAGTGGGTATCCCTGATAATGGATGTAGCTTTCCTACAACAGAGCTTTGTGTAGATGTGTTCAATGGTGGTGAGTGTTTTATCTGTGATGGAATGGCCATATCCACTACCTTTGCTATGATTTTTCATTCAAGGGCATTGGTGTTTCCATACCAGTCTGTGACACATCTATAGAAGCTTGTCCAACTTTTAGATGTCATGCCAAATCTTCATAAACTTATAAGGAATTAGAGGCACTGCTGTGCTTTCTTTATAATTGCTCTTATGTGCTGAACCAGGGCAGGTCCTCTGAAATAATAACACCAAGGGATTTAAAGTTGCTGACCCTCTGCACATCTGATCCTCCAATGAGGTCTGATTCATGGACCACTGGTTTCCTTCTCCTGAAGACAATAATCAGCTCTTTAGTCTTGCTGACTTTGCTATGAACTTGTTCATGAATTGGCACCCAGCCATGGAACTACTGTACTAAGTTTTGTTTTGTCTCTAATTTCTGCTTTGCTGTTGCTGTATTCTGCATCTGTGCCTTGTTAACTTATTGTGGACCTATGATCTGGCTGGTATATAAGCAAGCTGCTTTTGAACATCAACATATGAGGATGTTCCTCTGAAAGAGGGAGATTCAATGAGGTTATACAGTTTTGAATAGGTCCCATCAGGTGACCTTTGAGGAATGGATTCCACCTTTGAGTGAGTCTAGAACAAAGGAGAAAAATATAGATGTTAAAAGCTGACAAATCAGGAGTAATTACCATGATTTACTTCATGTGAATCACCATGAGAAAGTTGACCTCAATGCCCCACAGGGTGAACCAGGCAGAATTAAGCACTTACAATGAGAAAGGAACTAGATTTGGACAAAATTCAGATGGAACACAATCACTGCAAAGTTCAGAGTAAATTTATTATCAAAATACATAGATATGTCACCATATACAACCCTGAGATTCATTTTCTTGCAGGCATACTCAATAAATCTGCTGGGTATCAAGATCTCTGAGGATATAACCTGGTCCTAACATACCGATGTAGTTATACAGAAGGCAAGACAGTGGCTATACTTCATTAGGAGTTTGAAAGAAATTTGGTATGTCACTAAATACACTCAAAAACTTATATAATTGTACCATGGAGAGCATTCTGACATGCTGCATCACTGTCTGGTATGGAGGGGCTACTGCGCAGGATGAAACAAGCTGCAGAAGGTTGTAAATCTAGTCGGCTCCATCTTGGGTACCAGCCTACAAAGTACCCAGGACATCTTTAGGGTGCGGTGGCTCAGAAAAGCATTGTCCATTATTAAGGACCTCCAGCATGCAGGACATGCCTTTTTCTCACTGTTACCATCAGGTAGGAGATACAGAAGCCTGAAGGCACTCACTCAGTGATTCAGGAACAGCTTCTTCCCCTCTGCCATCCGATTCTAAATGGACATTGAAGCTTTGGATACTACATCACTTTTTTTTTAAATATACAGTATATCTGTTTTTGCACTTCTTTAAAATCTATTCAATATACGTAATTGATTTACTTGTTTATTATTATGATGTTTTATTTTTTTCTCTCTGCTAGATTATGTATTGCATTGAACAGCTGCTGCTAAGTTAACAAATTTCACGTCACATGCCGGTGATAATAAACCTGATTCTGATTCTAAATCCATAATATAATAATAACCATAATAAAATCAATGAAAAACTACATCACCTTGAGTTTTCACAAACAGTGCAACTACAGCAATAAATATGTAGAACATGAGATGAAGAGTCCTTGAAAGTGTATCCATTGCTTGTGGGAACATTTCAGTAATGGAACAAGTGAAGTTGAATGAGGTTATCCTCCTTTAGTTCAATAGCCTGATAGGAAAGGTAGTAACTAATCCTGAACCTGGTACGTCTTCTTGATGGCAGCAACCTAGGTGGTGGGGGGTCCCTGATGATAGATGCTCTTTTCCTGCGACAGTGCTCTATGTAGATGGCTCGCGGGTGGGGAGAGCTTTACCCACATAGACACCATATGAGCTGAAGAAACTATTTCTATGCTGTGGGTTGGCTGAGATAGAAATTTTTCAGCTGTGGTATGTGCTAAACTCTAGATTCTGTCTTTGAACTGCTGTTCACTTGAAATCAAAAATTGCCACACTACACATTTAACACATGCAACAGAAAATTCCATCCTTCTGAAGATAATTCTCAGACATTGAAGGGTCAAGGGGACGTGGCAGAATAATAGTTTGGCACAGACTAGATGGACCGAAAGGCCTTTTTCTGTGCTGTAGAGCTCTTTGACTCTTTGACCCTCTGTCTAAGTCTAGTAACCCGCATATTCATTTCCCTAGTCGAACACAAAGTAGGGAGGAATATGTTGAGCTATCATCAACTGATCTTGGCTACTATACAGCTTTTACCAATCCACTGCTTACGCTATATTGTCTCTGCACTAAGTATAAATGTAACCCTGTCAACCCCAGGTAAACAATTTCAAACATGAATTCTATTGTTCCCTCTGTATTAATACTCACTCCGACCACTTCTGCAATTTATAACAGTGAAATAGGGGATCTCTCACTGGCCAAACCATTGATCCTTTCTTCTCCCAGTCCTTGGCATGGGGTCCTCCTTGATCAGGGTGGACTGGCTCTGCATCTGCAGTCAGCGAACGACACAGCACTGAATTGAACTGAAAAGTCCTACACTGTTTCACAGAGCCTACAGTTTGATGTTTAATATTCTGTGCGTTATTTGCTGGTTTTTGCCATTTGTGCAATTTATTCTTTTTTGCACGTTCAGAGTTTGAAGTTTTCTTTGAATGCTTTCCATGGTATTTCTTTGTTTCAGGGCTGTCTGCAGGAAGCCGAATCTCAGCATTGTTTTCTGCATGCATACCTTGATATTAAATGCATTTTGACTTTGATAGATAGTCTCTGGAGTTCTTGCTGCTTTGAATTAGAAGTCTCTCTTTCTTATTCTCTGTCCTTATCAGCTTATCATAGAATCATAGAAATCTACAGGCTCTTTGGCCCATAATGTTCTGCTGACCATGTAACCTACTCCTAGAAACTGCCTAATGCATTTATTCCTAGTGCTTAGTGCCCTTAGTGCAATTCCCTCTATTTTTCTAAGCTCCATGTACTGTACCTATCTCAGAGGCTCTTAAAAGACCCTGTTATATCTGCTTCTACTGCCGCTACTTGAAGTATATTGCACAATGTTCTGTGTGAAAATCTTACCCCTGACATCCCCTCAGTACCTTGTTCCAAGCACCTCAAAACTATGCCCCCTCATGTTAGCCATTTCAGCCATGGGAAAAAGCCTCTGGCTATCCACACAATCAATGCCTCCCATCATCTTTTCCAGCTCTGTCAGGTCACCTCTCATCCTTCATCGCTCCAAGGAGAAAAGGCCAAGTTCATTCAACCCATTCTCATAAGGTACACCCTCCAATCCAGGCAAAATCCTTGTAAATCTCCTCTGCACTGTCCCGATAGTATCTAGATGATTCTTGTTGTGAGGTGACCAGAACTGAACACAGTACTCCAAGTAGGGTCTGACCAAGGTTTTATATAGCTGTGACATTACCTCATGGCTCTTGGACTCAGTCCCATGGTTGATGAATGTTAACACACCATACGCCTTCTTAACAACACTGTCAACCTGCACAGCAGCTTTGAGTGTCCTATGGACACAGATGCCAAATCTCTCAGATCCTCCACACTGCCAAGAGTCTTACCATTAATATTATATTCTGTCTTCTAATTTGACTTACCAAAATGAACCAGTTCACATTTATCTGGGTTGAAGTCCATCTGCCACTTCTCAACCCAGTTCTGCATCATATCAATGTCCTGCTGTAACCTTTGACAATCCTCCAGGATATCCACATCACCCACAACCTTTGTGTCATCAGCAAACTTACTAACCCACCCTTCTATTTTTTCATCCAGGTCATTTATTAAAAGCATGAAGAGGAGGGGTCCCAGAACAGATCCCTGCAGAACACCACTGGTCACCAACCTCCATGCACAATATGAACCATCTACAACCACCTTTTTCCTTCTGTGGGCAAGCCAATTCTGAATTTACAAAGCAAGGTCTCCTTCTATCCTATGCCTCCTTAATTTCTGAAGGAGCCTTGCAAGGGGAACCTTATCAAATACCTTACTGAAATCCATATACACTACATCCACTACTCTACTTTCATCAATTTTTGATGTTTGTACCTTCTCCCCATTTAGATAATAGCCTGCACTATTGTTCCTTTTACCAAAATCATTATCGTACATTTCCCAATGCTGTAATCCATCTGCCACCTTTTTGCCCATTCTTCCAATTTATTTAAGTCCTGCTGCAATCATTTTGGTTCCTCAGCACTACCTACACCTCTACCTTTTCTTTATATCATCCACAAACTCTGCCACAAAGCCATCAGTTCCATTATCCAAATCACTGATAAACAATGTGAAAAATAGCTGTCCCAATACTGCCCATGAGGAGCACCACTAGTCATTGGCAGGCTACTAGAAAAGGCCTCCTCTATTTCCCCTTACTGCCTTCTGCCTGTCAACCATTCCTCTATCCATGCCAGTATCTTTCCTGTAATACCATAGGATTTTATCTTATTAAGCAGCCATATGTGTGCCACCTTATCAAATGCCTTCTGAAAATCTAAGTAAATGACATCCACTGACTCTCCTTTGTCCACCCTGATTGTTACTTCCTCGAAGAACTCTGACAAATGTGTCAGACAAGATTTCCCTATACAGAAACCATGCTGCCTTTGACTTATTTTATCATGTGCCTCCAAGTACCCCGAAACCACATCCTTAATAATGGACTCCAACACTTCCCCAGCCACTGAGGTAGGCTAACTGGCCAATAATTTCCTTTCTTTTGCCTTTTTTCCTTATTAAAGAGTGGAGTGACATTTACAATCTTTCAGTCCTCCAGGACCATGCCAGAATCAAGTGATTCTTGAAAGATGATGGCCAATGCATCCGTGATCTCTTTAGCAACCTATCTCAGGAGTCTGGGATGTAGTCCACCTGGTCCAGGTGACTTATCCACCTTAAGAACTTTGAGTTTGCCTAGCACTTTTTCCTTTGGCACTCACTCCTGTTCCCTGACACTCATGGACCTCTGGCACACTGCTAGCGTCTTCCACAGTGAAGGCTAGTCCAAAGTACCCATTAAGTTCATCTGCCGTTTCTTTGTCCCCCATTATTACCTCACCAGCATCATGTTCCAGTGGTCCAATATCAACTCTCACCTCCCTTTTACACTATATAAATGAAAAAACTTTTAGTATCTTGCTTTATATTATTGGCTGGTTTGATGGAATGGACTAGTTCTGCTCCTATGTCATAAGGTCTTTTGGTCTAATACATCTGCCTCTACCAACAATCTTGGGAGTGCATTCTAGGCAACCACAACTCTCTATGTACAAACCTACCTCTAAAACTTCTCTCATAAAGCATTCCCTCTGGTATTTCCCTTTGCTGCTCTCGGAGAAAGGCGCTGGCTGTCCACTCTGTCTATGCCTCTCATAGTCATAAAAACCTCTATCAAGTCGCTTCTCATCTTCCTTTTCTTCAAAGGGAAAAGCCCCAGCTCCCTAAATCTTTCCTCACAAGATATAATTTCCTATCCAGGTAATAGAGAGATAATCTCCACTGCATCCACTATAAAGCTTCCACAACTAGATGTAATTTTGATTGAGTGGAAGTATTTTAAGCTACATACATACAAGCAAAATCTAAACAAGCTAAAACAATCGCCTCAAAGTGGTTTCAACAATTATAGATATGTTCCATCAACAGCGGTGAGCATGATAAAATTTTTCAGAGGCTTCAAGAACATCCACCATCAAGGACCCCCACTACGTGACCATGCGCTCTACTCACTGCTGTCATCAAGCAAGAGGTGCAGAAGCCTTAGGCCTCACACCACCAGGTTGAGTAAGAGTTGTTAACCTTCAACCATCAAACTCTTGAACCAGTATAGATAACCTCACTCACCTCAACTCTGAACTGATTCCACTACCTATGGGCTCACTTTCAGGGTCTCTATAACTCAGGTTTTCAGTATTATTTATTTTTGTATTTCCATAATTTGTCTTCTTTTGCAAATTGGTTGTTTGTCCATCTCTTTTTATGTATAATTTTTATGAATTCTACCATACTTCTTTATTTTCCTGTAAATGTCTGCAAGAAAATTGATCTCAAGGCAGGATATGATTGATGACATTTATGTATAGTACTGAGCAAAAGTCTTAGGCACAGGTATATCGCCAGGGTGCCTAAGACTTTTGCAGAATCCTGTAGTAATTTTATATATTGCACTGTACTGCTGCCACAAAAAAAAACAAATTTCGTGACATATGTGAGTGATAATAAACCTGATTCTGATATGGATCTGTATTGTGGACTGAGAGTTGGAAGGGGGCAGGGAGCAAGGGGGGAATCATGGTTGGGAAAAGGGGATGATCAACAAACCAATTGTTTGGAATCAAATAATCTTACCTGGTGTCTCAGTGTTGGGTGTGTCTTCACCAGCACCACATCCACCCTGGCACTCCTTCTCAGTCACCTATCCCACACTCCTCCCCCGACACTCCACCCTTGCCATTCCCAACATCCTTTGCTCTTGCCAGATTTACAAACTCGCTCTCTGCTCCACATTGACTAATACAGTACTGTGAAAATGTCTTCAGCCACTAGCTATATATATCGGCCTAAGACTTTTGCACAGTACTGTACCTAGATAAAAAAAATTGCTTTAATTTTGACTTTGACTGGTTTCCTCAGTCCTTCAAGTAATCTCTTACCATCACTGTTCATATTGTACTCACCCTGAAAACAGAAATGTGTCTTTATACAGCACTTACAACAGAGTCATACTGCAGACAAACCAGACTAATTAATGCATGGCAATCAGCAAGCACCAATTTTTGCACTAATCACTTTTTCATTCCTCCCACTTTCCTGACAACTCAACCTCAAATTCTGCCACTCTGAGGGTAATAAAGAGCAGCTGGTTAAAATATCAACCTGCACACCTTCAGGATGTGGGAGGTAACAAGAGCACCCGTACAAACACGGGCAGAGCTTGCAAACTCCACACAGACAGCACCAGAGGTCTTACTTATGCCAGTGCTGGCAATCTCCTGCCAAAGAAGCTCTCGGGAGTCATCATGGAAAATTGATGCGTAAACCATGATCAGGAGGAAGGTTTTGAGAAGCTCATCAAAGGAAGGTAGAGACATGAAAGGCAGAGCATAGAAAACTGAAGACACAGCCTCCTATAGTAAGGCAATTAACATCAGGGAGGTGGCAGGAAGTCAAAATTTAAAGTTCAAAGTACATTTATTATCCGAGTATGTATACATTATACAAGCTTGAGATGTGTCTCCTTACAGGCAGCCATTAAACGAAGAAACTCAAAGGAACCCATTAGAAAAATGACCGTCAAACATCCAATGTGCAGAGGAGAAAGTATGAATCAGAAAACAATAAAAGTAAGCAAATAGCATTTAGAATGTCCTCAGACACAAAGCCTGGCGCAGCTCACACCTTCAGCCTCAGTTCAGTGCAGAGATGAGAAAATGTCGCGGAGCCCACAAACACGAAGTCTGGAACAGGCCACAGCCTCGACCTCAGTTCATCACACGGCAGAACAACCATCGCGGAGCCCGCAAACACGAAGCCAAGAGCAGCCGGAGCAGGCCACAGCCTCAACCTCAGTGTAGTGCAGAAATGTAAAATATGTGAGACAATTATAGGATTTCCAAGTGGGATGTCCAAGCACTTTATTTATCTGGTGAGGAATACAATGTAGCAAAGATAGGAGATACAGAATTTTATAGCATGGAAACAGGCCATTCAGCCAAACTTGTCTATGCCGACAAGTTTGTCTACTTGAGGGATTCCTAATCTGAAGTCCACAGACTCCTTGGTTAATGGTAGGGGTCATGGCATAAAAAAAGGTTGGTAACCCATGCTCTAAACCTTTCCTATCCATATACTTGCCTAAATGTTGTTTAAACATTGTAATTGTATCAGCCTCTATCCCTTCCCCTGGCTCCTGGTTCCAAATTTCCACATCCCTCTGAGTGAAGCCCTTGCCTCTCATGTCTCCTTTGAACTTACCACCATAACTGAAATGTTTTCCCACTCGCCTCAACCTATGCCCTCGAATTTTACTACCCTGCCCTGGGAAAAAGACTCTGGCTATCTGACTTATCTGCACCCTCTCACAACTTCGCAAACCTCTGTAAGTTGTCATCTCCCAAAATTCTGCGGAATCTGGAATTGATCCTGAGGATTAGAAATGCCAGCCTGCTACTTGAGAAAGGAGAGAGCTAGAGAGAGGAAAAAAAATCAATGAATTGTTAGTTTAACATCAGTTGTCAGGAAAATGCTGGAACTTGTAAGAAAATATGCAATAAGAGATTATCTTAGAAAGTCTAATTGGATTGAGCAGGGTTAAGTTGGATTTAGGAAAGATAAACCATGTTAACTAATCCATTGGAATTCAAAATGTCCGTTCAAAATACAGATTGCTGGATTTCCAGGTTTGAGAGGAACAATACTAGAGGATGTAGAGATAGTGCAAGAAAATGTTGCTGGATTACATGATCAGCCATGACCTTGATTAATGATAGCATAGGCTAGAAGGACTGAATGGCCTACCCACAGTCCAATTTTGCAAGTAAATCATGAAAGGAGATCAAGTAGAATATGGAGTATAGAACAGATTGGCACATTACAGGCCACTCAGTTCAAAATGTTGTGTTGATCTTTTAGCCTACTCCAAGATCAATCTAATACTTCACTCCCACGTAGCCTTGCATTCTTCGATCACCCATGTGCCTATTTAACAGTCTCTCAGATCTGCCTGATAGATCCACCTCTACCTCCACCCCTGGTAGTATGTTCCATGTACTTATCACTCTGTGTGTAACAAAACCTACTCCTCTCATCCCCCATTCCCCCTATACTCTCCTACAATGACCTAAAAATTATACACTCTCCTATTATTTCTGTCCTGGGAAAAAGATGCTGGCTGTCCACTCAACGATGCCTGTTTTATCTTTTACACCTCTATCAAGTCATCTATTGTCCTCCTTCATTTCAAAGAGTAAGATCCGAGCTCACACAACCTATTGTCATAAGACATGCTCTCTAATCCAGGCAGCATCCTGGTAAGTCTCCTCTGCACCCTCTCCAAAGCTTCCACATCCTTCCTTGAAACAACATAATTTTCCAAGTATGGTCTAACCAGAGTTTTATAAAGCTGCAATATTACCTCGTGGCTCTTGAAATCAGTCCCCTGACTAACGAAGTCAATACATCATATTCCTTCTTATCCAGCCTATCAACATGTGGCAACTTTGAGAGATCTGTGGACACATACATAGAAGTATCAATATATGTTTCAATAGAGGTTAGTATGGGTATCAACAAACAATCCGCTGGAAGAGTTTAGCAGGTCAAGCAGCATCTGTGAGCGGTAAGGAATTATCAACATTTCTGGTTGAAACCCTACATCAGGCTTAATTCTGTTCCTCCCCCTGATATTGTTTGACCCATTGACATCTTCCAGTAGATTATTTGTTCCTTCAGATTTTAGCATCCTGTGTGTCTCTGAAATCAGATGTCCATTCGTGAAGGAAAACTTTTCAGAGCTACAGGGAAGTCTGGGTGGAAGGCTGCAATGATAAGACCATAAAACATAGGAGCAGAATTAGGCCAATTGCACATCGAATCTGCTCTGCCATTCAATCATGGCTGATCCTTTTTTTTTAACCTCCTCAGCCCCACTCCCCAGCATTCTCTCCATATCCTTTGATGTCATGGCCAATCAAGAACCTAATAATCTCCACCTTAATTATACCCAATGACCTGACCTCCACAGCTGACTGTGGTAACAAATTCACTCCCTCTAGCTAAAGAAATTACTCCACATCTCTTTTTTAAATGGACACCCCCCCCCCCCCATATCCTGAGGATGGGCCCTGTTGTCTTAAATTTCCCCACCATGAGAAACATCCTTCCCACATCTACTCTGTCCAGGCCTTTCAATATTTGATATGCTTCAATGAGGTCCCCCCCTATTATTCTAAGTTCCAGTGAGTACAGGCCCAGAGTCATTATATGTCATCTCTTTCTAATGATTTGATTTAATTTTCTACCAATTGATCCACCACACTCCCTCTGCCTCCCTGCCTTTCAATATAATGTGTGTCTTTGGATGTTAAGCTCCCTACTATGATCTTCTATCAGCCACAACTCAGTGATGCACAAAATGCTACACCTACCAATCTCTCACAGTGCTATAACATCATCTACCTATTCCATATATTGCATACATTCAAATATAACACCTTCAGTCCTGTATTCATCACCCTTTTCAGTTCTATCCCCATGTTACACTTCAGCTGAACCCACTGTCTGCAATTTTGTCCCATTATCTCATCTGCCTGTTCTTCCTCACAGCCTCACTACACAATGTGTCAATTTGTATACCAACAGCCCCATCCCCAGCCCTATCACTCCAGTTCCTATCCTCTAGCCAAACTAGATTAAACCCTCCTCAACAGCTCTAACAAATCTCCCGGCAAGGACTGGTCTCCCTCGGGTTCAGGCATTGAAGGCTTTGTTCAGGCTGCACTTTGAGTATTGTGAGCAGATTTAGGTCCCTTCTCTAGGAAAGGATGTGCTAGCATTGGAGAGGGTCCAGAGGAGGTTTACAAGAATGATTGCAGTCATGAAATGGTTAATTTATGAAGAGCAATGGTGACTCTGGGCCTGTACTCCCTGGAGTTTAGAAGAATAAGGGACAGATCTCATTGAAACCTTTTGAATATTGAAAGACCTTAACCCTTACATACTGTTCAGGTCAAATTTGACCCGTTTTGACATTTGACAGCAGTAAAAACACCCTAAATGCCATTTTTTAGCTGAAATTTGATGACTTTTGCTAAAGTGACCCAAAATGCTCAAAAATGAAAATATTTAAGAATTTTATACTTTTGTACAGGTGCTACAAATTTTTGTACATTGAGGCTTCCCAGGTATCTGCTGTTCTCGTCCTTCTAGATGGTTGTGGTCGTGGGTCTGGAAGGTGCTGCCTCAGGAGCTTTGGTGTGTTGTTGCAGTGCATCTTGTAGACAGTACACACTGCTGCAACTGTCCGTTGATGGTGGAGGGATTGGATGCTTGTGGATGGGGTACCAATCAAGTGAGCTGTCTGGTACTGGATGGTGTCAAGCTTCTTGAGTGTCAATGGAGCTGCACTCATCCAGGTGACTGGCGAGTATTCCATTATACTCCTGACCTGAGCTTGTAGATGGTGGACAGGCTTTGGGGAGTCAGGAGAGGAGTTACACACCACAGGATTCCTAGCCTCTGACCTGCTCTGGTAGCCATGGTGTTTATATGGCTAAACCAATTCAGTTTCTTGTCAATGGTAACCCCTGGGATGGCGATAGTAGGGGATTCAGTGATGGTAATGCCACTGAATGTTAAGGGACGATGGTTAGAGCCTCTCTTGCTGGAGATGGTCATTGCCTGGCACTTGCGTGGCTCGAATGTTATTTGCCATTTGTCAGCCCAAGCCTGGATATTGTCCAGGTCCTGCTGCATTGATTCATTCCCTGAATAATCAAGAATCTATCAATCTCTGCTTTAAGTATGCTCCATATCTTATCTGCACTGTAAAGACAGTGGAAAAGAGTCCACTTTAATTGTGGGTGCCAGGCTTTTTCCATTGGAACAGTTTTTAATATGAACCAACTGTATTGTTGCAGTAACTTGGCATTCATATTTGATAAATATTCAGAAAAATATTACACTTGTGACACAATTACTGTTCAAAGCAGCCCTCTTTTGATCTATGTTATATCTTGATAGGAATGCAGTGACCTACTGTGCATTACCATAGTGCATTCTATAGTCATGTGTTAGCAGTAACAGAGACCATATGTAATGGAAAGTACATAAGGAAAATAAAGCAAATGGATAACTTAACCCTCTAGCAGGTTGCTTCACTTCTGGATTATCCAAACAAGTTAATATTTTTTCTGCATGCTTTCCTTTGCTTGGTCACAATTTATTCCATGGGGCAACAGACTGTGGTGGCACAGGGTTTAATTCTATCATCCCAAAGGTTCAACCCTGAACTTGGACACTGTCTGTGGAAAGTTTATTTGCTCTCCCATTGATCATGCTTCATTTGCCTGCCTTGTCCCAAAGACATCCTGGTCCGTAAGACCATCAGCTAGAGGCATAATTAAGCCTTTCAGCCCATTGAGCCTACTCTGCCATTCAGTCATGGTCGATTGATTATCTCTTTCAATCCTTCTCCCTGTAACCTTTGACACCCATACTAATCAACTTCCACTTTAAATATACCCAGTGGCTTGATCTCCACAGCCATTTGTGACAATGAATTCCACAGGTTTACCACCCTCTGGCTAAAGAATTTCCTCCTCTTGTCTGTTCTAAAGGGTTTTCTTTCTATTTTGAGTGTGTGCACTCTGAACCTGGACCCCCTACTATAGGAGGCATCCTCTCCAAATCCACTCTATCTAGGCCTTTCAATGAGATTCCCCCTTATTCCTCTAAACTCCAGTGTGGACAGGCCCAGAGCCACCTTCATACATTAACCCTTTCATTCCCGGGATCATCCTTGTGAGCCTCCTCTGGGCCCGCTCTAATGCCAGCACAACCCCTCTTAGATCATTATCATCATTATGTGCCATTTTGTATGAGTAGGTGATTATAGTTCCATGGCCATGATTGCCCTGGCAATTTTTTTCGACAGAAGTGGTTTGCCATTGCCTTCTTCTATGCAGTGCCTTTATCAATAATCACAAACATTATCAATAATCTTTGGAGATTGTCTGCCTGGCGTCAGGGATAACCAGGGATAGTGATATGCCCCATCTGCTCATTCAACCACTTACCACCTGCTGCCATGGCTTCCTGTGACCCTGATGGTGGGGTACCAGGTTCTACACCTTGCCAAAGGTGACCTGCAGGCTAGCAGAGGAATGGAGAGCCTTTCAGCTCCTTTGGTAGAGCCACATCTGCACCCTGCCATCCTTAGGTACGAAGCCCAAAATAGAGATGAAATGGATTATATTTCCCTGGGCAGATAGGCTATAACTAGAGGACAAAGATTTAAGATTGAAAGAAAATAAGGGCAGAGAATAAATATTTTCATCTAAATAATGAGATGGGTCTGGAACCCATGGCCTTCAATGGTGCAGGAAAGATTCAAAAACTATATGGTTGAGAGCTATACCCTACAAGACCTAGTTTAGAGGGCTATGGGGCTCAAAACAGGCATATGGGACTAGTTTAGGTGGGCATCTTGGCCGGCATGGATGACTTGGGCTGAAGGGACAATTTTCATGCTCTGTTTCTCTCTTACGCTATGACTACAGACCAAGATCTAGTATTTGGAGTAAGTTAAATGCTTTCGCCTTTTGCTGGAATGGGCTGAATGGCCTCATTCAGTACTGTGAATTGACCTGCTCCAGCGCAGCATCGTGGCCTCGCAGATACCAGTGCTGTCGCTGGCTTTGATCTGGTCCTTGAGTGCTATCTGTGTGGAGTTTGTACGTGCTCCTTCTGAGTCCATGCGTTTCTTCCAATTGCTCCAGTTTTCTTCCACATTACAACGGTATGCTCACAGGGTATCTGCTTACTGTAAAAATAGCCCTACTGATGATGGAATAAGCAGGGGGCATTATTAAGAATGTACAGTACTATGAAAAAGCCCTAGGTGTGTGTGTGTGTATATTTATATATAGTTGGGATGCCTGACAATTTTGCACCATATTGTAGCAATTTTATGTACTGTACTGTTCCTGCAAAAAAAAACAAATTTCATGACATATGTGAGTGATGATAAACCTGATTCTGATAGAGGTCTCAATTGTATACTGAGAGTGGGAATGGGGTAGGGAGAGAGTTGGGATGAGGAGAGGGAGTGGGAAGCACGACAGAAATATTCTGTAATGATCAATAAACCAATTGCTTGGAATCAAATGACTATACCTGGTGTCTCAGGGCCGGGTGTATCTGCACACGTGGCACTCCCCATCGACCACCCCTGGCTGTCATTGTCTGACACCCCTCCCACGGTGCAATACCCTCACCATTTCCAACATTGTTTGCTCCTGCCAGATTTACAACCTCACTCTCTGCTCCATGTTGGTAAATTCAGTACTGTGCAAAAGTTTTATGGCTATATATGGCCCATATTATTTAGGGCACGCGCACGCACACACACACATACACACGGATAGATAGATAGATATATGTGTGTGTGTGTGTGTGTGTGTGTGTGTGCGCGCGCACGCGCCTAAGACTTTTCCACAGTATTGTTCATTAGAAGCTAATGTACGTTGGAGGGAACTAAGTGAGTAAATTGGATTTCTCTGAGAGCTAGCATAGATTTATTGGGGCAAATGGTATCCTTCAGCATTTTAATATAATGTTCCTATGCAGAAAAAAGCTGTGAATTTATAAGGCATGTTTTGTGAAGTATTTTGCAATGTTCAAAAACACTTCACAACTGATCAAGCACTCTTAAATTGAATTCATATTTATTATTGGAAAAAGTTGTTCCGTCTGTCAACAGGCTTGTGTCAGCAATCCTAGAGCCTCATTTTAGCATCAGATCTATCAGTGAGAAGAGCTCAGAGTAAGTGAGTTTGCCAATTTGTTTCAAATCATGCTACTATCTGAACACATTCAAGTTGCTTAACGGCAGGAGAGTGAGAAGTTTATTTCCTTCAGAAATATCCATCAAATTCACTGATAAATTCTCTGAAAGAAATGAAAACAAATGGAAATCATCCATATCCCCAACAGCCAGAATCATCTGTTGTTTTCACACAATCCTTACTTCAGCCAGTGTCATACTTTTAGATATACAGATTCAGTATCAGTTACACGATCTGGTCATCTGGGATGTGTATGCATTTCAGAAGCTCCCTTTCTAATTCCCAGCTAAAATCTGGAGAGCCTCTTTTCCTCACTTGGCTTTGGACTTTTCCTGCAATTCCATCCTGTTTTTTCTGAGAAAAGCAATTTAGATCTCATGTATTTTTTTTAATCTGGCATCAACCCATGAGGATATGTGCCAAAGATATAATATGATGGATGAAGTATGGTCAAGAATTTTACAAACCTTTGCGCGTCTGATGCAGTGCCCAACATTCTCACCTTTCTTCTGTTTGCACTTCAACTGTTCCCTTCCTGACAGGACCAAGATAAATATCAGAACACCTCCCACAAGAGGAGCCTTGCACATAGAAGTTATAAGGTATAGCAGTAAGCCTCATATTTCCTTAAGCTGGCTCTATAACTCAAGAAGAACATGTGTGCTTCAATATCTAGTCCATTTACTTACTTCTTCCCCATACTAATAGCTCAGACTGGCCATTGCTGAGGTAGTCCTCAACGAGGGGTCAGCGGTGGAAAGGGTGAGCAGCTTCAAGTTCCTGGGTGTCAACATCTCAGAAAAGCTATGCTGGGCTTAGCACATTGATGTAATTACAAAATTGGGCTTGCTGGCATTAGAACTTTGAGAAGATTTAGCACGTCACCAAATTTCTACAGGTGTGTGGGGAGCATTCTGACTGTATCACCATCTAGTATGGAAGTGGCAATGCATGGGATTGGAAAAAGCTGCAGAGGGCCGTAGACTTAACCAGCTCCATTACGGGCACTAGACTCCTCATCAGTGAGGACATCTTCAAAAGACTATGCCTCAAGAAGGTAGCAGCCATCATTAAGGACCCTCATCATCCAGGACATGCCATCTTCCCATTGCCACCATCAGAGAGGAGGTACAGGAGTCTGAAGACAGCACAACGTTTTAGGAACAGCTTCTTCCCTTTCACCATCAGATTTCTGAAAGGTCTAGGAATCCATGAATACTGCCTCTCTATTTTGCACTATTTATTGTTTTATATGTTCTTATTGTAGATTCTAGCAATTTTCAAACTGTATTGAACTGTACAAAATATCAAAACAACATATTTCACAACATACTGTGCAGATACTGATTCTGATTCTGAGATCAATCTAGAGTGCAAATACTCTCAATGGCCACTTTTTTTGGATACTTCTTGTTCCTAATCAAGTGGCCGCTGACTGTATGTTCATGACCTTTTGCTGCTGTGACCCATCCACTTCAAGCTTCAACATGTTGTACAGTCAGAGATGCTCTTCTGCACACCACTGTTGTAGCACGTGGTTATTTAAGTTGCTGTGAGCTTGAACCAATCTGGCCATTCTCCTCTGAACTCTCCCTTTAACAAGGCATTTATGGCCCACAGAACTGCCGCTCACTGGATTTTTTTTTGTTTTTCACACTATTCTCTGTAAACTGTAGACTACAGGGGTTCCCCAACCTTTCTTATGCCGTGAGCCCCAATTATTAACTATGGGGTCTGTAGACCCCAGGCTGGGAATCCCAACTCTAGAGAAAGTTGGGTGTGAAAATCCCAGTAGATCAGCAGTATTCGAACCATTGAGTTCAGATCTAGAGGAAGAGAAAAGAGATACAGACAGGATATTAGCTGGACCTTCTTCAGATTCAGATTCTAAATCAGGTTAGTTTATTGTCTAATGTTGGACTGCAATAAAATTTCTCGCTTGTGTGAAGCTCACAAAGTGAAGAGAGTACCTGGTGCACCACACTCCTAATGTATGGTCACCCAGTATGGAGGGGGTGGGGAGCTCGGGGGAAGCTCCTGGTTGACTTTCTCCTGGGCCTGGCCAAGGTGGCCATTCAAGGGTCCAGACAGCAGGTAGCCAAGGGCTCTGCCAAAATCGACTGCCTGCCGTTTTCCAGGATTATGTCCGTGCCCATGTGTCCTTGCAGAAGGAACATGATGTTCTGATGTGCACAGTGGGGAACTTGTGAAAATGTGAGTCTCACAGGGGCTTAAATGTTTTGTAGGTTACTGTTTTGTATTTTAAATTGAAATTGTAAATAGATCTGTGAATCCATGATTATTCTATGTGTTTCTGCTAGTGAATAATCTTCAGTAGATATTTTTTTAAAAAGAAGAATACATGGTAATAATAGCTAAGGCCCTCCAATTGGCTGGAGTCAACCATGGATATTGTGCCCCAGTTGGCTACATGATTTGTAAGCTGGTCCACAAGCCAGTATGATATGGAGATCAAGCTGTTCCCCATGTAGCAGACTACTCCTCTCCATACAGCTGATGAATGCAAAGGAATGGCACAGACTGATAGAGTGTGGCACCAGCACCATTGCAGGAGTTGCCAGTCAGTATTGAACTCAACATAGGACTGTCTTAGAGACTCCAGCTCTGGATTTTTCCTTGGGGTTCAATCCTGAAGCCTTCTCCATGAGTGGGTATAGCTGCAAAGCAGCAGAGGTTTGAGATCAGAGTTTTCTTTCTCCTAGATGAGCTGCCAACCATGGCTGACAAGCCCCATCTGCCCAAAGCGACTGGTTTCAAGGCATCAATAATCCACCTTTGCCCCCTCTCCTGTTAGTAGAAACATCTCCTCCAGGCTTATTAGGTAAGTCACCTGTGAAGACCAGGAGCTGGACGTGGTTGTGAGAGGCTATTTGAGATGCATGCCGTTAGAAGCATTTAATAGGTAGTGGGAACTTAACCCCACTACTCCTCCCCGCCAGCTGTGATAACCCTAAGAAACCCTGGTAATATTAAACAGAGAAACAAATTTATCAGGCTGAGTAACAGATTCTTCCCCCAGACTGTCAGATTTCTCAACACCCTGCTGCCACCCAGCATGCATATACACCCTCACTAAATGTCTTACCACCTACTCCCCCAACTCCCCAACTCACAGACACACTCTAATCCTGCACTGGTCACTTTTCATCTTTTATTGCTGCTGTTTCATATATTTATATGACTGTTTGTTGTATTATAATAGTGCCACAACGCTGTCTTACATAAGCATACACCTCACACTTTGGGCAGCCTGTCACTCTTCAGGCCTTATCTCTCAAGGATGTGTACGCTGGATTATTTGGCGAACAGATGTGCTGTGTTGTAACTACAGAGGGTCACAGTTAATTGGGTCATCGGTTAATCGGGCAGCTGCTTATTCGGGACAACTCTTAAAGAACATCACTTCAAGGTTCAATGTGTTAGAGATACTGTTCTGCACACCACTGTTGTAATATGTGGTTATCTGAGTTACTGTCACCTTGAGCCAGATGGGCCTTTTTCCTCTGACCACTCTCATTAACAAGGTTTCAACCACAAAACTGCCACTTACTGGATGCTTTTTTTTTCCATTTCTCGCACCATTCTCTGAAAATTTTAGAGACTGTTGTGCGTAAAAATCATAGGAGATGAGCACGTTCCATAAGACAAAGGAGAAGATTGGGATTATCTGTCTCAACCCCATTCTCCTGCTATCTTCCTGTAACCTTCCGTGTCTTTACCAATTAAGAAACTGTCAAGCTCCACTTTAGTTATACCCAATTAATTAGCCTTCAAAGCCATCTAAGGTAATGAATTCTACAGATTCACTACTCTCTGCTTCAAGAAATTCCTCCCCATTTCCCTTCTAAAAGGACACCCCCTCTACTCTGAGGCTTTGCCCTCTAGTCCCCACTATTGGAAATATCTTCACCACGTTCCTCTATCGAGACCTTTCACCATTCAATAGGTTTCAATGAAATACTCCGCTATTCTTCTAAACCAAGCAAATACAAGCCCAGAGTCATCAAACATGCTTCTTACATTAACCCTTTCATTCCCAGGATCATTGTTGTGAACCACCTCTGGACCCTCTCCATTGCCAACACATCAAAATGAGAATCAGAATCAGGTTTATTATCACCGGCATGTGACATGAAATTTGTTAACTTAGCAGCAGCAGTTCAATGCAATACATAATCTAGCAGAGGGTGAAAAAAAACAATAATAAATAAAACAGAATAATAAATAAACAAGTAAATCACTTATGTATATTGAATAGATTATTAAAAATGTGCTAAAACAGAAATAATGTATATTAAAAAAGTGAGGTAGTGTCCTTAGCTTCAAAGTCCATTTAGGAATTGGACAGCAGAGGGGAAGAAGCTGTTCCTGAATCACTGAGTGTGTGCCTTCAGGCTTCTGTATCTCCTACCTGATGGTAACAGTGAGAAAAGGGCATGCCCTGGGTGCTGGAGGTCCTTAATAATGGATGCTGCCTTCCTGAGACACCGCTCCCTAAAGATGTCCTGGGTACCTTGTAGGCTAGTGCCCAAGATGGAGCTGACTAGATTTACAACCCTCTGCAGCTTCTTTCGGTCCTGTGCAGCAGCCCCTCCATACCAGACAGTGATGCAGCCTGTGCTTGTCCACATCCCTTGTGCTAGAAGCAGTAACAGATCTTACTTGTATTCAGATATTCAATACAACCCAGTCAGGCACCAACAATCATTCTACAATCAACGTCACTTATATCACACATCTTTTCCTTTTTGACATTTGGTCTGAGCAACAATTGAACCTCTTGAACATGTCAGCATGGTTTTATCCATCAAGTTGCTGCCACATGATTGGCTGAGTAGATACAGTGGATTCCAGTTAATTGGGCAGCTGCTTATTTGGGACACAACTCTTAAAGAACAAAAACTAATAAAGAAAATAGCCGGGATTCCCTTTGTTTATTTGGGTCATTATGCTGCTTAATTGGGACAGAAGGCTGATGCTAAACAGTTTCTAACTAGTGTCAGATGAGTGCACATGTGTAGCCATTAGACTACACTGTGCTTACAGCAAACAGTTCTTTAATAGCATTAGCTGTGTGTACGTGTTCAGAAAGCAGTGTTTATTGTCACAAATAGTTGGTGAGAAATAAGCAGTAAGACCATTCAGAACTGCTTTGCTCACAGCAGTTTCAAGCATTCGGGGTTGAAGATGTCAGAAACATCCAGGAGTAAATATGAAATGATTTCACCACTTCAACAAGTTAGGACCTACGAAGAATTTGAAGGATTTGGCGATCATCATGAATGTTACAATGAAAATGAAGATTTGGAGAATGTAATCATCAAAAGCATTATATGAAAGCAGTCCATTATTTACACTAGATGCCTGCACTAATTTTGTTCATTTACAATCAAAAGAACATGTACGCTAGATGAATTCCTCTGTCAATAACAATTAGGAACTAATACATAGTTCTGAAGTACTATAGTAGTGTTGGTAGAGTTCTAATTTGTTCCATATTTCATTTAAAAACATAATTTGGTACTCAATTAGATAGTAGTTAGTCTCTTTTATACCTTTTAATTTCTATGAAACTTCAGCTAATAGGGGCAGCTGCCTAACTGGGTTAAAATGTACTAGTCCAGTTACGTCCCAATTAAATGGAATCCACTGTATATGTGCTGTGTGTGACTATACGTTTTGAACCTTGGCTCCAGATAAATGATGTTTCATTTAGCTGTATACACGTACAGTTAAATGACAATAAACTTGAAATACAACAAGAGCAAAACAATGAAATGGTGCAAAGTACATTAGAATGGTGCAGAGATAGAACTGCAGTCTGAAATGGTTCACAAAGAGCTAAAGTGAGAATAATGGAAGCAAATTCTTGTATTCAATCCAAATCTCAGGTACAAAGAGACGTGCATACGCCCCTTTTTGATAATCGCATTAATATGAAAGGAGCAGGGTAGGTTGCTGATTATGTCGATGTGAAGAATTTGAAGCTGATGATTATCTCTACAGCAAAGCCATTGATGAGAACAGAAATGTGTTCAACTCCTACCCCCACTTCCTCAGCAAATAAACAACTCTTTATCTTGTTGATGTTAGTGGATAGGTTGTTGTTCTGACACCATGACACAAGGTACACCATTACTATTCCGTACTCCATCTCCACCCAGAGAGTGGTCGGTGCCTGGAATGCTCTGCCTGAGAGAATGGTTGAACCTGGTTTCGAAAATAGAACATAGAACATTGCCACACAGTACAAGCCCTTTGACCCATAATGTTCTGTCGACCTTTCAACCAACTTCAAGGTCAATCTAACATTTCCCTGCCACATAGACCTCTATTTTTCTATCATCCAAGTGCCTATCTATGAGTCCCTTAAATCTCCAAAATAATGTGTAACCCCCGACCACCATCCCTGGCAGTGTGTTCCAAGCAATTGCTAATCTTTGCATAAAAAACTTACCTCTAACTGTCCACCGATAACTTCCTCCAATCACCTTAAAATTATGGTAACACACACAAAAAGCTGGAGGAACTCAGCAGGCCAGGCAGCATCTATGGAGAAGAGTAAACAGTCAACCCTTAAAATTATGCCATCTGGTTTTAGTGGTTTCCACCCTGGGTTAAAGGTGCTGGCTGTCCACACTTCTTATCTTCTTATGCTTCTTATCTTCTTGAACACCTCTATCAAGTCACTTCTCATTCTCCTTCACTCCAAAGAGAAAAGCCCTAGCTCACACAACTTATCCTCATAAGACATTTTCTCTAGTCCAGGCAGCATCCTGGTACATCTCCTCTGCGCTCTCTCTAAAGGTTCCAACTCCTTCCTGTAATAACATGGCCAGAACTGAATACAGTATTCCAAGAGTGGTCTAAACCTGAATTTTATGGAGCATTAACATTACCTCATGGCTCTTGAACTCAATCCCCCAAAGGAATGAGGGCCAGCACACCATGTGTCTTCTTAACAACTCTATCAACTTGTGTGGCATTCTTGAGAGATCTGTGTTGCGTAATAGATGTATCACAGATGTTTCAATAAACTCTAGTACTTGGGTACATATTGATGCATTGATACATTCCTCACACATTTTGTTCATCCATGTTCCTATCAAAGACTTTCTTAAATGCCCCTAATATATCTGCCTCTATCTCTACCCTTGGTACCGCATTCCAAGTACCTACCACTGTAGTTTGCTCAACCTTTCCTTATAAGACAAGCTCTCTAATCCAGTCAGCACCCTGCTAAATTTTTCCTTTGCCCTCTCTCTAATCGTTCCATATCCTTCCTATGATCAGGTTGACCACAGCTATTTTTTATTTAGCGATGCAGCCTGGAACAGGCCCTTCCAGCTAGTAACCAGTGAATCAGAGACTTAGCAAACGTCCGTCGCAGGGCTACAGGAACAGAGCTTAACAGGCCCTTCCATCCTGATGAGCCTGCTGCCCAGCAGCTGACGAATTTAACCCTAGCCTAATCACAGGACAACTTACAATGAACAACTAACCTACTAACTGGCGCATCTTTGGACTCTGGGAGGAAACCAGAGCACCCGGAGGAAACCCACGCACACAGGATCAGTACGTACAAACCTATTTACAAAGGACACCTGAATTGAACTTGAGCGGACCAAGTTCGGCCATCATCGCCAGAAGAGAGGGTGGAAGATACAGCCAGGGTGGACTTCAAGGCAGATTAAGGCACCAAGGCCTGAGAGTGGAAAACGAACTGGAGTTCAACCCCACTACTCCATGCCGGCCAATGTCCCCACCTGAGCCCCGCCTGTCTGCCTGCATTTGACCATCTCCTTTTCTTCTCGCTGCTATCACTGGGAGGAAGATACAGGATTCTTGGGTCCTATGCCACGGGGTTTGGGTCCTGCAGCCATCAGGTCCCTGGACTGGCTTCACTCGCCTCAGCACTGAAATGATTCCACAGCCTTCGGGGACTCTGCTGCTCATATTCCATGTGTATTTAATTTTTTTATTGCTTGCACGATCTGTCCTCTTTTCCACATTAGGTGTTCGTCGGTTTTTGTTATATGTGTTTTATTGTGGATTCTATTGTATCTCTTTGTTTTTCTGTGGGTGCCTGCAAGAAAATGAATCTCAAGTTTCTGTAATAAATAATAATAAATTATATAATAAATTTAATAAAATTGATAATAAATTTACTGAAAATAACTTTACTTTGAACTTTGATCAAATTAACCAAGTCTGTAGAGTTAAATACTGAGTGCAGAAGGCAACAACATGCCCAGTGGAAGATGAGGTGCGATTCCTCAAAGTCATATTGGGCCTCATTGTAACAATGCGGGAGGCCTAAGTGATGCACCATCAATAACTCTAGGAGACGGGAGATGAACGATAGGCTTTTATTAGTAGCAAAAGGGAGCACGGCATCTCGGAGACTGAGGGAGGAGCAGTGCCTCCAATCGCCTTTATACAAGGGTCTGTGGGAGGAGCCACAGGAGCAGTCAGCAGAGGGGCAGGTCCAGACAGGTATACATAGTTTACCACACTAGGTTAGACTGGGATGGAGAAATGAAGCAGCAAGCCAGAGGAAGCCCAGCAGGACGTCAAACTGCTCACCCAGAGCTGTGTTTGGTTTTTCCAGGGTAGAAGAGGTCACATTGTAAACGCTGAATGCAATGCATTAGACTGGAAGGAATGCAAGTGAATCTCTGCTTCACCCGGAAAGACTTGTTGGATCTCTGGGTGGTGGGACATGAAGAGGTGATAGGACTATGTTCTTCTTTTGTCTTCTCAGATCTGATAAAGGACCGTCAAGCTGAAGCATTGCCTCACTTTCTCTTCCCAGGGATGCAGACTGACTTGCTGAGTATTTCATAGAACGTACAACATCCTGCAGAACATTACAGCACAGTGCAGGCACTTCAGCCCACAATGCTATGCTAACCCATTAACCTATTCTGAGGTCAATCTAACACTTCCTTCCCATTAGCCCTCCATTTTTCAGTCATCCATGTGCTATCTATGAGTCCCCTAAATCTCCCTAATGTATCTCTCTCTACCACCCAACCCTGGTACTGTATTTCACACACACACACATTTTCCTCTGAGTAAAAAAATTACCTCGAACATCCTATAATTTCTTCCAGTCACTTTAAAATTATGGCTGCTATTTTGAACTACTTGTATAAGTTAACTATTTAATATACAGTATATATACTTACTGCAATTCACAGCTTTACTTTCTATATTTATCATGTTTTGCATTGCACCACTGCCACAAAGTTAATGAATTTCACGACATATGCTGGTGATATTAAATCCGATTCTGATTCCATCCTGGGAAAAAGACTCTGGATGTCCACTCAGTCTATGCCTCTTATCATTCTGCACACCTCTGTCAAGTCTCCTGCCTCTACCACCACTCCTAGGTGCATGTTCCATGCACCCACCATTCTCTGTTTAAAAAGCCTTTCTCTGATATAGCCCCTACATCAATGAAAGGATTATCGTACAAGAGACGTTTGATGACTCTGGATCTGTAACTGGTGGAATTTAAAAGGATGAGGGGGGCATCTCATTGAAACCTTCCAAATGTTGAAAAGCCTAGATGGTGAGAGAGTCTAGGACAAGTGGGCACGGATTCAGGATTGAGGGGCATCGATTTAAAACAGAGATGTGGAGACATTTCTAAAGCCAAAGGGTGGTGAATTTACGGAATTTATTACACAGGTAGCTGTGGAGGCCAGGTTGTATGTAAGGCAGAGATTGATAGGTTCTTGATCGGACACGGCATCAAAGGTTATGGGGTAAAGGTACGGGAGTGGAGCTGAGGAGGGGAAAATAAAAAGATCAGCCATGATTGAATGGCAGAGCAGACTCAAAGGCCCAGATGGCCTAATTCTGCTCCTATGCCTTATGGTCTTATGGTCTATACTTCCCCCACAACACCTAAACGTTATGCCTCCTTCTGTATTTCTGCTCTGACTTGCTGAGTATGTCCAACAGTTTATATTTTATTGTAACTTGCCAGCAGGTGCTATTGAGATTGGGTGGCAGGATGGAGATACATACAATTCTATCAAAAGAGATGTTAGCTATCAGGTCACCCTTAAGCAAGTCATAGCACCTGCTTGGACTCGATCAGGGTCACGTGAAGCCATGAAAATAGGTGGTGGATGGTCGTATGAGCAGCCGGTGCAGATCACAAGTCCTGGTTATGCAACCAATGGCACCGGACAGCCAATCTCCGAAGAGTGTTGATAATGGCTAGAGTCAAGTCAAGTCAAGTCAACTTAACTTTTATTGTCATTTCAACCATAACTGCTGGTACAGTACATAGTAAAAATGAGACAACGTTTTTCAGGACCATGGTGTTACATGACACAGTACAAAAAACTAGACTGAACTACGTAATAAAAAAAAACACAGAGAAAGCTACACTATACTACAGACCTACACCGGACTGCATAAAGTGCACAAAACAGTGCAGGCATTACAATAAATAATAAACAGGACAATAGGGCAAGGTGTCAGTCCAGGCTTTGGGTATTGAGGAGTCTGATAGCTTGGGGTAAGAAACTGTTACATAGTCTGGTCATGAGAGCCTGAATGCTTCGGAGCCTTTTCCCAGATGGCAGGAGGGAGAAGAGATTGTATGAGGGGTGCATGGGGTCCTTCATAATGCTGTTTGCTTTGCGGATGCAGCGTGTAGTGTAAATGTCCGTGATGGCGGGAAGAGAGACCCCGATGATCTTCTCTACTGACCTCACTATCTGCTGCAGGGTCTTGCGATCCGAGATGGTACAATTTCCAAACCAGGCAGTGATGCAGCTGCTCAGGATGCTCTCAATACAACCCCTGTAGAATGTAATGAGGATGTGGGGTGGGAGATGGACTTTCCTCAGTCTTCGCAGAAAGTAGAGATGCTGCTGGGCTTTCTTTGCTATGGAGCTGGTGTTGAGGGACCAGGTGAGATTCTCCGTCAGGTGAACACCAGGAAATTTGGTGCTCTTTATGATCTCTACCGAGGAGCCGTCGATGTTCAGCGGGGAGTGGTCGCTCCGTGCCCTCCTGAAGTCAACAACCATATCTTTTGTTTTGTTCATGTTAAGAGACAGGTTATTGGCTCTGCACCAGTCCATTAGCCACTGCAGCTCCTCTCTGTAAGCTGACTCGTCGTTCTTGCTGATGAGACCCACCGCGGTCGTGTCATCGGTGAACCTGATGATGTGGTTCGAGCTGTGTGTTGCTGCACAGTCGTGGGTCAGCAGAGTGAACAGCAGTGGACTGAGCACACAACCCTGGGGAGCCCCCATGCTCAGTGTGATGGTGTTGGAGATGCTGCTCCCAATCCGGACTGACTGAGGTCTCCCAGTCAGGAAGTCTAGGATCCAACTGCAGAGGGAGGTGTTCAGGCCCAGTAGGCTCAGCTTTCCAATCAGTTTCTGAGGGATGATTGTGTTGAATGCTGAACTGAAGTCTATGAACAGCATCCGAACGTATGTGTCTTTTTTGTCCAGGTGGGTTAGGGTCAGGTGGAGGGTGGTGGCAATGGCATCATCTGTTGAGAGGTTGGGACAGTACACAAACTGCAGGGGATCCAGTGAGGGGGGCAGCAGGGTCTTGATATGCCTCATGACGAGCCTCTCGAAACACTTCATGATGATGGATGTGAGTGCAACGGGACGGTAGTCATTGAGGCAGGACACTGAAGACTTCTTCAGCATGGGGATGATGGTGACGGCCTTGAAGCATGTTGGAATGGTGGCGCTGCTCAGGGAGATGTTGAAGATGTCAGTGAGAACATCTGCTAGCTGATCTGCACATCCTCCGAGCACTCTACCAGGGATGTTGTCTGGTCCAGCAGCCTTCCGTGGGTTGACCCTGCACGGGGTTCTTCTCACATCGGCCACAGAGAGACACAGCACCTGGTCATTTGCAGGAGGGGAGGACTTCCTCGCCGCCACGTCATTTTCTGTCTCAAACTGGGCATAGAAATTATTCAGCGCATCTGGGAGGGAGGCATCACCTGCACAGTCAGGTGATGTTGTCCTGTAATTGGTGATGTCCTGGATGCCCTCCCACATACGCCGTGTGTCGCCACTGTCCTGGAAGTGACTGTGGATTAGCTGGGTGTGTGCACGCTTTGCCCCTCTGATGGCTCGGGACAGTTTGGCCCTTGCTGTTGTTAAAGCTGCCTTGCCGCTTGATCTGAAGGCGGAGTCGCGGGACCTCAGCAGCGCATGCACCTCTACGGTCATCCACGGCTTCTGGTTGGCACGTATAGTGATGGTCTTGGACAGAGTAACATCCTCAGTGCACTTGTTGATGTAGCTGGTCACTGATGCCGTGTACTCCTCTAAGTTGGTAGAGTCACCATTGGTTGCAGCCTCCCTGAACATGTGCCAGTCAGTGTGCTCAAAGCAGTCTTGAAGAGCAGAGATGGCTCCTGCTGGCCAGGTTTTCACCTGCTTCTGAACTGGTCTGGAGCCCCTGACAAGTAGTCTGTATGCTGGGATTAGCATAACAGAGATGTGGTCTGAGTATCCGAGGTGGGGGCAGGGCTCTGCCTGGTACGCGTCGGAAATGTTTGTGTAATCCAGGTCCAATGCGTTCTACCCCCTCTTTGCAAAGTCCACATACTGATGGAATTTGGGGAGCACTGACTTAGGGTTTGCGTGGTTAAAATCACCAGCGACAATAAACAGACCATCAGGATGTGCATTCTGCAGTTCGCTAATAGTCCCGTACAGTCCGCAGAGTGCCTCCTTAGCATTAGCGCTGGGGGGAATGTAGACACCGAATATAAGGACAGAGGGGAATGTAGACATCGAATATAAGGACAGAGGTGAATTCCCGTGGCAAATAAAATGGTCTGCATCGAACTGGCACAAACTCCACTAACGATGAGCAGTGTCTGGAAACCAGCACAGAGTTCTTACACCATTCTGTGTTGATGTAAACACAGACACCGCCACCGTGAGCCTTACTGGAGACAGCTGCATTTCTGTCCGAACGAAACAAAGCTAGCCCGTCTAGCTGGATGGCAGCATCTGAAATCCCATCAGTGAGCCATGTCCCTGTGAAGACAAACTCTGTACTCCCGCCGAGTATTACATTGGAGTCAGATGTAGTCCACTTTATTGTCCAGGGAGCGGACATTGGAGAGCAGAATGGATGGGAGAGCCGGCTGGCTAGGGTTTGCTTTGAGCCTGGCACTGACCCCTGCCCGTTTGCCTCACTTCTGCTTCCTCGCACATCGCTTTCGACGTCTCCACCTCCGGCTCCCAGCATCAGGCAAGTCCAAGGATTGTAGGCCCGTTCCCCTCAGCAAGCCGACCTCGTGCAATTCAGTCAGAAGACCTTTGTGGAGGCTTGTTTTTGGGCGATCTCTGTATTGTAGTAGTACCTGGCGATGGTAGACAGCCGCTCTGTTATCCATGTGCCCTAATTGAAAATTGTGTATCAAACTTAAAATAGAAAATCAAATTAAAGTAACACCAGGTCCGAAAGTCCCCCATCTTGTAAAGGCACTGCCCAGAAGAAGGCAATGACAAACCACTTCTGGAGAAAAAATACCAAGGATAATCATGGGTAGTGGACAGATGGAAGACCATGATCGTTCATATCATACAACATGGCACTTAATGATGATGATGAATATTGGGAACTAATAGATCTCATCCTACTGCAAAGAAGCTACATAATATCAGACAGGATAATTGACCCTTGTGGAGCAGAGTACAGAGCACAGAGACATGCCCTTCAGCCCATCTAGTCCATGTTGAGCTATTATGCTGCCTAGTCCCATTGACCTGCACCTGGACCTTATCCCTCCATAACCCTCCCATCCACGTACCTATCCAAATTTGTCTTCAATGCTAAAATGAAACCTGCATCCAACCACTTCCTCTGGCAGCTCATTCCACACTTTCACCACCCTCTGAGTGAAGAAGATCCCCCTCATGGTTCCCATAAACTTTTCACCTTTCACACTTAACCTCTGGTTCTAATCTCACTTAATGTCAGTGGGAAAAAGACAGTGGAAAAAGAATGAAGAAATTTAAGGACAAATTAAAGTTGAGAGTTAAAAATAAGTGGATCATTTTTACTCAAAAAGGAACATGTTTATGGAATAAGTACGAGAAGACAATCAAAACAGACATCATAAAGGGGGACTGGTTTCAAGAGGTAACCGAATACAAATATGTGGAGAAGTGGGATTTTGGCAAAAGGAAAGAGTGTTCCATTCCATGTGAAAGTAATAGAAACCAAAGCTCATTTATGGCCATTACTTAAAACAAAAATTAGATTCTTATATCTCCAATATATGCATATATGCTTGTCACTCACAGTTGGCAAGGCCTCCCACCTAGAGCTGGGCCTCAGTGAATCAGCCCAAAGAACCAGGCAAAGGAATTGCCCATGTTATTTAAATGTTTCAAAAATTAAGGGGACATAGGCCTGAACATGTTGCACGAATTATCCCATAGACATGAATCTCCCATGAGGTATTAGAAAACCAGTCATCTGTGCATGTTTTCTCTGCTGGAATAATTTTAAATCAGGTTACTCAAAGTTCAAGGTAAAATTATTATCAAAGTACATATGTCACCATATACGACCCTAAGATTCATTTTCTTGTGGGCATACTCAATAAGTTCATAATAGAATAATATCTATATCAGAATCAATGAAAGACTGCACAATCTGAGTATTCAACCTTGTGTGCAAAAGACAACAGACTGCAAATACATAAAGGAAGAAATAATAATAATACATAGGCAATAAATATAGAGAACCTGAGACGTAGAGTCCTTGAAAGTGAATCCATAGATTCTGGGAACATTTCAATAATGAGGAAAATGAACTAGTGTAAAGTTATCCCCTTTGGTTCAAGAACCTGATGGTTGAGGGCTGATAACTGTTCCTGAACCTGGTGTTGTGAGTTCTGAAGCTCTTGTACCTTCTTCCTGATTGTAGCAGTGAGAAGAGAGCATGGCCTGGGTGGTGGGGGTCCCAGATGATGGATGCTGCTTTCCTGTGACAGTACTCCTTGTCGATGTGCTCAGTGGTGGGGAGGGCTTTACCTTTGATGGTTTAGGCCGTATCAACTACATTTTATAGGATTTTACATCCAAGGGCATTGGTGTTTCTGTACCAAGCTGTGATACAGCAAGTCAATATACTCTCCTCCACATGTCTGTAGAAATTTGTTGAAGTTTTAGATATTGTGTCGAACCTTCGCAAACTTCTAAGGAAGTAGAGGCACTGCTGTGCGTTCTTCATAATTGCACTTAGTGCTGGGCCCAGGATAGTTCCCCTGAAATGCTGACCCTCTCCAAAGATCGAGGAATTTGAAGTTGCTGACCCTCTTCCACATTCCAAGGATGTACATTTAGTGTTAATGGGTTGTGGGCATGGAAGCATGGCAGCACTTATGGACTGCCCCCAGAACAATCCTCGGAATGCATTGGTCATTGATCTGAAACAACCTGTTTCACCTGTATCTTTTGCTGTTTTGAAGTATATGTGACAAATAAAGCTAATCTTTAAATTGGGCTTGAATCCGCTGCCATTCGCAAACTAGAGTTCCAAAATTGCGACAATGTATCATCAAAAATCTCCACTATCCAGGCCATCTTCTCTCAGCTATCATTGGGCAGGAGGTACAGAAGCTCGAAGTCCCACACCATCAGGTTCAAAAACAGCTACTTCCCTTCAACCACCCAGCTCTCGAAACAACCTGCACAACGCTAATCCCTACCTCAACAGCAGCACCATGAACCTTTTGCAGTACAATGAGAATTTATGTTCTAATTGTGTTCTTTCCTGTATAATTTTGTTTAATTTATACTTTTCTTGTAAATGTTGTGTCCTTGATGCAATGTGCTTATGATGTCGCTACAATTACACTCAAGAGCCACTTTATTAGTTACCTCCTGTACCTAATCAAGCGGCCACTGACTGTATTTTCATGGTCTTCTGCTGCGGTAGCCTACTCACTTCAAATTTCTCATGTTGTACATTCAGAGATGCACTTCTACACACCACTGTTGTAAGATGTGGTTGTTTGAGTTAGTTACTTTCCTGTCACTTTGAACCAGTCTGGCCTTCTCTCATTAACCAGCTTTTTATTTTGCCCAAAGAACTGCCGCACACTGAATGCTTATTTTTGTTTCTTTGCACCATTCTCTGTAAACTCTAGAAACCATTGTACGTGAAAATCCCAGGAGATCAGCAGTTTCTGAGATACTCAAACCACCCTGTCTGGCACCAACAATCATTTCACGGACAAAATCACTTAGATTTTTTTCTCATTCTGGCATTTGATCTGGCCATCAACTGAACCTCTTGATCATGCCTGCATGCTTTTATGCATTGAGTTGATTAGATATTTGTATTAACGAGCAGCTGTACAGGTGTACCTGATAAAGTGACCAAAGAGTATACATTTTTCACTACTCCTGTGCAATCGTGTACATGTGCATACAACAATAAACTGGAATTCAAATCTTGTTTTTACTTTGACCAGGGTGATAAACCGATTCTTCATATCACACTTTATGACTGACTCGAATTGTTAGAGTCTGCCCTCAGTCACAGCAACCCCAATCATCCATACCATTTCCTCTCTATCTACCCAGTAGTCCCCCATCACACATGGACAACTTGATCAAATTACCTCTCAACCTTCTAAATTTAAGGCAGTGGTTACGGCAATAGTTTAACATTCAGCCTTTCCTGCCACAGGCTAAATATAATTGGTGGTAGTACCCCGGCACACAAAAATCTTTCCTAACTTCAAAGTTCTGACTTCTATTGCCTGTAAGTATTCATCCTAGATCTTTCAACAAGTCAATAATTTTGCTCTCCCTGGTTTCAGTAGTGCATCACTTTCTAACTATTGTTAAATTGGAGGGCAGAAATTCCTTAGTAATGACACAATCAGGGGGTGTGGGCCATAGTGGCTAGCACACCTCTTTACAGCACCAGTGATCAGCAGTCAGTGTTCACTTCCTACCGCTGCCAGTAAAGAGTTTGTATGTTTTCCCCTTGACCTCTCGCTGCTCCAGTTTCCTCTGACATTCAAAAGGTGCACAGTATAGTGAAGGTTAGTAAACTATGGACGATACTTGCAGCACAACCTTGCTGATATGGTTTGAAGCAAACGACACATTGCACTATTTGCTTTGATGCACCTTTTCATCCTTAAATCTTTACTTCTCATGGTTGGCTTATCGGATCACATCATCCTTGTTGTCTAAAGTTGCATAAAGCCCAGAGAACATAAGAACTTTGCTCTTCTCTAAAGGTTATAAGTGAAACCGTTAAGTTTGTATGAGAGACATCAGAGACTACAGATGCCAGAATGTGATACAAAAAAAATAAACAATCTGTTGGACAATCTCGGAAGGATGAACAGTGTCTGCTGGGAAAAGGAAATGACTGTTTCAGGTTGAAACCCTCCATCAGGACCCAACTCTTACTAGACCCACATTCACCATTATCAGTGCTATCAATTCCAGATTTACGAGATCATTAGACATAGGAGCAGAATTAGGCCATTCAGCCCATCAAGTTTGCTCCACTATCATAGCAGATTTATTATCCCCTTCAACTCCATCCTTCTGCCTTCTCCCTCTAACCTCTGATACCCTGACTAATCAAGAACCTATCATCCTACACTTTAAACCTACCCAATGACTTGCCCTCTACAGCAATCTGTGGCAAAAAATTCCACAGATTCACACCTATAGGCTAAAGAAATTCCACCTCTTCTCTGTTCTAAAGGGACATCCTTGTATTCTAAGGCTGTGCCCTCTGGTCCTAAACTCCCCGACTATAAGAAATATCCTCTTCATGTTCACTTATTTAGATAACTGAAGTTTAACACCCCCACTACAATGAAATGGCATTGATTTAGGCACAGTGAAAAGCTTGTCTTGCATACTGTCCATACAGATCAAATCATTGAACTAGTACAAAGTAAAACAATTACTAAATGCAGAATAAAGTGTAACAGGTACAGAGAAAGTGCTGTGCAGCATAGCTAGACAATAATTGCAAAATCTAAATGAGATAGATGATGATCACACCAGGGAGCCATGTATGACTCTGAATTCAAATCATAGAATTTGAATTCATAGAGTCACACAGCAGGGAAGAGCCTACAGTGATTCCACAATCTACAGTCTCGCTTTCAAGGACTCGACAACTAATGTGCTCTGCATTATTTTTCTATTTATCTTTTTATTATACAGTACTGTGCGAAAATCTTAAGAACATATATATAGCTAGAGTGCCTAAGACTTTTGCTCAGCACTGTACTTGTCAATGTGGACCTGAGGGTAAGTTTGTAAATCTGGTGGGAGCAAAGGATGTTGGGAATGGTGAGGGTGGAGCACCACAGGAGGAGTGTGGAACAGAGAAGAAGTTCAAGGGGCAGGGGCTTTGAGACACCAGGCAAGGTCATTTCATACTAACCAATTGCTTTATTAATCATTACAAAACGTCTCTCTGGCGCTTCCCACTCCCTCCCCTCTCCTTCCCTTTTCCCAACCATGACTCTCCTCTCCCTGCCTCCTTCCCACTCTCAGTCCTCAACAGAGACCCACAGGTTTATCATCACTCACATATGTCATGAAATTTGTTTTGTTTTGCGGAAAAAGTAGAGTGCAATAAATAAAATTACTACAGTACTGTGCAAAAGTCTTAGGCACCCTGGCTATCGATATATATCAAATGCTGTATTTGCACTATTTGTCTTCTTTTGCACATTGATTGCTTGTTAGTCTTTGTTTATGCAGAGTTTTCATAAATTTTATTGTACTACTTAACTTTCTTGTAAAGGCCTGCAAGACAAAGAATCTCAAGATAACATATGGTCAAATACACAGCACGTACTTCCATAATAAATTTACTTTCATTTTGACTAACCTTTCAGTCTAAATCTGACCAGAATACCTAAGTATGTTAACCCAATTTATCTGCATGTGACCGATATCACTATAAATCTCTCTGATCCATGTGCCTGTCTTTTTAAACATTGTGACTATGTCTGCCTCTAACAGCCCCTCTGACAGCTCATTGCATATATCCATCAGCCCTGTGTGAAAAATCAGCCTTTAGAATCGCGTTTAAACCTTTCCCCTCTCTCCTTAGCCAATACCCTTTTGTTTTAGACTGACAATGGACACACCACAATGGCTGTGGAGGTGGCGAAAGGCTGCAGCGGTGAATGGTCCCAAGTTACCTTGCATCCCATGCCACTGGACCCTGACCCCCATCTGTCGGTGACCGTGTGGTGGCTGCCCATGCAGCAGCCTCGCGACATTAAACAAAGTCGCGCATAGGAATCCTCCGTTAAAAAAGCCCTAACTACCGCCACCACTTACTCTTGTCCACACTGCTCCAGAAAATGTGGATCCTGGATCGCTGTCCACAGCCTCCTGAGGACCCCTTAAGAGAACATCCAACAGCTCGAGTGATTGCCCTACTGATATAGGCTACTCAGTTCTTGGAGAAAGTCTGTGACTATCTATTCATTCTCTGAATTATTACTTGCAAATGAATTTATTGCTGTGCTAGGAGATAGATCACCTTGACCCAAGCAGCATCAGCAGCTGATCGATCTGACAGCAAATTACCCTGGCTGCATCAATGTGTGCTGGAAGCTGTCTCAAGTATTTTTCATAATCATTCTGACATTTATCAGTGCCTGTTCAAATGACGAGCTGTGTATGGGCCAAGACGGTCATCATAAAGCTGTTAACAGTCACTAGTACTACAAATGTAAAATATTCCCCTCCTGTGATGGGAAAACAGGCTGCATGCCTGCAGTTTACGTTTCATCCTCCCTCTGCTCTCAATCTAAAGGAAAACAACAGTGCAGATTTGGATGTTTGATAGAACCAGCAAAATTTTCATTAACACATGTTCCTCTTTGCTGCCCAAAAATGATTTATTTGGTCCATGACAAAATGGGACTTGACATGATACAGAAACATAACTTGGGAGTTTCTGTAAGAGCAGAATGCCTGTCAGACCTTCAATACATCTTATTCTTTGAGACAGAAGATTCACTGCTCCCTAGTTATGTACTGAACTTTTCATTCCAAATCTTGTTTAAAACATTCACCTGGACCCACAACCTAAGTACTCATTATCTCATGTTCTCAATAGTTGTTGCTTAATTATTGCTATTTTTTTTTTATTTTGTATCTTCACAATTTGTTGTCTTTTACATGTTGGCTGTCTGTCTTGTCTGCAGATTTTCATGGATTCTATTGTGTTTCTTTGTATTTCTAGCAATTAAGATTGCGCTGGTGATGCTCAGTGACCACATACTGGCGGCAAAATACAAAACAAAGAAAACTATTAAACACCTTATTAATCATACTTTACTAATTACAATCACAAATAACGATGAAGAGGTGTGCAAAGGTGAGGCTAGGCCAGCTCGGGCGGAGGCAGAAGGCTAGACATGGAGGGGGCAAGCAGAGTTGGAAGTGGAGGCAAGAGTGAGGAAAATCCCGACGTCTGATCAGTTTGAGCGCTAAGCAGAATTGGAAATGTCGGATACGGGCTAAATCATGGCGTCTGGGCCGACAGCCTCAGAGCTGCCTGAGAGTGGGAATGATCTAATATTTGGATGATTTAAGCACCGGTCCAGATTGAAAAGATCGGGGAGCTGGGTTCGGAGGTGGGGTACAGGCCGGTTCTGCCTGGTTCTGCTTGTCGCTCTGTGATGTTTTACTCAGTTCTGCAATGAACTGAGCCTGTGGCCTGCTCCAGCTGCAGTGAGGCCTGGCTTTGTGTCTTTTGTAAAACTTCAGTTATGAATGCTATTTGCTTACTTTTATTGTTTGTGTGTTATTTTTCTCTCTGCACATAGGGCGTATGATGGTCTTTTTTTATGGGTTCGTTGTTTTGTGTCAGCCTGTAAGAAATCGAATCTCATACTTCGATAATAAATGTACTTCGAACTTTGACTTGCTCTGAATGTCTGCAAGAAAATTAATATCGGGATTGTATATGGTGACATGTATGTACTTTGATAATAAATTCACTTTAAAGTTTTTGAAATTTAGACCTGACCTTTTAGTAGAACAGACTTAGTCATGTGTGGCCAGTAACCCATCCGAGCTACACATTTATATTAAGCTACAATAGCTTACATTAGTATAGCAACCTCAACAGAATATAAATATTCAAGGATTCTTCATGGAAGCTTTATTAGCAATCATTTTCAGGTCATTGTTCTTGTACCACTTGACAAGCCATTCACCCTCTTCTCTGTATGCAGACTCATTGCTGCTGATGAGGCCAACCACTGTAGTATCATCAGTGAACATGATGATGCGGCTTGCATCCGATCTGGATGTGCAGTCGTGAGTCAGCAGAGTAAACACCGCAGACTGAGCGCACGACCCTGTGGGGGTAGGGTAGGGGAACGACCAGTACTCAGCATGGTGGGCCAGCTCGGACTTCCTGGGGCCTTCCCGTCAAGAAGATCAACACTCAGTTAAAGAGAGCGATGTTGAGTCCCAATGAGGACAGTTTTACGGACAAACTTCCACATGGGAATGGAATAGGTATGATAAAGAGTTGATCTTTGTGCTTCTTGAACGACTCACCACCGTGGCCTTGAGTATTCGTGAACTGGCTGCAGAAGCTTTGATTACACCTTTGGAAATACAATACAATGATCTTGGGATTGTGATATATGGTGGGAACACAACCGTGAGAACATGAAAGTCAGGTGACCATAGGGGTGAGATTCGTGAACCATAGTGACAGGTAATAATTGGTCTGTTTTGGTGGTTTGAGCTGGTGCTAATATATTGGTACTCTTACTTCAGTAGGTCATTACCAGTAGAAAGAGTATAAAAGTAAAATAATCAGGGACTTGAGAGTAGCTTTCTTTTCAGGGCTTTACTGTGGGCTGGAAGTGATTCCCATGGATCAGATAGAGTCCAAGGTGTGCTGCAGTGAGAGGGGCCTGCGCATACCTAGGTAAGTGTTTTAGTACTAGCTATTCTGTCCTAATAAATGAACTTTTGCAGTTTTAAGTAGATAATTGTAGCTTGTATCTTTCTGCCATACTAAGCTGCTTCTGTGAACCTTTTGGTGTAAGACCATAAGATATAAGAACAGAATTAGGCCATTTGCCCCATCGAGTCTGCTCCACCATTTCATCATGGCTGATCCATTTCCTTCTCAGCCGCTATCTCCTGCCTTCTCTCCATATCCCTTCCTGCCTTGCCTAATGAAGAATCTATTAACTCCTGCCTTAAATGTACCCAATGACTTGGCCTCCACAGCCGCCTGTGGCGACAAATTCCACAGATTCACACTATCTGGGGAAAGAAACTCCTCCTCAGCTCCTTTCTAAATGGACGTCCCTCTGTTCAGAGGCTGGATCCTCTGGCCTTAGACTCCCCCACCATGGAGACATCCTCTGCACAGACACTCTATCAAGATCTTTCAACATTCAATGGGTTTTAATGAAGTCACCCCTCAATTCCAGTGAGTAGAGGCCCAGAGTCAACATATACTCTGTAACACAACATAAAAGAATGATAAATACCACATTAAATACAGTGACAAGTGCAAAAGCAACAGAATGGTGCCAAGTATAGCAGTGTTGTGGCGATACAGGTAGCCCCCATTTTTTGAACATTCACTTTACAACAGCTCGCTGTTATGAAGGACCTACATTAGTACCTGATCTTGCTAACCAAGGAGGATTTTCACTCTTACGAATGAAAAGACACCCACTTTATAGGTGTGTTTACCCAAATAAAGACTACCATGACTGTGAAGCCTTGTGCGGGCAGTTGTGTGCGCATGTGTATACATGCATATGCATGTATGTGCCGATTTTTTTCTCCAAATCTGTTTCAGCTCGCTGTCTCCTCGAATCTGATAAGTGAAACTACACCATATATAAAATATTTCTACTTTATATAGGCTGTATATTTATCATATCATTCCTGCTTTTACTATATGAGTGTGTTATGTTAGGTTTTATGTGCTATTTGGTATGATTTGGTAGGTTATGAAGCGCCTCGAAGCCTGCCCTCCCTTTACAAATGTGGGACTCGACGTATTCGGCCCCTGGTCTATCACTACAAGACGCACCAGAGGAGGACAAGCAGAGAGCAAGCGGTGGGCCATCATGTTTAGCTGCATGAGTTCAAGAGCGGTACACATTGAGGTCATCGAATCTTTGGATACATCCAGCTGCATCAACGCTCTCAGGCGGTTCTTTGCGATAAGAGGCCCTGCAAAACAGTTAAGATCTGATTGTGGCACGAACTTTGTAGGAGCATCAAAGGAGCTGGGGATGGACAAAGCAGTGCAAAGGTACCTCAGTCAACAGGGATGCAACTGGGAGTTCAACACATGGGAGGCGCATGGGAGCGGATGATTGGGATCGCCAGAAGAATTCTGGATTCAATGTTTCTGCAGCAACGCACCCGATTGACCCACGAGGTACTGTGCACCCTAATGGCAGAGGTCACAGCCACTATAAACACACAACCACTCCTACCTGTGTCTTCTGACCCAGAAAACTCCTTTATACTTTCGCCATCAATGCTCCTTTCGCAGAAGGCAGGAGCTCCCCCTCCACCAGGAGGCTTCTCAGACGAGGATTTGTACACAAAGCAATGGAGACAAGTCCAGGCTCTGGCAAATCAGCTCTGGTCTCGCTGGAGACAAAAATATCTACCTTTGTTGCAACAGAGACAAAAGTGGACAGAACCCCGCAGGAATCTTCAAGTTGGAGACTTAGTCCTGCTCAGGGACAAGCAAATCGCCCGCAACAGCTGGTCAATGGCCAGAATCACTGCTACATTCCCTAGCGGGAATGGACATGTCAGGAAGATCGAATTGAAGACTACCGACCAAGGCGATGTGAAAATTTACTAAAGGCCAGTTACAGAAGTTATTCTACTTCTACCTAATGACTGATTAAGAGACTAAGTTTGTACTCTGTTCATTATGACCTTACGAAGGTCAAGCGGGCAGTGTGCTGTCTTTACGACAGTTATTTAGTTTATAATATTTTCGCTTAGTAATTCATTCGATAGTATTTTCTAGTTAGAATTAGAAGTGTTTAAAGTATATTCATTGCATGTAAAATATATTGGCATGCGATGACGTCACATCCGGTTTCGCTGCGTCTTGTGGGAAAGTTACCGGTTTGAAATTAACGCGAGGGTGGGGGCTCACCACGAGTCACACCTGAGCAGAAGTTGTTTTGCAGGCATTAGAAATCACAGTGAGAGCAACGCTGTAAGTTAATAGATAATCGATATATTGAACTAAGATGTTAATGCCGATTCTGTTAAAAGTAACGACGGTTGATAATGTTTATGCTTTCGTTAGTTAAAGAGTTGCGGATAGTTTGCATTGAAGTGTATTTAAAGTAGTCAATGGAGCAGGTAAACTCTGCCTGTATACTGCACCTTAGTGTAATGTAGTTATAGTCACCTTTACACGTATTTACAATTGAAATGTGATATTAAGAAAGGAACAAATACTGTATCAATCTTGTATTGTTTTATCAACAGTTTTCACCATATGTTAATGTGAAGAGTGAACAGTAAATGGTTAATCTTACTGCGATCTGGTTTCATTGACTGTGGTTTATCTCGATGTTGAATTCGGCGTTATTAGTACACCTGAAGGAGAACATTACAATGCTATTTGGTATGATTTGGTAGGTTATGTTTTTGGGTCTGGGAATGCGCAAAAATTTTCCCATATAAATTAATGGTAATTGCTTCTTCGCTTTATGACATTTCGGCTTACAAACAGATTCATAGGAACGCTCTACCTTCAGATAGCGGTGGAAACCTGTATCTTGATGAGGAAGTTAGATATGGCCCTTGTGGCTAAAGGGATCCGGGGGTATGGAGAGAAAGCAGGTACAGGGTTCTGAGTTGGCTGATCAGTCATGATCATACTGAATGGCGGTGCAGGCTCAAAGGGCCGAATGGCCTACTCCTGCACTTATTTTCTATGTTTCTATGTTTAGGGCCCAAGGCAGGAGCATCCAGTGCTAGGACTGAGAGACGGTACGAGACTGAACTGAGAACTGAGCACTAAAGAAGACACTAGGCGATATCCTAGTTGAGCTTACAATTGAGCACTAAGCTTCCATTCGGGTGCTCCCTAAATACAGAAATCCCGGTGCCAAAACATTGTGGCCGATTAGCAGGGCAGTCCTGAATCCTTAAAGCAGCCATGCCAGCTTCCCTTACTTTGCGGTGTTAGGGCATCGAAATTCCAAAAGGTGGCACTGTTGGGTGCATATCGTAACAGTGTGATCTTAAGTCCTGACAAAAGAAATGCCCAGTGGCAAGAATGGAGTTAGAATTAACAATAAAAGAACAAGGCAAAACAACTGGGAAGAGAATCGGAAAGAGTTGATTGGTTCAATCATTGATGCAATACTTCAGATAAGGAAAAAAGAAACAAGATTTAAATAGTCATATTGTGTGTGCAATACATAGAACATACAAGTGGACTTAAAAAAAGAGTAATCCAGTAAAGTGGAGCTGCAACAAAATGAAATGCAGATGTTATGTGAGAGTAGCTGTTTATCCATCAAGTGGGACTCCAGATTGGATCGCAGTTAAACCTATTGAAATCTCTCCAGGGCTATTTATATGTAGGAAATGGAGAATTTTTTAAGATAAAGTACATTTTAAGCTCCAGAGAATTCTGGCAAGTCAGCTGTTTATCATACAGTCAGACCAGCTCGGAGTTCCTAAAGACATCTGATTTAGTCATTCCGGCATCCCGGCGATATAGTCAGATTAAATCAAAGATTTTAAAAGTTTACCAGTTTTCTTAGTAGAATAACCAGTCAATAGCATTGTGATAGATTTTAATGACCTGGAAGATATTGTATTTGTGCTTATAATAGGAAGGTCAGATAACTTTCTATAATTAATCCAGCAATTAGCTCTGAGTTTACATGACTCAGAACTGCACTCACCGTAGCTAATAATGTGGTAACTGAGTGTATATTCCTGGTCTTCTGCAGCTGTAGCCCAGCAACTTCAAGGTTTGATGTGTTGTGCAAGCAGAGATGCTCTTCTGCACATCACTGTTGTAAAATGTGGTTATTTGAGTTCCTGTCCCAGTCTGGCCATTCTCATCTTACCTCTCTCATTAACAAGGCATTTTCATGCACAGAACTACTGCTCACTGGATGCTTTTTGGGTTTTTTTGTGCCATTCTCCATAAACTCTGAAATTGTTGACCATGAATTTATGCTTTTGTGCATTGAGTTTCTGCCACTTAATTGGCTGATTCGGTATTTGCATTAATGAGTAGGTGCACAGGGGCACCTAATAAAGTGGCCACTGAGTGTAGGTTTACAATGGTATATGAGGCCAGGAGATAAACAAATAAACTTCATAAACAATATGCACTTTGAGAGCATCTTTCATGACTTTAGTAATTTCAAACATGCTTCGCACCCAATAAAGTTCTTAGAAGATGAAACCAAAAAGAAAAAAAAAACTACAGATGTTAGCAATCTGTAGAAGTTGGAAATACACAGAGTTAGTATTTCAGGTCAAAGACTTTCTGTCAGAAATGGATTCTCTAATGAAGGATCTTTGACCTGAAGCATGAAATCTGTTTTCTTTCTACGTAATCAACCTAATCTGCCGAGAGCTTCATTTTCTGCTCATCCTTCTATCTGAAGGATAAAAGAATATCTGAAGAATATCCTTCAGATATTCTTTAATCAGAATCAGGTTTATTATCACTGACATATGTTGTGACATTGGAGGTGCTGCAGCAACAGTATGGTGTAAGACATTAATCAATAAATACATACATATATATAGTACATGCATACATAAATAGAAAGATAGATAAATAAATAGATAGACAGACACTGTAGGTTCAGGCTGAGACCTTTCTTCAATTCTGCTGAAGTGCTTCAGCCCAAAACATCAAATGTTTACTCTTTTCCATGGATGCAGCCTGACCCACTGAGTTCCTCCAGCATTTTGTGGTGTGTTCCTCAAGATGGATACATAGATAAATGAATAAATAAATTAATTGATTAATAGATAACCAGATAAATTAATAGGTAGTTAGATATATACATACATAAATAGATGAATGAATGAATGGATAGCATGAAAAGAGAGCAAAATAGTGAGGTGGTGTTCATAGGTTCATGGACCATTCATAAATCTGATGGTGGAGGGGAAGAAGCTGGTCTTAAAGTATTGAATGTGTGTCTTCAGGTTCCTATGTCTCCTCCCACCCACTCCCTGATGGTGGTAATGAGAAAAGGGGACATTGTGGATAGTTAGGGCCTTTTGATGATAGATGCTGTGGAAAAATAATTGAGATGTATGATCCAGTGCTGCTCCATAATCTTATGGTTTTCTGATTTAATATTGATTTAATACCGAGCCCAGGGATGATGCAAAATGGCGGGAACACCCACACTGCCAAGCTGATACACATTATCACGGTCTTCCAGGAAGGAGATGCTATCAAAAATTGTAAACATTGCAAACCTCTGCTTTATTTTATTTAAAGATACAGCATGGTAACAGGGCCTTACAGTCCACAAACTTATACTGCTTAATTATACCCATATAACCAATTAACCTGCTAACCCATATGTCCTGGAATGCAGGAGGAAACCAAAACCCACCCTATCACTGGGAAAGTGAACAAACTCACAGACACTGTTGGGATTGAACTGAGGTCGGGGGCCCTGTAATTGCATTATACTAACCACTACACTACCATGCTATCTAAACCTGTTCAACGCCAACACCATTCTACTGACAGGAGATGTTTTGAGGTTGTGTTGTAATACTGGTGTCTATCATTTCCTTATCATCATCTTATGTACAGACACTCCAGTGCCTATCACCACTTTATGGACATACAGCAATCTATGTATACAATTGTGTTTATATTTACTGTGTTTTCTTTATTATTGTGTTCTTCATCTTATTGTGCTTTTTCATGCTACATCAGATCCAAAGTAATAATTACTTCTGTTACATACCCTGTGGGTATGTTGTGACTGTCCTATGACCATGATGTAATTGAGTTTCTGGTGAGCATAATGTAATTGTCTTGTGATGGTGGGGTGAAGTAATCTCCCGCCAGTGTGAGGTCATGTGATGGCCTGTTTCAACAGGTATAAAAGGGGAAAGTCTGGCTGTGACGCAGGTCAGTTCAAGGTTTAGTTTGTCAGTGACTCCATTATGCTGTGTATTTATCTCATGATGCAGTTTTGTTTTAAAGTGGAGTTTTAATTTCTATCTTAAGTTTCAAAGGTTATTGCTAGCAGTTTGACTGAACATTGCCAGTTGTGATTTGGTTTCTACCTTTGCAATTCAGTCAGAGAGTGAAGAATTTATTAAAGTACGGGAACCCGAAGGATCAAGAAAAGTTGGTGTGTCAGTGGTAAAACAGGATCGACCTTATTTAATCTTCGTTCAAGGAATTAGCATCCGAGATAGCTCCTGCATTGTGAAAGCAGAAAGAGCTGGACACAGCAGTATTTGCCAAGGAAAGGTCAATGCCTTTAAGCTGTTTTTATTTCCTTCATCATAAATCCTTTGGGCAAGGCATATTTCGGCTGGGATCAGCAGTAACATCACTTTGTCGAGGAATTTGTTACTTCAGGAAAGTCTCTCCTAATTGACTCTGTAAATAATTTGGACTTTTGCATTTACCACTTTTAAGAACTGTTCTCACATTTACCACTTTGAGAACTGTTCGAGTTGCCATATAGCAGTTAATTTCTGGTTAAGTTAGTCAACTGTTTGCTTTACATTTGTCGTTGAGCTGAGTTTTAAATAAATGTTTTATTTGTTTATAAAAAAACCTGTCTCAATTCTATATTCATTGTTGCCGTATCGTAACACTTCATTCTATTTAAATTAGACCTTAAACATTCTTGAATCATGAACCTTGACATCAGGTTTATTCAGGTACATTGTCATGACATGTGCTGGCAATATTGGAACCCAAGTGCGTAGGAAAGACAGACTCTGTGGCAGAGACGGTGACAAGAGTTTACTCATAATAATTCCAAAAATAAAGCATTTTGTGTGTGTTTCTAGAAGAACAACACCCTATTAATAACCATAGACTTAAGACCGTAAGACATTGCAGCAGATTAGGCCATTTGGCCCATTGAGTCTTCTCTGCTATTTCATTACGACCAATTTATTAAATGTGAAAAAAATGTGATCTAAGATACTTTGAGCATGGAATAATCGTTGGTGCCAGTCAGAGTGATTTGTGTATCTCAGAAACTGCTGATCTCCTAGGATTTTCATGCACAACAGTCTCTAGAGATTACAGAGAATGGTGTGAAAAAGAAAAAAAAATCCAATGAGCAGCAGCAGTTCTCATGCAAGGCCAGCCAACAGGGCTCTGGTGAAGCTGGAGATGCTAATCCCCTCTACAATTAATGCAATGGATTGCAAAAGCATTGACAAACACCAAACATACCATCAACTTCAGAGGACACTGGAGACAGGACGTCATCGAAAGCCTATGCTCCACTCAGAGCTTAGGGCCCAGGTAAGTAAGTAAGAATATGATGTTGCACTTGCAGTGCAGGTAGACAAAGAGGTGCGAGGTCATGAGGTCAAGAGCTCATCTTATTGTTGAGTCTCTAACTTCTTGCTGAAAACCATCTCAGGTTACCTGTATATCTATTGCATTGCATGAGAAGCAGAGTTAAAGATTGAAAAAAAAAAGCACTTTATTTTCTCTTGTACATTGAAGCATTCTGAAAAATTTGTTATTTGCATAAAATCAGATGAGCAAGGGTCGTGCTGGTGGCAGCCTGCAAGCGCCTCCTTGCTCTTGCTACCTACATCACGTGCCTACAACTCACTAACACAAACCGGTACATCTTTGGAATGTGGGAGGAAAATGGCAACACCCAGATGAAACAACTTTTTCACAGGAAGAACAAATGATCTCCTTACAGACAGCAGTGGGATGAGCCCCGATCTTACACTGGCCAGTAGTGTAGTGGCTAACTTAACGCTATTACAGTAATAGTGTTATGCTAGCCACTACGCTACTGTGGCACCCCCAATCATGAGTTAATACATGATTCTCCTGTCCAATAAGGATCATAAAACAAGCAGGCAGACAGGATGAGGGGAAAACAGCATCTTCCATGTTTAAGGAACATGGATATAGTCCAAATTTATTGAACCAAAGCCCTCCTTCAAATTAGATCATCAGACATAAATTTATTTCAGTATAAAAGCAAATTTAAAACATATGTTAAATCAGTATCATTATCTTAAAAGCAGTAAATATTTCAAATAATCCACCAGGTGTGGGGGTTGAATTGAGGACACTAGGAATGAACTACATACAGCTGGGTGCAATAGAGTTTAGAAGTTCAAAGTTAAAAGTAAATTTATTACCAAAGTATGTATATGTCACCATATACTGCCAGGAGATTCATTTTCTTGCTGGCATTCACAATAGAAGAAAGAAATACAACAGAATGAGTGAAAACCCACACACAACCGAAGACTGCCAAACAAGCAATGTGTAAAAGACAAACTGTGCAAATACAAAAAGAAACAAATAAACAAATAAATAAATAATCCTGAGAATATGAGTTGTGGAGTTCTTGAAAGTGAGTCCATAGGTTGTTGAATTAGTTCAGTGTTCAGGTGAATGAAATTACCCACCTCAGGTTAAACAATCTGATGGTTGAAGAGTAATAACTGTTCCTGAACCTGGTGGTGTGGGACCTACAGCCCCTGTACCTCCTTCTCAATGGCAGCAGCATGAAGAGAGCATGGCCTAAATGGCGGGGGCCATTGATGATGGGGATCCTCAATGAAGGATGTGCTCGACAGTGTGGATGGCTTTCCTGTGATGGACTGGACTGTACCCACCACTTTTTGCATATTATAGTGTCTAAGACAGGGGTCGGCAACGTTTACCACTGAAAGAGCCAATATGGACCCATTTCCCACAGAAAAGAAAACACTGGGAGCCACAAAACCCATCTGACATTTAAAATGAAATAACACTGCATACAACGGGTTTTTTTTTTGCCTTTATGCTATGTATAAACAAACTATAATGTGTTGCATTTATGAAATTGATGAACTCCTGCAGAGAAAACGAAATTACATTTCTGCATGCAACAAAAACATTTTGAACTCCGAAAAAAAGATGTTGGGTTGAAGGTTACTCCATAGTTAGCCTACCTTGGATCGAAGAATTAAAAGAAAGTGCGCACTGGCAGGTGTCAGGCATTGGCAGTGGTGATGTATATTAATAGCGATAAAAAACATGTTGTAGTGGTGTAGCGCTACACGCAGCGCTAAAATAAAGACACTGCAGTCAAAGGTAACTTTATTCAAACTAAACAGCCTTACTTTAAAGCCTCCCTCAACCCGTCCCCGTGGGCGCGGATGCTCCAAAAGACACGTACTCACAAACCCCCGTAGGCTATCTCCCTTAGCCGGAACGGTGGCTAATTGTGAGCCGGTTCGGATGTGCCAGGAAATGGTGTCTCCACAACGTTTTTAGATTGTACAAGATCACCATAATCTTCAAATTTCGAATTACATTTCAAAAACTAACAAACTACGGGGAGCCGCAGGACAGAGATGAAAGAGTCGCATGCGGCTCTGGAGCCGCGGGTTGTACACCCCTGGTCTAAGAGAATCCAAACTCAAACAAAGGAAGGTCTACTGCATTAAGACATCCTTTATCCCAACCATACCTTCTGTAGAAATTATTTTAATAAAAATACATCTTCTTTTCCTTGCAGCACACTCTTATACTCTTTCATTCATTTCTTTCTCTGCTCTTGTACTCTCTCTCCCTCTTCCTCTCTCATCTCCTTTTGTACCTCTCTTTGCCCATTGTCTCTTGTCATTCATTTAAATGCTCTTGTAATTTTAAACTCAGTTACTATTCCTAAACACAAGAGTTTCTTCAGATGCTGGAAATACAAAGAAGCACATTCAAAATGCTGGAGGAACTCAGCTGATTATGCAGCATCTACGGTAGGAATGACCAGGTAATGTTTCGGGCTGAGACCAGAATTCATTCATTCATTCATTCATTCATTCATACATTCTCTCTCTGTCTCTGACACTCTCTCTCTCTCTCTCTCTCTCACACACACACACACACACACACACACACACACACACACACACACACACACACACACACTTCCTTGCTTCAGGCCTGAAACGTTGGCTACTCTTTTGCCACGGATGCTGCCTGGCCTGCTGAGTTCTTCCAGTGTTGTGTACATATTCCTTGTTTTGCTTCCTCTCATGGGACAAAGGGTAAAAGATCCAGCAGTACAATGAAATGCATGATAAATAAATATAGTGAAAAAAACTGAATTTCATTTAGCATATATATATTTTTTTCTATTAAATAGTTAAGTTAAAATCAGTGGTGCAAAATAACAGGAATAAAAAAACATAGTGAGGGGGTGTTCAAGGATTCAATGTCCATTTAGAAGTCGGATGGCAGAAGGGAAGAAGCTGTCCTGAATCGCTGAATGAGTGCCTTCAGGCTACACTTAGTTTTAACATAATAATGAAAAAAGACAGAGATAACATTCGAAATACTGTGTAATTGAGAGAGAAATGGTCTCGGTGTAGGTAGATTGGGTTTGGGAGAAGACCACGGTCAAGCTGGGCCAAAGGGCCAAAGATGTGCTGTAGCGCTCCATACTTCTATGGAACTGAGGTAAGGCCAGTTTTAATGAGCTGAGAATGATTTAGCACAGGGGTACTGAAGCAGCTGAATGAATCCCTGAGCAATGGGGAGGAACTGAAGAAGGAGATTCAAGAGCTGAGGGTAAATATGTTCCATAAATACAAGGAATGGGACTGCCACATTACATTTATTATCAAAATATGTATTCATTATACAACCTTAAGATTCGGCTCCTTAAAGGCAGCCACAAAACGAGAAACCCAAAAGGAACCCATTAAAAGAAGACTAACAAAAACCCAACATGCAGAAGGAGAGAGAAAAAAATGTGCTAACAATAAAAGCAAGCAAACAGCATTCAGAACAGAAAGTGAGCAAATGTTACAGAGCAGCAACAGAACCGGCCTCACCCTCGCCTCCAAACCCAACACCCAGGTAGGATAATGTAATAAAAGGGCAGTATTTCAGAAAGGAAAAACCTCATAGAAAAGAAAACAAAAAATGTAGATATATTTATTTATTGAGATACAGTCAGGAACAGGCCCTTCTGGCCCTTCAAGCCGTGCTGTCCAGCAATCCCTCAATTTAACTTTACCCTAATCACAGGACAATTTACAGTGATAATGTCTGCTAACTGCTATACCTTTGAACTGTGAGAGCAAACCAGAGCACACAGAGGAAACCCACACAGTCAGGGAGAGAGCGTAAAAACTCCTTACACAGTGGCGGGAATCGAACCCCTGTCACGAGTACTAAAAAACAATGTGCTAACCACTACGTTGCCCCAAAGTATGAAAAGTGCGGGGAGAAATTTGGCTAGCAAAGAGAAGACATGAAAAATTACCGATGAATTCAAAACTCCGGAGACATTTTATACAGAGAGTAAAACTAAGCTAAGGAAAGGAAAGCTAAACAAGAGATTAAAGATTTAGCTTTATTTATCACCTGTACACACATTGAAACACAGCAAAATGCATTGTTTGGATCAATGACCAACACGGTCCAAGGATGTAGCAGTCCGCCAGTGTCACGATCCTTTGGCATCAGTATGGCATGTCCACAACTCACTAACTCATACACCTTTGGAACATGGGAGGAAACCAGAGCACTTGGAGAAAACCCATGCAGTCACAGAGAGGGCATACAAACTCCTTACAGACATCCACTGGAATTGGGCCCAATTGGCGCTGTGAGGCAGTGCCATATTTCCTTGCTCATGTGAAGTTCTCAGAGTAAACAGTACAAATGGTAAGAGTGAAGGCAGCAATAAATAAAATGATGAGCACAAACATCATGAGAGAATGGTGCAAACTGTAGTAAATTAAGGTATTGCAAAAAGAAATGCCCAAGAAGGAATTTCCAACCTTTTTAAAGCCATGGGCTCCTACCATTAACAGGACCCAGGCTGAATCCCTGTGCTAAAAGGACAATAATGGAAGAGGTAGAATTAAGGGTTCAAGAACATGGCAGCAGAAAAGAGAACATTAGAGTGGTTCAGTTGGGAAGAAGCTGTTCTTGACTCTGGTCATCAAGGCTTTCAAGCTCGTGTGTGTGAAGGCAGAGGATGTGGGTGGGCATTATAAATGGATCTTTCCTTTGCAGCTGTCTATACAATAGACAAGGATGACATTGATAAAGAAAAATGAGCGTGTAATACTGGATGGGATAAGCATAGTGAAACCGCCTTTACTATTAATGGGTTTAACATCTTTAAAATTAGACCAGCCCCCGATGAATTATAGCACAGGGAGTTAAAGAAGCAGAGGAAGGAAATTGCAGAAGAGGTTCTCACTATCATTTTGAAATCACTTCTGGTTACATCAGTGGTGTTGGAATCTTGTACCATTCTTTCAGGAGTGAAGACAGGATAAGCTGAGTGATTATAGACCACTTCAGTGGTGGGCAAATTATTGTAATCAACCTTGAGAAGCAGTATAAATCCTCATCTAGAAAGGCACAGATAAATCAGAGATATCAGCATGTATTTGTTAAGGAGATCCTTGAGGAAAGGATGAGTTAGAAGCCAAAATTGGCTCAGTGATCGCTCGCAGAGAATAGATGAACTGCAGCTTCTGTGACATGGTAGCTGTGTAGGAGGTGGCACAGAAGCGTAATGGTTAACATAACTCTTTACAGTGTCAGCTATATGGGTTCAATTCTAATCCAATTACACCCATGTGATCAATTAACTTATTAACACGTACATCTTGGACTGTGGGAGGAAACTGGAGTACCCAGAGGAAACCCACGCAGTCACAGGGAGAACATACAAACTCCTTAGAGGTAGTGGCAGGAACTGAACCCAGATCACTAGCGCTGTAATAGCACCACGCTGGCCATAGCACTACCGTGCCAAACTATTAGCTTAATAGGCACAGAAAAATGTTTCTGTCATTAAATGACAACAGTCATGAAATAATACAGCAGGGAGAATCAATTCTCAATTTAACATCCCAGCAGAGTATCCAGGAAATTTTGCTTTTGAATAATCTTGAGACCACTCAGGTGACTGGTCATGGGCTAAGGACGAAAGGTGAACATTTTAAGGGGAATATGAGGGAAAACTTCTTCACTACGAGGGCCGTGAGAGTATGGAACAAGCTGCCACCACAAGTGGTGCATGCGAGATCGATTTCAACGTTTAAGAGAAATTTAGATAGGTACATAGATTCTAGGGGCATGGAGGGCTATAGATTCTAGGGGCATGTGCAGGTCAGTGGGATTACCCAGTTTAAATAGGCCAAAGGCCCTATTTTTGTGCTGTACTTTTCTATCAGTCTTTGACCCAATGATAGGTTCCAGTTCTACTAATAAAAGCTGGGACATCATATTAAGAGTTTATTAAATATTGGAGTCACAAAACAGACTGCTGATGCTGGAAATCTAGAGCAATACACAGAACATGTTGGAGGAATTAGCAAGTAAGACAAAGAGAGGGCATATGATAGAGAAAAATTAGTGGGAAATTTGAGAAATTTGTCTGTCTGTCTGAGAATCAGGAGGCTTTTAAAAACCAGCAGAAAGCAATTAAGAGGGTAAAGATGGAATATGAAAGTAAGCTAGCCAATAATATTAAAGACCATAAGATTTTGGAGCAGAAGTAGGCCATTTGGCGCATCAAGTCTGCTCCGCCATTCAATTATGGGCTGAACCAATTCTTCCAGTCATCCCCACTTCCCTGCCTTGATCCCATACCCTTTGATGCCCTGGCTAATCAAGAACCTATGTATCTCTGTCTTAAATACACCCAATGACTTGGCCTCCACAGCCACTCATGGCAAGAAATTCCACAGATTTACCACCCCCTGATTGAAGTAATTTCTCTGCATCTCAGTTCTAGATGGATGTTCTTCAATCCTGAAGTCGTGCCCTCATGTGCTAGAATCCCCTACCATGTGAAATAACTTTGCCATATCTAATCTGTTTAGGCCTTTTAACATTCAGAATGTTTCTATGAGATCCCCCCTCATTCTCCTGAACTCCAGGGAATACAGCCCAAGAGCTGCCAGACGTTCCTCATATGGTAACCCTTTCATTTCTAGAATCATTCTTGTGAATCTTCTCTGAAACCTCTCCAATGTCAGTATATTCTTTCTAAAATAAGGAGCCCAAAACTGCACACAATACTCCAAGTGTGGTCTCACAAATGCCTTATATAGTTCCTCAACATCACATCCCTGCTCTTACATTCTACACCTCTAGAAATAAATGCCAACATTACATTTGTCTTCTTCACAACCAACTCAACTTGAGGTTAATCTTTAGGATATATTGCACAAGTACTCCCAAGTCCCTTTGCATCTCTGCATTTTAAATTCTCTTCCCATCTAAATAATAGTCTGCCCATTTATTTCTCCCACCAAAGTGCATGCCCATGCACTTTCCAACATTGTATTTCACTTGCCACTGTTTTGCCCATTCCCCTAAACTATCTAAGTCTCTCTGCAGGCTCTCTGTTTCCTCAGCACTAACTGCTCCTCCACCTATCTTTGTATCATTGTCAAATTTAGCCACAAATCCCTTAATACCATAGTCCAAATCATTGACATCATAAAAAGCAGTGGTCCCAACACCAACCCTCTCTGTGGAACTCTACTGGTAACTGGCAGCCAGCCAAAATAGGATCCCTTTATTCCCACTCCCTGTTTTCTGTCGATCAGCCAATGCTCCATCCATGCTAGTTACTTCCTTGTAATTGCATGGGCTCTTACCTTGCTAAGCAGCCTCAGGTGTGGCACCTTGTCAAAGGCCTCTGAAAATCTAAGTACACCATGTCTACTGAATCTCTTTTGACTACCCTGCTTGTAATTTCCTCAAAGAATTACAGTAGGTTTGTCAGGCAGGATTTTCCTTTAAGGAAACCATGTTGGCTTTGGCCTATCTTGTCATGTGCCTTCAGGTACTCCGTAATCTCATCCTTAACAATCGGTTCTAACAACTTCCCAACCACTGATGTCTGACTAACAGGTCTATAATTTCCTTTCTGCTGCCTCCCACCCTTCTTAAATAGTGGAGTAATATTTGCAATTTTCCAGTCTGTTGGTACAACACCAGAATCTATCGATTCTTGAAATACCATTGTTAATACCGCCACAATCTCTCCAGCTACATCCTTCAGAATCCAAGGGTGCATTCCATCAAGTCCAGGAGATTTATCCACCCTCAGACTATTAAACTTTCTGAGCACCTTCTCAGTCGTAATTTTCACTGCACAAACTTCACTTCCCTGACACTCTTGAATGTCCGGTGTACTGCAGACTTCTCCCACTGTGAACACTGATGCAAAATACTCATTCAGTTCCTTTGCCATCTCTGCATCTCTCATTACAATATCTCCAGTGCCATTTTGTATTGGTCCTATATCTACCCTCGACTCTCTCTTACCCTTTATATACTTAAAAAAGCTTTTAGTATCTTCTTTGATATTAGTCACCAGCTTCCTTTCATAATTCATCTTTTCCTTCCTAATGACCTTCTAAGTTTCCTTCTGCAGGTTTTTAAAAGTTTCCCAATCCTCTTTCTTCCCACTAGCTCGGGCTTCCTTGTATGCCTTCTCTTTTGCTTTTACTTTGGCTCTGAATTCACTTGTCAGCCACGGTAGTGTCCTTCTTCCCTTTGAAAATTTCTTCTTATTTGGAGTATATCTGTCTTGCACTTCCCTCATTTTTTGCAGGAACTCCAGCCATTGCTGCTCTGCTGTCTTTACTCCAAATATCGCTTTCCAGTCAACTTTGGCCAGTACCGTCTCATGCCATTGTAATTTCCTTTATTCCACTGAAGTACCAACACATTGGAATTTAATTTTTTCCCTTTCAAATTTCAATGTGAACGTGATCATATTGTGTTCACTGTTCCCTCAGGGTTCCTTAGCTTTAAACTCTCTTATCACCTCCATATCATTGCACAACACCTAATCCAGAACAGCCAATACCCTAGTGGGCTCAACAACAAGCTGTTCTAAAAAGCCATCCATATAACCATATAACAATCACAGCACGGAAACAGGCCATCTCGGCCCTCCTAGTCCGTGCCGAACTCTTAATCTCACCTAGTCCCACCTACCCGCACTCAGCCCATAACCCTCCACTCCTTTCCTGTCCATATACCTATCCAATTTTACCTTAAATGACACAACTGAACTGGCCTCTACTACTTCTACAGGAAGCTCATTCCACTCTCTGAGTAAAGAAATACCCCCTCGTGTTTCCCTTAAACTTCTGCCCCCTAACTCTCAAATCATGTCCTCTCGTTTGAATCTCCCCTACTCTCAATGGAAACAGCCTATTCACATCAACTCTATCTATCCCTCTCAAAATTTTAAATACCTCGATCAAATCCCCCCTCAACCTTCTACGCTCCAGTGAATAGAGACCTAACTTGTTCAACCTTTCTCTGTAACTTAAGTGCTGAAACCCAGGTAACATCCTAGTAAATCGTCTCTGCACTCTCTCTAATTTATTGATATCTTTCCTATAATTCGGTGACCAGAACTGTACACAATATTCTAAATTTGGCCTTACCAATGCCTTGTACAATTTTAACATTACATCCCAACTTCTGTACTCAATGCTTTGATTTATAAAGGCCAGCGTTCCAAAAGCCTTCTTCACCACCCTATCTACATGAGACTCCACCTTCAGGGAACTATGCACTGTTATTCCTAGATCTCTCTGTTCCTCTGCATTCCTCAATGCCCTACCATTTACCCTGTATGTTCTATTTGGATTATTCCTGCCAAAATGTAGAACCTCACACTTCTCAGCATTAAACTCCATCTGCCAACGTTCAGCCCATTCTTCTAACCGGCATAAATCTCCCTGCAAGCTTTGAAAACCCACCTCATTATCCACAACACCTCCTACCTTAGTATCATCGGCATACTTACTAATCCAATTTACCACCCCATCATCCAGATCATTTATGTATATTACAAACAGCATTGGGCCCAAAGCAGATCCCTGAGGCACCCCGCTAGTCACCGGCCTCCATCCCGATAAACGATTATCCACCACTACTCTCTAGCATCTCCCATCTAGCCACTGTTGAATCCATTTTATTACTCCAGCATTAATACCTAACGACTGAACCTTCTTAACTAACCTTCCATGTGGAACTTCGTCAAAGGCTTTGCTGAAGTCCATATAGACTACATCCACTGCCTTACCCTTGTAACTTCTTCAAAAAATTCAATAAGGTTTGTCAAACATGACCTTCCATGCACAAATCCATGCTGGTTACTCCTAATCAGATCCTGTCTATCCAGATAATTATCCTGTCAGGACCCGGAGATTTATCCACTTTTAAATTTCTTAAAAGCGCCAGTACTTCCACCTCTTTAATTGTCATAGGTTCCATAACTTCCTTACTTGTTTCCCACACCTTACACAATTCAATATCCTTCTCCTTGGTGAATACCGAAGAGAAGAAATTGTTCAAAATCTCTCCCATCTCCCTCGGCTCCACACATAGCTGACCACTCTGATTCTCTAAGGGGCCAATTTTATCCCTCACTGTCCTCTTGCTTTTAATATAACTGTAGAAACCTTTCGGATTTACTTTCACCTTATTTGCCAAACCAACCTCATATCTTCTTTTAGCTTTTCTAATCTCTTTATTAAGATTCCTTTTACATTCTTTATATTCCTCGAGCAATTCCTTTACTCCATGCTGCCTATATCTATTGTAGACATCCCTCTTTTTCTGAACCAAATTTCTAATATCCCTTGAAAACCATGGTGCTTTCAAACCTTTAACCTTTCCTTTCAACCTAACAGGAACATAAAGATTCTGTACCCTCATAATTTCACCCTTGAATGACCTCCATTTCTCTATTACATCCTTCCCATAAAACAATTTGACCCAGTCATCTCCTTCTAAATCCTTTTGCATCGTCTCAAAGTTAGCCTTTCTCCAATCAAAAATCTCAACTCTAGGTCCTGTCCTGTCCTTCTCCATAATTATATTGAAGCTAATGCTATTGTGATCACTGGACCCGAAGTGCTCCCCAACACATACATCTGTCAGCTGACCTATCGCATTCCCTAACAGGAATTCCAACACTGCCCCATCTCTAGTTGGTACTTCTATATATTGTTGCAAAAAACTATCCTACACACATTTCACAGACTCTAAACCATCCAGCCCTTTTACAGAATGAGCTTCCCAGTCTACTTGTGGAAAATTAAAATCTCCCACAATCACCACCTTGTGTTTACTACAAATATCTGCTATCTCCTTACACATTTGCTCTTCCAACTCATGCTCCCCATTAGGTGGCCTATAATACACTCCTATCAGTGTTACTACACCTTTCCCATTCCTCAATTCCACCCAAATAGTCTCCCTGGAGGAGCTCTCTAATCTATCCTTCCAAAGCACCACCATAAGATTTTCTCGGACAAGCAATGCAACACCTCCTCCTCTGGCCCCTCCTACTCTATCACACCTGAAGCAACTAAATCCAGGAATATTAAGTTGCCAATCACACCCTTCCTGCAACCATGTTTCACTAATAGTTACAACATCATAATTCCAGGTATCAATCCACGCTTTAAGCTCATCCACCTTTCTTACAATGCTCCTAGCATTAAAATAGATACATTTAAGTTACTCTCCACCTCCTCCTCTCTTTTCATCCTTAACAATGCATTCAAATTTATTATCCTTTTCTTTCTTCTGCCCTACATCTTTGGGCTGAGCGCATCCCTTCTCCATCACTTGCCTTTCCTCCCTCACACACTGTCTACTTACTTGCTCTACTGGTGAACTAACCTCCTCTCCCATAGTTTCCTCAAATTGATTCCCGCCCCCCCCCCCCCATCTTACTAGTTTAAAGTCTGCCCTGTAGCCCTAGCAAACAAGAACTAAAAGATAAGCCTACTGTGCCCTCTTCCGCCTAAGCCCCCTGAGCCCAAGACATACACTATGCTCACGGCGCACTCCGCTGCCCGCTTCTTAAGGCTGTGTTCTTAGAATGTCCCTTAGACATTCTACAAATTCTCTCTCTTGGGGTCCAGTACCGACCTGGTTTTCCCAGTCCACTTTCATGTTGAAATCCCCAACGATAATGATGACATTGCCTTTCTGACACGCCTTTTCTATCTCTATCTTCTTAATTAAAGAGTAGTCTTCAGGGAAGTTAAAGAAAATGCCAAATGTTTCTTCAGATACATAAGATGTAAGAGAGGGGCAAGTTAATCTTAATTAAACTTTCCATGGAGAATGGATATCGGACTGCTGGAGCCAAACATCAGTTTGAGCTTTATCCTGCAGCTGCCCATTACAAAGTTAACCATATAACCATATAACAATTACAGCATGGAAACAGGCCATCTTGGCCCTTCTAGTCCGTGCCAAATGTTTACTCTCACCTAGTCCCACCTACCTGCATTCAGCCCATAACCCTCCATTCCTTTCCAGTCCATATACCTATCCAGTTTTTTTTTAAATGCCAAAATTGAACCTGATCTACCACTTCTACTGGAAGCTCGTTCCACACAGCTACCACTCTCTGAGTAAAGAAATTCCCCCTCATGTTATCCCTAAACTTTTGCCCCTTAACACTCAACTCATGTCCTCTTATTTGAATCTCCCCTACTCTCAATGGAAAAAGCCTATCCACGTCAACGCTATCTATCCCCATAATAATTTTAAATACCTCTATCAAATCCCCTCTCAACCTTCTACACTCCAAAAAATAAAGACCTAACTTGTTCAACCTTTCTCTGTAACTTAGGTGCTGAAACCCAGCTAACATTCTAGTAAATCTCCTCTGTACTCTCTCTATTTTGTTGACATCTTTCCTGTAATTCGGTGACCAGAACTGCACACAATTCTCCAAATTTAGCCTCACCAATGCCTTGTACAATTTTAACATTACATCCCGACTCCTAAACTCAACACTCTGATTTATAAAGGTCAGCATACTAAAAACTTTCATCACCACCCTATCCACGAGATTCCACCTTCAGGGAACTATGCACCATTATTCCTAGATCACTCTGTTCTACTGCATTCCTCAATGCCCTACCATTTACCATGTATATCCTATTTTGATTAGTCCTGCTAAAATGTAGCACCTCACACTTAACAGCATTAAACGCCATCTGTCATCTTTCACCCCACTCTTCTAACTGGCCTAAATCTCTCTGCAAGCTTTGAAAACCTACTTCATTATCCACAACGCCACCTATCTTAGTATCATCTGTATACTTACTAATCCAATTTACCACCCCATCAACCAGATCATTAATGTATATGACAAACAACATTGAACCCAGTACAGATCCCTGAGGCACACCACTAGTCACCGGCCTCCAACCTGTTCCATCCAGCTACTGTTGAATCTGTCACGTACCCCGTGATCGGGTTACCGAACCAGCAGAAATGGAATAATATGTTGGAGTCTGGTATTACTGTAATTAAAAGTGTTTATTAGTAAACTAAGTAATACAGTACTATAAAATGTAAATATATATAAAACAAGTTAGCAATGATATATACAGAAGTGTGGAAATAGGAATCAAAACTATCAAAGTCTAGGGGTAAGTGAATAGTCTTAAGATGGTGCAAAGTTCAGTTCAGTTCAGTTTAGTTTAAGTTGCTGTCGTACCATTGGAGAGAGAAAGAGAGAAAGGGCGAGAGGTGATGTAATTGCAGGTAAACTTTGCATTGTCTTCTTGTCCTGTTGTGGTCACCGACTGTGACCCCTCCGTACCAGGTCAGACCATTCTTCAGTGGTGAGCCTGTCACCCAGGCGAGGGTGGACACACACACACAAGCCCCCGGTGGTCTGCCTTCACACACTGTGAGCCTCTGATCGATTCCTCCAAATCGATCCTCCAAACCCCCACCTTCCTGTGGGTGCACAACACTCTTTCAGTGTCCCATGGTGTGTCTGCTTGTGCTCAGCAGACTTGCTTTTTATCTCCCCTGCCGGAGTACCAGCCATCCATCAGCTGTCCATCACCTAGTCCCGCCTTGCTGTCTCAGCAGGAATCCACATGAGCAGGCAAAGAGAGTGTCCTTGGAGCAAAGTAAACAATTAGCAAAGAAACCATAATACTAAATCTCTCTCTCTCTCTCATTAGCAGCATAGTTCACGGGGGGTCAACTCTGGACCCCCATCTCAGCCTGGTTTGCTCATCACACATCACAAATCCATTTTACTACTTCAATATTAATACCTAACGATTGAACCTTCCCAACTAACCTTCCATGTGGAACCTTGTCAAAGGCCTTAATGAAGTCCATATAGACAACATCCACTGCTTTACCCTCATCAAATTTCCTAGTAACCTCTTCAAAAAATTCAATAAGATTTGTCAAACATGACCTTCCACGTACAAATCTATGTTGACTGTTCTTAATCAGACCCTGTCTATCCAGATAATTATATATAACATCTCTAAAAATACTTTCCATTAATTTAACCACCACTGATGTCAAACTTACAGGCCGATAATTGCTAGGTATGCTCTTAGAACCCTTTTTAAACAATGGAACCACATGACCAATAAGCCAATCCTCTGGTACCATCCCCGTTTCTAATGACATTTGAAATATTTCTGTCAGAGCCCCTGCTATTTCTACACTAACTTCCCTCAAGGTCCTAGGGAATATTCTGTCAGGACCAGAGATTTATCCATTTTTATATTCTTTAAAAGCGCCAGTACTTCCTCTTCTTTAATCATCATAGTTTCCATAACTACCCTACTTGTTTCCCTTACCTTACACAATTCAATATCCTTCTCCTTCATGAATACCAAAGAAAAGAACTCGTTCAAAATCTCCCCCATCTCTTTTGGCGCTGCACATAGCTCTAAGGGACCAATTTTATCCCTCACTATCCTTTTGCTATTAATATAACTGTAGAAACCCTTTGGATTTATTAAACGTGTTAAACGTGTTATTTTTGAATAAGTTAAAATTCCAGCTATTATTCTTTGTTTAGCTCCTGGTTGTAAACAGGAGCCAGTCTTTGATTCTTAAGGTAAATTGTAAGCAGTAATCAGAAAAAGCCAGCTTTACAAACAGGAGCACTGTCTGTAAAACCACAAACTGCTGTCCAGTGTAAAACAATAGGTTATGTTAATCGGGCCTGCATCGAACCAGACAACACTGGTTAAGTTGTTTAGTTCAAGGGAGCTTGCAGATATGATTGACATTATCTCTTGGTACGTCTATAGATGATGTATTAATAGTTGGAAGGTTTATATACTTGGAAGAGTCAGATTCATGTCAATAATTGTGGATACCTGGGAATGTTTTAAGAATTCGTTGCTTGTATTTGAATTTGTATCACTTAAAATAAACTGTGTTTAAATCGCCTTGTTAGCTGGAAATATCTCTTCATTGATATGGAGAGGGCACCCACCACTCAAATAGTGAGTTTGACAGAAAGTCACTGTGGAGAATAAACAGGGAAGGTTAGGTAGTTACAGTATAACCTCCCCTTAGTGAGGATACTCATAATTATTTATATTGGATAAGGATTAAGATCTTGATTTGAGCTTAGATCTTCACAGACATTAAACCCACTACTGGCATAGGAGAGAGTAGAAGAGTTAGAGAGAGACCTTAACTCTGAACTGATTCCACAACTCACTTTCAAGGACTCTGTTAATCATGAACTCATTATTATTTATTTATTTATCTGTGTTTATTTGCACAGTTTGCCTTCTTTTGCATATTGGTTCTCAGTGTTTGTGTGTAGTTTTTCACTGATTCTATTGCAATTCTCTGTTCTACTGTGAAAGCCTAAAAGAAAACAAATATCAATGTAGTATAAGTTTAATGTTCAAAGTTCAAACATAGAAACATAGAAAATCTACAGCACAATACAGGCCCTTCAGCCCACAAAGTTGTGCTGAACACGTCCCTACCTTAGAAATTACTAGGGTTACCCATAGCCCTCTATTTTTCTGAGCTCCATGTGCCTATCCAAAAGTCTCTTAAAAGACCCTATCATATCCACCTCCACCACTGTTGCCGGCAGCCCATTCCATGAACTCACCACTCACTGTGTAAAAATCTTACCCCTGACATCTCCTCTGTACCTACTCCCAAGCACCTTAAACCTGTGCCCTCTTGTGGCAGCCATTTCAGCCCTGGGGAAAAGCCTCTGACAATCCACAGGATCAATGCCTCTCAATATCTTGTACACCTCTATCAGGTCACCTCACATCCTCTGTCGCTCCAAGGAGAAAAGGCTGAGTTCACTCAACCTGTTTTCATAAGGCATGCTCCCCAATCCAGGCAACATCCTTGTAAATCTCCTCTGCACCCTTTCTATGGTTTCCACATCCTTCCTGTAGTGAGGCAACCAGAACTAAGCACAGTACTCCAAGTAATATAAAGTATAAATAAAGTTCATATAAAGTTGAACTTTATAAGGCTTTGTGGTTGAGTACAGCTCCAACACCGTATACAAGTTGCTGTTGACACCACTGTTCTGTGCTGTATCAAACGTGGTGATGAAACTGCATACAGGAGGGAGATTGAAGATTTGGCTGAATGGTGTAATAACAACAACCTCTCACCCAATGTCAATAAGGCTAGGTAACTGATTGTAGGCTTCAGGAGAGAGAAAGCAGAGGTCAGTGTGTGTGTTGCTATGGACCCCGTATGTATAAGTCTGTGGTATTTGCTTTTATGGTGCTTATCTCATCAAACTCCATCAGCAGCTGACAATCATTCAGGAAATGCAAACATAAAAACAGGACAGTAATAGCACATGCATTTTGATTGTCGTTACAAACATTTCCGCTTTTCAATTCCAAAGGAATATCTCAATTTCACTTCAGGGAAATTGCCGTGCAAAAAAAAGATTGAGAATTAATGGTTTTTTTTGGTTAATTTATTTTACAGTCATAGAGCACAAGACGGTTTCTACCATAGTTGTTCATAGGCCAAATAAAGAAAAGACAGATTAAGACATCACGGAATTGTACAGTAAAACATCTGGCCCTATGTGTCCATACTGACTCATTGAAACTGCAGTTGTTTGGTCCTATTCCACCTTAAAGATATGGTACTGTGCAGAAGTTTGAGGCAACGTACCTCTATATAGCTCGGATGCCTAAGTTTATCAAGCTGGAGCAGAAAGCAAGTTTGTAAATCTGGCAGGAGCAAAGGATGCTGGGAATGGCAAGGGGAGAGTGCCATGGGAGGGGTGTGTAACAGTTGGCAAAGAAAGAGTTCCAAGGATGCTGGTGGCATTGGTGCAGACAAACTCAGCCCTGAGACACTAGAAGGTCATTTGATTCCAAACAATGTTTCTCAGGTGCATCCCACTCCTTCCCATTTTCTCAACCATGATTCCCCTCTCCCTACCCCCTTCTCACTCGCAGTCCACAATAGAGACCCATATCAGAATCAGGTCTATCATCACTCATATATCTCATGAAATTTGTTTTTTTTTCACTGCAGCATTACAGAGCAATACATAACATTACTACAGTACTGTGCAAAAGTCTTAGGCACCGTAGCTATATATGTGTGCCTAAGACTTTTGCATTGTACTGTAGATTTGGTGATTATCTTTATTTGTCGTATGTACACCGAAACACAGAAGCATAGGTTGATTGCATAAAATCAAATCAGCAAGGATTGTGCTGTCGGTGTCAACATAGCACGTTGGTGCTAGGGGGTTAGTGATGGTGGGGCACGATAGTAGCTTGGGGGTTAGCACAATACTACTACCTCTCAGAGGAGGCAGCATTTGCAGTTCAGTTCTGACGCCATATGTATTTGGTTTCTATAGTGTGTCCTTCTCATGAGCGCATGGGTTTCTGTCGAGTGCTCTGGCTTCCTCCCACCGTCCAAAGACATACCGGTTAGTAGGTTAATTGGTCATTGCAAATTGTCCCGTGATTAGGCTAGGCTTAAATAGATGGGTTGCTGGATTGTGCGACTCATTGGGCTGGAAGGGCCTGTCGCACACTGTATCTCTAAATAAATTAACAAATAAATAAGCAGAACACATGGGCTGGGAATTCTGCATCTTGGGAGCAAATAGGAAGTGAGGAGCAGTTGGCGGAGAATGCGCAATGGAAATAAATCATCGTTTTCCCAAATGTCGCATTGCAGCAACAAATATAATAGAGCATGAGTCCTTCAAGTCCACTTACTGCAGCAGGGGTCGGAAAGATTAAATTCATTAATTCATTCAGACAGAGGTGATCCAAAAACATTAGGTCAGTTGATTCCTGTGGGAACAGCTGTCTCTTGGAGCTGAGTCAATAACAGCTGGAACGGCCATCACACTGCGGGAATTGTCCGTGAACCTGGGCTGCAAGCGAGTTCTCTACAGGCGGTGGACTCGAGCTGATTCTTGGCTGACCTCTCCTATTCCTACATCAATGGAAGGAAAAGGTCCTGGAAACTCCATTGCCTTGTGCAGCATTCCACGAACAACCAAAATCACAGACATACATAGAAATCCTTCAGTTGCTAACCCACACAAGGAGGCTTTTCAGCCCATCGAACTTGCGCTGGTCCTAAGGCAGCAACAATATCAGTCCCATTTCATACAACATAGAACATAGAGCAGTGCAGCACAGTAATTTTCTGCCAACCCTTTAGCATACTCTATGGTCAATCAAACCCTTTCCTCCCACGTAGCATTCCATGGGGCGCCACAGTAGTGTAGAGGTTAGTGTGCCACTACTGCAGTTCGGGGCACCAGAGTTCAGAGTTCAATTCTGGCATGCTCTGGAAGCAAGTTTGTACGTTCCTTCTCGTGTGCGCTGAGGTTTCTTCTGAGTGCTCTGGTTTCCTCCTACAGTCCAAAGACGTATCAGTTACTAGGCAAATTGGTCAATAAGGAGAGTCTAAAACCAGAGGACACAGCCTCAAAATAGGGGGCATCCTTTTAGAATGGAGATGAGGAGGAATTTCTTTAGCTAGAGAGTGGTCAGTCAGTGGAATTCGCTGCCACAGGCGGCTGTGGAGGCCAAGTCTTTGGGTATATTTAAGACAGAAGTTGATAGAGTCTTGATGGTCAGGGCATGAAGGAATACAGGGAGAAGGCAGGAGACTGGGTGGGGCTGAGAGGGAAATTGGATCAGCCGTGATGAAACAGCGGAGCCGACACGATGGGCCTAATGGCCTATTCCTGCTCTTATATTTTATGGTCTTATGGTTTAAATTATCCCGTGATTAGCTCAACTAAATAGCTAGTTCACTGGGTGGCACGGCTCAAAGGGCTGGATGAATCTGTTCCACATAGCATCTCTAAATAAATAAAATAAAATTTTCTTTCATCCAGTGTCCATTCAGGTAATGATGTTTAGATTACAGGTGGACTGTGAGGTCAAGATTCTACCTTAAACTAGGAGCCATTCAAATATCTTACAACAGTTAGATAGAAACCATAGGGAGTTAGATGATAAAGACCCTCTTCCCTTAGAGGAATGTGTCACACAAGAGGTGATAAGTATAATGGTGTTGATGTATCCAGTTCACTTTTGAAACTTTGCTCCACCACCTTTACATACAGTGGGCTCCAAGTCACCAGCGCTCCTTGTGTAAACAAGACTTCTCTTTCATCTGTCCATAACATTTGGACTTGAGCACCTGAGTTAAGAGAAAAGGATAAGTAGGTTAGGACTTTATTCCTAAGAGTAGAGGAGGAAGAGAGGAGATTTGTAAAATATCCTTATAAAAATGGGAGGGAGAGGAGAATGGCCAGACTCATTCAAACTGACTGGAAGGTGACAATAACTCAAATAACCTGTGTTACAACAGTGATGTCCAGTGATGTGATGAGGAGATACATAAAATTATGAGGGGTATAGATAGAGTAAATGCAAGTGGGTGTTTTCTACTGAGGTTGGATGACACTACAACTAGAGGTTATGAATTAAAGGTGAAGGGTGAAATGTTTTAGGGGAAAATGAGAGGGAAGTTCTTCACTCAAAAGGTGGTGGGAGCATGAAACGAGCTGCCAGCGGAAGTGGTGGACATGAGTATGATTTCAAGGTTTAAGAAAAATTTGGATAGGTACATGGATGGGAGGAGTATTGTGGGCTCTGGTCCAGGTGCTATAACTGCAAGCTACTTGCATGATTGTCAGCCGCTTACCACGCCTGGAGTATTGTGTACAGTTTTGATTACCATGTTAAATTAGCTGAAATTAGTGCAAAGAAGAATATTTCCAGGACTCAGTTTTCCCTTGTTCCCAATTCCATGACTCACTGACACACCCTAAAGGCAATTTACAATAGCCCATTAACCAACCGACTTGCATGTCCTTGGAAGTCGCTTGAGGAGCTGGGAATTACAGAAGCTAGACTCTCTCGTCTGCTAACCTCTCTCACTGATCACCTTCCTGACACTTATCCCTTCAACTACATTAAGTATTACACCTGTCCCTGTCATGAGCCCTGCAGGCCTCTGAAAGGAGCCAAAGAGCATTGTGCTTCGAGGTTTCTTGAGCACCTTAACTAGAGCCAGTAATCCTTTGTGCTTTCTATTCAATCTTGTCAAGTTAATTGTGACTAGCACAGGTGTCCCACATGAATACTTAAAGTGGACTTCCAGTTAGCACTCATGGTGGGGTCCTTGTGTTGAGAATGATTCATCTTGCGGTGTTGTTTGTCATGCCACCGATGTTCTGTTGGAATTTCTATGAATAAATTGTTTCTGTCTCTTCATGGGAGTCTATTGTTCCTCCACACTTTGGTTCAATTGTTGCCAGCATGTGCCTACAGTTCCTCCCTCACCAACATGCATGGCCCTAAACAGTCCTTCCAGATAAGGCAGAACTTCACCCGTAGATTCATTGGCATTATTTATTGCATTCAGTGCAGCTTCCTCTATGTCAATGAGCCTTGATGAGGTTCAGGGGATTGCTTTGTCAAGTACCTTTGCTCCGTCTGCAACAACGGCCAGGATCTCCTGCTGGCTAGCCTCTTTACTTCCTCTTCCCCTTTGAAAATGCTTGTCCATAACCTCCTCTACTACCACAATTATGCCAGATATAGTTCAGAAGAGTGACACCTGTAATTCCATCTTGGTAGTCTTCAACCTGAAGATCTCTAACTTCCAGTAACCAAACTGTGTTTTGTTATCGTTGTGGTCCCTTCATCCCTTCTCTCTCCTCTCCCCTACCCACATAACCTCCTCATCACCTTCAACATCTACTCTTGGGTTCCACATACCTTGTTTCCTTTATTCCATTGTCCACCGTCCTTTCCTATCAGATTCCTTCTTCTTCAGCCCTTTGCTCTTCCATCCTGTTATCTCCTACCTTCCTAAATCACTCCCTTTTATTCCTCCCCTTCTCTTCCAATTACCTACCTACCCCGCTGTGGTGAACTACCTGTGCCTGTCTGGACACACCCCCTGCTGACTGCTCCTGTGGCTCCTCCCACAGACCCCTGTATAAAGGCGATCGAGGCCTGGGGCCGGCCTCTCAGTCTCCAGGATGTAGTATGGTGGTCACTCACTGCTGGTTCCTTCTTCCAGTCAATAAAAGCCGGTATCTCGCCTTTACGTCTCAGAGTGAGTTATTGATGGTGCATCACCCGCTCACCTGATTTCACCTGCCAATGTGCCTCCCATCTTCCCCCAACTTCCTTTCCAGTTCTGAAGAGTCTCAGCCTGAACAGTCCATGAGCACACGAACACTACCTCACCATTTTTGCTCTCTTTTTGCATTGCTTATTTGTTATATACTTGTACATTTCTTATTGTGATTTATCGGGTATTTTAACCATATAACCATTTATAACCATATAACAGTTACAGCAGGGAAACAGGCCATCTCGGCCCTTCTAATCCGTGCCGACGCTTAATCTCACCTAGTCCCACCGGCCCGCACTCAGCCCATAACCCTCCATTCCTTTCCTGCCCATATACCTATCCAATTTTACTTTAAATGACAAAACCGAACCTGCCTCTACCACTTCTACTGGAAGCTCAATCTACACAGCTGCCACTCTCTGAGTAAAGAAATTCCCCCTCATGTTACCCTTAAACTTTTGCCCCATAACTATCAAATCATGTCCTCTTGTTTGAATCTCCCCTATTCTCAATGGGAAAAGCCTATCCACGTCAACTCTATCTAGCCCCCTCATAATTTTAAATACCTCAATGAAGTCCCCCCTCAACCTTCTATGCTCCAAAGAATAAAGACCTAATTTTATGTACTATGTATTACAATTCAATAGACAATAGACAGTAGGTGCAGGAGTAGGCCATTTGGCCCTTCTAGCCAGCACCGCCATTCACTGTGATCATGGCTGATCATACACAATCAGTACCCCATTCCTGCCCTCTCCCCATATCCCTTGACCCCGCTATCTATAAGAGCTCTATCTAACTCTCTCTTGAATGCATCCAGAGACTTGGCCTCCACTGCCTTCTGGGGCAGAGCATTCCACATATCCACCACTCTCTGGGTGAAAATGTTTTTCAGAGAAAACTCCACCATGGACGGCTGTGAAAGGAGGAGGGTTGGACACGAGGTTAGCAACACCATCGCATAAAAACCCAGAACATCAGAAATACCAACAGAACCTCCAAAGACCTCATCCCTGAGAGAGGAAGGATCTTCGCCTATAGGACAAATTAAGTCGTGTGGTGAAAGCAGAAGGTACAGAGCTGATTGACCTTCAGCCCAGGACAGGGGCCTCTGGCAAGCTGCTGTCGGCAGCCTAGGCCCCAGCAGGGGTGATGGGCTTAAGGAAAGGAATAATACATAAAACACATCATAAGTTACAAAGTTTATGACATATGTCAGTGATAATGAACCTGATTCTGATTCTGAGTATTCATGGTCCATCTCTTTTCATTGCAGAAACCAGAGAGGGTTCAGAGTCGGTTCATCCTGAAACTGGAGGCGGTCCAACGGAGGTTCGTGAAAATCATTCCATGATTGAATGGCCTGTCACATGAAGAGTGATTGATGGCTCTCGACCTGTATTCACTAGATTTCAGAAGAATGAGGAGGGACTTCATTGAAACATATCAAATGGTGAAAGGTATTGATAGAGAGGATACAGAGAGGATGTTTCCTATGGTGGGAGAGTCTAACACTAGAGGACACAGCCTCAGAATAGAAAACCGTCCTTTTAGAAGAAGATGAAGAGGAATTTCTTTAGACATAGGATGGTGAATCTGTGGAATTCTTTGCCACAGGTAGCTGTGGAGGCCAAGACCTTATGTATATTAAAGGCAGAGGTTGAAGGAATCCTGAATGGCCAGGGCATGAAAAGATATGAAGAGAAGGCAGGTGATTGGGAGTGAGAGGAAAATTGGATCAGCCATGATGAAATGGCAGAGCAGACTCAAAGGGCCAAATGGCCTAATTCTGCTCCTATATATCTCATCTTAGATGCTGCCTAGTCTGCTAAGTTCCTCCAAGATGTGTGTGTGTGTGTCTGTGTGTGTGTGTGTGTGTGTGTGTGTGTGTGTGTGTGTGTGTGTGTGTGTGTGTGTGTGTGTGTATGTGTGTGTGTGTGTGTGTGTGTGTGTGTGTCTCGCAAGTTCAAGTTTCATTATCACTCAACCAAACATGAATACAACCGAACGGAACAGCGTTACTCTGGGGTTAAGGTGCAAAATGGAGTGCCAACAGTCATACACAGAACAAGGCACTCATAGCACATAAAGGATAGTGGTAAAATGCAGTCACACAGAAATATAGTCCAAGCCCCTGAGTCCATGAACGGTATGGCAGTCTGCAGATGAACACAATACAGCTTATCTTCTGTCATGCAAACACTGCAGAGCAGCACTGAAGCTCCCAGCATGGACCTCTGCCTCCATCGCCAACTCTGATACCTCTGTCTTCGGCAGCAACACAGTCCACGCCAATTCTTTGGGATGTGGGAGGGAACTGAAACATCCAGAATTCCCACGCGGTCAAAGGAGAGAACATTGTATCGTTTCTTAATGCATGCATAAACGAGGACTGAGTGTCCTCATAGTCTAATCTAAACCCCATACAGGCAGCACCAGAGGTCAGGATTGAACACAGGCTGGTGGAGTTAGGAAGTCGCAGCACTATTGGTTGCGTCACTGTGCTAATCAGCAGCAGGTTCAGACTCAGATTATATATCATTTGTACATTGAAATATACAGTGAAATACGCTGTCTGGGTTAACAACCAACACGGCCAACAATGTGCAGGGCGTGTGTCACATATGCCAACAGCAACCCTGCATGCCTTCCAGAACAACAGAGAACACAAAACAGCATATGCCGAGCGACAAAGCAACGACAGCAAAACAAGTCACACTCCTCCTTCCCACCCACCCGTACATGTACAGAGTTTTCTAACCCCAGGACAGAGTTTTCTTCATCCTTTAGTCTTCAGTGGACCCACATTCACAGACGTTGGGCTTCTGACTTCCCCAGCGGATGGGCAGAGATTCGCAGTCTCGTATTCATGTGTGCTCATCAGAACTGTTTTTCCAAAAAGTAGTGCCATACGCAGGAGGTCGAGAATCTCCTTGCTGTAAGGATAGAATTGCTCAAGTCAAAGAGACTGTGGTGCTACTCCCATAGTGTGCAAAACAGACAGGTACAATACAAACATTACAGTTCAATTTTTTTTAAATCCCATATTTACATGCGACTGGTGACTTCGATAATCCAAAGCCAAGGTGTAGCATTATTCGGCCGCAAAATAGCCCTCAGCAAGTAGCTGTTTTTCAGTCTTGTTGTCTTGGCTAAGATGTTTTTCTGCATCTCCTACCAGGTGGCAGGAGATTGAACAGACAGTGTCCAGGATGGGATGGTGCTTCGACGATGCTACAAGCACAACATAGGCATCGAGAGTTGTAGGACTGTCTGCTTCAAGTACAAAACTTACTTCTCACGGTGAATCTGTCTCTCAATTTGCCAAAGTACACTTCCCCCTCTCCCGCCATAATGAAAAACCAAGTTTTTAGCCTACATACCTCATCGGTGTCAAAAGACCACACAAGAATGAACGGTGATTATTGTTTTAACTAGAGCCACGATAGGAAACATTTTGTTCAGAAGATAAAGGCAATTAGGATTTCTCAACACAGCTTCTCCAAGCAAACAGAGGACCAGTACAATAAACTTTTAGACATTTTTATCTCATCGTGGGAATTGACCGTCTCTATGTCCTCATTTAGCATTGTCCAGCCAGAGAGGAAAGTTCTCCTGACTAACTCAGATCATAAGCTAGCAGGAAAAGTAAAACTGCAGTTGTGGACTCATTTTTGGAGGACTGCATGGTTCTTTTTCCATGTGCTTCCAGTTACTCTATTTTTGCTATTTGCGCGACTTGCTCGAGGCACTTTGGTTTGGAGCTGGCTCTGCAGCTGGGGCCTGTGGTTATTCACACAGTGCTAAACTGAACTGTCTCGGTGGCTGTGGCTCCCGGACTGTTTTACGGACTCTGCGGTTTGATGTTTAATGTTCTGTGTGTCATTTGCTCGCTTTTTGCAGATTGCAGAATTTGTTCTTTTTTTTCACGCGTTCTGTGTTAAATGTTTTCCTTAAATGGGTTCCATGTGGTTTCTTTATTCTGTGGCTGGCCATTGGAGGGTGAATCTCGGGGTCGTACACTGTATACAGCAATGCTAGAAAGTTTGTGAACCCTGTAGAATTCGCTCTATCTCTGCATAAATATGACCTAAAATGGGATCAGATTTTCACTTAAGTCCTGAAACTAGATAGAGAACCCGATCAAATAAGTAACACAAATACATTAAACATGTTCATTTATTTATCGAGAAAAATGATCCAATATTACATATATTTGTTGGAAAAAGTATGTGAACCTTTGCTTTCAGTAACTGGTGTAGCCCTCTTATACAGCAATAACTTCAATCAAATGTTTCCATTAACTGTTGATCTGTCCTGCATATTGGGTAGGAGGAATTTTAGACCATTCCTCCTTACAAAACTGCTTCAACTCTGAGATGTTGGTGGGCTTCCTTGCGTGAACTGTTTGCTTCAGGCTCTTCCGTGACATTTCTATAGGATTCGACCATTCCAAAACACAAATTTTCTTCTTTTTAAACCATTCTGCTGTTGCTTTTGGATCATTGCCTTGTTGCATCATCCAACTTCTTTTAAGCTTCAGGTGATGGACTGCTATCCTGACATTTTTAAATTCATTGGTCCCTCAATGATTGCAAGCTGTCCAGGCCCTGAAGAAGCAAAGCAGCCCCAAATTATGATGCTTCATCCACCGTGCATCACAGTTAGGGTGAGGCTGTTGTGCAGTGCACTTTTACCTCCAAACATTGCAATGTACATCTGTGCCAACAAGTTCAACTTTTATCTCATCTGTCCACAGAACATTGTCCCAGAAGCATTGTAGAACATCCAGATGGTCTTTTGCAAACTTGAGATTTACAGTAATGTTATTTTTTGCTGAGCAGTAGTTTCCTCTGTGGTGTCCTTCCATGAACACCATTCTTGTTCATTCTTTTTCTTACAGTGGACACAAGAACAGATACTTTAGAAAGTTCTAGAGATTTCTGCAGGGTTCTTTTTCACCTCCTTCAGCATTGTGCATTATGCTGTTGGTGTGATCTTTGCAGGACACCCTCTCCTAGAAAGAGTAGCAACAATACTGAGTTTCTTCCATTCATAGACAATTTCTCTTACTGTGCACTGATGAACTCTCAGGACGTTAGAAATGCTTTTGTAGTCTTTTCCGGCTTTATGCATCTCTCCTCTGAAAGTTGTTTTGATCAAGGTATGGTGCACATAAGTAGATCTTTCTTGGGAAGAGCAGGCTCTGTCCGTAACCTGACTTTGTGTATTATTTATATAGGGCAGGGCACCTCTACAACCCACAGCTCCAATATCATCTGGAAAACCTGTCTTCAATTAGCTTGTGTAGAAGGCATTACCCCAGATGTAGACATACCTTTTCCAACAAATACATGTAATAATGGATCATTTTTCTAAATAAGTAAATGAACAAGTATGATGTATTTTATGTTATTTATTTAATTGGGTTCTCTTTATCCAGATTTAAGACTTATGTGAAGATCTGATCACGTTTTAGGTCTGTTATATTTATGCAGAATAGAGAAAATTCTACAGGGTTCACAAACATTCTAACACTGATCTACATACTTTGATAATAAATGTGCTTTGAAACTTTGATTAAAATACAGTGACATGCAACAGTTTGAGCACCCCAGTCAAAATTTCTGTTACTGTGAATAGCTAAGCGAGTAAAAGATGACCTGATTTCCAAAAGGCATAAAGTTAAAGATGACACATTTCTTTAATAGTTTAAGCAAGAATACTCTTTTATTTCCATCTTTTACAGTTTCAAAATAACAAAAAAAGGAAAAGAGCCCAAAGCAACAGTTTGGGCATCCTGCATGGTCAGTGCTTAGTAACACCCCCTTTGGCAAGTATCACAGCTTGTAAATGCTTTCTGTAGCCAGCCAAGAGTCTTTCAATTCTTGTTTGGGGGATTTTTGCCCATTCTTCCTTGCAAAAAGGCTTCTAGTTCTATGAGATTCTTGGGCCGTCTTGCATGCACTGTTCTTTTAAGGTCTATCCACAGATTTGCGATGATGTTGAGGTCAGGAGACTATGAGAGCCATGGCAAAACCTTCAGCTTGCACCCCTTGAGTAGTCCATTTTGGATTTTGAGGTGCATTTAGGATCATTGTCCTGTTGAAGAAGCCATCCTCTTTTCACCTTCAACTTTTTTGCAGACAATGCGATGTTTACTTCCAGAATTTGCTGGTATTTAATTGAATTCATTCTTCCCTCTACTAGTTAAATGTTCCCTGTGCCACTGGTTGCAACACAAGCCCAAGTGGCACGGCCAGAAGACTGATGGTGCGTGGGATGTTGTCCTGGAAGACAACAAGCATGCTAGGGTTTCTTATCACACACTGGGTCAGCTGTAGAAGTAATCCAACTTGTCTTCCTCCAAGTCAACACTAGAGGGTAACACCGACAGAAAGCGTCAGCCACCAAACCAGCACAGACTCCATGGCTCCTGTCACACTTCTGCTCTCTCCCACACCTCTTCCCCTGGCTGGCTGCAACAGACAACAACACAGCATGAGGGCCTGGCCCATGCAACAGCCAAGGTCATGCAGCAACCCTGCCATCGGGCTTCCAATGAGCCAATGTCCGATGATGTCAAGAAACCTGTGCAGCAGAATTATTGAAGTAGAATATCTGTGCTCTGGGGCAGTTCCACTCTCTCACAGGACACACTGGTACATACGAGTGTCACAAATTGAGGACTTCCTTGGTTGCAGTAGATGATCATGACACCTTCTGTGCCTTCGCTCTTCATGGAGCATCCAGTACCATTTTTCTAGCCATTGGATCTCACTGTAGATCTCATCTGCCCAGTCCACCAGAGCTGATTTCACGTGCTAGGACAGGCACGTCTAACAATACCAATATCCAACAGGTCTCACAGTCACGAGTAATGCATCCAAGACAGTCATTGTTGGGCCACCGTCAATGCCTTCTTCCCTGGTTGGCTGCAGCAGATGACAACACAGTACTCAACAAGCCTGTGCTACTCAGCAGCTACACACCAGTGAGGCAGTCCTGCAGTACCTAGTGGAGGAAAGCAGAGCATCTGGAGGAAACCCACGTGGTCACAGGGAGAATTTACAATGGCCAGTCAACTTACGAAGCCATACGTATTTGGGATGTTGATGAAAACTGGAGCGCCCATAGGAAATCCATGTGGTCACAAGAAGAACAGGCAAAGACCACACAGACATCACTGGAGGTCAGGGATCAGGATTAAACTGGGATTGCAGAAACTGTGAGCAGTGGCTCTACAAGCCACACCTCAATCCCACCCTTCAGGCCAAAGGCCCATGTTCGGTATGCCTAGAGGTTGACGAGCCCAGAGGTTGACGTCCAAAGGTCGAAGCCCCTAAGTCAAAAAGTCCCACATTTGGCGGCCAGATGCCCGTGAGTCTGGGACCACGGTCTGGCGGTCAGAAGACCGGAGGCTGGAGGCCCATCTGTGCTTGTGGGTGGTTGGGGGGGGGGGTGTTCATTTTGTTGTCAATGTTTGTTATATGTTGGTTGTGTGTTGCTCTGCTGAACATTGTGACCATGCTATGTGAGCGTTGGAATATGTAGCAAAGCTTATGAGCTGCCTCCAGCACATTCTCAGATTGCGCTGGTTGTTAAAACAAGCAACACATTTCACTGTTTTTGAAATGTTTAAATGTACATGTGATTAATTAATAAATCTAAATCTAAACCTTTAGATGTGAAGTCTCTGTAAGACCCGGTACAACATAAATATTTTGAACATATGAAGAGTCCACAAACGGAGACTAAGGCAATGGGCCAGGCCGTGCCCCATTATCCTCCACACTCACAGCACGGCTGTGGTTAAAATAACAACAAAACAGCATATGGAACTGACTGAAAGGTGCAATAACCTTAACCTTTCACTCAACGTATAAGTAACAAAGAAATGATTATTGACTTCAGGAAATCAAGAAGGTATGGCAAGCTCCACTACTCAAACGATGAAACAATGGAAGGGCTCTCCATCTTAAGTTCTTGGGAATGAACATCACAGAGGAACTCTCTTGCATCACCGTCATCTCCTTGATAATAAGAAAGGCTCAGCAGTGCCTATACTATCTTAGGAGTTTAAAGAGAGCAAATCTGCCCCATAAGCTGCTGGTAAACTTTTACTGATCTGCAATTGAGAGCACACTATGCTACCACATGACAATATGGCACACTAGTTGCAACAAGATTGACCAATAAGCTCTTCAACAAGTGATCAGGACTGTACTAGACATCAGTGGGACACAACTACCAGATATGGAAACCATCTACAACTCACGACATCTACGGCGGGCCTGTAAAATCAAGATGGATTCATTCCACCCCAGTAATCACCTGTTCAATCTCCTACCATCTAGCAGGAATTGTGGCCTCTGGTTCTAGACTCCCCCCAACATCGGGAACATGTACCCTGCCTCCAGCATGTCCAATCCCATAATAATCTTATATGTTTCAATCAGATCCCCTCTCATCCTTCTAAATTCCAGTGTATACAAGCCCAGTCGCTCCAATCTTTCAACATATGACAGTCCTACCATCCTGGGAATTAACCTTGTGAACCTACGCTGCACTCCCTCAATAGCAAGAATGTCCTTCCTCAAATTTGGAGACCAAAACTGCACACAGTACTCCAGGTGGGGTCTCACCAGGGCCCTGTACAACTGCAGAAGGACCTCTTTGCTCCTATACTCAACTCCACTTGTTATGAAGGCCAACATGCCATTAGCTTTCTTCACTGCCTGCTGTACCTGCATGCTTACTTTCAGTGACTGATGTACAAGAATACCTAGATCTCGTTGTACTTCCCCTTTTCCTAACTTGACTCCATTCAGATAGTAATCTGCCTTCTCGTTCTTGCCACCAAAGTGGATAACCTCACATTTATCCACATTAAACTGCATCTGCCATGCATCTGCCCACTCACCCAACCAGTGCAAGTCGCCCTGCATTCTTATAACATCCTCCTCACATTTCACACTGCCACCCAGCTTTGTGTCATCTGCAAATTTGCTAATGTTACTTTATATCCCTTCATCTAAATCAATAATGTATATTGTAAATAGCTGCAGTCCCAGCACCGAGCCTTGCGGTACCCCACTAGTCACTGCCTGCCATTCTGAAAGGGACCTGTTAATCCCTACTCTTCGTTTCCTGTCTGCCAACCAATTTTCTATCCATGTCAGTACCCTACCCCCAATACCCCTAATTTTGTCCACTAATCTTCTATGTGGGACATTATCAAAGGCTTTCTGAAAGTCCAGGTACATAATATCCACTGGCTCTCTCTTGTCCATTTTCCTAGTTACCTCCTCAAAAAATTCCAAAAGATCCATGCTGACTTGGACTGATCCTGTTACTGCTATCCAAATGTGCTGGCTGCTATTTTATCTTTTATAATTGACACCAGCATCTTCACCACCACTGATGTCAGGCTAACTGGTCTATAATTCCCTGTTTTCTCTCTCCCTCCTTTCTTAAAAAGTGGGATAACATTTGCTACCCTTCACTTTTCAGAGGGCAGCAACCCCTCAGTACTACACTGAATATTTGGCTTTGGAGTGGATTTTGATAATTGGCCTGGATGTCTTTGGGCAAACATGGACATGATGGCTGAATAGCCTTATTCTGTCTGCAAAATTGTTAAGTCCATAAGACATAGGAGCAGAATTAGGCCATTTGGCCCATCAAGTATGCTCCAGCATTTCATCATGGCTGATCCATTTCCCTCTCAGCTCCAATCTCCTGCCTTCTCCCTGTACCTCTATATACTCTGACTAATCAAGAATCTATCATCCCCTGGCTTAAATATACCCAGTGACGTCCTCCACAGCTGCTTGTGGTAACAAATCTCACAGATACACCACTCTCTGTCTAAAGAAACTCTGCCTCATCTCCATTCAAAATGGACATCCCTCCGTTCTGAAGCTGTGTCCTCTGGTGTTAGACTCCTCCACCATAGGAAAAATCCTCTCCACAACCACTCTAAAGAGGACAATTAACATTCAATAGATTTCAACGAGATCCCCAAAACCCATGCTTCTGAATTCCAGTGAGTACAGGCCCAGAGCCATCAAAAGCTCCTCATATGAGAAGCTTTTCAATCCTGGAATCATTTTTGTGAACCTCCATTGAACCCTCTACAATGTCAGCACATCCTTTCTTGGACAGAAGGCCTAAAACTGCTCAAAATGCTATACGAGGAAATCTGCAGATGCTGGAAATTCAATCAACACACACAAAATGCTGGTAGAACACAGCAGGCCAGGCAGCATCTATAGGGAGAAGCACTGTCGACGTTTCGGGCCAAGACCCTTCGTCAGGATTAACTGAAAGGAAAAGTAGTAAGAGATTTGAAAGTAGGAGGGGGAGGCGGAAATGCAAAATGATAGGAGAAGACCGGAGGAGGTGGGGTGAAGCTGAGAGCCGGAAAGGTGATTGGCAAAAGGGATACAGAGCTGGAGAAGGGAAAGGATCATGGGACGGGAGGCCTAGGGAGAAAGAAAGGGGGAGGGGAGCACCAGAGGGAGATGGAGAACAGGCAGAGTGATGGGCAGAGAGAGAGAAAAAAAGAGCTAGGGGGAGAGAAAACTAAATATATCAGGGATGGGGTAAGAAGGGGTGGAGGGGCATTAACTTGGAAAAGTCAATGTTTATGTCATCAGGTTGGAAGCTACCCAGCCGGTATATAAGGTGTTGTTCCTCCAACCTGAGTGTGGCTTCATCTTGACAGGAGAGGAGGCCATGGATAGACATATCAGAATGGGAATGGGACGTGGAATTAAAATGTGTGGCCACTGGGAGATCCTGCTTTCTCTGGCGTAGGTGTTCAGCGAAGCGGTCTCCCGCTCTGCATTAGGTCTCACCAATATATAAAAGGCCACACCGGGAGCACCGGACGCAGTATACCAAACCAGCCGACTCACAGGTGAAGTGTCGCCTCACCTGGAAGGACTGTCTGGGGCCCTGAATGGTGGTGAGGGAGAAAGTGTAAGGACAGGTGTAACACTTGTTCTGCTTACAAGGGTAAATGCCAGGAGGGAGATCAGTGGGAAGGGGTGGGGGGGGGGAACAAATGAACAAAGGAGTCTCATACTTAGTGATCCCTGTGGAAAGCAGAAAGAGGGAGGGAGGGAAAGATGTGCTTGGTAGTGGGATCCCGTTGGAGGTGTCCGAAATTATGGAGAATTATATGTTGGACCCAGATCCAACGTATAATTCTCCGTAACTTCCGCCACCTCCAACGGGTTTGTTTCCTATTCTGATATGTCTATCCATGTCCTCCTTTACTGTCAAGATGAAGCCATACTCAGCCTGGAGGAACAACATCTTATATACCGGATGGGTAGCCTCCAACCTGATGGCATGAACATTGACTTCTCTAACTTCCATTAATGCCCCTCTTCCCCTTCTTATCCCATCCCTGATATATTTAGTTTTCTCCCCCTAGCTCTTTTTTTCTCTCTCTCTGCCTGTTCTCCATCTCCCTCTGGTGCTCCCCTCCCCCTTTCTTTCTCCCTAGGCCTCCCGTCCCATGATCCTTTCCCTTCTCCAGCTCTGTATCCCTTTTGCCAATCACCTTTCCAGCTCTTAGTTTTACCCCACCCCCTCCGGTCTTCTCCTATCATTTTGCATTTCCCCCTCCCCCTCCTACTTTCAAATCTCTTACTAACTTTCCTTTCAGTTAGTCCTGACGAAGGGTCTCGGCCTGAAACGTCAACAGTGCTTCTCCCTATAGATGCTGCTTGGCCTGCTGCGTTCCACCAGCATCTTGTGTGTGTTGCTGAAAATGCTGCAAGTGAGGTCTTAACAGTGTCTTATAAAGCCTCAGCATTACATCCTTGATTTTATATTCTAGTCCTCTCAAAATAAATAGCATTGGTTACTGAGTCAGGCACTGTTATACTATGAGGTGAATCATGACCACTAAAATGAAAGCCAGAGAAATCCCTTCAATGCCATGCCAAACACTTAATTCTATCTGAAGCCTTTGAAGTCAATCCAATATAAAAAATATAAATCAACATAATTGCATTTAATGACAGTAATGGGCCTTGATCAGGAAGAAATCTTACCAGTTTACAAGTTGATACAGAATGGCTTAAATTGTGGGATTTTTAAAATATATTTCAGCATGACACCCTGGAACTGGATCATTTGAAACTCTCTCACAAATAGACCACAGAATAAGAAGTCTGACAAGAAGAAACTTGTTCTATTCTTGAGAAAGATTGAAAGATTAAAGATAATGGTAAACAAGCCAAGATATCAAACAAGAGGTTGCTGGAGAATAAATGACAAACGTTTCCAAGAGTTCAATTATGGGCGTAGCAGATGATTAGTTGAAGCAATCTCATAGTTATTGTGAACCAGATAATGGCCTTAAATGTACAGAGTTAAAAGGAACTATCACAGACGCTGAGAGCTGCAGGGAATTTGAGAGTAGGATGTTGCACAGAATGGTCTCACGACTATTGATTTAAAAGACAAACAGTTCTGAAATTCACAGCTGATAAAGAATCTCGCAGGCTAATTATGCCTCTCTGAATTCCAACCCATTACAAAATGTTTTGCATAGCTCTCAAGCAAGTGCTGAAACTGCTGAATGGTTGCATTCGAGGGAGCAAGAGGCACTTTAACAAGAAGACCTTTTGTGGGAAGAGACTTGCAGGCGAGGGACGGCACAACAGTCTGAAACATTTCCGTGCTAATTCTGTACATGTAATGGATATTCCTTTGTTGCCCTTTCCTAAACTGTTTTCATGATGTCTAGTTTGAAGGAGCAATTTTTTCCAGCTCTCAGCTTTCACAGGGATGGGCTGACTCTCTTTATCCAGCTGGAGTTTTGCACTGTTTTCCTTCATGTTTTGAGGAAGTTCATTGGCAAAATGTCTACAGTGAAGTGCAGAAAAGACATGGCTTGCAATGCAACTGGCCACCCATTTCAATTCTACTTCCCATTCTCATTCCGATATGTCGGTCCATGGTCTTCTCTATTGCCAAGTGAGGCCACACTCATGTTGGAGGAGTAAAACATATTCCATCTGGGTAGTCTCCAATTTGATGACATCAGTTTGTTAAGCTTCTGGCAATTCCTAATCGCTCACCCTTTTCCCTTTCTCCATTCATCATTCTGGTTACCCTCTCAGACGTTTTCTCTTTGACTGCCTCTCTGGGTCCCCTGCTCCTTCCTTTGCCCCATGTTCTATTCTCCTCTCCTATCAGATTCCTCCTTCTTCAGCCATTCACCTCTTCTGTCCAACACCTATCAGCTCCAAACTCCACCCTTCCTCCGCATCCACCCAACATCCGTCTCCCCTAGTCTCATCTTCCAAAGTACCTCCCTCCCTCCCACCTTCTTATTCAGGCTTCTGCCCCCTTCCTTTCCAGTCCCGATGAAGGGTCTTGAACCAAAACGTCGACTGTTTATACTTCTCCATAGATGCTGCCTGATCTGCTCAGTTCTTCCAGCATTTTCTGCATGCTGCTCTGGATTTCCAGCGTCTACAGAACCTTTTGTGTCTATGTCTTTGTATCTGAGCTAGTCAACCTGCCTGTGTTTGGCCCATATGCCCCTAACCCTTTCCTAGCCATGTACCTGTCCAAATGACTATCACCTGGTAGCACTCACATCTACAGTGATGAAATGCTTCAAGAGGTTGGTCCTGACTAGACTGAACACCTGCCTCAGCAAGGACATGGACCCAATGCAATTTGGCTATCACCACAATAGCTCAACGGCAGACGCAATCTCCATGGCTCTTCACATGGCTTTAGACCACATGGACAACACAAACACCTACGTCAGGATGCTGTTCAGCGACTACAGCTCAGCATTTAATACCATCATTCCCACAATCCTGATTGAGAAGTTGCAGAACCTGGGCCTCTCTACCTCCCTCTGTAATTGGATCCTCAACTTCCTAACTGGAAGACCACAATCTGTGCGGATTGGCAATAACATCTCCTCCTCAATGACAATCAACACTGTTGCACCTCAGGGGTGTGTGCTTAGCCCACTGCTCTACTCTCTGTATACACATGACTGTGGCTAGGCATAGCTCAAATACCATCTACAAATTTGTTGACAATACAACCGCATTGTTGCTAGAATCTCAGGTGGTAATGAGGGGGCGTACAAGAGTGAGATATGCCAACTAGTAGATTGGTGTCACAACAACAATCTGACACTGAATGTCAGTAAGAAGAAAGAGCTGATTGTGGACTTCAGGAAGGGTAAGATGAAGGAACACATAACAATCCTCACAGAGGAATCAGAAGTGTAGACAGAGTGAGCAGTTTCAAGTTCCTGGGTGTCAAGATCTCTAAGGATCTAAACTGGTCCCAACATATCCATGCAAAGAAACATAGAAACATAGAAAACCTACAACACAATACAGGCCCTTCGTCCCATAAAGCTGTGCCAAACATGTCCTTACCTTAGAACTAACTAGGCTCACCCATATCCTTCTATTTTTCTAACCTCCATGTAGCCATCCAGGAGTCTCTTAAAAGAACCCATTGTTTCGGCCTCCACCACCACTGCCGACAGCCCATGCCATGCACCCACCATTCTCTGTGTAAAAAAACAAACCCCTGACTCCTCCTCTGTACCTACTTCCGAGCACATTAAAACTATGCCCTCTCGTGCTAGCCATTTCAGCCCTGGAGAAAAAGCCTCTGACTATCCACATGAACAATGCCTCTCATTATCTTATACACCTCTATCAGGTCACCTCTCATCCTCCGTCGCTCCAAGGGGAAAAGGCCAAGTTCACATGCCTCTTTACTTTCTCAATAAGCCTTGCATGAGGTACCTTATCAAATGCCTTGCTGAAATCCGTATACACTACATCTACTGCTCTACCTTCATCAATGTGTTTAGTCACATCCTCAAAAAATTCAATCAGGCTTGTAAGGCACAACCTGCCTTTGACAAAACCATGCTAATTATTCCTAATGACATTTTGCCTCTCCAAATGTTCATAAATCCTGCCTCTCAGGATCTTCTCCATCAATTTACCAACCACGGAGGTAATACTCACTGGTCTATAATTTCCTGGGTTATTCCTACTCCCTTTCTTGAATAAGGGAACAGCATCTGCAACCCTCCAATCCTCAGGAAACTCTCCTGTCGTCATTGATAATGCAAAGGTCATTGCCAGAGGCTCAGCAATCTCCTCTCTCACCTCCCACGGTAGCCTGGGGTACATCCCATCCAGTCCTGCTGACTTATCCAACTTGATTCTTTCCAAAAGCTCCAGAACATCCTCTTTCTTAATATCTACATGTTCAAGCTTTTCAGTCTGCTGCAAGTCATCACCACAATCACTAAGATCCTTTTCCATAGTGAATACTGAAGCAAAGTATTTATGAAGTACCTCTGCCATCTCCTCTGGTTCCATACATACTTTTCCACTGTCACACTTGATTGGTCCTATTCTCTCACATCTTATTCTCTTGCTCTTCACATACTTGCAGAATACCTTGTGGTTTTCCTTAAACCGGTCTGCCAAGGTCTCCTCATGGCCCATTCTGACTCTCCTAATTTCATTCTTAACCTCCTTCCTGCTAGCCTTATAAGCTTCTAGATCTCTATCATTACCTAGTTTTGAACCTTTCATAAGTCCTTCTTTTCTTCTTGACTAGATTTACAACAGCCTTTGTACACCACTGTTTCTGTACCCTACCATCCTTTCCCAGTCTCATTGAGATGTATCTACGCAGAACCCCATGCAAATATTCCCTAAACATATGCCACATTTCTTCCGTACATTTCCCTATGAACATCTGTTTCCAATTTATGCTTCCAAGTTCTTGCCTGATAGCCTCATATTTCCCCTTACTCCAATTAAATGTTTCCCTAACTTGTCTGTTCCTATCCCTCTCCAATGCTATGGTAAAGGAAATGGAAGAAGTTGGATAAGTCACTGGGACCAGATGAGATGTACCCCAGGCTACTGTGGGAGGTGAGGGAGGAAATTGCTAGCCTCTGGCAAGGATTTTTGCATCATCAGTGGGGATGGGAGAGGTTCCGGAGGATTGGAGGGTTGCAGATGTTGTTCCTTTATCAAAGAAAGGGAGTAAAGGTAGCCCAGGAAATTATAGGCCAGTGAGTCTTACTTCAGTGGTTGGTAAGTTGATGGAGAAGATCCTGAGAGGCAGGATTTATGAACATTTGGAGAGATATAATATGAATAGGGATAGTTAGCATGGCTTTGTCAAGGGCAGGTCATACCTTGCAAGTCTGACTGAATTTTTTGAGGATGTGACGGAACACATTGATGAAGGGAGAGCGGTAGATGTAGTGTATATGGATTTCAGCAAGGCATTTGATAAAGTACCCCATGCAAGGCTTATTGAGAAAGTAAGGAGGCATGGGATCCAAGGAGACATTGTTTGGGGATCCAGAACTGGCTTGCCCACAGAAGGCAAAGAGTGGTTGTAGTCAGGTCATTTTCTGCATGGAGGTCAGTCACCAGTGGAGTGCCTCAGGGATCTGTTCTGGGACCCTTACTCTTTGTGATCTTTATAAATGACCTGGTTGAGGAAGTGGAGGGATGGGTTAGTAAGTTTGCTGATGACACGAAGATTGGAGGTGTTTTGGATAGTGTGGAGGGCTGGCAGAGATTACAGCAGGATATTGATAGGATGCTAAACTGGGCTGATAAGTGGCAGATGGAGTTCAACCCAGATAAGTGTGAAGTGGTTCATTTTGGTAGGTCAAATCTGATGGCTGAATATAGTGTTAATGGTGTTATGACTCTCGTAACTGGAGAACTGGCCAGCAAAGATAGAGAGGTCCGTTGAAGTCTGATGTCACTATTTTCAAACGTTTTATTCATAAAGGGACACAAAAGTAGGGTTAATACATACATTCAGATAGTGCACCGTCAACGTTCAATCTAAAGCGCGGGTATAGTAATAATCATCATTAAGAAGTGAGCTCTGCTGGTGTCTAGGGGTTAATAGATTGTCCGTTGGAAATATAAAAGTCACTCTGAAAGTCTTCAGGCCTCAGCCCTTTGAAAATCGCTGGGTTTTGCGTGGGGCGACCGAGAGAGAGAGATTGGGGGGAGAAGAGAAAGAACTTGCCGAGTCTTGATGAATCTTTCATGAAATCGGGGGAGCGTTGGTTCCCTCTCCCCAATGTTAGTTAAAAGCGGTTTTCTGTGATTCCAGCCACAAATTCCAATCCCGGAATCTAACGCACGTGGCTTCCTTCAGAATGGCTTCCCGCTGCTGCGTGACCACTCTCTCGTGTCTTCTGGGTGCGTCTGAGGGGCTGTCCCCCTGAGACTCTCCTTTATACTTCCTCACGGGGTCGCAGGTGTCAATCAGGTTGGGATGATGCAATCTCTCTCTCAACCAGCCCACCTTGCCCGAGGGCTTTTCACTTGGTCTCCATGAGACAATAGTCGCTGTTGCCTTTATTCTGTATCCCTGGTGGGACCTGCAATTTGGCACGTCTCTCTCTCTCTCTTCGACTGGGTCTACTAACCCCCCCCCCCTTTCGACGGGTGCTCTTGCGATTCTCACAAAGGAGGGGGCTGGGATCATAACACCTCCCCTCTTAAAAAACGTTTTTACCAGCAGTTAAAACGGAGTGGTCCACAGTCTTACAGGAGTTTTGAATCTAACACAATACACAAGTTTTTCTTTTCAGAATATACTACCGTTATACATTCAAGTCAGTATCTAAATAGTTAACGATTACAGTGTCCCTTTCTTTAATATCTTAACATGGTGAACTGTACATCAGACATTCAATAACCACCTATTTATTTTTTTCCCTAAGCAACAAAACTAAGGAGGTGTGACCTTAGCTTAGGTGCATTTACAAAAGTTTACGCGAATACTAATCGTTTCAGTCATTTAACTTAACCGGCAGGTCTCCAAAGGGCTGTCTTTAGTATTCACAGGCTTTGATGCAAACCCGTTCAACCTGCCTGGCTGTCTAACAATGGCATCTCCATTAACAGTCACCTCTTTTTCGGTGAGCCCCCCCGTGGGGAACTTGAGTAATTTTTCGTGGTGAACTCCCGCCAGCCTCATTCATCGGGGTTATTTTTGCAACACCATGCCCCAAACTTAGACCCTTTTCACCCAATTCTTTGATTTTACCCAGGTGGCTGGCCCTTTTATCAGTCCCCTTCAGGCTATTGGTGTTTGATTCGAACTCTTCGCTCAAGTAGCCTGTTGAAGGCAGCCTTTTCACACCCCATCCTGGCGTAACAATAGAGTGGGGGGCCCTGCTATTCCCCGGCTCACTCTGTGAGCGATCTGCCAGGTTTAAGATTTCTTCCTTCGATTTGGAAACTACAGGCTTTTCGTTTCCTTCGCCAACAATCCTCACCCCCCCCCCATTCTTAAATTCTGCATTAACTTTGAACACTCCTTCGAGTACAGACGCCGGGGAACTCACACTTTCCCCGGTTACCAAGGTTAACCCTTTTTCCACTGAACCGATGACCACTCCTTCGAGTGCAGACGCCGGGGAACTCACACTTTCCCCGGTTACCAAGGTTAACCCTTTTCCCACTGAACCGAGTCCTTCTGACCCACAAGGACGGCCGCCCCGGTCCACTGGGTCAGATACCTCAGACTTCTTCTGAGCTCCGTTACTAGGTTCAGCACCTCGGGCATCCCCGTCTCGGACACACTCAAACGGGACATTGGCCTCTTCCAGGCTTTCAACACCCGTACCTTTTTCAAATTCTAACTTCCCCCGATCCTCCCAGTTACTCTCTGGGCATCTCCCACCCGGGGAAGGTGCAACCCTACGAGCTGAAACAACCTCCTCGGCCCTTTCAGCAGACCCCTTCGAGGCAAGGATACCCTTTCCATCTAGGACTGCACTCCTCTCATTATCGGGAACACCTTTAGAACTCTCAAGTTCTTCAAACAATTCTGCCAAACCAGACAGATCATCCATGTCCAACTCTGGACCTTTCAACAGCTTTATCTGTTTCTCATCTTTATCTCCTACCTTTAGGACCTTTCTCTTCGCTAAAGGCAGATCTATCTCCTCTCCCTTACCCCCTTTCACTTTACTACTCTTCGTCTTACCACCCTTGAAACCCTCATGGCACAGGGTCAGCAAAGACGTCTCGGCCAAATCAAAACTGGCCAGATTTAAACTGCTCTCGTTCACAGCTCTCTCTCTCGACATGCTGCAAGTGACCGTGCCGGTGAGATGGTCCCTGGGCGCTAGGGACGGGGCCACCGTACTCGCCGGTCGCCAGGTCGGCAGCATGGCTGACCAAACCTTACCCCCTGTTAAGTCATTTCCCAGCAGCATGTCCACGTCAGCTCTCGGGAATTCTGAGGGCACCCCTATTTCAACTGATCCATACACCAGCTCACAATCCAGAATGACCTTATATAAGGGCACCATTTCTATCCGTTTATTTATTCCTTCCACCTTTACCATGCCCATTTCCCGACCAAATTCTAGTACCTTACCGCTAACCAGGGATAATTCAGAGCCCGTATCCCTCCAGATTCGTACGGAAACTGGTGTGTCTCCCTCCGTCACAGACACGGTTCCGTGTGACAGACAACTCCCAGAGCCCTCTCGTACTCTGTCTACCCTCGGCTCTCTGGTCGATTTGCTGATTACCACGGCACACCCGATAGGGACGGTGGTTTTCCCTCTTCCTATCTCCTTCCTCGGAGCAAAGCATCGAGATGCAATGTGCCCCTCCTTTCCACAATTAAAACAGGTCAAACCCGGAGCCCTCTAGCCGTCTTGTTTCTCCCCCTCAACCTTACCGCTAGCTCCCGGTGGGACCTCTGCCTCACTCGTCGGACTTTCTTGATCGTTCCCACGGTCTCTCTGGGGACCTTTATTCGAGGGAGTCTTTGTCTTGTGGGTTAGGGCATATTCGTCTGCCAACCTGGAAAATTCTGAAATGGGCTTATCCGGCTTCTCATTCAAATACACCCGGATCTCCTCCGGAACACAACTTTTGAATTCCTCAATCAAAAATAACTCCCTGAGACGTCCATAATCCTCGCCCACTCTTTCCGCGGTGCACCAACGGTCCAAGAGCACCCCCTTCTCATGGGCTAGCTCGGTATACGTTTGATTCCACCTTTTCCTTAAATTTCTAAACTTTTGTCTATAGGCCTCAGGTACCAATTCGTAAGTCCGGAGAATTACCTTTTTTACCTCATCATAATTCTCCGCTACTCCCTCCTCCAGGGACAAGGACGCATATGCTCGTTGGGCCTTCCCCTTTAACACACTTTGTAACAACGCCACCCACTGCTCTTTTGGCCACTTCTGATTTACTGCCACCTTTTCAAAAAGCAGGAAATAACTATCGACATCTGTCTCCTCGAGCGGGGGCACCAATCTCAACTCCCTACTAACATTAAACCGCTCTGCTTGGTCTAACCCTTGATCTCTTCGCTCGTTCTTCGTCTTCTCAATTTCCCAGTCATGTTGCCTCTGTTTCTCTTTCTAGGCCCGTTCCTTCTCTTTCTCTTCTGCCTCTAGCTTCTTTAGGTAGATTTCATGCTGCCTTTGCCTTTCCCTCTCTCTCTCTTGCCTTCCCCCCCCCCACCCTCTCTCTCTCAACCCTTTCTCTCTCTCTCTCTCAGCCGCTTCCAGCTCTTTTAACTTAATTTCACGTTCCAACTTCAATTTCTCCACCTCTAACCGAACCGTCCCACTTGATGGTTCCTCTTCAGGGATATCTCCCAATACCTCAGCTTCAAACACCTTCTTCCCAATGTAATACTGGGTTATGGCCCTTTGTACCTCCCGCTTTTTCATGGACGACCTCACTTCTGTGAGGTTCAACCCCTTCGCTAAATTTAACAAGTCTAATTTTGTGGCCGCCTCTAGCGCCCCCACCGTCGGGTTTTGCATAAGTTCACCCACGTCCATCTTTGCTGGTTTCCCGTCTGGCTACCGTCTGGTAACCAGATTCAAGTTTTTGATTTACAAGCCCGATTCACTGGCCTCACAATTTGGTGTCAAATCCCGAGACGAGAACCCCAACTGTTATGACTCCTGTAACTGGAGAACTGGCCAGCAAAGATAGAGAGGTCCGTTGAAGTCTGATGTCACTATTTTCAAACGTTTTATTCATAAAGGGACACAAAAGTAGGGTTAATACATACATTCAGATAGTGCACCGTCAACGTTCAATCTAAAGCGCGGGTATAGTAATAATCATCATTAAGAAGTGAGCTCTGCTGGTGTCTAGGGGTTAATAGATTGTCCGTTGGAAATATAAAAGTCACTCTGAAAGTCTGCAGGCCTCAGCCCTTTGAAAATCGCTGGGTTTTGCGTGGGGCGACCGAGAGAGAGAGATTGGGGGGAGAAGAGAAAGAACTTGCCGAGTCTTGATGAATCTTTCGTGAAATCGGGGGAGCGTTGGTTCCCTCTCCCCGATGTTAGTTAAAAGTGGTTTTCTGTGATTCCAGCCACAAATTCCAATCCCGGAATCTAACGCATGTGGCTTCCTTCAGAATGGCTTCCCGCTGCTGCGGGACCACTCTCTCGTGTCTTCTGGGTGCGTCTGAGGGCTGTCCCCCCCGAGACTCTCCTTTATACTTCCTCACTGGGTCGCAGGTGTCAATCAGGTTGGGATGATGCAATCTCTCTCTCAACCAGCCCAGCTTGCCCAAGGGCTTTTCACTTGGTCTCCATGAGACAATAGTCGCTGTTGCCTTTATTCTGTATCCCTGGTGGGACCTGCAATTTGGCACGTCTCTCTCTCTCTCTCCGACTGGGTCTACTGACCCCCCCCCCCCCCTTTCGACGGGTGCTCTTGCGATTCTCACAAAGGAGGGGGCTGGGATCATAACAATGGTAAGACTCTTGACAGTGTGGAGGATCAGAGGGATCTTGGGGTCCGAGTCCATAGGACGCTCAAAGCAGCTGTGCACGTTGACTCTGTGGTTAAGAAGGCATATGGTGTTTTGGCCTCCATCAATCGTGGAATTGAATTTAGGAGCCAAGAGGTAATGTTGCAGCTATATAGGATCCCGGTCAGACCCCACTTGGAGTATTGTGCTCAGTTCTGGTCGCCTCACTGCAGGAAGGATGGTGAAACCATGGAAAGGGTGCAGAGGAGATTTACAAGGATGTTGCCTGGATTGGGGAGCATGCCTTATGAGAATAGGTTGAGTGAACTCGGCCTTTTCTCCTTGGAGCGACGGAGGATGAGAGGTGACCTGATAGAGGTGTATAAGATGATGAGAGGCATCGATATTGAGGATAGTCAGAGGCTTTTTCCCAGGGCTGAAATGGTTGTCACAAGAGGACACAGGTTTAAGGGGCTGGGGAGTAGGTACAGAGGGGGTGTCAGGGGTAAGTTTTTTACTCAGAGAGCAGTGACTGTGTAGAATGAGCTGCCAGCAACAGTGGTGGAGGCGTATACGATAGGGTCTTTTAAGAGACTTTTGGATAGATACATGGAGCTTAGAAAAATAGAGGGCTATAGGTAAGGCTAGTAATTTCTTAGGTAGGGACATGTTTGGCACAACTTTGTAGGCCGAAGGGCCTGTATTGTGCTGTAGGTTTTCTATTTTTCTATGTTTAATTGTGATCACTATCTCCAAAATGCTCTTCCACTGAGAGACATGACACCTGACTAGCTTCTCCACTTGTACGCTTATCTACATATTGTGTCAAGAAACCTCCCTGAACACACCTAACAAACTCCAGACATGCGAATCAGTATTTGGGAAATAAAAATCTCCCACCACAACAACCCTATTATTATTACAGCTTTCCAGAATATGTCTCCCTACCTGCTCCTCGATGTCCCTATTACTATTGGGTGGTCTATAAAAAACACCCAGTAGAATTATTGACCCCTTCCTATACCTAATTTCCACCAACAGAGTCTCCATAGACAACCCCTCTATAACTTTCTCCTTTTCTCCAGCCATGACACTATCTCTGATCAACAGTGCTACACCCTACCTCTTTTTCCTCCCCCCCCCCCCCTGTCCTTTCTGAAACATCTAAAGACTGGCACTTGAAGTAGCCATTCCTGTCCCTGCACCATCCAAGTCTCTGTAATGGCCACAACATCATAGCTCCAAGTACTGATCCACACTCTAAGCTCATCTGCTTTATTCAAAATACTCCTCACAATAAAATAGACACATCTCAAACCTGCTCTATCACCTGCCTGTCCTCCCTTTCACACTGTTTGCAAGCTTTTTCTATTTGTGAGCCAACCACCCTTTCCACTGTTACTTCAGTTCATTCCCACCCCCCAGAAATTCCAGTTTAAACTCTCCCCAATAGCTTTAGCAAACCTCCCCACCAGGATATTGGTCCCCCTGGGATTCAAGTGTAGCCCAACCTTTTTGTACAGGTCACACCTGCCTCAAAAGTTACCCCAATGATCCAGAAATCTGAATCCCTGCCCCCTGCTCCAATCCTCCAGCCACACATTTATCCTCCACCTCATTCTATTCCTATTCTCACCATCACGTGGCACAGGCAGTAATCTCGAGATTACTAGCTTTGATGTCCTGCTTCCATCTTCCTTCCTAACTCCTTGTGGTCTGTTTTCAGGACCTCCTCCCTTTTCCTACCTATGTCGTTGGTACCAATATGTACCATGACCTCTGACTGTTCTCATTCCCACTTCAGGATATCATGGATGCAATCAGTAACGTACCGGACCCTGGCACCTGGGAGGCAAACTACCATCTGCGTTTCTTTCCTGCATCCACAGAATCGCCTGTCTGACCCCCTAACTATAGAGTCCGCTATCACTGCTGCCATCCCCTTCCATTCCCTACTCTTCTGAGCCACAGGGCCAGACTCTGTGCCAGAGGCACGACCACTGTTGCTTCCTCCATTTAGGTCATCTCCCCCAACAGTACTCAAGCAGGAGTACTTATTGTCAAGGGTAACAGCACAGGGGTACTCTCTAGCATCTGTTTGTTGCCCTTCTCTCTCCTGATTGTTGCCCACTTATCTGTCTCCTGAGGCCCCAGAGTGACTACCAGGTAATAGCTCCTCTCTATCACCTCCTCATTCTCCCTGACCAGGTGAAAGTCATCGAGCTGCATCTCCAGTTCCTGCATGCAGTCCCTAAGGGGCTACAGCTCAGCGCACCTGGTGCAAATGTGGCCATCCAGGAGGCTGGGAGTCTCCAGGACCTCCCACATCTGACGTCGTGCACAGAAAACCAGCCTCACACACATACTTTCTGTCTGTATTCTAATTCTAAACAGATAACCTGCCTCGCCTCGACCCTTTATTGCTTAAGCCCCGTTGAGCCAAAGCCTTCCTGCTTTGTCTCCCTGTACTCCATCGCCTGCTCCTCAGACTCCCGCTCTGTAAAGCTGTCTTCTTTTTAAACTCTTCCCGCTGTTCTCACTGGCTGACCTCCACAGGCTTGTGCAGTTATAAAGAAGGCAAGACAATGGCTATACTTCTTTAGGAGTTTGAAGAGATTTGGTATGTCAACAAATACATTCAAAAACTTCTACAGATGTAACGTGGAGAGCATTCTGACAGGCTGCATCACTGTCTGGTATGGGGTGGGGGGGGGGGGGTGGCAGTTACTGCATAGGACCGAAAGAAAGTGCAGAGGATTGTAAATTTAGTCAGCTCCATCTTGGGTATCAGCCTACATAGTACCCTGGACATCTTCAAGGAGCAGTGTCTCAGAAAGGCAGCATCCACTATTAAGGACCTCCGGCATGCCCAAGGCATCCCCTTTCCTTGCTAAAATCATTGGGTGGGAGGTACAAAATCCTGAAGGCACACACTCAGCGATTCAGGAACAGCTTCTTCCCCGCTGCCATCCGATTCCTAAATGGGCATAGAACCCTTGGACACTACCTCACTTTTTTAATATATAGTATTTCTGGGGGGTTTTTGCACAATTTTTAATCTATTCAATATACATATACTGTAACTGATTTAGTTATTTATTTATTATTATTATTTAATTTGGGTTTTTTTCTTCTATATTATGTATTGCATTGCAGTGCTGCTGCTAAGCTAACAAATTTCACGTCACATGCCGGTGATAATAAACCTGATCCGGAACTGTGAATAAAACTGTAATTATACCTGATTGTACAGCTTCCTCTGGCAACTTGTTCCATATAGCCACCACCACCACACAAATTCTGCAGGAACTCAACAAGTCATGCAGCATCTATACAGGTATCCCTCTGGGATGAGGGGGGCATTATTTTCACATCATCAACATTAGCAAGACACTTTAGAGCACATCCAGCCATGCGGCGTGGAGCTATGTCTCTACCAAAGGCGGTGTAGCTCAACATCTTCAGAAAAGAGGTGCTGGCATTGGAGAGGGTCCAGAGGAGGTTCACAAGGATGATTCCGGGAATGAAAGGGTTATCATACGAGGAACGTTTGATGGCTCTGGATTTAGAAGAATGGGGAGGGGGATCTCATTGAAAACTTTCACATCTTTAAAGGACTAGACAGAGTTGATGTGGAAAGGATGTTTCCCATGGTGGGGGAGTCTAGGACAAGAGGGTACAGCTCAGGATAGAGGGGTGTCCATTTTGAAACAGAAATGCAGAGAAATTTCTTTAGCCAGCATGTTGTGAATTTGTGGAATTTGTACCCAGAGGCAGCTGTAGAGGCCAGGTTGTTGGATGTACTTAAGGCAGAGATTGATAGGTTCTTGATTGGACACGGCATCAAAGGAGATGGCTGGGGAGAGGGGCTGATGAGGGGAAAAAAAGGATCAGCCAAATGGCCGAACTCTGCTCCATTGTCTTATGATCTTACTGTAATATACATTTTTTTCCTATTATAATGTATTGCATTGTACTGCTGTTGCAAAGACAACAACTTTTGTGACATATGCCAGTGATTTTAACCTGATTCTGATTCTGATAAGCTATGGTTAATTCTTGTTTTTCTTGTGAATGACACTTACAATGTACTGTGTGCCTATGATGCTACTGAAGGAAGTTTTTCATTGCACCTGTGCATACATGAACTTGGGCTGTTGACAATGAACTTAACTTGGCTCTACACCGCCTTCTCAAGGGCCCCAAGGTTTGGAATAAATATTGCTCCTGCCAGTGAGACATATATTCTGTGAATGAAAAATTTCCAGACGTGGCAAAAGGATGGAAATGAAATCTACACGTTAATTGCAGCCTCATCCCTGGCACGTAAGTTGACCTGTGGAGACATCTCTTACCTTCTCTCTTGGGCTCTCTCTTTACTTTAATGGGAAAATACCAATTTGAACATATGGATCCCTTGACATACTTTACTGTTTCACTCACATCTGCTTAACTCAAATCCCCAGTCGTAGATTTCCAAAGTTAAACTCAATGAAATCCGGATATTTATTTATTTGTTGTGGTAGAGTGCAGAATAGACCCTTCCATCCCTATGAGCTGTGCCGCCCAACAATCCCCCAATTTAATCCTGGTCCTATCATGGGAGAATTTAAGTTGACCAATAAACCTAGCAACCTGTATGTCTTTGGACAGTGGGAAGAAACCAGAGCACCTGGAGAAAAGCCATGTGGAGAACATACAAACTTCATGCAGACAGCAACAGGAATTGAACCCAAATCACTGGTACTGTAGAGCATTGTGCTATAACCGCTGCACTACCACGCTGCCCCACAGTTCAAATGTTCTTAGTCTCTGTGACATCTCCGCAGGACTATGGATGAAGTGGTTATGTAATGAAAGGTTCACAATCTCTTAAAAGCCCCTTAGAAAACAAAATGTCTCTTTTTCACCATTTTTTTCCACCAATTAAGCACTTTACTGCAATAAATGTCAATCAAGCAGGATTTACATTTTTACATTGACTTAAAAGAAGCGTGAACGCATTGTGAGTGGATAAGCATGGAGCCCTAGTTCAATAAACTGCAGAAAATTAATGAGCTGGGGCACAAAAGGCTCACCCAACCGAATCTCAGCATTCAACACAATGCCTATAGCTCTTCAGGTCAAGACCCTAATGTACACAGCTAAGCAATGAGAGGAGATCTCATTGAAACCTATTGAATATTGAAAGGTCTAAGTAAGAGTTGTGGGTGGCGGGGAGGAGATCCATCTCTAACAAAGGAGGTATAAGACACTCCTTCCCTCTGCTAATCTACAGGTCACCTCTGGGCAAAGTGTAGAACCTACTTAGCCCCCGATCAGGGTCACATGAATCTACGGGAGCAGGTTGTGGTTGGTTGTAGTCCGGTTATGTGATCACTGATGTCACGCGGACAATCTCCGAAGAGTATTGATAATGGCCGGGGTTATCCATCTTGTAAAGACACTGTCCAGAAGAAGAAGACAATGGCAAACTGATGCACCATCAATAACTCACACTGAGACGTAAGGCGAGATATCGGCTTTTATTGACTGGAAGAAGGAACCAGGAGTGAGTGTCCATCATACTATGTCCTGGAGACTGAGGCCGAGCGTCAGGCCTCAGATCGCCTTTATACAGGGGCCTGTGGGATGAGCCACAGGAGCAGTCAGCAGGGGGCGTGTCCAGACAGGCACATAGTTCACCACACAAACCACTTCTGTAGAAAAATTTGCCAAGAACAATCATGGTCATGGATAGACCATAATCTCCCATCATCATACAAAGTAGCATATAATGATGGTGAAAATAGAGTGGACATGGAGAGGATGTTTCCAGTAGTGAGAAAGTCACTAAAGCCACCAGATGTCACAGACCTAGACAAGGATGTCCCGTTAGAACAGAGATGAGGAGGAATTTATTTAGCCAGAGGCTGGTGAATCTGTGGATTTCACTGGCACAGACAGCTGCAGAGACCAAGTCATTGGGTATACTTAAAATGGAGGTTGTTAGTTTCTTGATTAGTAAGAACGTCAAAAATTATGGAAAGGGCAGGAGAAAGGCATTGAGAAAGACAATAAATCAGTTATGATTTAATGGTGGAGCAGATTTAATGGCCTGAATGACTTAATTCTGATCGTTTGGGCCTATTCACCCTATTCAGAACCATAGTTCACAATTGGATTGCATAGAGGAAGAGAGAGTTTAAAAGAAGCGAGTGAGGGCTGTCACCATATTTTGTGTGCCACAGTTCCTGAGGAGATGCTGAGTTGTGCATTAATAAGTCCTTAGCAAGAGCCAATGAAAAGAAGTTAGGATTAAATGGACTGGCCATTGTGGGATCGACCATTGTGTGAGTGGGCCAATGGTCAAGTGGGAAGTTGAGGTTTTGGCTTATGGAGGTTCAAGCAAGGAGAGGCATAGGCCACAGTTAGATTTTATTTCATTATTTATTCTTTCTTGCTTTCTTATTGCAGATTTAGAGCAGAGAGGATGCCAGGCAAGATAGTGGAATCCTCCTCTTTTGGGATATGGGAAGGCAGGGAAACCTCCAGCATCCCTGACAACCACACCTGCGAGACGTGCATCCACCTGCAACTTCTAACAGGCCATGTTAAGGAGTTAGAGCTGGGACTGGATGAACCCTGGATCATTTGGAAGTCTGAGGAGTTGATAGACTGGACGTACAGGGACGTAGTTATCCCCCAGGTGCAGGACACAGGTAACTGGGTTACCATCAGGAGGGGGAAAGTCGATAGGTAGACAGTGCAGTGTACCCCTGTGGCTGCTCCCCTCAACAACAGGTAATGTTAGGGGAGGGATGACCTAGCCAAGGAGAGCCATGGCAGTCAGGTCTCCGGCACTAAGCTTGGCTTCAGACGGGAAATGGGGAGGAAAGAGGCAGGCTGCAGTGATGGGGATCTGTTAGTTAGGGAAACAGAAAGGAGGATCCGTGGACAAGAACCATAAAGTAGAAGGGTTGGCATTACTAGTCAGGGGAAATGTCATGGCTATGCTCAGTTAAGACTGAGAGAGTTAATCTTGTGAGGCGTATGGGTAGAATTGAGGAATAAGGTATAATTAAGGTATAATCATGTTAACTGGATTATATTATAAACCACCCAACATTCAATAGGACTTAGAGGAACAAACTTGTAAAGAGATCACGCTGTTTCAAGAAACATAAGCTTGTGATAGTAGGTAATTTTAACTTTCCACAATTTGACTGGGACTCCCATACTGTGAAAGTGCTGGATGAGAACGAACTTGTCAAATGCGTTCAGGAGTGTTTTCTTAATCAGTACATAGAAGGCCCATCTACAAGAGACTGCGATATGTAATGATTTCTTTTCACTTTGACGTGAAAGAGTCTTTCCTGTTGATCAGTATCAAAAATACCAAATTAAATCCCTTGTGATTCAATGCTGTAAAACAATAAAACATGATAACTTTCAAGGCAGGGGATGAATACTTTTTATAGACACTGTTTGTATAGCTAGGGTGCCTAAGTCATTTGCACAGTACTGCAGTAATTTTACATTTGCACTACAGCTACCACAATAGACAATAGACAATAGGTGCAGAAGTAGACCATTTGGCCCCTCGAGTCTGCACCGCCATTCTGAGATCATGGCTGATCATTCTCTATCAATACCCAGTCCCTGCCTTGTCCCCATATCCCTTGATTCCCCTATCCATCAGATATCTATCTAGCTCCTTCTTGAAAGCATCCAGAGAATTGGCCTCCACCGTCTTCCGAGGCAGTGCATTCCACACCTCCACAACTCTCTGGGAGAAGAAGTTCTTCCTCAACTCTGTTTTAAATAACTGACCTCTTATTCTCAATCCATGCCCTCTGGTACTGAACTCTCCCAACATCTGGAACATATTTCCTGCCTCAATCCTATCAAATCCTTTAATTATCTTAAACGTTTCAATCAGATCCCCTCTCAATCTCCTCAATCCCAGTGTGTACAAGCCCAATCTCTCCAATCTCTCTGCGTAAGACAGCCCTGCCATCCCAGGAATCAACCTAGTGAATCTACGTTGCACTTCCTCAATTGCCAGAATGTCCTTCCTTAAACCTGGAGACCAAAACTGTACACAATATTCCAGGTGTGGTCTCACCAGGGCCCTGTACAAATGCAAAAGGACATCCTTGCTCTTGTACTCAATTCCCCTTGTAACAAAGGCCAACATTCCATTTGCCCTCTTCACTGCCTGTTGCACTTGCTCATTCACCTTCATTGACTGATGAACTAGGACTCCTAGGTCTCTTTGCATTTCTCCCTTACCTAACTCTACACCATTCAGACAATACTCTGCCCTCTTGTTCCTGCTTCCAAAGTGGATAACTTCACATTTATTCACATTGAATGACATCTGCCAAGTATCTGCCCACTCACCCAGCCTATCCAAGTCTCCCTGTATTCTCCTAACGTCCTCTTCGCATTTCACACTGCCACCCAGTTTAGTATCGTCAGCCAACTTGCTGATATAGTTTTCAAAACAGCAACTTTTGTGACATTTGTCAGTGATGATTCTGATTCTGATATAGATCTCTGTTGTAGGCTGAGAGTGGGAAGGGGGCAGGGAGAGGGGAATCATGATTGGGAAAAGGGGAAGGGAGAGGGGAGGGAAGCATTAGAGAAACATTCTGTAATGATCAATAAGCCAATTGTTTGGAATCAAATGACCTTGCCTGGTGTCTCAGTGCTGACTATGTCTGCACCATGCCAACCCATATGCCTGGAAGACCTTCTCTGCCATCTGTGTGACACCTTTCTCCCCCGATGTTCCATCCTTCCCATTCCCAGCATCCTTTGCTCCCACCTGATTTACAAACTCGCTCTCCACTCCATGTTGACAAATACAGTACTGTGCAAAAGTCTAAGTCGCCCTGGATATATCTCTCTTTCTAACTTTTATATCTCTTTGTTTTTCCCCTTCGAGGTTCTTTTGACTTGGAGATACACTCTGACTTTGGTTCTTTGTGGGAATTGGACCCACTCTCAGGGCCTCACGACCAGCTGCCTTTCGACATACCAAAGATGCGGTCTGGAAGGCAAGCACTCCTTTAGGTTTCCAGATTTCCGTGGCTCTGCAGACCGCCTGATTCAAGGATGGAACCTGAGTTCTTTGGGGACAGGGCTCGGAAAAGGCCACGCAACAGACCTTTAATGCCATAAACCAGGGAGTTGTTTGCTATCTCTCCCCTCTCGCTGTAAAATGGAGACACCTCTTTTTTCCTTATTAGGGAGAGCGAGAGAGCCTGTGGTATGTCGAGTACCAATGCGGTACTGCAAGTCTGTTTTATTTGTTGCTTTGCTGCACACTTGAGTGCTTCAATGATGTTTTTTTTTGCTGGTGGAGGGTGTCGTTGCCTTCCTGTCGCTTGTGCATGGGAGTGGAGATGTGAGGGGCTTTGGGGTTTCAAGATTTATCAGTCATTTATTCTTTAGGGCACTCCTCTGTTTATGTGGATGCTTGTGAACAAAAAGAATTTCAGGGTGGTTATTGTATACATTTCTCTGACATTGAATACACCTATTGATGTGTTACCATATGCTATCTTGAGATTCATTTTTTGCAGACACAACAGGAGAATAAAGAAATACAAAAGAAATTATCAAAACCTATGCTCAAAGACTGAGAAATAAGCAATGTACAAAAGAATTCAAGTTGTACAAAATAAATAATAGTGAGGATGAGTTGTGAAGATTCTTTCAACGTGAGATGGTAGAAAGTTCAGATACTTGCAGATAGTTTAGCCAATTCAACCAAGGCATCCAACCTGACAGTGTTATGTACCCCGTAACTGGGTGTCTGACCAGCAGGGAAAGAAGAATCCGTTGGAGTCTGGTGGTACCAAACTAAAGGTGCTTATTAGTAAACTACACAATACAATATCAAAAATGCAAATATACATATAAAACAAGTTAGCAGTAATAAACCTAAAAGTGTAGGAATAATAATAAGCAATAATAAACAAGCTCTATCGATGTCTAGGGGTAAATGAATTGTCATAGGAAAGTATAGAGCTCAGTTCATAAATGCTGAAGTAATTATGTTTGTTGTACTGAAATCGTTGGAGAGAGAGAGAGAGAGAGGTAACAGCTACAGCAGCCAAACCTTCCTTTGTTTTCTTAATCCGTCGTATCATTGTGGTCATTCAGTTATGACCCCTCTGTTCTTCAGCTAGACCGTTCTTCTGTGGTGGACTCGTCACTCTGGCATGAGTGGACACACACACACAAGTCCCCACCGGCCCTGCTGTAACACTGTGAGCTTTACTGACCAATCTCCTGATTCGGTCGCCGAAACCCCCACCTTTCTGCAGGTTCCCAACACTCAGTCAGTGTCCACTGGTGTGTCTGAAGGGTGTCTCTCCAGACCTGTCTTTTTATCCCCACTCACGGGGTCTCAGCTATCCATCAACTCTGAATGACTGTGTCCATCAAATCAGGCCACTCCTGCTATCTCCTGAGGAATGTTAATGAGCAAAGTAAAGTCCTTGTAGTGGAAAGTAAATAATCCAGGAAGAGTCATAATACAGTTAATCAACAGTCTCTCTCCCCCTCTTATCTGTAGCAAATGTTCTTGTCTGGGCTTTATCTCTCTCTCTCAATAGTAGCATAACAACAGCAATAGTTCGTGGTTCTCAGGAGGGGGGGAAATGGTTAACTCTGCACCCCGTTGTCCATCAGGTCTGTTCATCACTCATAACAACAGCATGAACATCAGTTCTCTAACATCTGATAATATCTCCCCCTTCCCTTTCTCTTGTTCCATTCCCCATTCTGGTTCCACTCTTACCTTTTCTGTTAAACACAGAAAAACATAGAAACATAGATTTATGTTTCTATGCTTTCTGTTCTCCTCTGCTCCCTGGCGCCTCCCTCTGGTGTCCCTTCTTCCTTCCATTCTCCCACAGTCCACTGTCCTCTCCTGTTTGAATTAAAAGCAGCAAATTAGAAAGCAGCATCCATCATCAAAGACCTTCACCATCCAGGCCATGCCCTCTTTTCACTACCACCACTGGGCAAGAATTCTTATGTCCCACACCACCAAGTTCAGGAATAGTTATTACCCTACAATCATCAGGCTCCTGAACCCGCAAGGGTAACTTCAGTTACCTCAACAATGTACTGATTCCACCACCTATGGACTCACCTTCAAGGTCTTTTTGCAAGTCATATTCTCAGTATTTTTGTTTTATTTGCACAATTTGTTGCCTGTCTTTTGCACATTGTTTGTCAGTCTTTGGCTGTTTGTATATATTTTTTCACAAACTCCATCACATATCTTTATCTTAGGTTCCTCCTGTACCTAATGGAGTGGCTGCTGAGTGTATGTTCATGGTCTTCTGCTGCTGTAGCCGTCCACTTCAAATTTCAATGTGTGTGTTATTTGAAATACTGTTGTATTCCTGCCAACTTGAACCAGTCTGGCCATTCTCCTCTGACCACTCTCATTAACAAGTCATTTTCACCCACAGATCTACAGCTTACTGGATGTTCCTTGTTTCTTGCATGAGTCTCTGCAAATTCTAGAGACTGTTGTGTGTGAAACTCCCAGGAAATCAGCAGTTTCTGAGGTAATGTCTGGCACCATCAATCATTTCACTGTTAAAGTACTTCATATCATATTCCTTCCCATTCTGATATTTGGTCTGAACAATAACTGAATCTCTTGACCATGTCTGCATACTTTTGTGCACTGAGTTGCTGCCGCATGATTGGTTGAGTAGATGACCGAATAGGTGTGTGTAGGCCTCCGTAGTCTCAATAGACCATGGTTTTGCACCTTGGAAAGTTTCCAGGGCGCAAGCCTGGGCAGGGTTTTTTTTATGGAAGACCGGCAGTTGCCCAAGCTGCAAGTCTCACCTCTCCACGCCACCGATGTTGTCTAAGGGAAGGGCACTGGGACCCATACAGCTTGGCACCGGTGTCGTCGCAGAGCAATGTGTGGTTAACTGCCTTGTTCAAGGACACACCTACAACCTCAGCCAAGGCTCGAGCTAGTAACCTTCAGATCACCGGACGGACGCCTTAACCACTTGGCCACGTGCCAAATAATAGGTGTAGAGGTGTACCTAATAAAGAGGCCACTGAGTGTAATTTGAGGAACAGAAATCCATACTTGGAATAGTTAATTTTCAGTGCAGTAAAGAGACCCTCCATTGGTTGGGGTTAACCAGAGATATTGCGTCCTAGTTGTCTACATGACACACAAGCCAGGGGTGTACAATATTAGAAGCAGGCTGTTAGCCATGTAGCAGGCTCACCCTTTCTGTGGAGCTGGTGAATCCAAATGATCAGCAGAGATGAATATCATTTGACACCAGTAGCATCACAGGACTTGCCAGTCAGCACTGAACACGACGTAGGATTACCTTAGGGACTCCAGCTCCAGATTTGTCCCTCGGGGTTTACACATGAAGCCTTCCCCAAGACCGAGTTTAGCCGCAAGGCAGCGGAGGTTTTGAGATCAGAGTTTTGCTTCTCCTGGATGGATTGCCAACCACGCTGATGAGCCCCATCGACTGGTTTTAAGTCACCTTTGTTCCTTCTCCTGTCATACAGAAGTGGTTCCACTGGACTTAGTAGCTAAGTCACGTGTGAAGGTCAGAAGCTGGAGTTGGTTGTTGGAGGTTATTTGAGACGCACACCACTGGGGGCATTTAAAAGGTATTGGGAGCTTATCCCCGGTACCACCCCCTGGCTAAAACAACCATAAGGAACCAGGGAAGACTGGCTAATTAAAAATTGTCATTTTTAAAAGGTATGTACATTGAAATGTATGAGGCATCTTTGCAATGAGTTCAGTTGGTTGGTACATATGACACCCATTGACAAATCCACACCCCTCCCTGACCAAGTGCTGATGGAGACAAGGCGAGCTAACTTTGCAAAACATTGTGCGGAGGAACATGAACAGAAGAACATCTGCAGATTCTGGAAATCCAAGCAACACTCGCAAAGTGCTGGAGGAACAAGTGTCAAACTGCAACTTTGGGATTTTCTTGTTTAATCAGAAATCAGACCCTTGATGGAAGCTCCTGCTACAGCAATCATGGTGAATGGTGGTAACTTCACTTTGACAAAGAAGTGTCAGACATCATCATTCTGAAAAGGAAATTAAATCTGACAATAGTACAGTTTTCAGTGATGGATTTTCCTCAGGCTTTATTCAATAAGATTAATGTTTGCTTCTTTACCCCCTGCACCAACCCACCAATGCATTTAAGAATATCTACAGTTCCATTCTCAGCTAGAATACAGTCTGTTGCTTAAAGATATGACGCAGGTAGAGATGTGACCAGATTCAGATTTTCTTAACACATGCAGAACATCTGGACATACACTGAAATGTGCCATTTACATAAACAGCAAACACTCTCGAGGGGTGTACTGGGGGGCAGCCCACAAGTGTCACCATACAGTCTAGAGCCAATATAACATGCCCATAATGTTCAGCAGAACTACAACAAGCAACAAGACAACAGCAAGACAAGTCCCTCTCCTCCCTCCTACCCACCTACACACATGAACACTGCTGCAATTTCATCTGATATATAATATACAATAGACAATAGGTGCAGAAGTAGACCATTCGGCCCCTCGAGTCTGCACCGCCATTCTGAGATCATGGCTGATCATTCACTATCAATACCCAGTCCCTGCCTTGTCCCCATATCCCTTGATTCCCCTATCCATCAGATATCTATCCAGCTCCTTCTTGAAAGCATCCAGAGAATTGGCCTCCACCGTCTTCCGAGGCAGTGCATTCCACACCTCCACAACTCTCTGGGAGAAGAAGTTCTTCCTCAACTCTGTTTTAAATAACTGACCTCTTATTCTCAATCCATGCCCTCTGGTACTGGACTCTCCCAACATCTGGAACATATTTCCTGCCTCAATCCTATCAAATCCTTTAATTATCTTAAACGTTTCAATCAGATCCCCTCTCAATCTCCTCAATTCCAGCGTGTACAAGCCCAATCTCTCCAATCTCTCTGCGTAAGACAGCCCTGCCATCCCAGGAATCAACCTAGTGAATCTACGCTGCACTTCCTCAATTGCCAGAATGTCCTTCCTTAAACCTGGAGACCAAAACTGTACACAATATTCCAGGTGTGGTCTCAACAGGGCCCTGTACAAATGCAAAAGAACATCCTTGCTCTTGTATTCAATTCCCCTTGTAACAAAGGCCAACATTCCATTTGCCCTCTTCACTGCCTGTTGCACTTGCTCATTCACCTTCATTGACTGGTGAACTAGGACTCCTAGGTCTCTTTGCATTTCTCCCTTACCTAACTCGACACCGTTCAGACAATACTCTGCCTCTTGTTCCTGCTTCCAAAGTGGATAATTTCACATTTATTCACATTGAATGACATCTGCCAAGTATCTGCCCACTCACTCAGCCTATCCAAGTCTCCCTGTATTCTCCTAACGTCCTCTTCGCATGTCACACTGCCACTCAGTTTAGTATCGTCAGCAAACTTTGACTCCAAAACAATCTTGCAGTGGTCAACTCTGCCAGTATCAAAATGGGCAGTTATAATGGTGCCTAGAAGGTCCCTTTTCATCCTTTATATTTTATTTCATTCTGCAGCTTTGTGTCTTCAGGACACAATTTGCTAGTTAGTGGAGAATCTATCAAACTACTGAGATGGGCACTGATGACAGTTTTTCCCTTTTTTTAGTATAGTACTTCCTCAAAATTCAAAGTAAGTTTATTACCACAATACATATATGTCACCATATACAAGCCTGAGATTTGTTTTCTTGGGGGCATACTCAATAAGTTCATTATACAATAATAATCATAATAGAACCAATGAGAGACTGCATCATCCGGGTGTTCAACCAGTGTGCAAAAGACAACAAACTGTGCAAATACAAAAAGAAAGAAATAATAATAAATAAGTAAACAATAAATATTGAGAACATGAAATGAGAAGTCCTTCAAATTGAGTCCATAGTTTGGGGGAATATTTCAGTGATGGGACAAGGGAAGTTGAGTGAAGTTATCCCCTTTGGTTCAAGAGCCTGATGACTGAGGGGTAGTAACTGTTCCTGAACCTGATTGTGTGAGTCCTGTGGCTTTTGTACCTTCTTCCTGATGCAGCAGCAAGAAGAGAGAATGAACTGGGTGGTGGAGATCCCTAATGATGGATGCTGCTTTCCTGCGACAACCTTCATGTATATGTGCTGAATGGTGAGGTGGGCTTAACCCTTGATGGACTGGGACGTATCCATTACTTTTAGTAGGATTTTCCATTGGAGGGCATTGGTATTTCCATATCAGGCTGTGATGCAACCAGTCAATATACTCTCCACTACCCATCTTTGGAAGGTTGTCAAAGTTTTAGATGTCATTTCGAATCCTCACAAACTCCTAAGGAAGTAGAGGTGCTGTTGCGTTTTCTTTTTAATTGCACTTACATGCTGGGCCTAGGACAGGTGCTCTGAAATGATAACAATGAGGAATTTAAAGTTGCTGACCATCTCGACCTCTGATCCTCCGATGACGACTGGCTCATGGACCTTTGATTTCCTCCTCCTGAAGTCAATAATCGGAAGTTGCACCATCTCGGATTGCAAGACCCTGCAGTGGATAGTGAGGTCAGCTGAGAAGATCATCGGGGTCTCTCTTCCCGCCATCACGGACATTTACACTACACACTGCATCTGCAAAGGAAACAGCATTATGAAGAACCCCATGCACCCCTCGTACAATCTCTTCTCCCTCCTGCCATCTGGGAAAAGGCTCCGAAGCATTCGGGCTCTTACGACCAGACTATGTAACAGTTTCTTCCCCCAAGCTATCAGACTCCTCAATACCCGAAGCCTGGACTGACACCTTGCCCTACTGTCCTGTTTATTATTTATTGTAATGCCTGCACTGTTTTTGTGCACTTTATGCAGTCCTGTGTAGGTCTGTTGTCTAGTGTAGCTTTCTGTGTTTTTTTTTATTACGTAGTTCAGTTTAGCATTTTGTACTGTCATGTAAACCATGTTCCTGAAAAACGTTGTCTCATTTTTACTATGCACTGTACCAGCAGTTATGGTCGAAATGACAATAAAAATTGACTTGACTTGACTTGACTTGATAATCAGCTCCTTGGTCTTGCTGACATTGAGTAAGAGGTTGTTATTATGGCACCATTCAGCCAGATTTTCAATCTCCCTCCTATATGCTGATTTGTCACTTCCTTTGATTCGGCCTATGACAATGGTGTCTATCAGCAAACTTAAAAATGGCATTGGAGCTTTGCTTAGCCTCACAGTGTAAAGGGAGTAGAGCAGGGGGCTAAGCACACAGCCCTGTAGTGTAAATGTGCTGATGGAGATTGCAGAAGAGATGTTGCCAATCTGAACTGACTTCTTCCATAAGACACAGGAGCAGAATTAGACCATTTGGCCCATCGAGTCTGCTCTGTCATTCCAACCTGGCCGATTTATTATCCCTCTCAACTCTATTCTACTGACTTCTCCCCATAACTTCGATGCCCTTGCTCATCAAAATCCTCTGCTTTTGCGTTGCTCTGTCTGAGCTTTGTGCCCAAAGATCTCAGGTCTCTGGGCACACAGCTATAGATCTTCTGATTCCTACGACATACCAATCGCCTGCCAGGACATCAACCTTCGATCTGCCTGCCTCCAAAGCCACGAGATCTCAGCCCTCAAAAGGCGAGCTGAGCTCTCAGGCTGCGCCCTTGGCTATTGAATAAGAGCAGTCATGAAACTCCGAGAGTGGGTCCCATTACCGCAAAGAACTCAAAATCAGCATGTAACTCCAGATCAGGGTCTTCAAAAGAACCTTGAAAGGGAAAAATAGAGATTAAAGATGGAAGTAGAGCTGTTTCCAAAGATGCGAGCAAAGGAGTCGCTGTTAGGTGGCATTGCCTCCTCAGTGACCACAATATGGGGTCATGTTGTCTTTTCTCTGCTGTCGTCAGACAGATGGTACAGGAGACTCGGACTCACACCAGCAAGTTCATGAAGAGTTATCACCCCTCAACCATCAGAGTCTTGAACCAAATGGGATAATTTCACTCAACTTCCCTTGCCCCATCACTGAAACGTTCCCACAACCTATCATTCCACTTTCAATGCCTCACCATCTAATGTTCTTGATATTTATTGCTTATTTATTTGTTATTATTGTTTCTTTCTTTTTGTATTTGCATAGTTTATTGTCTTTTGCACTGTATAGTCAATCGCCCCAAGTTCATTGATTCTGTTATGGCTATTATTCTATAGATTTATTGAGTCTATAAGGAAATGAATTGTATAACTGTATATGGTGACTTACATGTACTTTGATAATAAATTTACTTTGAACACACACGATGCTGGGTGCTGTTGTTTTTTTTTTGCTGCTGTGGGAAGGGGGAATTGGTGCTTGCTGCCACTTTTACACACGGGAGGGAGGAGAGCTGGGGGGAGTTTAGTGTTCTAACATTTAACTGTCATTCATTCTTTGGGGCACTCCTCTATTTTCATGGATGGTTGCAAAGCAAAAGCATTTCAGGATGTATATTGTATACATTTCTCTGGCATTAAATGTACCTTTAAAACCTTTGAAACCTCTTGACACAGAGTCAGAGAATGTTGAATCTTTGTGGGTGGAGATAAGAATCTGCAAGGGTAAAAAATAAATCATTATGGAAATCATATATAGGCCTCCAAACAGTAGCCAAGAAGTGGGGTTGAGATTGCAATGGGAGTTGGAAAGGGCAGGTAATAAAGGTAATGTTACAATATTAATGGTGGAATGCAATATGCAAGGGGATTGTGAAAATCAGGTTAGTGTCGGATCGTAAGAGGGGAAATTTGTTGAATGCCTACACGATGTCTTTTTAAAGCAGATTTTGCTCGAGCCTACTCGGCAAAACGCTATCTTAAATTGGGTGTTGTGTAATAACCCAGATATTATTAGGGAGCTTAACATAAAGGAACCCTTCGGAGGCAGTGATAATAATATGATAGAATTCATACTGCAACTTGAGAGGGAGAAGTGTAAGTCACATGTATCAGTATCGCAATGGAATAAAGGGAGGCATGAGAGAGGTGCTTGCCCGGGTGGACTGGAGGAGGATGACTGCAGAATAGAAGTGGCTGAATTTTCTGGGAATAGTTCACAAGATATCACATAGATATGTCCCACAAAAGTTGTTCTCAAATGGAAGGGCTAGGTAACAGTGGCTGACAAAGGAAGTTAAGGATTGCATAAAAGCAAAGGAAAGGGTAGCAAATGGAGTGGGAAGTTGGATGATTGGGAAGCTTTTAAAATCCAACAAAATGCAACTAAAAAGCTATAAGAAGGGAAAAGATGAATTATACGGCAAACTAGTTGATAATATAAAGTAGGATACGCTAAGTTTTTTTTCAGTAATATAAAGACTAAAACGGAAGTGACACCATTGAAGAGTGATGTTGGTGAGGTAATAATAGGGGACAAAGAAATGGCAGATGAACCTCATAAGTACTTTGCTTCAGTCTTTGATGTGGAAGACACTAACTGTATCCAGAGGTCCGTGAGTGTCAGCGAGCAGTAGTGATTGCCATTGCAAAGGAAAAGTGCAAGGCAAACTGAAAGGTCTTAAAGCGGTTATCACCTGGACTAGATAGACTACATCCCAGAGTCCCGAGAGAGGTTGCTGAAGAGATAACGGATGTGTCAGTCATGTTCTTTCAAGAATCACTTGGTCCCAGAGGACTGGAAAATTGCAAATGTCACTCCACTTTTTAAGAAGGGGGGAAGGAAAAAGAGAGGAAATTATAGGCCAGTGAGCCTAATCTCAGTGGTTGGGAACCTGTTGGAGTCCATTATTAAGGATGAGGTTTCAGGGTACTTGAAGAATAATTATGAAATAAGTCAAAGGCAGCATGGTTTTTGTAAAGGGAAATCTTGCCTGACAGGTCTGTTGGAATTCTTTGAGGAAGCAACAAGCAGAGTAGACAAAGGAGAGGCAGTGAATGTCATTTGTTTAGATTTTCAGAAGGCATTTGATAAGGTGCCTCTCATAAGGCTGCTTAACAAGATTAGGTCCAATGGTGTTACAGGAAAGAGACTGGCATGGATAGTGGAATGGCTGACAGGCAGGAGGCAGTGAGTGGGAATAAAAGGATTTTTTTCTGGTTGGGTAACTAGTGGTGTTTCTCAGGGGTCAGCGTTGGGACTTCTACTTTTCACGTTGTTTGTCAGTGACTTGGATAGTGCAAGTTGATGGCTTTGTGGCAAAGTTTGCAGATGATACAAAGACAGGTAGAGGGGTAGGAGGTATTGAGGAAGGAATGCGATTGCAGCAGGACAGAGAAATTGGAAGAATGGGCAAAAAAAAAGTAGCAGATGGAATACAGTGTTGGGAAATGTATGATAATGCAGTTTGGTAAGAGGAACAATAGTGTGGACTACTATGTAATTGGGGAGAAGGTTTAAACTTCGGAGGTGCAAACGGACTTGGGAGTCCTCATGCAAGGCTCCCAGAAGGTTAACTCACAGGTTGAGTCTGTGGAACGGAAGGCAAATGCAATGTTGGCATTTGTTCAAGGGGAATAGAATGTAAAGACATGGAGATAATGCTGAAGCTTTATAGGACACTCTTCAAGCCACACTTGGTGTCCTGTCAATAGTTCTGGGTCCCTTATCTCAGAAAGGTTATATTTTCATTGGAGAGAGTCCAGAGGAGGTTCATGAGGATGATTCCAGGAATGAAGGGGTTAACATATGAAGACTGGCAGCTTTTGGCCTGTATTTACTGGAATTTTGATAAATGCATGGGGATCCCATTGAAACCTACCAAGTGTCGAAAGGCCTAGACAGGGTGGACGTGGAGAGGATGCTACCTATGGTGGGAGTATCCAGAACAGCCTCAAAATTGAGGGGTGACCTTTTAGAAGAAAAGAGGAGTTTTTTAAGCTAAAGTGGGGTGAATCTGTGGAATGCTCTGCCACAAACCGCAGTTGAGGTCAATTCTGTGGTTATATTTTAAGCAGAAGTTGATAAGATTTCTGATTGGTCAGGACATCAAGGAATATGGTGAGAGGGCAGGTGTATGGGGTTGAGTAGGATCCAGGATCAGCCATGATGGAATGGCGGAGCAGACTCAATGGACTGAATGGCCTAATTCTGCTCCTATGTCTTATGGTCTTATGGACCTGACTGGTGGGAGTCCATGATGATGGATGCTGCTTTCCTGCATTGTGTTTTAGGTAGATGTGCTCAAATGTAGGGAGGGTTTTATTCATGATGGACCTGGCTATATCCAAAGTTTTTTGTTGGAGTTTCTGTTTAAGGGCATTGGTATTTCCATACCAGGCTGCTCCAGATTTTCAGCATCTACAATCTCCTGTGTGTCCACTTTGATTAAATCTGATGCCCATTGCAGGCATGGTGGAAGCATGAACTTTAGTTGTACGTTGAGGCGCCGAAGTGCACCTCTGCAATCACATCCCAGGTGGGAGTCAATGTCTCCCTGCAGAACCAATAACAGAGATGTGCATATGTCTTGTCTCTTTCGTTTGAGGAAGGAAGTCCTCTGGGGCAATTATATGAAGACAAGTCCTCAGCAGGGAGCCTTCTGCAAGTTACTGTCTGCAGATGTCCCTCACTTCCAGCACGTTTGAAACATACCCACAATTAACGAAACCATCATCTCACCAGGGGCAAATTAAATTTAACTCATGTCAGCCATTTAAAACACATATCTGAAAATGACATTATAATTGGTTATACAATAAATAAAGTTGAAAGTCTTTTAAAAGGAAAATCAAATTAGCAAATAATTGATTCACAGCTGGATGTAAACTAAAAGTAAATATTAATCAGTACAAATGAAGCTACTCTGTATAATGAGGATCAGAATCCATTGAAAGCTCTTTAATGACAATTGCCCTAATGTAAAATTATTCCTTTTGTTTAACTAGCTAATAATCCAATTTGTTAATACTTCAGATGAGACTATTGGAGTGAAGGAGGATGAGAGGTGACCTGATAGAGGTGTACAAGATGATAAGGTGCAGACAGAATGACAGACACGAGAAAATCTGCCCACGCTGGAAGTCCAAAGCCACACACACAAAATGCTGGAGGAACTCTGCGGGTCAGGCAGCATCCATGGAAAAGGATAAGTAGCTGACGATTCATGCTGAGACCCTTCATCAGGACTGGAAAGGAAGGCGAGAAGTCAAAGTAAGTATGTGGGGAGGGAAAGGAGGAAGAAGTTCAAGGTGGTAGTTGATAGGTGAAGGGGGAGAGGATGAAGTAAAGAGTTGGGAAGTTGATTGGTGAAAGAGATAAAGGGCTGGTGGAGGCGGAATCTGATGGGAGTGGATAGAAGACCATGGAAGAAAGGGAAGAGGGAGGTGATGGGCAGGTAAGGAGATAAAGTGGATAGACAGAGATTATTTTTCCCCAGATGGAAATTGCTAATATGAGGGGGTATAGTTTTAAGGTAATTGGAGGAAAGTATGGGGCGGGAGTATGTCAGAGGCAAGTCCTTTATGCAAAGGGTGGCCAGAAAGGCCTGTTACACACTGTATCTCGTTTAAAAAAATACAGTGGAATGCATCATTTTGTGTCAAATCATATCACTGAAGATTGCACAGGTGTTGTAACATTTCTGGTGCCAACATAGCAGGCCGACAGCTCACTAATCTAGCCTATCTTTGGAATATGAGAGGAAACTGGAGCACCCATGAGGTCATGGGGAGAATGTACAAAGTCAGCTGTGAGGATTGAAACCCGACCTTAGGGACGTTGCTGAAGAGCCATGCACTAACCCCTGTGTAAAGTCACCACAATGTACCGACCTTTTAACCTGCTGAGATCAATCAAACCCTTTCCTTTGACATATCCTTCAATTTTTCACCAGCCTGGTAGAGTGTTCCACATAACCACCACCCTCTGCGTAAAGGACTTGCCTCTGACATAGCCCCCCCCCCGTACTTTCCTCCAATTACCTTAAAACTATACCCCCTCATATTGAAGGATATGTCAAAGGAAAGGGTTTGATTGATCTCAGTAGGTTAAAAGGTCGGCACATTGTGGTGACTTTACACAGGGGTTAGTGCATGGCTCTTCAGCAACGTCCCTAAGGTCGGGTTTCAATCCTCACAGCTGACTTTGTACATTCTCCCCATGACCTCATGGGTGCTCCAGTTTCCTCTCATATTCCAAAGATAGGCTAGATTAGTGAGCTGTCGGCCTGCTATGTTGGCACCAGAAATGTTATAACACCGGTGCAATCTTCAGTGATATGATTTGACACAAAATGATGCATTCCACTGTATTTTTCTAAACTTGAGATACAGTGTGGAATAGGCCCTTCTGGAACTTCGTACTGCTCTGCCCAGCAATCCCCAATTTAATCCTAGCCTAATCACGGGACAATTTACAATGACCGATTGACCTACCGACTGGTGTGTCTTTGGACTGTGGGAGGAAACTGGAGCACCTGGAGGAAACTCACGCATTCACAGGGAGAAGATATAAAACCCCTTAGAGACACTAAGCCTGATCAGGTGTTACAACTATTTGGTTCTACTTTGCACTTGTATACTGGAAATTACATTAACTATCTTGAATTATGATGTTTCAATTTTCCTTTAACAAATAAAGCCAAACTTTAGACCTTTAGTCTCCTTTGCCTAAGGTGGTGTATGTATGGAATGAGCTGCCAGAGAAAGTGATTGAGGCAGGTGTAATAATAACTTTCAAAAGACATTCAGGTAAGTGCTTGGACAGGAGGGATTAAGGGGATATGGGTCAAACGGAGGCAAATGGCACTAGCTTGGAGGGCATCTGAGTGGATGAGATGGGACACAAGGGCCTCTTTCTGTGCTATAACTCTACTACCAAGCTCTCTCCTTATTTTCACACATACCCTGCCTCTCTCTCTGAGCATCTCATCTCCATAACCCCACTCTAACCTCTCTCCTTGCCTCAAGGCCACCATGGTGGTCTTGCTGGATCAGAATCAGAACAAGGGTATGGTTTAATATCACCGGCATATGTTGTAAAAGTTGTTAACTTTGCTGCAGCAGTACAATGAAATACATGATAAAATAGAATAATCTGAATTACGGTAGGTATTTATTAAATGGTTAAATTAAGACTAGTAGTGCAAAACAGAAATTTAAAAAAAACGTGGATAGGTAGTGTTCATGGGTTCAATGTCCATTTAGAAATTGGATGGCAGAGGGGAGGAAGCTTTTCTTGAATCATTGACTATGTGCCTTCAGGCTCCTGTACCTCATTCCTGACAGTAACAATGAGAAGAGGGCATGTCCCAGGTGATGAGGTCCTTAATGATGGACACCGCCTTTCTGAGGCACCACTTCTTGAAGTGGTCTCGGATACTACACAAACTAGTACCCATGATGGAGCTGACTAACTTTACAACTCTCCGCACCTTACTTATGTCCTGTATAATAGCACCCCCTATACCAGAAGCTGACACAGTCAGTTAGAATGCTCAGCACGGTGCACCTGGAGAAATCTGTGTTTTAGGTGACAAACCAAATCTCCTCAAACTCCTAATGAAATATGGCTGCTGCCATGCCTTCTTTATAGCTGCATCAATATGTTGGGACCATATTGACACCCAGGATCTTAGAACTGCTCTCGCTCTCCCTCTCTGTTCTCTCTATGAAGATGACCATGGTGTCAAGTGATGACCATGGCTTTGGAGCATTGATTCAGAGACATTAGTTCAAATAACTCTTGGCAAGAGGGACTCTTCTAGCTAGCAGCAGGGCGCATGAAAACACAGTAGGAAAGTGACTGACACAGTTACTGTTTATACAGTAACTGTCCTACTGCGTTTCCATATGCCCTGCTGCTAACTACCCTAGAAATGTTCCTCATGCCAAGAGTCACTTTGTCACTTCATCATTTCCTGTCAAAGTCACCTTATGTTCAGATACTCCTGCACCTAGTGTCACTTCATGTACATACAATCAGTCTACGTATATAAGCTGATTTTTGTAGGTGTTGTATATATGGCCACAATCAAACATTTACTGGTAGATTTTATTTATAGGATTGTTCTTATACAGTATTTATATACTTTGTACTTCTTGCTTTGTATTATTGTGTTCTTTATGCTTATGTGCTTTTTTCCATGCTGCATCGGATCCGAACTAAATCATTTTGTTCTCTGTTACACTCGTGCACTAAAGAATGACAATAAACAATTCTGCATCTTGAATCTTCAAAAACAGCTGGGAGGTTTAAATCTAGCTAATTAAATAAATCTGCTACCAAAATAAACTAGTGTCAGTAATGGGAACCATGAAGCTAACTAACTGTTGTTAAAAAATTATGTTCATTGGGGAAGATCTCCAGTCTTTATCAAACTGTCCCATATGTGACTCTGTGCCCTCAGCAATGGGGCTTACTCTTAGTGGCCTGTTAAGGATAGATAAGAAATTTTTGTTTACAATGTGATGCCTTAGTATGAATAACAAATATATTAATGTTGTTACTTATGGTTTCATTAGCAATCATCTCATCCACACACAAGAGGTTCTGCTTCAACTCCAGAGTAACACACACAAATTGTTTGAGGAACTCAGCTTGTCAGTCAGCATCAATGGAAATGAAAGAGCCCACTTTTCAGGCTGAGACCCTTCATCAGGACTGGAAAGGAAGAGTGAAGAAGCCAGAAAGCAGGGGGAGGGGAAGGAGTACAAGGGGCTACTTCTGTGCTATGCTGATCTATGCTTTATGAAACCATGATTTACAAAGAGTCCTTGAAAATGAGTCGGTAGCTCATAGAATCAGTTCAGAGTTGTCCACTCCACTTCGCATCAGTGCACCCTCGGTATCCCGAAACAAATGTCTCTTTGAAGCCTCACCTCCCCACCCCAACAACCTATTCTACCTGCACTCATTCTGTAGACCAAATGAGAAGATTCAATAGGTTTATGATCTTCAAGATCAAGACGAGCCATGTTGTTGTTTCCACCACTTCCCTGTCAGTGGCTAGATGAGACAGACAAAATCCAAAAGGCCTTGTAATGAGGATGTACAACACAAGAGAAAAAAAAATAAATGAGACCAACACCAAGGTACCGGTACCTCACAACTAAAAAGCCGAAGATAGACAATTAAGTAGAAACTGCATCATTAATGAGAAACGTGAGATGTAACTAGCCTACCAGAACGTCTTTTATTTAGCATACTCCCCTACATGCACACAGTAGTTACTTTACTTTGGTATACTTACTAATCCAAAGATCTAATCAGCCAATCATATGGCAGCAACTCAGTGCATAAATACCTGCAGACATGGTCAAGAGGTTCAGTTATTCGTCAGAATTGGGAAGAAATGTGATCTAAAGACTTTGACTTTAGAATGATTGTTGGTGTTATACAGGATGGTTTGGGTATCCCAGAAACTGTTGACCTCCTGGGATTTTCATGTACAACAGTCTCTGGAGTTTACAGAGAATAGTGAAAAAAACATCCAGTGAGTGGCATTTCTGTGGGTGCAAAATCTCTTGCTAAAGAGGAGAATAGACAGACTGGTTCAAACTGACATGGAAGTGACAGTAACTCAAATAACCACACATTACAACAGTAGTGTGCAGAAGAGCATCTCTGAATGTACAGCAGGTCGAATCTTGAAGTGGATGGGCTACAGCAGCAGAAGACCGTGAACATACAGTTAATGGCCAAGAGGTATCTAATAAAGTGGCCACTGAATGTATATTGCTGCCATTAAGCAAGAATACCAATGTGTGAATAGAAATCAATAAGCAACTTGGGAAATACCTCAGCCATTGGGTTTCATATACTCATTAAAACCACATTTGCTAACTTTAATAAGTGGTGTTATTATAAGGAATCGATTACTTTCCCCGTTTGAGAAGGTATGTTCCCAAAGGTAAACCCGAGTCCCTATTGATTGTGTAGAATACATACACTGTAGTCTGCAGTTGTTAATAAATTATTTGGAACTGCCGGATCACTGTATGATAGCACCACCAAGTGGTTAAATAATGTCTTTGCACTCAATGTAACTTAGAACACAAAAAAATAGCAGTAATAGGATCGTACAGCCACCATAAAATTAACTCAGTCCTAAATGAGTATCTCCTTATAGTACAACCATGCTTTTAGTTCTAGAGTACTGCACACAAAATCCAGGAGGAACTCAGCAGGTCATGCACCATCCATGAAGAAGAATGAGGGGGGACCTCATTGAAACCTATCGAATGTTGAAAGATCTTGATAGAGTGGAGGTGGAAAGGATATTTTCTATGGTGGGAGAGTCTAAGACCAGAGCATACAGCCTCAGAATAGAGGGGTGTCCTTCTAGAACAGAGATGAAGAGGAATTTCTTTAGCTGGAGTGATGATTCTGTGGAATCCTTTGCCACAGGCACCTGTGGAGGCCAAGTCTTCACATATATTTAAGGCAGAGGTTAATACATTCTTAATAAGTTAGGGCACAAAGGGATATGGGAGAGGCAGGAGATTGGGGATGAGAGGAAAATATATCAGCCATGATGAAATGGTGGAGCAGACTCGATGGGCCAAATGGCTAACTCTGCACCTGTATCTTGTGGTTTTATAATAAAGAATCAACATCTTGGACTGAGACCCTTCATCAGAACCTCCACCCAGATCCTGATGAAATATCAACTCTTTATTCCTCTCTATAGATGCTGCCCAAACTACTTAGTTATTACTTTGAAATTCCTATAGGCCCACTGGTGAAGCATCACATCTTGGGAAGACATGATCATGACAGTCTTCCATCCATTTCTCCCATGGTCCACACTCCTCTGCTATCAATTTCCCTCTTCACCCTTTTGCTTCTTCCACGTATCACCTCCCAGCTTCTTACTTCGCATCTCTTTCCTCACTCACCTACCTTCTCCCTCACCTGGACTCACCGATCACCTGCCAGCTCGTACTCCTTCCCCTACCTCCACCTTCTTATTCTGGCTTCTTCCCACTTGCTGTATTTCTTTTTGTTTTTCCCACCATTCTCTGTTGACTGTTGTGCATGAAAAGTCCCAGTAGTTTCTGTGATACTCAAACCATCCCACCTGGCATCAACAATTATTCCAAGGTCAAAGTCACTTGGATCACATTTCTTCCCCATTCTGATGTTTGGTTTGAACAACAACTGAACCTCTTGACCATGCTTTTATGCATTAAGTTGCTGCCACATCATTGGCTGATCAGATAATTGCATTAACAAGCAGGTGTACAGAGGTAACTGAGTATATACAGGTTCACAGGCACACATTAGAAACACAATCTTCTCGATGAAGGAAGAGTCTAGGACCAGAGGGCACAGCCTCAAAATAGAAGTACTACATCCCTTTAGAACAGAGTTGAAAGGGATTTTTTTTTAGCTAGAGAGTACTGAATCTGTGGAATTCCTTGCCACAGTTAGTTGTGGAGGCCAAATATATAGGTATAAGCAAATATGAAAGCAAGGATGTGATGCTAAGGCTTTATAAAGTATTGATCAAACCACATGGAGTATTGTGAGAAATTCTGGGCCCCTTATTTAAGAAAGAATGTGCTGGCATTGGACAGGGTCTGGAGGAGGTTCATGAGAATGATGCCAGGAATGAAGGGGTTAATGTGTGAGGAGCATTGGATGGCCATGGGCCTGTACTTGCTGGAGTTTAGAAGAATGTGGATGGGGGGGGGGGTGTTAAGATCTTATTGAAAGCAATCGAATATTGAAAGGCCCAGATAGAGTGGGCCTAGAGAGGGTGTTTCCTTCAGTGGGGAAGTCTTGGACCAAAGGGCACCACCTTAGAATTGAAGAACATCTTTATAGAACAGTTGAGGAGGAATTTCTTTAATCAGAAGGTGGTGAATCTGTGGAATTCATTGCCACAGATGGTTGTGGAGGCCAAAGCATTGGGTATATTTAAAGCAGAGTTTGACAGGTTCTTGATTAGTCAGGGTGTCAAAGGTTAAAGAGAGAAGGCAAGAGAATGGGGTTAAGAGGGGAAATAAATCAGGATGGAAGAGTAAAGTCGACGGGTGAATGGCCTAATTCTGTTCAATGGTCTATGAAGGCAAATAGACAGCGTTTCAAGTCAAGATCATTCATCTGGACTGATGAAGGACTAGTCCAGATTATATGGAAAGGTAATTATAATGGAATGAGGATGTAATTAACTAAAATAAAATGGGAACATTGTGTGTGAATTAGTATTCTCCTTCTTAGACAGTTTCTTGTGGGCAGACTGTGAATTAGAGTGTTCCTTCCAACACTTACACAGGGCTTCCTTGAACACGGTCTTATGGCTTTCAATGCTGTCCCAAATTATTCTTCCCCCAGCGGGTGGCAGAACTGCAGTGGTAAACCAGATAATGCAACCTCAGCAAAGGGATAGCGTAGTGAGAAGGAGTCTCGGCAGAGAGGATGTAGCATCTGTGGCTAACGAAGGAAGTTACGGTTCTTATCAAAATGAAAGAGAAGGCAGAATCGGAGCCAGGTTTATTATCATTGGTTGTCTTCTCTTTTGCCCGTTACACATGTTCAGGGCAGCAATGAAGGTCCTCCATCTCTGATGTTCACAGCTTGCTTCATTGTGTCAGTAGCTTCCTCTTGGTTTTCATGACTGTCAGTCATGAAAGTCCCAGGTGGAGATTCAGGAATACCGTCGTGCTCAAATTCATTGTTATTTCCATGAGAATTTTATTTTACCAGTTGGGTTGTTAGCCCTGAGCTGAACCCCCAAACCTGGAGGACCAGTGGACCACTCTTAGTCTGACCTTTTGACCTGTTTGTCATGGATGACCCTATCTGACTTCAGCCAACAGTGCTCTCTGTGTCACTGAGGCACGCAAGACTCCAAACCCTGACAAGGTTCTGGTCCTCTTGGAGGATTATCACTGACATATGTCATGAAATTTGTTTATTTGCAGCAACAGTACAGTGCCATACATAGTGAGGTAGTGTTCATGGGTTCACAGTGATCTGATGGCAGAGGGGAAGAAGCTGTTGATAAAATTTTGAATTTTAAAATTTTGAGGAGAGGAGAGGAGAGAGGAGAGAGGAGAGAGGAGAGAGAGAGGAGGGAAAGGGGTGAGGGCATCTTTCCTCTCTTCCTTCTGAGAGGTGATACAGGAGCTTGAAAGCCAGGATGACAAATCTCAAGAACAGCTTCTTCCCCACTGCTATTCGACTTCTGAACCAATCACTTCATTCACAAACCTTTTCCAATGGTGTTGTCACTGTTCTTGAACTCTTAATTCTACCTCTCTCTTTATCACTTTAGCATTTCTTTTTGAGCTTCATAAATCTGTCTTTGCACCATTCCATTGCTTCCTGCTCAACGCTGTATTCACTACCAAGTATACTGTTTACTCTGCAAGCTGCTTACAAGCAAAGAACTTCAATCCATCCTAATCAACTAATCAGAATCTAATCCAATCTGAGTTCAACAGATTTCCTGGATATGGTTTTATAACTCTAAAACATAAAACTAATTGAAAGAGAAACAAGGGAGTTAGCCGTGGAAAGTTCGTGTATGTTTAGTTAGTTTTACTTTAGCAAGGCGTGCACAAATGATGTGGTGGCATAATGACTTTGTACATATAACCTGTAATGATTTATGAAAACATCCAATAATAATCAAACAATATATTTATAATATTACTCAAATATTAGTGAAATAATAGAGTGTATTGGGTGTTCAGGGAGAAGTAACACCTCTGGTGAAGGGGGCTTGTTGTTTCAAATCTGGGGGTAGCTCACTCACCTTTGGTCCCCACTGGAAGTTCAGCTCTCACCTGTAACTCCAAGCAGCTGTTTGCACGCAACGGTGACTACGCCCTACTACACCGCTTCGACAAGTAGGTTAAACCAGGTGAGGGTAGTTGGCAGCCTCATTCCCTGGAGGGATAGGGATGTGTCTGACCTAGCATGAGAATTCAGCTCTGGCAGATGGGTTGGATGAGATCTACACTGAGATCCAAAAGCCAGGGAGGTGGAGCTGCAACGCTCCGTGGAGAGCGAAGGGCAAGGAACAGAAAGCATTATGGTCATCCATTGCAACCAAGGCCCCAGTTTGTGTCGCTAATTTGCACCACTAGATTCAGACTTCTGAGGTCAGGAGAGTGCAATGGCTTTTCCACTTTAAAACAACCCTCCCACACGGGTTTCCTGTCGTCAGACATGATGGACAACCACCAATGAAATATCAGTGTTGGCCTACATTTTAGACTCTCTTGAAGTGGCCACAGAGGGAGCCGATGTAATCTGCCAAAATTCCTTCTGAGAGAATTCTAAAGCCTCAGAAAACCGCAAGTGCAGTAAGAAGAATTGAAAGGGCGTACATCAAACATAACGCACTCAAAATGCAGGAGGAACTCAGCAGGCAGACAGCATCCTTGGAAAAGAGTACAATTGACATTTCGGGCTGAGACCCTTCATCAGGACTGGAGAGAAGAAGATGAGGAGACAGACTAAGAAGGTGGGGGAGAGGGGAGGAAGAAACACAAGGTGATAGGTGAAAGGGGGAAGGGTAGAGTAAAGAGCTGGGAAGTTGACTGGTGAAAAAGATACAGAGCTGGAGAAGGGGGAATCTGATAGGAGTAGACAGAAGGCCATGGAAGAAAGAAAAGGGGGATGAGCAGGTGGAGGAGGTGATGGGCAGGTAAGGCGACAAGGTGAGAGAGGGAAATGGTGAAGTGGGGGGCATTACTGGAAATTCAAGAAATCGATGTTCATGCCATCAGGCTGGAGGCTACCCAGATGGAGTATAAAGTGGTGTTCCTCAGTACACTCCTCAGGAGACCTCATCACCACAGTAGAGGAGGACATGGACCGACATATCAGAATGGTAATGGGAAGTTTAATTAAAATGGGTGGCCACAGGGAGACCCCATTTGTTCTGGTGGATGGAGCATAGGTGCTCGGCGAAACAGTCTCTCAATCGAAATCAATGCCGAGTACTATGAGCCAGTAAGCATAACATCTATCATCTGCAAAATGCTGAAATCTATAAACAATAAGGCAATAATAGGACACTTAGAACATCAAAGTGCTTCAGTGTAGTTTCATGGAAGGCAATTTGTATTTGACAAATTATCGAGATCATTGAGGATGTAGTTTATTGATGGCTTATGCAATGGGTGGAGATACATCTCTAACAAAGGAGGTGTAAGATGCTCCCACCCTTCACTAGCCTGCATGTCATCCTTGGGGAAAGGGTAACACCTGCTTAGCCACCCCCTCCCACCCCCCAACCGATCAGCGTCACCTGAAGCCATGGGAGCAGGTGGTGGATGGTCGTACGAGCAGCTGGTGCATATCTCAAGTCCTGGTTGTGCGACCACTGACGCCAGGCAGGCAATCTCTGAACAGTATTGATAATGGCTGGGGTCACCTGTCTTGTAAAGACACTGCCCAGAAGGCGGCAATAGAAAACCACTTCTGCAGAAAAATTTGCCAAGAACAATTATGGTCATGGATAGACCATGATCACTCATGTCTTACGACATCGCACATAATGAATGAACAAACAGTACCTTTAAGGTGATTTGGTGGAAAGTATAGTGGGGAATATCAGAGGTAGGTTACCAAAGTGTCTTAGGCGCATGGAACACACTACCAGGCGTGGTGGTAGAGGCTGATACATTTGGGACTTTTAAGAGACTCTAAGATAAACACATGGATGAGAGGATGAGGGCTACAGGGAGGAAAGAGCCAGATTGACCTTGGAGTAGATTTAAGAGTTGGCACAATTTCATGGGCTGAATGGTCTGTACTGTTCTTTGTTGTATATTCTAACATACAGAGTGGATAAGGAGGAATCAGTAGGAGGGGTACATTTGGATTCCCAGATGGCACCTAATAAACTGTCACATAAAAGGCCCAGATTTCAGCATTTGTTACATTAATTTAAAAAAGGTAATGTGCCAAGCTGGCAGTCAATCTGCAAACATACTTGAACTTCTGGTTGACCTTCCTCGATTCCTCAACACCGTCTTTGAGCCAACTCAAAATAAAAAGAACTCACTTGCCTATCAAGTCCTATCGTGTCTGCACAGGTCTCAGGAATATATAAACAGTCTACACCGCAAAATATTTATGAGAACAGTTTCAATCCAATTAAATTCTATCCAGATGAAAAAAAGAATGTTAAAGGAAACCAAAGCAAATCATAAAGTTCCAATTGAAAACAAAACATGAAGGAAATGGTTTCATTTTCAGTTCATTTTAATTCATTTGCTGGAATGTTTATATGTGAAAAAAATTAATCTCAGACCTATTTCAGAAGTCTTTCTAAATAATGTTGAACAGTGCAGCCAGATTTATGTTTCTTCTTAGTGTTAAGAACTTTGAGTTAACTGGTTAAAGCTGCAGCAGAGCGGAGAGCATGAAGGTTGGATATTGGAAGGGATAACGAGGTGAAAAATAAACAAGCACGGGAGGCCAGCTTTGTGTTTTAAAAGGTCACATGCACTCAGTGGCCACTTCATTAGGTGCACCTGTACACCTGCTCTTTAACACAAATATAGAATCAGCCAATCATGTGGCAGCAACTCAATACAGAGAAGCATGTAGACGTGGTCAAGAAGTTCATTTGTTGATCAGACCAAATATCAGAATGGGGAAGACACTATTCACAAAGTCTCACTCTATGCTGATGATCTGCTGCTATTTACCTCAAATGTTGAGACTTCATTACCTCATGTGCTTTGTTTACTCTCCTGTTTTAGCCAGTTCTCAGGTTATAAATTAAACCTACATAAAAGTTAACTTTTCTCTTTGAATAATTTGATACCAACAAATTCGAACCTTCCTTTTAAAATTGTAAGAAACCAAGTTACCTACCCTTAGATGAAACAATCACTAAAAACTATGTGTCTATTTAAAGAAAATTTTCTTACCCTATTGAATCACGTAAAAAGGATACTATCAAATTTGTCGCCTCTTTTGTTACCGCTGATTGGCCGAATTAACTCTATCAAAATGAATATATTACCTAAATTTATATATCTTTTTCAGGCTTTGCCAGTTTTTTATTCCTAAATCTTCCTTTAATTGTCTTGACTCTATTATATCTTCTTGTATATGGAAGAATAAGTGTTCTAAATTAAATAAAATTTGTCTTCAGAAAGATAAAAATGAATGGAGGATTAGCCTTACCAAATCTTAGATTTTATTGTTGGGCAGTTAATATAAGAAATCTTACATTTTGGTTGTATTCCATCAATCGTGAAGATTACCTGATGTAGGTTTTTTTCAGAAGCTAACTCTGTTAATAAATTTTCTATTATTTCTCTCCTTGGATCCTCACTTCCTTTGTCTCTGAGTAAGTTAGCTGATAATCTGGTAGTTAAACACACTATGAGAATTTAGATACAATTCCGAAAATACTTTGGTTTATTGAGATTTTCTCTTTTGAGTCCTATTTTTTCTAATTTTTTTTTAAACCCTCTATGATTGATGTGGCTTTTAAAGAATGGGATAGATTATGTATTAAATGCTTTCAGGACTTGTTTGTACTGGGAAGTCTCTTTTCGTTTGAACAACTGTCAACTAAATACAGTTTACCCAAAACTCATTTTTTCAATACCTACAAATAAGATTTCTTTTACAGTCTCAAATAAGTACATTTCCTAACAGTCCCAATAAGAATCTACTAGATGTAATATTTATAATATGTTGTTGGGAATGAGAGGTGTTCCTTTAGATAAAATTAAAAATCTTTGGGAACAAGATTTACAGACTTCGATTTCTGAGGAAACTTGGAATCAAATTTTTAAATTGGTTAAAATTTCATCATTATGTGCCCACCACACTCTCCTACAATTTAAAGTGGTCCATAGGGCCCATATTACCAAGGATAAATTGTCTTTTTTTACTTAGATATATCTCCATATTGTGATAAATGTAATAATGGAGAAGCTTCACTCATTCATATGTTTTGGACATGTCCGAGTTTTGGAAAATATTGGAAGGAAGTATTTCAAACTTTCTCGATACTTTTCAAAGTAAACTTTAAGTCTAATCCTTTGACCGCTTTATTTGGTATTGTTGGAGGAAAGGATATTATTTTGGAGTCATTTGACTTGAACATTTTGGCTCTTATTTCTCTTATGGCCAGAAGGACGCTCTTGCTTAAATGAAAAGATGCGACCCCTCCTATTCATGCCCAATGGTTACGTGATGTGATGTCATGCTTAAGTTTAGAGAAGATTCGATGTTCAATCTCTGAATCTAGTCAAGGCTTTCAAATATTGTGGGGACCTTTTCTGAATTAATTTCAAAACCTTTGATTTGCTGTTAAAGCACAAATGATGACTAATATTTTTTTTCCTTTTTTTCTTTACTAATTAGCTTCAGTCTTGGTAGTGGGTTAGATTTTTTTATATAATAAAATTATTATATTTCAATGGTACAGATTAATTAATCTGTATGAATATAGGATAAGGAGTATTTCTATGTGATTTAGTATAATGTATTGCTCTATATATTTTTTTCTTGTACTCTGTATTCTTATATGTAAATTAATAAAAATATTGGAAAGAAAAGAATGGGGAACAAATGTGATCTAAGTGGCTTTGATGGTGGGATGATTATTGCTGTCAGACGGAATGGTTTGAGTAGCTCACAAACTGCTGATCTCCTGGGATTTTTACGCAGAACAATCTCTACAGTTTATAGGATAAAAAAAACATCCAGTAAGTGGCAGTTCTGTGGGTGTGCAGAAGAGCCTCTCTGAATGGAGAACACATCAAACCTTGAAGTGAATGGACTACAGCAGCAGAAGACCACAGACAGGCAATCAGTGGCTACTGAGTATGTGTCCTCCTACACTGCACTGGGAATATCACTTTGGCTTGTAAGTTTCAAAGATGTGAATTACAGCTGACATTGACTCGAAACAATCCCGTAGCCACAGGCCAACCCCCCCCCCCCCATGACTACCTCTTTGTTGTCCTTATCTCTACAGCCTTTCTCTTTCGCAACTAAATGATACAACATTGATGTGCAGAAGAAAATGTCTGAATACACACCACATTGAACCATGAAATAGATGGGCTACAGCAGCAGAAGACCATGGACATACACTCAGTGGCCACTTCATTAGATGCAGGAGATACCTAATAAAATAGCCTTTGAGTGTAAAGACAGTGGCTACAGGACTAAGCGGGTTTTCCTCAAATGAGTAAGTCATCCCTGACTATCTAAAATGTATCCACCATCTCGCCTTCAGGGGCGTAACAGTACTGTAATTCTACTCCAGCACCAGTGATCCGGGTTCAATTCCTGCTGCAGTCTGCAACGGAGTTTGGACATTCTCCCTGTGACCACGTGGGTTTCGTCCAGGTGCTCCGGTTTCCTCCCAAGTTCCAAAGATGTATGTAGGTTAGTCGGTCATGTGAGTGTAATTGGGCGGCACAGACCCATTGGGACGGAAGGGCCTGATACTGTGCGGCATCTCTAAATAAAATAAAATCTCCAGGGCCTGCTGCAGATTAATGGAATTACTGAAATTAAGAAAGCTAAGCCCAGTGTTCAACTTAAACTGGCTACATCAGAATTAAAAAAGCCTGATTCTAGGGCATAAAACAGAAGTATGATGGACACTTCTCCCAAACTATCAGCAACATCATCCACTGTCACCAACCTCAGTTCTCATACTCCACACAGCTCATCTCTACCTCCCACCCAAGGTCCACAAATGTAACTGTACCAATAGGCCCACTGTTTCTGCTGGCTTCTCCCCCATTGAACCAGTGTCTGCATCCCCTTAAGAAGTGTGATGGAATACATTCCACTTACCTGGATGTGTGCAGCTCAAACAACACTCGAAAAGCTCAATATCACCCCAAAGGGGAAACACAAGAGGCTGCAGATGCTAAGATGTGGAGGGAGAAACCAGCTGATGAAGGGATTTTTAGTGGGGTGGACAGTATCTATAGTGGGAAATGAACATTCGACGGTTCATAATGATGCCCTTCTCCTGGACTACACAGGGGAGACAAAGGAGAGACAGGGAGAAGCAAAAGGGCTAGGCAGTATATGGATCCAGGTGAGGAGCAATTACAAACCATGAAGGAACTTAAAATCTGCAAAATAGCTAATGGAATGAGTCAAGGACAGTGGAAGTTTTATAAATACACCATAGAAAGCATTCTATCTTGGCATGGCATCTGCTCTGCAGACAAGCACAAGAAACTACAGAGGTGTGGGCACAGCTCAGTACATCATGGAATCCAGCCCCTCCCCCACCACTCCATGGACCATGTCTTTACCAATCACTGCCTCAGTAAAGCAGCTGGTATAATGACCCTTGAAATTCTATCTTCTCCCCTCTCCTGTCAGGCAGAAGATGCAAAAGCTTAAACTCATGTATCACCAGGCTCAAGGATAGCATCTATCCACACTGTTATCAGACTCTTGAACTGACCTCTTTCCAAAACCAAGCAGACAAACCCAAACTCTTTGTTGCTGGAAGCGAAGACCACCACTATTTTGTGAAATTGTTCTTGCAACCTGCATTTTGTGAACCGTTTCCTGAGCTAATTCTGGCTGGATTAGCAATCGAACATGAACATAACAAAGCCCCTATTGATAACCTGCTGCAGGTTTATGGAATTACTGAAATGAAGTAAATTGAGCCCAGTGTCTGACTTGAACTGACTCAGTCAGGTTCAAAAATGCCTGATTCATGGTAAAGAAAGGGAAACAAATAAGAGGCAAGTCCTTATTTGGGAGAAGAGCAGTGAGGTCATTCTACCTGTAGCCAATAAAAATGGACTCTAGCTAACCGGTGGAGTCAGAACCAATGAAACCCAGAAAACCAACATCAGCTGTTGTTACAATTGATGGACTTAAAGTGACCTTGACCGGTATGAGCAGGGAATAGGAAATACAGCCTGAAATGTGAAACTTCTAAAAAAATCATTGCAAAAAGCATGTTTCTTGATAAACATTTGGTCAGGAGAAGTAAAACTTTAGGTGTCAATGAAAGAAAATTAATTAAATGTATGGAGACACAAGAGACGGCAAACGCTGGAATCTGGAATAACAAACACTGAGAACTCAACAGACTGAGCAGTATTAGATCATAAAAAGTAGGAGCAGTATTTTTTCAGCCCAGTTCAGTCTATCTGCTCCAGCATTTAGTTGCGGTTTTTATTTCAACCCCATTCTCTTGCATTCTTTCTTAACTCGTAACCCCCATACCAATCTCTGCTTATACTCAGTGGTTTGGACTCCACATCTGTGGCAATGAATTCCCAAGATTTACCACCTCTGTCTGCAAAATTCCTTTTCCTCTCAGTTTTAAAGGCATGTCCCTATATTCTGATGCTCTGTGTTCAGATTCTAGACTCTCCTAATGAAAACATTCTCTCCACATCCACTCGATCTAGCTCTTTCAGTAGCCAATGGGTTTCAATGAGATCTCCCCACGTCTTTCCAAACTCCATCAAGTACAGATCCAGAGACCCGTCACAGCAGATTTTGGGGCAGAATGCTGAATCACAGCTCAATACATCCTGATGCAGGATTGACAGTTGCCTTCCGCACAAAGATGCTGTTTGACCCCTTGCTTCCCTCCAACAATTTGTTTGTCAACCAAAGGTCTGAAGAATCAAAGACCATCACTCCATGGTTCTTCTGCGATCTTGGGGTCCAAGTCCATAGGACACTCAGAGCTGCTGTGCAGGTTGACTCTGTGGTTAAGAAGACATACAGTGCATTGGCCTTCATCAATCGTGGGATTGAGTTTAGGAGCCAAGAGGTAATGTAGCAGCTATATAGGACTCTGGTCAGACCCCACTTGGAGTACTGTGCACAGTTCTGGTCACCTCACTATAGGAAGAATGTGGAAGCCATAGAAAGGGTGCAGAGGAGATTTACAAGGATGTTGCCTGGATTGGGGAGCATGCTTTATGAGAATAGATTGAGTGAACTCAACCTTTTCTCCTTAGAGTGAACGAGGATGACAGGCAACCTGATAGACCTGTACAAGATGATGAGAGGCATTGATTGTATGGATAGTCAGAGGCTTTTTCCCATGGCTGAAATGGCGAGCATGAGAGGGCTCAGTTTTAAGGTGCTTGGAAGTAGGTACAGAGGAGATGTCAGGGGTAAGTTGGGCTGCTGGCAATGGTGATGGAGGCGGATACGATAGGGTCTCTTAAGACACTCCTGGATAGGTAAATGGAGCTTAGAAAAGTAGAGGGCTGGGTTTTCCAGTGACATCATCATCAAGAATGGCAGCTTAAGTCACTAGCTCCTCCGGAAAAATGCATATTAAGCCCCATTAACCCATCAAGTATAATATTTTTTGAAAAATATTTGAACTGAAAAGAGGGGCAAGAATGGGGAAAAAGAATGGAAATTAAAAAAGCAACACTGCAGAGCCTGCGGCCCAGAGGAGTGCAGTGAGCGGCTCTCCGACCCGACCGCGTGCTAGTGAAGCGGACGCTGGGTCTCGTTCAGTCGAAACGGCGAATGTCTTCGAAATCCTGAAAGAAATAATGGAGGTCCAGAAAGATATAAAGCAGCAGCTCCGTGATATTAAGGCAGAGCTCGCCAGCGTTAATCAAAAAATAGCGGTGGCAGAGACTCGCATTGAGAAACTGGAAGATCGTGTTCAAAACGTGGAGCGGATACTGAGCAAGACAATAAAAATAATACATAACCAAGAAGGTAAACTGCTTGATCTGGAGGGAAGATCACGGCAGAAAAGTATCAGAATCTACAACGTTCCCGAAGGAGCAGAGGGCTCGTCCATGACGGAGTTTGTCAGAAAGTTACTGCGGGACACGCTGGAGCTTCCACCGGCTATGGAGCTGGAAATCGAGAGAATGCGCCACGTGCTTGTCCCAAAACCTACCCAGGATAGAAAGCCACGCTCAATAATAATTAAATTCCTTCAGTATAGCACCAAGGCGGAGATTCTACGAAGGGCCTGGGGTAAGAGGAGAATGTTTTTCAATGATAAATTAATATATTTCAACCAAAATTACCCCCTCCACGGTCCTCCAGAAACGTAAAGAATACTCTGAAGTAAAGCGAGTACGAAAGCAAAATAAGATTAGATTTCAAACTCCGTACCCTGCTAAACTTCGAGTGTTTTATGACAATGGGACGCGATTGTCCCAGACAGTGGAAGAGGCGACTACAGACATGAAGGCCAGTGGGTTGCCCGTCAGCATGACCAAAACGAAGGAAAGCCTGACTCAGGAATTATCCCCCTCTGCTTGGGAAATATTGCAAGAATCGAAAAGGCAGGAGACAGGAGGCAGAGAGAAAGATAGCAGGAAGAGACCGAGAGTTTCCCAAAGACAATCCTCACCCTCCTTCAGAAGAGCCATAAGGTTCGGCTAACTTTAAAAATGTTGAGAAGTTAAACAGAAGCAAAAGTACATGGTGATATACCTATCTCAAGAAACACTGATTATAATGTGGATTTTATATTACTGAGTTGTTATTCTTTATTCGCTCACTTACTCCTTTTACTCCTTTTTCCCCACCAAAATGATAATATATGTGTGCATATATGTGTATGTATGTAATGTGTGTGTGTGTGTGTGTGTGTGTGTGTGTGTGTGTGTGTGTGTGTGTGTGTGTGTGTGTGTGTATGTATGTGTGTATATATATAGGAGAAGTACACAGGGAAACCTTTTCTGTGTAATGAATTTGTTCACTGACTTTTATGAATACTGTAATGGGGGCCCTCAACTCACAAGTAGGAGGGGTTATCCCCCACAGCTAGACATTTCCTCTAGCTCAACCCAGGGTCATCTACTAGAGACCTCAGCCTTGGAATCACATGCTCGTTGCCATTTTTGTTATTATTTGCATTTCTTGGTTCTTATTTGTTCAGGGAGTAGATCGATTAAGTTTTATTCTAATTTCAATGATACATTGACAGATAAATACAGATGGTTAAGGACAAGGTAAAATTCATTTCTTTTAATGTCAATGGGCTATTAGACAATAGACAATAGGTGCAGAAGTAGACCATTTGGCCCTTCGAGCCTGCACCGCCATTCTGAGATCATGGCTGATCATCTACTATCAATACCCGGTTCCTGCCTTGTCCCCATATCCCTTTATTCCCTTATCCATAAGATACCAATCTAGCTCCTTCTTGAAAGCATCCAGAGAATTGGCCTCCACTGCCTTCTGAGGCAGTGCTTTCCAGACCCCCACAACTCCCTGGGAGAAGAAGTTTTTCCTTAACTCTATCGTAAATGACCTACCCCTTATTTTCAAACCATGCCCTCTGATACCGGACTCTTCCAGCACCTGGAACATATTTCCTGCCTCTGTCTTGTCCAATCCCTTAATAACCTTATATGTTGCAATCAGATCCCCTCTCAATCTCCTTAATTCCAGCGTGTACAAGCCCAATCTCTCTAACCTCTCTGTGTAAGACATCCCAGGAATTAACCTCGTGAATCTACGCTACACTTCCTCTACAGCCAGGATGCCCTTCCTCAACCCTGGAGACCAAAACTGTACACAATACTCCGGGTGTGGTCTTACCAGGGCCCTGTACAAATGCAAAAGGATTTCCTTGCTCTTGTACTCAATTCCCTTTGTAATAAAGGCCAACATTCCATTAGCCTTCTTCACTGCCTGCTGCACCTGCTCATTCACCTTCAGTGACTGATGAACAAGGACTCCTGGATCTCTTTGTATTTCTCCCTTATCTAACTCTACACCGTTCAGATAATAATCTGCCTTCCTGTTCTTACTCCCAAAGGGGATAACCTCACACTTATGCACATTAAACATCATCTGCCAAGTATCTGCCCACTCACTCAGTCTATCCAAGTCATCCTGAATTCTCCTAACATCCTCATCACATGTCACACTGCCACCCAGCTAAGTATCATCAGCAAACTTGCTGATGTTATTCTCAATGCCTTCATCTAAATCGTTGATGTAAATCGTAAACAGCTGTGGTCCCAATACCGAGCCCTGTGGCAACCCACTAATCACCACCTGCCATTCTGAGAATCACCCATTCACTGTTACCCTTGGCTTTCTATCTGCCAACCAGTTTTCTATCCATGACAATATCTTCCCCCCAATGCCATGAGCTCTGATTTTACCCACCAATCTCCTATGTGGGACCTTATCAAATGATCTCCCTTGTCTAACTTCCTGGTTACATCCTCGAAAAACTCCAATAGATTAGTCAAGCATGATTGGCCCTTGGTAAATCCATGCTGGCTCAGCCCAATCCTATCACTGCTATCTAAATATGCCACTATTTCATCTTTAATAATGGACTCTAGCATCTTCCCCACTACTGATGTTAGGCTGACAGGATGATAGTTCTCTGTTTTCTCCCTCCCTCCTTTCTTAAAAAGTGGGATAACAATAGCCATTCTCCAATCCTCAGGAACTGATCCTGAATCTAAGGAACATTGGAAAATGATTACCAATGCATTCACAATTTCCAGGGCCACCTCCTTTAGTACCCTAGGATGCAGACCATCTGGACCTGGGGATTTGTCAGCCTTCAGTCCCATCAGTCTACTCATCACCGTTTCCTTCCTAATGTCAATCTGTTTCATTTCCTCTGTTACCTTAATGTCCTTGGCCCATCCATACATCTGAGAGATTGCTTGTGTCTTCCCTGGTGAAGACAGATCTAAAGTACTTATTAAATTCTTCTGCCATTTCTCTGTTTCCCATAACAATTTCATCCAATTCATTCTTCAAGGGCCCAACATTGTTCTTAACTATCTTCTTTCTCTTCACATACCTAAAAAAGCTTTTGCTATCCTCCTTTATATTCCTGGCTAGCTTGCGTTCGTACCTCATTTTTTCTCCCCGTATTGCCTTTTTAGTTAAGTTTTGTAGTTCCTAAAAAACTTCCCAATCATCTGTCCTCCCACTCACCTTAGCTCTATCATATTTCCTTCTTTTTAATGCTATGCAATCTCTGACTTCCTTTGTCAACCACTGTGGCCCCTTTCCCCCTTTTGAATCCTTCCTTCTCTGGGGGATGAACTGATTTTGCACCTTGTGCATTATTCCCAATAACACCTGCCATTGCTGTTCCACTGTCTTTTCTGCTAGGATATCCGTCCAGTTAACTTTGGCCAGCTCCTCCCTCATGGCTCCATAGTTTCCCCTCTTCAACTGCAACACAGACACCTCCGATCTGCCCTTATCCTTCTCAAATTGCAGATAAAAACTTATCATATTATGGTCACTACCTCCTAATGGCTCCTTTACTTCAAGATCGCTTATCAAATCCTATTCATTACACAAGACTAAATCCAGAATAGCCTTGTCCCTGGTCAGCTCTTGTACAAGCTGTTCCAAGAATGCATCCCGTAGGCACTCTACAAACTCCCTATCCTGGGGTCCAGCACCAACCTCATTCTCCCAGTTCACCAGCATGTTGAAATCCCCCATAACTCCTGCAACATTACCTTTGCCACATGCCAATGTGAACTCCCTAATCAACTCGCACCCAATATCCATGCTACTGTTTGGTGGCCTGTAGACAACACCCATTAGGGTCTTTTTGCCCTTACTGTTCCTCAGTTCTATCCACACAGACTCTACTTCTCCTGATCCTATGTCCCCTCTTGCAAAGGACTGAATCTCATTCCTCACAAACAGGGCCACCCCACCCCCTTACGAAAGCACGTATACCTTTGTACATTCATTTCCCAGGTCTGATCTCCCTGCAGCCATGTCTCCGTTATCCCAACAACATCATAGTTACCCATTCGCACCTGAGCTTCAAGCTCATCCGCCTTATTTCCTGACATTTCGTGCATTCAGATATAGAATTTTTAGCCCATTTCTCCTCTCTCTGTTTAAATCGCTGCCTATTGTGCTTAACCCAGCTCCCTGAACTCCCATCAGCCTATATGCCCCTTGAATTTTGTTGTCCTTCCTAAATTTACTTATTCTTTCTGCACATTTAACTCCATGTTCCATCAGACCATCCCTCTGTACATGTATCCTCCTTATCACTTGTTCCGCCTCACCTTTCTCTGCTACACACTTAATATTCCGGAACCGTGCAGTCCCCACCTGTCCTTTATTCTTCCTCTTGCTATCCTCTCTCACATTCTGGATCCCTGCCCCCTGCAAATTTAGTTTAAACCCCCCCCCCCTTAAGAGGGAAACATAGCGATAACTTCATATAAGAAAAAATAAGGAATAAAACATTAGAGGAATTACAAAATAGGCTGAAGGATCTAGAGAAAAAACACAAATTGAATTTGGCACAGGATACATTAGGGGAAATTAAAAGAATTAGGGATGAAATAAATAATTTGGCTATGCAAGAAATCAGGAAAAACTTAATGTTTCAGAAACAGAGACATTATGAAAGTGGATCGAAATCTATGAAAATACTGGCGTGGAAACTGAAAAAAAGGATAGCAGAAAATACAATTCATAGAATTAGGGACCCAAGAACAAAAATGATAAAAAATAAGCTAAGTGAAATTCAAGAAGCTTTTGAAGTGTTATATTCCAAAGTTCCAGGGGGAAGCATAACCCAAATTGATACCTTCTTGAATTCTCTAGAGTTACCCACTTTAAGCGAAGAACAAAATAGAATGATGACTGCTGATATATCTGAAGTTGAATTAAAAGCTGCAATTAATAGGCTTAAATTAAGCAAGTCACCAGGATCAAATGGGTATATGGCAGAGTGGTACAAAGAATTTAAAAATGAGTTAATTCCTGTTTTATTCCTCACACTGAACTAGGCTCTAAAAAAGGCACAAATGCCACCCAGTTGGAAGGAAGTGAGAATCTCAGCTATACCGAAAGAAGGCAAGAATAAAATGGAATGCAGGTCATTTAGACCAATATCCATTCTTAATGAAGATTATAGGTTATTTACCTCCATCATGGCCAAAAGATTAGAGGAGTTTCTACCCATACCGATACGTAACGATCAGACAGGTTTTATACGACAACACCAGCCACAAGACAATATATGAAGGACACTCCACATTATGGATCATATACAAAAAAATAAAATCAAAGCAATAGTGATAAGCGTGGAAACTGAAATTTGATTCGGTTAATTGGAATTTCCTTTACAGAATTTTACATAGATTTGGTTTCCAAGACACAATTATTAAAACTATACAGACATTATATGACAATCCTACTGTTAGGATTAAAATCATTGGATATTTATCAAATAGTCTTACCCTAGAAAGGGGCACGAGACAGGGTTGTGAACGGTCACCACTACTCTTTGCGTTATATCTGGAACATTAGCTCAATACATCAGACAGAATGAAGATATCAGGGGAATTACTATTAAAGGGACAGAGCATAAATTGGCTTGTTATGCAGATGACATCTTGTTCTATCTAAGGCAATCAACATACTCTTTACCTAAATTGATGCAATCCTTTGAACAATATGGTCTATTATCAGGATGCAAGATCAACATAGATAAAATCCAATTACTTTCATATTACTATAGCCTACCAAGAGAAGTTGAAATTTGATACCCCTGGGCATGGCACACAGAGTCTTTCAAATATTTGGGCATCATTATACCAAAAGATTTGGCAAAATTATCAGAATTATCAGCCTTTATATAAAAAATTAAGGAAGATGTGGCAAGATGTAACCTGATTCCTTTTCTCAGTCTCAGTTCAAGGATTGAGTCTATTAAAATGAATGTACTGCCCAGACTGTTATATCTCTTTCAGACCCTACCAATAGAGATTAATCAAAATCAATTCAATGAATGGAACAAAATGCTATCAAGGTATACTTGGCAGAGTAAAAGGCCTTGAGTTAGTCTCAAAACTTTGCAATTAGCAAAGGAAAAGGGGGGATGGGGCCTACCTTCTCTTAGAGATTATTATTTTGCAGCACAGTTGAGAGCTGTGATATGTTGGTGCAACCCATCATATGACGCTCAATGGATAAACATTGAGGAGCGGGTACTTCCCATCCCCATACAAGCAATTTTGGTTGATAACAACCTGCAAAGGTACATAAATACTATTGATAACCCATGGGTGAAATTGACTCTTAATATATGGAAAACTACTATAAAAGAATATAATCTAGAGGGAGATATTGCAATTCTTAAATGGTGCGCATACGACTTGGATTTTACACCAAATAAATTGGATGCTAGATTTAAGGACTGGACAGCTAAAGGAATAACCGTTCTTTGCAACATAATGAAAGAAGGAACACTGTTCAGTTTTGAAATGCTTGAAGAGAAACACTTATTAGAAAAACACGATTTTTATCGGTATTTACAGATGCGACAATATTTTAATAAGATGCTTAAAAATGTAACCAAGGCAAATGCATGCTTGATAGAGCTCTTTAGAAAAGCATATAATTCAGATAATGGTAGTAGAATCAGTTCAAGCATGTATAAGGGGTTGTCAAGTCTTAAAACATTCTACTTCATACATTAAAACAAAATGGGAGAAGGAAGGAGGGATAATTATATCTGAGGAAGAATGGACAACAATATGGAGATATCAATGGAAGTGTACCAGTTCACAGAAATGGAGGGAGTTTGGATGGAAAAACTTGATAAGATATTTTATTACACCCTCTCAGAAATCCCATTATGATAGTGACCTCCCTGTTTGCTAGAGAAATTGTGGAAATCAAAATGCAAATTATTATCATATTTTTTGGGACTGCCCTGTTATCAAAAACTATTGGATGGGGATACACAAAGCCCTACAAGACATCTTTAAATGTGAAATACCCTTAGAGAGTAAGACCATATATTTTGGATATATACCTCAAGAATGGTTGAAAAGAGATAAATATTTAATGAATATATTGTTGGTGGCTGGTAAAAAGACTCTTACGAGGAAATGGTTATCACAGGAGAGCCCAACTTTAAATACATGGATGGAAATTACAATGGACATTTACAAAATGGAGAAGATAACAGCATCTGTTAACCATAAGCTGGAACAATTTGATTCATACTGGGAAAAATGGTTTAACTACATAATGCCTCATAGGCCTGATTTTATTCTCACAAATCAATGAATCTGTTGTAAAAAAAATCACTCCCTACTTGTACATAGTTCTTTCTTTTTGCTTGTTTTTTTCTTTCCACTCTTTTCTATAAGTGTATACCTCAGATAAATACTTTGTGGAGATTTGTGACATATATGATTATATGATGTATATGTACAATGTCTGAAATACATCTTATGGAAATGTTTGTTTGATGATGAATTTCAATAAAAAAATAAATTACAAAATTTAAAAAAAAGAAAAGTAGAGGGCTATGGGTAACCCTAGGTAATTTCTAAGGTAGGGACATGTTCGGCACAGCTTTGTGGGCCGAAGGGACTGTATTGTGCTGTAGGTTTTCTATGGTTTTATGTTTCTAAGAAATGTTAAAGGGCAATTTACAGTAGCAGAAAAGATTTTGTAGAGAAAGCAAGCAGAGATGGGTTCCATTGATAAATTAACACAAATCCCAGGTTTAGCTCAGAGTCCTAACTTTGTTTAGAAGAATGGGGAGTGGGGGTAACTTTGTGAGTATTGAAAGGCCTAGATAGAGTGGATGTGGAGAAGATGTCTCCTCTAGTGGAGGAATCTAAGCTCAGAGGGCACAGAACAGATGGACATACCTTTAGAAAAGAGGTCAGGAAGAATTTCTTTAGCCAGAGAGTGGTGAATCTGTGGAATTTATTGCCACGGATAGCTGTGGAGGCCAAGCCATTGGGTCATAAAGCAGAGGTTGACAGGTTCTTGATTAGTAAGGGTATCAACAATTATAAAATGAGTGGCTCTATTCAAGAAGGGACAGAGCCAACTGTACTTCCTGAGGAGGTTCCGGTCCGTAGTACTACGCTGCAGATGTTCTACGTCTCAGTGGTGACCAGCATTCTGTTCTACGCTGTAGTCTGCTGGGGTGGCAGCAGGGTGAGAGCAGCTGACACAACGATTGATAAGCTTGTCGGGAAGTCTGGTTCTGTTCTGGGGGTAGACTGGATTTGTGGTTGTATCTGAGAGGAGGATGCTGCAGAAGCTACAGAACATTATGGACAATCCCTCTCACCTCCTCCATGACACACTGGAAAAACAGAGGAACACCTTTAGTAACAGACCGGTTCCACCGAGGTGCACCGCTGAATGCCACAGAAGATCTTTTCTCCCTGGGGCTGCAGGACTCTACAACTCCTTCTCCTTAAGTATGGTTTCATTGCACATCTGTTTTTGCACTATTACTTTTTAATGAACATTTTGCATTTCTTTTCATACCTCAATGCTTACATTTTGTATTTTAAAGTATATATTTCTGACTGAGCAACCTTGCAACAATGAGTTCCTTTGAGATAAAGTTTTATCTCATTTTATTACAGGGACAAGGCAGAAGAATGAGATTGAGAGGATAGTAAATCAGCCATGATGAAATGGTAGAGCAGACCTGGTGGGCCAAATGGCCTAATTCTGCCCCTATGTCTTATGGTCTTATGGTATAGCTTATGGCTCTGTTGCTAGAGCTCAGCTTTGCGCACAGAACTGGATCATAAACTCAGGTAGCATTCAGCATTATTGCCTCTGTTACTATTACTGCTCGAGCAAATGGTAGTCACAGCAGTCCCTGTTACCATTACTGTTACTATTACCATTCAAGCTCACAGCAATACCTGCAGTTCTGCATCTTACTCTGATTGTGCCTGGATTGCTATCTGTTATGGCTCTGGCCTATATTGGGCTTCACACCAACCAATATGGTTGAGCAACACACACAAAATGCTGGTGGGACACAGCAGGCAAGGCAACATCTATAGGGAGAAGCACTGTCAACGTTTTGGGCCGAGACCCTTTGTCAGGACAATGTGGTCGACTCTTTTCAACCTCCTCAGTCCCAGTACGTTTTGGGTCATAGAGTCATAGATATATAGCACAGAATCATCATGCATGTACATACCTATCTGTAGTACAAGCCATAAGACATAGGAGCAGAATAAGGCTATGAGGCGATTTTAATGTTCAATATGCTTTAAAGAGATCCCTCTACCTCTCATTCTTCTAAACCCCAGCAGGTCCAGGGCCATTTATTAACCAGATTTATCAGCACTCATCCCGTTGCCTTGTGCCTTGATAATTGAAGTACACATTTTGGTGCTGTTGGGTGAAGGGATTATCACTTCAACAGACAGAAAGACTCAAAGTGTCAATGAAGACATGCAGCATCTGCTCTGGATCCTGGGAAGGTCCAGCCCAAGTACTCAAACTGGAAAATGATCATTTTGGGGACAGCTTAGAGAAGCTCAAAACTGTGCATTGGGAGAATGCAGAGGCTCTGTGTAAGGTGGCAGAGGTGCAGAAAATGGTCAATAATCATTTTCAATGCCTTGTCAATAGGGACAATGAACTTTTGTATGATTTCCAGATTTGTAGGGATGAGTCTGGGGACAGAGAAGGTGGTTCGGGATCAGATTAGAGTTTAGGAATAGGGATGGGAGAAGTTAGGATTCAGAGCGAGTAAATTAGGAGGTTGAAAGGTGACTTGATAGAGGTTTACAAGATGATAGGAGGCATAGATCAAATGTATAGACCTAGACCTTCTCCCAGGACTGAAATGGCTAATACAAAGGGACATCATTTTAAGGTAAGGTATAGGGGGGAGGTCAGAGTTAAGTTCTTTACACAGAGAGTGGTGGGTGCATAGAATACCCTGAGAAGTTTGGTGGTAGAGGCAGATACATCATAGGCACTGAAGAAACTCTTAGATGGGCGTATGCTTGATAGAAAAATGAAGGGCTACATAGGCGGGAAGGGTTAGATTATCTTGGAGTAGGTTAAGTGACCAGCACAATATCATGGGCAAAAGGGCCTTTACTGTAATGTAATGTTCTGGGTTCTAAATGAAGGGCCTTGGCAGGAGTTCAAGTCCAAGTTGAAGCACTTCAGCTGTCAAATGTTAACAACTCCAAAAGTTGTGTCACAGGTGCTGAGGAAGACTAGCGACCCCTAGGTCAGACCAGTACCAGGTTGGAAGTCCAAACAGGTAGCGGGAATCCCAAGGGCCTGTGACCTCCCAGGTTATCAGGGTCAGAGGTGCACGCAAGTCCGGAAGTCAAGGCCCAAAGTTCAAACCCATGATCACCATCTTGGGTTGGAAGTACAAACTGAATGCCCAATGTCAGCAATCGTAAGAATACAGAAACAAGATCTGGAGACGGCATGTCCGAGGGTTAGAACCTACCTGGGTGTCTGAGTGGGAGGGTGGGTTGTAGGTATGGAAAAGAAGCTTGTTCTGCTGTTGTTGCTTGTGTAGATCTGTAGAACACTCAGGGCACGCTATATTAGCGCCTGAATATGCGGCGACACTTGTAGGCTGTCCCAGCACATCCGTGGGTATGCTGGTTGTTACTGCAAATGATGCATTATACCATGTTTCAATGTACACGTGATAAATAAACCTGAATCTGAATCTGGAGGGTCCAAAGTAGGTAAAAGCTGTCAACGGAGTGCATGGGTAGGGAGAGTCGCAGAGCTGAAGAGTGCTTGGACCTTGGAGTTGGCATACTTGAAGGCCCTTACAGGACTAGGGATAGCAAGGGATGAGAAAGTACCCACAATTTACCCACCTATCACTTCTACCATCTGCGGAAGAGTCTATCATTCTTACATTGGCCCCTATTAGCTACCTTAGAACTTATCAAACCCTGAGTGATGTCATCCTCAATCCAGAGAAGCTGCCTGAGAGCATATTAGAAGCTATTAGAGCTTTAGAAGATTGAGGGGGGATCTTATTGAAACATATAAAATTCTAAAGGGATTGGACAGGCTAGATGCAGGAAGATCGTTTCCGATGTTGGGGAAGTCCAGAACGAGGGGTCACAGTTTAAGGATAAAGGGGAAGCCTTTTAGGACCGAGATGAGGAAAAACTTCTTCACACAGAGAGTGGTGAATCTGTGGAATTCTCTGCCACAGGAAACAGTTGAGGCCGGTTCATTGGCTATATTTAAGAGGAAGTTAGATATGGCCTTTGTGGCTAAAGGGATCGGGGGTATGGAGAGAAAGCAGGTACAGGGTTCTGAGTTTGATGATCAGCCATGATCATACTGAAAGGTGGTGCAGGCTCAAAGGACCGAATGGCCTACTCCTGCACCTATTTTCTATGTTTCTATATGATTGAAGGTGACACCTTCACCATACAAGGCCATGTTCTCTTCTCACTGCCGTCAGGAATACCCGTTACCTTACAACTATCAAGCCCTTGAACCAGTGTGGATAACTTAACTCACCTCAACACTGAACTGATTCCACAACCTACAGACCCACTTTCAAGGACTCTACAACTCTTACTCTCAGTATTATTTATTTACTTAATTATCATTTGAATGTGTTTTGTATTTACACAGTTGGTCTTCTTTTCCACATTGTTTGTCTGTCTGTCTTTGTGTGTAGGTCTGTTGTATTTCATTGTTCTGCTGTGAATGCCAGTTCCTTCCGGTTGTCATAGCTTGGTGTGGGGAGAAGCAGGGAGAAGCTCCCACCATCTATTAAATACTCCCAATGATTCATATAGCATCTGACAACTTAAGTCCAGCTCCTGGCCTTTACTTTTGGTTTAGCTACTAAGCCCAGTAGAACAGTTTCTACAGACAGGAGAAGGGGCAAAGATTGAATTACCAGCACCTCAAAACCAATTGCTTCAGGCAGATGGGGCTCATCAACCTTGGTTGGCAGCTCGTCTAGGAGAAGGAAAACATATCATACTGCCCTGGCTTGCACATGCAACGTAGTCAAAAGGGACGTAACATCCATGGTCGACCTGACCAATGGAGGGCCTCCACAGCTATGAATGCCTGCAAGAAAATGAATCTCGACGTAGTATATGGTGCCATATACATTCCATAAGGCCATAAGACATAAGAACAGAATTAGGCCATTCAGCCAATCGAGTCTGCTCTGCCATTCCATCATGGCCGATCCTGGATCCCACTCAATCCCATACTCCAGCCTTCTCCCCATATCCTTTGATGCCCTGACTGATCAGGAAATGATTTCTGCCTTAAATATATGCACGGACTTGGCCTCCACCAAATTCTTCGATAATAAATTTCTTTGAACTTTGCAGCTGCGTCAACATCAACTGTCCATTGGAAACACAACATGAGAACAGGCTGAACACTAGAGGACACGTGTTTAAAGTTAGAGGGGCAAAGTTTACAGACCACGTGAGAAGCAAGATTTTTTCTTAAAACACACAGAGGCAGGTGTCTTGAATAGCTTAGCAGGGGTAGTAGTGAAGCAAGCAGTTTGGCGGAGTTTAAGAAGTTTTTAATAGTACTATGCAAAAGTCTCGGGGGGTGTGTGTGTGTGTGTGTACTGTAATGATTGTATATATTGTACTGCAGCGCAATATATAAAATTACAACAGTACTGTATGAACACCTTAGGCACCCTAGAGAGATAGATATATCTAGGGTCCCCAAGTTGTTTTATATAGTACGGTAGATAGACTCATTAATATGAATATGAGGGGAATAGTGGAAGACAGAGTGTGCTGTCTTTACGACAGTTATTTAGTTTATAATATTTTCGCTTAGTAATTCATTCAATAGTATTTTCTAGTTAGAATTAGAAGTGTTTAAAGTGTATTCATTGCATGTAAAATATATCGGCATGCGATGACGTCACATCCGGTTTCGCCGCGTCTTGTGGGAAAATACCGGTTTGAAATTAGCGCGAGGGTGGGGGCTCTCCACGAGGCTCACCTGAGCAGAAGTTGTTTTGCAGGCATGAGAAATCACAGTGAGAGCAACGCTGTAAGTTAATAGATAATCGATATATTGAACTAAGATGTTAATGCTGATCCTGTTAGAGGTAACGACGGTAGATAATGTTTATGCTTTCCTTAGTTAAAGAGTCGCGGATAGGTTGCATGGAAGTGTATTTAAAGTAGTCAATGGAGCAGGTAAACTCTCCCTGTATACTGCACCTTAGTGTAATGTAGTTATAGTCACCTTTGCAAGTATTTACACTTGAAACGTGATATTAAGGAAGGAACAAATACTGTATCAATCTTGTATTGTTTTATCAACAGTTTTCACCATATGTTAATGTGAAGAGTGAACAGTAAATGGTTAATCTTACTGCGATCTGGTTTGCATTGGCTGTGGTTTATCCGGACGTTAAATTCGGCGTTTCGTTACACCCGAAGGAGAACGTTACAGTGAAAAAGCGGCATTATCAGGTGTTTCAAGTGCTGCAATGTCAGCTCAATCCAGCATCAAGTCGACGCCGCCCAGCGACAAGGGCGGTAAACCAACATCAAGTAAGCCCACCCGGGCGTTATCAGGTGTTCCAAGTGCTGCAATGTCAGCTCGATCCGGGATCAAGTCGATGGCGCCCAGCGACAAGGGCAGTAGAACGACATCAAGTAAGTCCACACAGGCAAGAGCCAAGGCAGAAGCCGCCAAGGTGCGACTGCATTACGCCAAACAAGAAGCAGTTTTGAAAATGAAACTGGCCACCAAAGAAGCCGAAAAGGCCGCCAGAGAAGCCGAAACCCAGTTGGAAATGGCAAAAATATCGACAGAGTTGCAAGTGCTGCAGCTGGAAGGAGAAGGAGAAGCTGCCATGGTGGAAGCAGAGTACATAGAAGAAGCTGAAGGGTCGCGTGATCTGACCGAAACAAGTTCTGCTTTAGAAAGGACCAGACTGGAACGCACGAGCGACTATGTACAATATCAAGCAGACAGGCAGGCTCGTCTCCCCTCTCCATACCTATTCGATAACTTCCCCAGCTACGAGGAAGAGAATTTACCCTCGCGGCCCCGCGATGAAGTCAAGAATGAAAGAGCTGACAACCGATATACTTTGACACCAAAGTTACAAAGTTCGATGCGAAGAGACGCGGAGGTTGAATCCAGGATGGCAAATTCCATGAGAAACGTGCGTTCTCAGTCATATAGGCGCCAACGTACTTCTCCAGCCCGCATGCCGCTTGCCGCAGATCCCACGCTGCAGTATTTAGCACGACGGGATCTCGTCACTTCGGGACTGTACCAGTTTGACGATAAACCCGAAAATTACCGCGCTTGGCTCTCCACATTCACCAACGTGATTGACGGGGTCCAGCTCAGTGCAACCCAAAGGTTGGACCTTATGGGGAAAGAATCACGCGACCAGGTGAGACGCATGCGTTCAGTGTACATCAACAAACCTGAGCTAGCCTTAAGCGAAGCGTGGGAGAGACTTTGGGAGAGATATGGGGCCCCCGACATTATTGAAGGGGCGCTATATCGACGTCTGGAAAACTTTCCTAAGGTGTCAGCCAAAGATCACTTTAAGTTAAGAGAATTCGGAGATTTACTCATGGAGATCCAAGGCGCCAAAGAAGATGGCTATTCAGCTGGTCTAGTATTCCTAGATACTCCATCCGGGATTAGACCAATTGTGGACAAACTTCCATTTGGGCTGCAGGACAAGTGGCTGACTGTTGCCTCAGAGTACAAGGAAGACCACGATGGTCGATTTCCTCCCTTTAAGCACCTCACTAGGTTTGTGTGCAAGGAGGCGAAGAGGCGAAACGACCCTAGCCTTGTAGGTCCAGGAAGCAGTTCGATTTACACCAAGCCAGGCAGATCCGTTTCGAATGTTTTCAACATTGATAAACCCGTGTCAGTGCTCAAGACCGAAGCCCTTACGACTAACAACGACCCTGGCAAGTATTGTCCATTGCATAACAAACCTCACCCCCTGAAAGCATGCAGAATGTTTAGGGAAAAACCCCTTGAAGAGAGGACGGCTCTTCTCAAGGAGAAAAGAATATGTTTTAGATGCTGTTCCTCAACCTCTCACCTCGCCAGAGAGTGTACGATCGCCGTGAAGTGTCCGGAATGTGGCAGCCCAGATCACGTCGAGGCCATGCATCCCGACCTGTCACCACAAACCGAGAGCGCTCCTTCACCCCCACAACAGGACGGCGGGGAGGGAGAGGCTCACTCTAGGTCAATAGCTGTCAGCACGAACTGTACAGAAGTTTGCGGTCAAGCTCAGTCAAGTCGTTCTTGTTCCAAGATCTGCCTCACTAAGGTGTACCCTAAAGGAGCCAAAGACAAGGCCATCAAAGCCTATGTGATTCTGGACGATCAGAGCAATCGTTCACTAGTCAGTCCAGAGTTCTTTAAATTGTTCAACATTGAGAGTGAGCGGTTCCCATACTACCTCAAAACTTGCTCAGGCAACATGGAAACCCAAGGAAGGAAGGCAGAAGGCATCCAGATCGAGTCCCTGGATGGTAAAGTCGTCATCTGTCTCCCTCCGCTCTTAGAGTGCAATGAAATCATGAATAACCGCGCTGGGATCCCGACACCAAGTGCGGTGCTACACCAGCCGCATCTCCACCACATCGCCAAACACATCCCAGAACTGGATCCGAAAGCGGAAATACTCCTGCTATTAGGAAGAGATGTTATCCAGGTACACAAGGTCAGGCAGCAGATCAATGGACCACTCAACGCCCCCTTCGCGCAACGTCTGGATCTGGGCTGGGTGGTGATAGGAGAGGTGTGTCTCGGTGACGTACACAAACCGATGGTTAACACACTCAAGACCAATGTGCTAGAGAGTGGCCGCCATTCAATCTTTCAACCCTGCCCGAGTGTCCCGTGCATCAAGGAAGCACAACAAGGCGTTAACAAGCGCGAGGCAAGCGACGAGTCGCTGGGCCAGTCAGTCTTCGCTCTAACGAAGTATGACAACAAACTTGCACAATCAGCTCAAGATACCATTTCTTTAAAAACCAAAGACACCAAGGTCTTCAGAGATGAAGCAAATAATGGGGTTGCCCCATTGCCAATCAGAGAACCACGCCAGCGCTCACCAGATAACAAAGAGCAGGCAGTCAAACGGTTCACGTCCTTACGGAAAACCCGGAAAAGGAAACCCGAGATGCAGCAACGCACCCGATTGGCCCACGAGGTACTGTGCACCCTAATGGCAGAGGTCACAGCCATTATAAACGCACAATCATTCCTACCTGTGTCTTCTGACCCAGAAAACCCCTTTATACTTTCGCCATCAACGCTCCTTACGCAGAAGGCAGGAGCACCTCCTCCACCAGGAGACTTCTCAGACAAGGATTTGTACACAAAGCAATGGAGACAAGTCCAGGCTCTGGCAAATCAGTTTTGGTCCCGCTGGAGACAGAAATATCTACACTCGTTGCAACAGAGACAAAAGTGGACAGAACCCCGCAGGAATCTTCAAGTTGAAGACTTAGTCCTGCTCAGGGACAAGCAAGCCACCCGCAACAGCTGGCCAACGGCCAGAATCACTGCTACATTCCCTAGCGAGGATGGACATGTCAGGAAGATCGAATTGAAGACTACCGACCAAGGCGATGTGAAAATTTACCAAGGGCCAGTTACAGAAGTTATTCTACTTCTACCCAATGACTGATTAAGAGACTAAGTTTTGTACTCTGCTCATTGTGACCTTACGAAGGTCAAGCGGGGAGTGTGCTGTCTTTACGACAGTTATTTAGTTTATAATATTTTCGCTTAGTAATTCATTCAATAGTATTTTCTAGTTAGAATTAGAAGTGTTTAAAGTGTATTCATTGCATGTAAAATATATCGGCATGCGATGACGTCACATCCGGTTTCGCCGCGTCTTGTGGGAAAACACCGGTTTGAAATTAGCGCGAGGGTGGGGGCTCTCCACGAGGCTCACCTGAGCAGAAGTTGTTTTGCAGGCATGAGAAATCACAGTGAGAGCAACGCTGTAAGTTAATAGATAATCGATATATTGAACTAAGATGTTAATGCTGATCCTGTTAGAGGTAACGACGGTAGATAATGTTTATGCTTTCCTTAGTTAAAGAGTCGCGGATAGGTTGCATGGAAGTGTATTTAAAGTAGTCAATGGAGCAGGTAAACTCTCCCTGTATACTGCACCTTAGTGTAATGTAGTTATAGTCACCTTTGCAAGTATTTACACTTGAAACGTGATATTAAGGAAGGAACAAATACTGTATCAATCTTGTATTGTTTTATCAACAGTTTTCACCATATGTTAATGTGAAGAGTGAACAGTAAATGGTTAATCTTACTGCGATCTGGTTTGCATTGGCTGTGGTTTATCCGGACGTTAAATTCGGCGTTTCGTTACACCCGAAGGAGAACGTTACAGTGAAAAAGCGGCATTATCAGGTGTTTCAAGTGCTGCAATGTCAGCTCAATCCAGCATCAAGTCGACGCCGCCCAGCGACAAGGGCGGTAAACCAACATCAAGTAAGCCCACCCGGGCGTTATCAGGTGTTCCAAGTGCTGCAATGTCAGCTCGATCCGGGATCAAGTCGATGGCGCCCAGCGACAAGGGCAGTAGAACGACATCAAGTAAGTCCACACAGGCAAGAGCCAAGGCAGAAGCCGCCAAGGTGCGACTGCATTACGCCAAACAAGAAGCAGTTTTGAAAATGAAACTGGCCACCAAAGAAGCCGAAAAGGCCGCCAGAGAAGCCGAAACCCAGTTGGAAATGGCAAAAATATCGACAGAGTTGCAAGTGCTGCAGCTGGAAGGAGAAGGAGAAGCTGCCATGGTGGAAGCAGAGTACATAGAAGAAGCTGAAGGGTCGTGTGATCTGACCGAAACAAGTTCTGCTTTAGAAAGGACCAGACTGGAACGCACGAGCGACTATGTACAATATCAAGCAGACAGGCAGGCTCGTCTCCCCTCTCCATACCTATTCGATAACTTCCCCAGCTACGAGGAAGAGAATTTACCCTCGCGGCCCCGCGATGAAGTGAAGAATGAAAGAGCTGACAACCGATATACTTTGACACCAAAGTTACAAAGTTCGATGCGAAGAGACGCGGAGGTTGAATCCAGGATGGCAAATTCCATGAGAAACGTGCGTTCTCAGTCATATAGGCGCCAACGTACTTCTCCAGCCCGCATGCCGCTTGCCGCAGATCCCACGCTGCAGTATTTAGCACGACGGGATCTCGTCACTTCGGGACTGTACCAGTTTGACGATAAACCCGAAAATTACCGCGCTTGGCTCTCCACATTCACCAACGTGATTGACGGGGTCCAGCTCAGTGCAACCCAAAGGTTGGACCTTATGGGGAAAGAATCACGCGACCAGGTGAGACGCATGCGTTCAGTGTACATCAACAAACCTGAGCTAGCCTTAAGCGAAGCGTGGGAGAGACTTTGGGAGAGATATGGGGCCCCCGACATTATTGAAGGGGCGCTATATCGACGTCTGGAAAACTTTCCTAAGGTGTCAGCCAAAGATCACTTTAAGTTAAGAGAATTCGGAGATTTACTCATGGAGATCCAAGGCGCCAAAGAAGATGGCTATTCAGCTGGTCTAGTATTCCTAGATACTCCATCCGGGATTAGACCAATTGTGGACAAACTTCCATTTGGGCTGCAGGACAAGTGGCTGACTGTTGCCTCAGAGTACAAGGAAGACCACGATGGTCGATTTCCTCCCTTTAAGCACCTCACTAGGTTTGTGTGCAAGGAGGCGAAGAGGCGAAACGACCCTAGCCTTGTAGGTCCAGGAAGCAGTTCGATTTACACCAAGCCAGGCAGATCCGTTTCGAATGTTTTCAACATTGATAAACCCGTGTCAGTGCTCAAGACCGAAGCCCTTACGACTAACAACGACCCTGGCAAGTATTGTCCATTGCATAACAAACCTCACCCCCTGAAAGCATGCAGAATGTTTAGGGAAAAACCCCTTGAAGAGAGGACGGCTCTTCTCAAGGAGAAAAGAATATGTTTTAGATGCTGTTCCTCAACCTCTCACCTCGCCAGAGAGTGTACGATCGCCGTGAAGTGTCCGGAATGTGGCAGCCCAGATCACGTCGAGGCCATGCATCCCGACCTGTCACCACAAACCGAGAGCGCTCCTTCACCCCCACAACAGGACGGCGGGGAGGGAGAGGCTCACTCTAGGTCAATAGCTGTCAGCACGAACTGTACAGAAGTTTGCGGTCAAGCTCAGTCAAGTCGTTCTTGTTCCAAGATCTGCCTCACTAAGGTGTACCCTAAAGGAGCCAAAGACAAGGCCATCAAAGCCTATGTGATTCTGGACGATCAGAGCAATCGTTCACTAGTCAGTCCAGAGTTCTTTAAATTGTTCAACATTGAGAGTGAGCGGTTCCCATACTACCTCAAAACTTGCTCAGGCAACATGGAAACCCAAGGAAGGAAGGCAGAAGGCATCCAGATCGAGTCCCTGGATGGTAAAGTCGTCATCTGTCTCCCTCCGCTCTTAGAGTGCAATGAAATCATGAATAACCGCGCTGGGATCCCGACACCAAGTGCGGTGCTACACCAGCCGCATCTCCACCACATCGCCAAACACATCCCAGAACTGGATCCGAAAGCGGAAATACTCCTGCTATTAGGAAGAGATGTTATCCAGGTACACAAGGTCAGGCAGCAGATCAATGGACCACTCAACGCCCCCTTCGCGCAACGTCTGGATCTGGGCTGGGTGGTGATAGGAGAGGTGTGTCTCGGTGACGTACACAAACCGATGGTTAACACACTCAAGACCAATGTGCTAGAGAGTGGCCGCCATTCAATCTTTCAACCCTGCCCGAGTGTCCCGTGCATCAAGGAAGCACAACAAGGCGTTAACAAGCGCGAGGCAAGCGACGAGTCGCTGGGCCAGTCAGTCTTCGCTCTAACGAAGTATGACAACAAACTTGCACAATCAGCTCAAGATACCATTTCTTTAAAAACCAAAGACACCAAGGTCTTCAGAGATGAAGCAAATAATGGGGTTGCCCCATTGCCAATCAGAGAACCACGCCAGCGCTCACCAGATAACAAAGAGCAGGCAGTCAAACGGTTCACGTCCTTACGGAAAACCCGGAAAAGGAAACCCGAGATGCAGCAACGCACCCGATTGGCCCACGAGGTACTGTGCACCCTAATGGCAGAGGTCACAGCCATTATAAACGCACAATCATTCCTACCTGTGTCTTCTGACCCAGAAAACCCCTTTATACTTTCGCCATCAACGCTCCTTACGCAGAAGGCAGGAGCACCTCCTCCACCAGGAGACTTCTCAGACAAGGATTTGTACACAAAGCAATGGAGACAAGTCCAGGCTCTGGCAAATCAGTTTTGGTCCCGCTGGAGACAGAAATATCTACACTCGTTGCAACAGAGACAAAAGTGGACAGAACCCCGCAGGAATCTTCAAGTTGAAGACTTAGTCCTGCTCAGGGACAAGCAAGCCACCCGCAACAGCTGGCCAACGGCCAGAATCACTGCTACATTCCCTAGCGAGGATGGACATGTCAGGAAGATCGAATTGAAGACTACCGACCAAGGCGATGTGAAAATTTACCAAGGGCCAGTTACAGAAGTTATTCTACTTCTACCCAATGACTGATTAAGAGACTAAGTTTTGTACTCTGCTCATTGTGACCTTACGAAGGTCAAGCGGGGAGTGTGCTGTCTTTACGACAGTTATTTAGTTTATAATATTTTCGCTTAGTAATTCATTCAATAGTATTTTCTAGTTAGAATTAGAAGTGTTTAAAGTGTATTCATTGCATGTAAAATATATCGGCATGCGATGACGTCACATCCGGTTTCGCCGCGTCTTGTGGGAAAACACCGGTTTGAAATTAGCGCGAGGGTGGGGGCTCTCCACGAGGCTCACCTGAGCAGAAGTTGTTTTGCAGGCATGAGAAATCACAGTGAGAGCAACGCTGTAAGTTAATAGATAATCGATATATTGAACTAAGATGTTAATGCTGATCCTGTTAGAGGTAACGACGGTAGATAATGTTTATGCTTTCCTTAGTTAAAGAGTCGCGGATAGGTTGCATGGAAGTGTATTTAAAGTAGTCAATGGAGCAGGTAAACTCTCCCTGTATACTGCACCTTAGTGTAATGTAGTTATAGTCACCTTTGCAAGTATTTACACTTGAAACGTGATATTAAGGAAGGAACAAATACTGTATCAATCTTGTATTGTTTTATCAACAGTTTTCACCATATGTTAATGTGAAGAGTGAACAGTAAATGGTTAATCTTACTGCGATCTGGTTTGCATTGGCTGTGGTTTATCCGGACGTTAAATTCGGCGTTTCGTTACACCCGAAGGAGAACGTTACACAGAGGATACATAGGAAGAGGACATTTAAATTGCCATGAAAATCAACACAAAATTGTGGGCTGAATGGCCTGTTTAGTGTAGTATTGTTCTTACAACTAAATCTCACTCAGTCAAGATGTCAGTAGGACAAGACTCACAGTATAAGCACAAGGATAAATCGAAGGATAGATCTTACGATGGGTATCAGGATGGAGATACGTCTCTACCAAAGGAGGTGCAAGGCGCTCCTTCCCTCCGCTATCCTGCAGGTCTCCCTTGGGAAAGGTGTAGCACCTGCTTAGTCCCTCCCCCCCCACTCCAATTAGAGCCAGGGCATGTCACCATGGGAGCAGGTGGTGGATGGTCATATGAGCAGCTGGTACATGTCACAAGTCCTGGTTATGCGACCACTAACACCAAGCAGACAATCAGTGAAGAGCATTGACAATGGTTGGGGTCACCCATCTTGTAAATACATTGCCCAGAAGGTGACAATGGCAAACCATTTCTGTAGAAAAAATTGCCAAGACCAATCATGGTCATGGAAAGCCCATGATTGCCCACATCATACATGGCACATAAGAATGATGATGATCATACATTACCATTTCACCTTAAACCCAATAAATGTAGGTGAAGGATGTATGAGTAGACATCACTTATTACACCTGAATATCTGCTCTCTTAACCTTTGTAAGAAAGAATATAATGGAAACAGGAATTTGACTTCTTATTTTAAGGTCAGCATGAAATTATAAATTCTAACCCATAGAGAAGTATGTTTAAGCTAGACTATTGATAGTCATCTGATTATTATTGAATAAACCAGAAAGTAGTGTTGTAGTAACCTTGTGATTGAACTGCCAGTCTAGCATCCAGATGTTTGAACTGTGAACCTGTGCTATGTCCAGACTCCATTATAGCAACTGAAGAAATTAAGTAGAATGTATTCTTAAAGACACACACTCAGTAGCCACTTTATTAGATAGCTCTGTATATCTTCTCATTAATGAAAATATCTAAACAACTCCATGTTTAAAAGCATGTAGACATGTTCAAGAGGCTCAGTTGTGCAGACCGAATATCAGAATGGGGAAGAAATGTGATCTAGGTGACTTTGACCCTGGAATGCTTGTTGGTGTCAAATGGGATGGATCGAGTACCTCAGAAACTGCTGATCTCCTGTATTTCTACACACAACAGTCTTTAGAGTTTACAGAGAATTGTGAGAAAAATATCCAGTGAGCAGCAATTCCATGGGCAAAAATACCTTCTTAATGAGAGGTCAGAGGGGAATGGTCAGACTGGTTGAAGTGGACAGGAAGGTGACAGTAATTCAAGTAACAATGTGTTACAACAGTGGTGTCCAAAAGAGCATCTCTGAACACACAGCATGTCAAACCTTGAAGTGAATGGGTAATAGCAGCAGATCACAAGCGTACACTTAGTGACCATTTAATTAAGCATAAGAGCAACCTGATAAAGACGCATCTGTCAGTACCAAGCTCGCAACAACAACGATGGCCACAAAAACACCAACTTTTCAATAGACGCCTGGGTTCACTGATGTTCTCCTGGGAAGAAAAGTTCGGTTACCCAGTGTGACCTCGATGTGACTCCAGACCCATTAATGAGTTTGTCTTCCCAGTTCAGGAATGGAAATTAAACAGCAGCGTTGCCACTCTCCTCAAATTCTGCGAATGAATAAGTAAGGAAGTGAACTGCTAATTTATCACTTGACAAGGCTATTGGTCAGATTGCGGTCAAACACAGTGTATTAAACAACTTGATCAATAGTAAATTAGAATTTCTTCTCTTCTTGCTCAAGCTACAAATAAGAAAACAAAATGAAAGTGAGGCTACACACCAGTGCAGATAACTTTACTCACTCAACACTGAACTGGGTCCGCAACCCATGGACTCACTTTCAAGGACTCTACAACTCATGTTCTCAGAATTACTTATTTCGAAGTTCAAAGTACATTTATTGACAAAGAATGTATGCAGCATGCGACGGGTGATTGATAAGTTTGTGGCCTAAGGTAGAAGGAGTCAATTTTAGAAAACCTAGCACATTTATTTTTCAACATCGTCCCCTCCTACCTGTACACACTTAGTCCAGTGGTCATGGAGCGTACAGATCCCTTCTTTGTAGAAGTTGGCGTCTTGGACTTCCAGAAGTGGTCCACAGCATGGGTGATTGATAAGCTTGTGGCCTAAGGTAGAAGATGAGTCATAGAGCTACCGTTACATGCACGTGCAGTTCAACTCCTTGAGTGATTATGCAGAAAGTTTGAAGTTAATAACTTCTGTGGTATTTCTGTTTCAGATAATTGAAAATTGCAAGTAAGCACTGTCTGAGAAAAAGGACAACATCGGCCTTTGTGCAGTCTCAAGAGTTTATCACCCAAGGAGGTCCATGAGGACATAGCGGCAACACTAGGGGAGGGTGAAAAATAAATGTGCTAGGTTTTCTAAAATTGACTCTGTCTACCTCAGGCCACAAACTTATCAATCACCCTTCGTACAACCCTGAAATTTGTCTTCCTCAGTCATGAAACAAAGAATAACCATGGAACCAACCATTCTAAAAAAACATCAAACATCCCCTCCTCCTACACACACAAAAAAAACATGAACAGTAATAAAAATAATGAGCAAAAACCAGAGAATAAAACACAAAATCAAAAGGCATATTTTAGTAGTTATTACTTTTTTAATATTATTTTTATAGTTTGTCCTTTGCACATTGGTTGTGTTCAGTCTTTGTGCATAATTTTTCATTGATTCGATTGTATTTCATTGTTCTACCCTGAATACCTGCAAGAAAATTAATCTCAGGGTTGAACAGTGCCTATAAAAAGTATCCATCGTGCCCCCCCCATAAGTATTCATGTTTTATTGTTTTACAACATTGAACCACAGTGGATTTAATTTGGCTTTTTTGAAAGAATCCTTCAGATCAATGTGAAAACTATTTTCTACAAATCAATCAACATTTATTACAGTTATCAAGCACAAAATAATTGCTAGCATAATTACTCACCCCCTTTTGGCAGCCATTACAGCCTTGAGTCTGTGTCAGCTCTATCCAGCTTTGCATATCTGGACACTATAATTTTTCCGCATTCTCCTTTACAAACTTTTTCAAGTTCTGTCAGATTGCATGGAGATTGTGAGTGAACAGCTCTTTTCAAGTCCAGCCACAAATTCTCAATTGTATTGAGGTCTGGACTCTGACTTGGCCACTCCAGGACATTAACTTTGTCGTTTTTAAACCACTCCTATGAAGCTTTGGCTTTATGCTTGGGATCATTGTCTTACTGGAAAACAGATCTTCTCCCAAGTTGCAGTTCTCTTGCAGACTATATCAGGATTTCCTCCAGGATTTCTGTAATTTGCTGCATTCATTTTATCCTTTACCCTCACAAGCCTTCCAGGACCTGCTGCACTGAAACGTCTCCACAGTATGATGCTGCCACCGACATGATTCACGGTAGGAATAGTGTATTTTTGATGATGTGTGGTGTTTGGTTTAAGCCAAACATAATGTTTAGTCTGATGGCCAAAAAGCTCAATTCTGCTGTGGTGAACTATGTGCCTGTCTGGACACGCCCCCTGCTGACTGCTCCTGTGGCTCCTCCCACAGGCCCCTGTATAAAGGCGATCGAGGCCTGATGCTTGGCCTCATTCTCCAGGATGTAGTATGATGGTCACTCACTGCTGGTTCCTTCTTTAGTCAATAAAAGCCGATATCTCGCCTTACGTCTCAGAGTGAGTTATTGATGGTGCATCATCTGCTTTCATCAGAACCTTCTTCCAGCTGACTTGAGAGCTACCACAAGCCTTCTGTCAAAACCTAACCCAGATTTCATGCAAGTTTTTTTTTCCAACAGTGGTTTTCTCTTTGCCACTCTCCCATAAAGCTGTGACTGGTGAAGCACCCGGGCCACAGTTGTATACACAGTCTCTCCCATCTCAGCCACTGAAGCTTGTAATTTCTCCACCGTTGTCATGGGTCTCTTAGCGGCCTCTCTCACTTGACCCCTGTGACCCCTTCACATTATCGGTGAAGTGAAGAAATACAAGATTTACAGCTGTCATATTCTTTCCATTTCTTGATGATCGACTTAACTACTCCAGGGGATATTCAGTGACTTGGAAATTTTCTTGTACCCATCTGCTGACTGGTGCTTTTCAATAACCTTTCCATGAAGTCCCTTGAATTGTTCTTTTGCCTTCATAGCAGGGCCGGATTAACCTAGTAGCAAAAGTAGCATATGCTTTGGGCCCCGTATTTTTGAGTGCCCTGCCCACACTAAATGCTTGCAAGCTGCAGTCTGGTGAAATCGGCATTCTCACTGTACTCTCACGATTGAGTTTTGGGTTGAATTTATATTCAAATAAATAATTTCAGCCATCAGTCTTCTGTTCTTTGACGAAGTACTGTGGACTGAGTTCATAACAATGCATTTCCTAAAAGCTGTGAACCCAGTTTCATTTGTAACAATGCATCTCTGGCACCTCTGAGACAAGAATATGTTTACAGGTAGTGGCAAAGACAGCATATCTATGCTTTTTGAATATGAATTGTCCTCTGTGTTAGTACATAACATACCAAATTATGTATTATGAATTTTAACTTGCATTCCTAAAGGCCATGAATGCTAGCTTAGGCATACTGGCGCTGGGAGAATGAATTTAATCAAAAGATGTGAAAACTTCAAAGAATTGTCTATACTTGTAACTATGAACTATGTCTTTAGCAGATAACTATCGAGCCTCAATCACAAGGTGGTTAGACCTGTTCTGCCAGGGGTCTCTGCCTGCTGCAACCCTCTTGTGTTGAATAAAGAAATTGCCTTGTACCTACCGGTAACACAATGCTCTGTGATTTCATCCACGCCACAACGACAACGATCTGGCAACACTGTTGTTTTCATGTAGATAGCAATAAGCAATATTATGCTTCTGGAAGTGCAAAAGGTAAAGCGAAGGAAGAAAAAGAAAGAAGAGACTAAGTTGTGATATCAAAAACATGTAAGTTGACAAAATATTTTGACGTTCATGGAGATGGTGATGGTGCTATGATGCCTGAAGCTGGAAATATAGGAACAACTAGAACTAGTGCAGCAGAAGGCATGATTCAACAACAGCCAGCATCCATTGAATGCAAAAGAACAAGTACTCAAATGATATTGGTGAATGGCCAAACAATCTAGATGATTGTGACCGTGAATATTGAATCGCCAAGGGAAGTGATGAATGTAAACATGCTGAGAGTGATTTCTCTTCATCCATGTGATTGTACGACAATGAAAAGAAACCTCAGCACTGTCAGAAGTCTTATTTCACATATGTTCATAAACCTACACACAAACAACATTGAAAAAATTGGTTATGCTATTCAGAAAGCAAAGGAAGCCTATTCTTTTTCCCATGCAAGATTATGACTTCAGGATGTTCATCAAAGTTTAGTGAAGAGGAGTTTAGTGACTGTAAAAATGCAAGCAATCTATTATGTCGACATGAAGAAAGTTCCTCACATAGACAAGCTTCAATTTCTCTGTCGATGCGCAAAAACAAAGCTAAACATATCGATTTCCACCTTGTGAGAGAAATGGAGACCAAGCAAAAGTATTGGCGCACACGTCTGGAGCAAATAATTGAAGTTGTTTAGAAAGATGAGAGGGGATCTGATTGAAACATATAAGATTATTAAGGGATTGGACACGCTGGAGGCAGGAAGCATGTTCCCGCTGATGGGTGAGTCCAGAACTGGAGGCCACAGTTTAAGAATAAGGGGTAGGCCATTTAGAACAGAGATGCAGAAAAACTTTTTCACCCAGCTCGTGGTGGATATGTGGAATGCTCTGCCCTGGAAGGCAGTGGAGGCCAAGTCTCTGGATGCATTCAAGAGAGAGTTAGATAGAGCGCTTATAGATAGTGGGGTCAAGGGATATGGGGAGAGGGCAGGAACGGGGTACTGATTGTGTATGATCAGCAATGATCACAGTGAATGGCGGTGCTGGCTAGAAGGGCCAAATGGCCTACTCCTGCACCTACTGTCTATTGTCTATTGTAAAGCTTTTAGCAGAACGAGGCCTTTCATTTCGTGGTAGTGATGAAACTGTTGGCTCTCCTCATAATGGAAATTACTTGGGGTTGTTAGAATTACTGGCCTAGTTTGACCCTTTTCTGGCAGAGCATATAAATGTTCATGCAAACCAAGGAAGGGAGCATAAATCATACCTAACTGAAACAACATGTGAGGAACTCATCAATCTGATTGGATCCAGCATACTGGGCCACATTATTGGAGAAGTGAAGAAATACAAGTATTATTCTGTTTCATTGGATTCTACTCCAGATATATCTCATGTGGACCAGCTGACTTTGACTGTGCACGGTTTTGCCGTCTGGACCATTTGAAAGATTTGTGAAGTTTTTGAATATGGAAGGTCATGAACAGCTCGCTCAAAGTTTTCTTGACTTATTAAAGGAAAATGACATTGATATAAAAGACTGCCGTGGTCAAAGTTATGACAATGCCAGCAACATGAGTGGCAAGTATAGCAGCTTATAAACACGAATTAAAGAGCTGAATGAGTTTGCGGATTATATTCCATGTTTTGCACATTCACTAAATTTGGTTGGAAAATGTGCTGCTGAATGTTGTCAAGAAGCATTAATTTTCTTTCAATTTGTAGAAAGCCTGAACACATTTTCTTCTGCTTCTACTTATCAGTGGGATCTCCATTCTGCTCCACTATCTGATGGTGGTGCTCATCTGCCCATTGTGAAAAGAATGTCAGATTCCAGGTGGTGAGCTCGTGCAGATGCAACAAAAGCACTTTTACACAGCTTTTCTGCAATAAAACAAGTCTTGGATGACATTTCAAATAGCAATGATCAGAAGGCAGAGTGTTGACAACAGGCTCGTGAACTACTTTCAACCATGGTGAAGTTGGAAACAGGAATAATGGTCATATTGTGGGATCAAGTATTACAGCGTTTTCAAATGACCAGTGCTTCTTAGCAATCTTCTGGCCAAGACTTGAACACAGCTTGTGTACTCTATGAATCCTTGCATGGATATATTCAAGCTGTGCGGTCTATTTTTTCAGACATTGGGCAAAAAGCCAAGGATCTGACTACATGCGAAGATTATCAACAGCAAACTCAAAGAAAACACAAGCAAAATTGCGCGTATGATGATTGCAGTGGTACCCACACTCTTGATCCACTTGTTGAATCTCAAACGCCTTCTTAGAAGTTCAAAAGCCGAACATTTCTTTCCATTATTGACAGCTTGCTTTCTGCCCAGTCAAAAAGGCAGAAAGCTTATCTAAAGCTGTCTGGTGTTTTTTGGATTCCTTCATCAGTTACAGTCATTTACGCCTGAAGAGATCGTAAAGAGGTCATCAAATCTTATTAAATCATATCCGGAAGATCAGGAAGAAAGTCTTAACGAAGAATTTGTGCAGTTTACTGAACTGCTGAAAACTAATCTTGCTTCTCATATTGGCGCCAAACAAGACCTTGTAGAGTTAAAGCTGTACCGTTTGGTAACTGACAATTCTTTGGAGTCATGTTTTCCAAATGTAGAAAATGCCTTGCACATCAATTTGTCACTCATGGTTACCAACTGTAGTGGAGAACGCTCATTTTCAAAACTGAAGAGGATTAAAAATGAACTAAGGAGCACCATGGGTCAAAACAGACTGAAGAGTCTCACTCTAATGAGCATTGAACATGAACTTCTGTGTGAAATAGACATCTCCAGTATTATCAACAAATTTGCTCATGCTAAATCTAGAAAATCTAACTTTTAAATTGTAGTTTTGTTATTTTTGTCATTTGAAATTGACACCTACATGTAAGTAATACTATTACTGAAGTGTCAGACATTTGTTCTATTATCTGGCTGTATAGCAAATGAAAAAAATTAATTACTTTACTATGCAAGTAAATAATTTATGTTTTAATACTTATGCGCATTTTTTAAAATTTAGGGCCCCTTTATAACTTATGCTACAGGCTCCACACTAGCTTAACCCAGTCCTGCTTCACGCTGTAGTTTTTGCCAGGATACTGACTCACCAGCAGTTGGACCTTCCAGATACAGGTGTATTTTTTACTACAATCAATCGAAACACCTTGACTGCACACAGGTGATCTCCATTTAACTAATTATGTGACATCTGAAACCAATTGGCTACACCATGATTTGGTGTGTCATATCAAAGGCGGTGAATATTTTTGCAATCAATTATTTTGTGTTTTTTATTTGTAATTAATTGAGACCACTTAGTAGAGATCTATTTTCTATTTTCACTTTGACACTGTTACGAATGTGCCACAAAGCAGCCCCCTCCTTTTTGAGAATTGCAAGATCGCTATTAATTCGGGTCTGGGATCCAGGAAATGAGAGAGAGAGAGACATCCAGAATACACAAGGCTTGGAATGTGTCCTGGCCTCAGCAAGGCGGAACCATTGATAACGGCTATTGTCTCTTGGAGACAGATTTGTGTATTGAGTACTGTACTATTCATTGAAGCCCTCAGGGGATGACTAGAGTGGGCTGGTTGAGGGACTGCATCATCCCAACCTGATTGACATCTGAGACCCCGTGAGTAAGGATAAAAGAGGGTCTGGGGAACAACCCCTTTAGACGCACCAGGAGAGTCGCTGGAAATCCCGCGACAGCGTTTGATAGCGACAGCCGGTGGGGGGCTCGCGTGCGTCCTTTCCCTTTGCCTGGGATTGGGGCCTTACCACGGAAGAACGGCTTAGCTAAAGAAGAGGCCACACCAATGAAATTCCGAAGGATCGAAATCATAAGAAGGAAAAGCTGGCAAGTTTCTAAAAATCTCTCTCTTGACTCCAACCAAAGGCTGCAGCCTGAATGAACTGAGTGACTTTTATATTTCCATCGGACAATGCATTATACCCTAGACAACGATAGAGCTATTTCTTATTATTATTATACCTGCACTTTTAGATTTAGTATTGATGACGTATATTATCTGTATGTTTGCATTGATATTATTTTTGTGTATTTTTACTAATAAATACTGTTAAAAATAGTACCATCAGACTTCAACGGACCTCTCTATCTTTGCTAGTAAGTGACCCAGTTACGGGGTTCGTAACACAAAAAGGTCTATTTCTGTTGATCAGCATGTAAAACACATTAAAGCCAATGTGATTCAGTGTTGTAAAATAATAAAACAGAAGAACTTCCAAGGGGGGGAGGGGTAAATACTTTTATAGGCATTATATATGGTGACTTATATGTACTTTGATAATAAATTGACTTTGAACTTAAGCCTGAAGACAATTTAGCCCATTAAACCAGTAAAACAAATGTGTCAGTCACATTGAGCTGTTCCTTTCACAAAGCCCTGTACAATATTCCCTCCATTCAGAAGGCTTTATTCTGTTTCTGCCATTCATACAGACAGTGAAATTCAGGTCAGACTCATAAACAAGAGAAAATCTGCAGATGCTGGAAATCCAAAGCAATACACACAAAATGCTGGAGGAACTCCGCAGGCCAGACATCATCTATGGAAAAGAGGAAAACAGTTCATATTTTGGGACCAGATCCTTCATCAGCACCAGATGAAAGGTCTCACCTGAAACGTCAACTGTTTACTCTTTTCCATAGATGCTGCCTGGCCTGCTGCGTTCCACCAGCATTTTGTGTGTGTTAGATGATGGAAGTGATGGCTTTGTTGCAAAGTTTGCAGATGATATGAACATATGTGGAGGGGTAGGTAGTTCTGAGGAAGTAGATATGCTACAAAAGGAGTTAGACCAATTAGGAGAATGGGGAAAGAAATGGCAGATGTAAGACTGTGTCGGTAAGTGTATGGTCATGCACTTAGGTAGAAGAAATGAAAGAGGTTGACTATTTTCTAAATGGGGAGAAAATACAACACAATCTGAGATGCAAATTGTCTTGGGAAACCTCGTGCAGGATATCCTAAAGGTTAATTCGTAGGTTGAGTCTGTGGTAAGGAAGGTAAATGTAATGTTTGCATTTGTTTCAAGAGGACTAGAATATAAAAATAAGGATGTAGTGTTGAGACTTTATCGAGCATGGATGAGGCCTCACTTGGAGTACTGTAAATTGTTTCGGGCCTGTTCTCTTAGAAGGAATGTGCTGAAACTAGAGAGGCTTCACAGGAGGTTCACAAAAATGATTCCAGGATTAAATGGCTTGTCATATGAAGAGTGTTTGATAGCCCTGGGCCTGTATTCACTAGAATTCAGAAGAACAAGGGGTGACCTCGTAAAAACCTATGGAATGGTGAAAGGCCTTGACAGAGTGAATATGGAGAGGATATTTCATATGGTGGGAGAGTCCAAGACCAGAGCATACAGCCTCAGAATAGTGGTGTGTGCTTTTAGAACGGAGGTGAGGAGGAACTTCTGTAGACAGAGAGTGGTGAATCTCTGGAATTCTTTGCCACAGGCAGCTGTGGAGGCCAAGTCTTTATATATATTTGCGGCAGAGGTTGATAGATTCTTGGTTGGCCAGGGCATGAAGGGATATGAAGACAAGGCAGGAGATTGAGGCTAAGAGGAAAACTGGGTCAACCAATATGAAATGGCAGAGCAGACTTGATGGGCCAAATGGCCCAATTCTGCTCCCATATCTTATGGTCTTGTGGTCTAAAAGATTTCATCTCTGTAGCACCTTTAATGCAGCAAAGGGTCCAAGACATTAGTGGAACAAGAATTTTTTGTAATTTAGAGATACAACATGGATCAGGCCCTACTGGCACATCAAGCCCATTTAACCCAAGTGTAATGACATGATAATTTGCAATTAACCTACTAACACTCTTTGGAATGCGGGGGGAAAACTGGAGCCCCGGGAGGAAACCCATGTGGTCACGGGGAGATCCAACAAACTTCTTGCAGAAAGCACTAGTATTGCACTCTGAACTTCTGCTAACTACTACGCTACCGTCATGTCCACGTTAAATGTTTTAGGGCAAACAAACAGGCCTGGATAAAGAGGAACACATGCACAAAGACAAGAGATTCTGCAGATGTGGGAAATCCAGAGTATCACACACAAATTCTGATGGAACTCAGCAGGACAGGCAGTATCTATGAAAATGAATTGTTACGTACCCCGTAACTGGATAACTCACCAGCAAAGATAGAGAGGTCCGTTGGAGTCTGATGGCACTATTTTCGAACGGTTTTATTCATATGGGGGGCACAAAAGTAGGGTTAATACAAACATTCAGAACATATACATCGGCAAAACTCAATCTAAAGCGCGGGTATAGCAATAATCATCATTAAGAAATAATCTCGACTGTTGTCTAGGGGATAATATATTGTCCGTTGGGACTATAAAAGTCACTCAGAAGTCTGCAGCCTTCAGCCTTTTTGGGGAATCGCTGGGTTTCACATATTTCAGAGAGAGTGAGGAGAAACGGGAAAAACTTGCCCGGGTCTTTGACGAAGCAACACCGTTGAATCAGGGGAGCGTTGTTTCCCTGTTATTAGTTCGAAGTCCTTCTCGGTATTATCAGCCACCCGCTCCCCAGGCAGAGCAGTTACGGAGCGCACGTGGCTTTTGACTGGCTTCCAGCTATCACGGGAGCGTTGAGCGATCGAGTCCTTCTGGTGCGTCTCTCTGCGGTACCGCCTTCTGCAGTCCCCTTTTATCTTGACTTGCAGAGTTGTAGATGTCCATCAAAGTAGGGCGATGAAATCCCCACCCCCACATTGCCCGGGGGTGTCCATATCCATGGTAGCTGTCACGTAGCAGGGGCATGCCCTCAGCACAGGTGTCTCTAAGAGCCATGGCCAAAACCGTTACATTGTCTCTCACTTGAATGGGTCCGAGACCCGAATTAATAGTGCTCTTGCGATTCTCCGGAAGGAGGGGGCTGCTCCCGCCCCTTCGGCCCCTCAGAGCTGTGGTACATTCAGAACAGAATAAACAGTCGACATTTCAGTTGAGATCTTTCATCAGGGCTGGAAAGGAAGGAGAAAGAAGCCAGAACAAGAAGGTGGGAGGACAGAAAGGACTAGAAGGGGGAAGGGAGAATGAAGAAAGAAGCTGGGAGGTGATATGTGGAAAGGCTAAGGGCTGAAGGAGGAATCTGATAGGAGAGGAGAGTGGAACATGGGGGAAAGGGAAGAAAGAGAAGCATCATGGGAGGTGATAAGCAGGTGAGGAGACAAGAAAGGCAGGCAGCCAGAATGGGGAATGGAAGAATCGGAAAGTGGGAGGAGAGAGAAAAATTACTGAAAGTCAAAGAAATTGATGTTTCTGCCATCAGGCTGGTGGCTTTCCAGACAGAATATGAGGTGTTGCTTTTCCAGATTGTGAGTGGCTTCATCATGACAGTAGGGAACAAAGAGGAATGAAGCATTGTAAAGGAGCGAGAAAGAGTTAGAGCAATAATTCCCCACGGGGGCAGTGCTGTCCCCCTCAAGGGGGCTGTTAGGTGTCTTAAAAGGGCATTAGGGGTAATAGAAGTTATCAGGGGGCATTCAAGATTCTTTGGGGGGTGGTTAAGTGGCACCCTAACTTGAGGCACGAGACCTGACTGACCGTGTCAACTCGCTGCTATCATCAACATTCGCTAGGCATTTCCAGTTTGTGTTAATTTTTTGTTTTAATTTAGCCCTGTTAATGATGGATAAGTACATATAGTACAATCTCAATGAGTCTGAATGTGATGAAGCTTTGAATTCTAATCCCATTAGGAAACAAAGTGTGTCAACACATACTAGGAGTATGGTTTTATTCTATTCCCATCAAATCTGTGATGCCTTATTTGTTACATTGCACTGTCTAATGAAGCCATGAAACACCCCAACAAAGTTGCAGGAACACCTGCGTAAAAGATACCCTGAAAAGGCTACTTATGGTATTACTCAATTCCCAAGGATGAAAGAAACATTTGAAAAGCATTGTACACTCGAGTCATTTGCCAAGAACTGGCATACTTAGCCAATCTGTATAAAAACATGAACATTCTAAATATGAAACTGCAGGGTGAGCATTTTAATTTAATCCAGGTAAAAATTGTAGTGTCCACCTTTATCAGAATATTGGAAATGGGCAAGCAAAACATTGGGAGCAGAATGTTCTTATGGTTTCCCTGCATGGAAAGTATGACACTCTCTTTCACAGCTGGTGATTTGCAAGAGTACTGCTTACACCTGCAGTCACTAAAGAAGGATTTTCAGATTTGATTCAAAGATTGGAACAATCTGGAAATTCCTGACTGGGTAATTAATTAACCCATTTATTTTCAAGGTGAAAGAACAGGAAGAGAGCTTGCAAGAAGAAATTCAGAATGATGAAATATAAAAATGCTTTTCAAAAATGTCAGCTTTTGTGGTATGCGGCTACACTGTCATTCATGTCTTTGGAGAAGAGCCAAACTGCTTTTCATTACATTTCCATCCTCCTCCCTTATCGAAAGAGGCTTCAGTGCAGTAAACCACACACTCACAAAAACATGTGGGGACCTAAGGCTTTTGTGTCCCAACTGAACTTTAACTCTTGCTAAAAACCATCCAGCTCAAAGATCACATTGATATCGAAGCTGCTGTACAGTGCACAGATACCGTGTCAGTGAGGTTTAATGACAAATAAGTATTTAAAACAGAATCATTTTTATCATGTGTAAAGGGGGTTTCTTTTTTTCTCTTTGTTACTGTGGGAAAGGGTTTTCTTTTGTTAACTAGCAGGAATGCTAATTTACTGATAACGAGAATGGTATTCCTTTGTAAACCAAATGGGGATTAATGTTCTTTCTTCTGAGTCTGTAAGCTTTTGTTGACGGGCTTTTGGGGAGATCGGCGCGAGGGGGTCGAGAGAGAGGACGCAATGCTCTAAGCTGGGCGAGGATCGGACCCCAAAGGGGGGTCCGAGGCCAGGAGATTCTCCGAGGAGGGGGGGGATGAAGCTAGATGTGCTTGGTTGACCACTCGGAGGGTCCTGAGCTGTTTGGAGAGTCGAGGAGTTCGGAGGGTCCTGAGCTGCGAGTCGAGGCGTTCGGAGGGGATCGAATGGTGGCCAGAAGACTTCAGTAATTGAGCTCCAACGGCTGTGCACGAAGTGGTTTGGACTTTGATAAGTTTGGCGCATTTTCTTTAATTTTCTCTTCATATATACTGTATCGTTATTAATCACTTAGTTATAGTAACCTTTATAAATTGTACTCATTTAATCGCATATGTTGTACTGTCTGTTTTTGGGCGAGGCGGGGACATCACACAGCATCCACACCAGCTGATTACCCAGTTTGGCGGGGCCGAAGGCTACTCCCCCTAGACGAGAACGAGCTGAGCCAGCCTGAGGCGACCCAGGGTGTTACATTGTGGGGGCTCGTCCGGGATTGATTTCTGTGGAAGCTGTGTGATCACACTCTTTAAATTGTGTCTGCGGCGAAGAGCTGGTGTGCCTTTGTGGGTGTGCGATTGCTGGTTATCGCTGTGTGTGTGTTGGGTGGGGTGGTTGCTGTTGGTAGCAATTGTCGTTGTTCGAGTTCCGACTAGTGCTGACGAAATGGTGGTGGGACCATGGGTTGTCCGTACTGTTTGGAGATTGAGGAGTGACAGGTTGGGATGTTTCAGCAGTGGTGAGCTCCGCCCGGTTATTGGAATAATGTCCAGCCCTAAAGGGGCGGAGGCGTGGGCGGAGCGGACCCCTCAGTTGTTGGGTGAGTGGCAGTGCTTGGCTGAGGGAAGGCGACAGGGACGGGTTGAAAGTTTGAGTAGGCGGGCTGGTGACTTTTTTAGAACTGTCAGGCGCAATTACCTCGCTGCCAGTTCTAGGAAAGTGTGGGAAAATGCGTGTGGTTCGACTGGAAGTCAAATGCCGCAGCTGGGGGGGGGGGGCATATCATATCCTGGCAGGAGATTGGTGGGAAGTTTTTAGGGTATCCCTTTTTGCCTAGGGGGGCAGATAAATTGCCTGTGGTGCCAAGGGGATCAGTTGTTCCGTTGATTCGAGAGGTGTCGGGAAACTTAGAGGAGGCCCAGTGGGGGAACGGCTTGGGGTCTCTGGGGGAGCACGTTCCCAGCAATATACCAAGGAACTCCCGAAAGGAACAGACCCTATTCCTGAAGGCTTAGAGGGGCCATGCGCACAGGTGTTGTTACGGATGGATGGAAGTCAAGTTAAAGCCATCCTCGGCACCGGGGCGCCGGTTAAGTTGCTGTACAGTTTGTTTCATAACCGTTATTGGAAGCATTTACCCTTGACGACATTGAGGACACTGGAGATTCGGGGTACCAGTGCCGGTGATTATCCAGACGACGGTTGTTGGTCAGTGAAAATGGAGTTCTTGGAGGCAAATGTGGAGGAGACTGAGGTTCAGGAATCGTTAATGCTGATGTGTCCGGACCCTGTTGAGACGGGCAGCGTTTCTGTTCTAGAGAGAACCAATATCCTGCTGGTGCGCTTGGGGGCCTGCCCGGAGGAGGCGGGTGAGCGTTGTTTGGAGGCATTGTCGATGCACCCAGAGTTTCGAGCTGCTTGTGTGGACGTGTGTAGCAGCATTGGGCTGATTCCGAATTCAAACAAGAGCCAGTGGTGGTACGGCCTGGGGGACGTAGCTGAGGGTGCGACCCTCTTAGTGGACACTGCGAAATACCACGAGGGAGCGGAGTTGACCGCTGAAGACACCTCGGAGAGAGACAGGTCGCGGCGACTGGCCCCTGAAGCCGTGGAAGTCGTAGGCAGTGTGTGTGTGGATTATATTGCGTTGAAGAGGTGCACTGTCAGTGACCAGAATATGGCCCTGAGGGCCGGAGAGGCGATGGCCTGTCTGAGTGGTGTGAAATGGTTTAAGGTGCTGGATCTGAGGAGTGGATGTTGCCAGATCCCGATGAGTGGGGCCGACAGGGAGAAGATGGCCGTTATAAATTCCCTAGGAGTCTTCGGGTCCGAAAAGATGCCACAGGGCATATCTGGAGCCCTTGCAACCTTCCTGCTGGGTAGGTGGAAGACCATAGGGGATGTGGAGGCGTTTGGAGTTTTGGTGTATGTGGATGATCTCTTGGTGTTTGGATTTGCCTCAGGAGAATATGAAGTGAGGTCGTTGCAGGAGCAGCTGAGAACTACCGAGTTAAAGTGTTTTCTGGACACGTGCCAGGGCTGGCGAAGGTCGCAGCTCGTGAGTGACTGTCTCTACAGAATCAAGTTTGAAATGAAGACGGAGAGACTGGAGAAAGTGATCTGGAACCTTTCGGAAGACTTACAAGTTGGAGAGAATGAAGCAAGTTGTCTGACTGAGGGTAATAGCAAACTGAGAACCCGGAGAGGGGAGTTTGCGGAGGTGAAGAAATTACAGACGAATCTCAGAAGAGAGAAGTGGAAGCTTGAAGGGAACCTGAAGATGACCATCGACAGTTCAAATGAAGTGCAAAACCTGAAAGTTGATCTGGAAGAAGTCATGAGGAAGAAAAAGCTGGAGAGAAGTGCAGTGAATACTGAACAGGAGGCTGAAGAGACTGCGGGAGCAGTGCAGGCCACGTGTTTCCGTTTGGAGAAGATCAAACAGCAGCTACCGATCACAGGAATGAGGAAGAATACAGATTCGATGGATGATGTGCTGGATGTGTGGTACATGCTGCCTTTTGCTGACTTTCCCTCGATCGAGGAAGAGACCTTTGGCCCTTCTCCCATTGAGTCAGGTGTAGCGGGGAGGGTTAGCTGTGTGCAGTGTGGGGCATGAGTGAGAGGTTGAGAGAGGAGTTGGTAGTGGGCCCAAGGTATCCCCAGTTGTGTCCGAGCCTGAAGGGTTTAGGTGAGGGGGTACGGAGGCCTCAGAAGGGTTAGGGGACTCCCAGATAGTTGGCCTAAGTAGCGCCTGAGGAACAGGGCGTGAGGGTTACTGTGTGGGGAGGAGATGTCACTGTTTGTGCTTGGGTTACGGTGTGTTGGCAGGAAAGGTGGCGAGTTATTTAGTAGTCATGAGGACATGACTTTTATTTGGTGGAGGAAGTGTGTAAAGGGGGTTTCTTTTTTTTCTCTTTGTTACTGTTGGGAAAGGGTTTTCTTTTGTTAACTAGCAGGAATGCTAATTTACTGATAACGAGAATGGTATTCCTTTGTAAACCAAATGGGGATTAATGTTCTTTCTTCTGAGTCTGTAAGCTTTTGTTGACGGGCTTTTGGGGAGATCGGCGCGAGGGGGTCGAGAGAGAGGACGCAATGCTCTAAGCTGGGCGAGGATCGGACCCCAAAGGGGGGTCCGAGGCCAGGAGATTCTCCGAGGAGGGGGGGGATGAAGCTAGATGTGCTTGGTTGACCACTCGGAGGGTCCTGAGCTGTTTGGAGAGTCGAGGAGTTCGGAGGGTCCTGAGCTGCGAGTCGAGGCGTTCGGAGGGGATCGAATGGTGGCCAGAAGACTTCAGTAATTGAGCTCCAACGGCTGTGCATGAAGTGGTTTGGACTTTGATAAGTTTGGCGCATTTTCTTTAATTTTCTCTTCATATATACTGTATCGTTATTAATCACAGTTATAGTAACCTTTATAAATTGTACTCATTTAATCGCATATGTTGTACTGTCTGTTTTTGGGCGAGGCGGGGACATCACACAGCATCCACACCAGCTGATTACCCAGTTTGGCGGGGCCGAAGGCTACTCCCCCTAGACGAGAACGAGCTGAGCCAGCCTGAGGCGACCCAGGGTGTTACACATGTTAGCATATGGTAGATGTTTTTACACTATGGGGGTGCCAGAAAGTGTATTATACCTAAGTAGGGCTTTGGCAAATATGAAGTTTCTTTGCGGGGGTGGGAAGCATTGGGCTAAAAAGGGTTGGGAAACACAGAGTTAGAAAGATGGAGAGGGTCAGGAAGGCATACTACAAAGATTAAAGCCCCAGCAGATGAAGATTGGAGCCTGACAAAATGGGGCGGCATGATAGCGTAGTGGTTAGCACAAGGTTTTTACAATATGAGTGACCCGGGTTCAAATTCCCAACGCTGCCTGCAAGGGGTTTGCACATTCTCTCCATGGCAATGTGGGTTTCCTCCGGGCCTTCCGGCTTCCTATCACAATCCAAAGATGTACTGGTTGGTAGGATAATTGGCCATTGTAAATTGTCCTGTGATTAGGTTGGGGTTAAACTGATGGATTGCTCTGGGACATAGCTTGGAGGCCTAGAAGGGCCTGTTCTCTGTTCTATCTCAATAAATAAATAAAATCCATTTCTTGCTGACTCTAACTAAGCAGCATAATCAAAGGCACCTACCACTCAGAAAATTCTCCCTCCTCCCCCCTCCAGAATATACAAAAGCTTGAAGAAGCACACCAGCAGGCTCAAGAACAGCTTCTACCTCGCTGTTATAACACTCTCGAATGGACCTCTTATACATTCAGAATGAAATTGTGTCCGCACAATTTATATCATCACAGCCCTGCACCTTACTGTCCACCTGCTCTGCACTTTCTCCGTAACTGTAACACTAAATGCAACATGATGTTGTACCTTTTCCCTCGCACTATCTTGATGTAGCTATGATTTGAAATGATCTGTATGAATGGCATGCTAACCTAAGTGTTTCAGGCAGACAGACAGACATACTTTATTGATCCCGAGGGAAATAATATCTCAGTACACACACCAATAATAAAATTGTTCTAATTCCCATTCAAACATCCCTACGGATGTTCAGAGGTTGATAGATTCTTGGTTGTTTAGGGCATGAAGGAATAAGGGGAGAAGACAGGAGATTGGGGCCAAGAGAAAAAAAAGTGGATCAGCCATGATGAAATGTCGGAGCAGATTGATGGGTCAAATGGCCTAATTCTGCTCCTATATCTTACAGTCTTATGGTCAGATTTCACTCCGGCTTTTTATTCCCAAGCAGAATCATTGAATGTCAATAATATAATAATGATGCAGTCATCAGAATTATTTGCCAGGTTTCAGTGTTTTACCGGGTTCAGTGGGATCTTCGCTGCAGCCACAAAATGGAAATGAACCACAACAAGGCTGAAGCCAGGGCTTCCAGAGAGTATTACTCCAAGAGAGCTGAAGAGGCACTGGAGACAAGGTCTTCTGATGTTGTTCCACACCCAATCGGATTTGGTCCTGGATGTTATGGAAAAGAGGCTCCACGGCAGGCGACAATGGGTTTGCCTCCGAGGGGTCTTTTAAGAGGTCAAAGAGCAAAGGTGGGTCATGGTAGGTGACAGACTCATCGTGGCAGTCCCCTGCTTCAGTTTTGTAGCAGTTTTTATCTTCAAATCTGGGTGTAAACAAGTGAGCCTTCCACACAGAGTCAGCTGAAAGGGAGGGAAAAAAAATGGTGAAGGAAGGAAATAAATTCTTGAAAATGCAACAAGGTTACATCACGCAGCTGACAAAAGGATTTTAATTTCCATGCATGACCGAAGCTTTTCATGGGTTAAGGGTGAAAGGTGAAATGTTTAAGGGGAACATGAGGGGGAGCTTCTTCACTCAGAGGGCGGCGAGAGCACAGAACGAGCTGCTAGCAGAAATGGTGGATGTGGGTTGAATTAGAGAAATTTGGATAGCTACATGGATGGGAGTGATGTGGAGGGCTGTGGTCCTGGTGCAGGTCAGACTCTGATACAGTTTAACACCAACAGTGCCGCAGAAATTGCCAGTCAGCATTGAACTCAACGTAGGACTGCCCTAGGGACCCCACCTCTGGATTTTTTCTTGGAATCTGTCCCTGAACCCTTTGCGTACAAATGGGTATAGCCACAAGGCAGCGGAGATTTGAGATCAGAGTTTTCCTTTTCATAGATGAGTTGCCAACCGCAGCTGATGAGCCCCTTCTGCCTGAAGCAACTGGTTTTAAGGCGCCAGTAACCCATCTTTGCTCCTTCTCCTGTCAGTGGCAAGGTTCCACCTGGCTTAGTGGCTAAACTACATGTGAAGGCCAAGGACTTGGTTGTGAGAGCCTATTTGAGACACACGCCATTGGGAGCACTTAATAAGTAGTGGGAACTGATCCCCACTACCACCTGGCAAAAGCAACCTGAAGGAATCCTGTCTTAACTATGCCTCCATTAATTAAGCTTAAAACTGGACCTTCAAGAAAGAAAACATCATCGAGCTGGTGATGTGAGTCTGTGAGTCTCCTTTGATTTTACCACATCAGATTGGATTCATTTATTTATTACAATGTACATCGAAACATACAGTGAAATGTGCCATTTGTGTTAACATCCAACACAACCTGAGGAAGTGTGGGGATGTGGACAGCCTGTAAGTGTCACTATACATTCTGGCACTAACATAGCAATACAAGCAGCAGCAACAAAAACAACAACAGCAAAATGAGACAACAATGGCACCACAATCCCCTTTCTCACCCTCCTCTGCCCATTAACATACATAGACAGACCTTCTACCTCAGGACAAGCTGCTCCTGGGCCTCCAGTACTTGGCCCTGACTCTCAGACTCACGTTGGGCCTCCAATCCTTAGCACAGAACTTTCAGATATCAGATCTTCAACCTCCAATATGTGGCCCAGACTCTCAGAGATCAGGCCTCCAACCTCCAGTCCCTGGTCTGGACTCATAAACTCACAGACACTGGGCCTCTAATCTCCAATTCCTCATCTAGACTCAGAGATTGGCAGGCAGTGGGCCTCCAATCTCCAATCCATGGCCTGGACTCACAGACACTAGGCCTCCAATCTCCAATCCCTGGCCTGGACTCACAGACACTAGGCCTCCAATCTCCAATCCCTGGCCTGGACTCATAGACTCTGGGTCTCCAATCTCCAATCCCTGGCCTGGACTCATAGACACTGGGCCTCCAATCTCCAATCCCTGGCCTGGAGACAGACACTAGGCCTCCAATCTCCAATCCCTGGCCTGGACTCATAGACTCTGGGCCTCCAATCTCCAATCCCTGGCCTGGACTCATAGACTCTGGGCCTCCAATCTCCAATCCCTGGCCTGGACTCATAGACTCTGGGCCTCCAATCTCCAATCCGTGGCCTGGACTCACAGACACTGGGCCTCCGATCTCTAATCCCTCATCCGGACTCAAGAGACTTGCAGGCAGCGGGAGCCTCCGACCTCCAGAGAAGCTGGCCTTGGAGCTTCAACGTTCAGTCCTCTACCTCTGGAAGGCCGAACTGCTCAGTCAGCCAGATGTGGCCTCGGTGAAGTCACACATACCTGTAGATATACTGAGATTCACACCTACAGAGTATGAAGACATGTCAGGAGGTGAACACTTACTGTCTTTTGGATGCCATCGCACTGCATGCAAAGCACTTCCGCAGTAATGAAACAGAAACTCATGCTCTGACTTCTGCACCTCGCCCCTCAGTAGCCCCATCAGGTTATGTCCATCAATTACCCTAGGAAGGTGCAAGGGCAGAATTTATATTTATATTTCAAACTCACTGAGAAGAGAACAATATTCACTATGCGTTTAAGTACACATTCAGTGGCCAGAGTTGTAAATATCTAATCAGCCATTATGTCGCAGCAAGATAATGCATAAAAGCCTGCAGACATGATCAAAAGATTTAGTTGTAGTTTGCAGCAAACAGCAGAAAGGTGAAGAAATGTGATCTAAGTGATTGACGATGGAATGATTGTTGGTGCCATTCAGGGTGGTTTGTGTTTCTCGGAAACAGCTGAGCTCCTGTGATTTTCACACACAGCTGTCTCTAAAGTTTGCAGAGTATGGTGAATAAAAAACAGCCAGGGAGCAGCAATTCCGTGGCCGAAAACACCTTGTTAATGGGAGAGGTCAGAGGAGAATGGCCAGACTGGTTCAAGCTGACAGGAAGGTGACAGTAACTCAAATAACCAAATGTTATAACAGTGGTGTGCAGAAGAACATCCAAACTTGAAGTGGATGGGCTACAGCAGCAGAAGACCATGAACATACACTCAGTGGCTATGTTATTAGGGACTGGAGGTGCCTAATAAACTGACGACTGAGCATTTAACATTGTCTAAGCAGGAAATGTAAGCTTAGCTCCATTAGCTTACACAGTAATTTGAATCAGGCATCATTCTGGTAAATCCACAAGTAACTCCTCCACAATTACAATTTTGTTCATGAACAGTAGTCTCCAGCACTCCTTGCCATATTCCAGCTTAGGCCCCACTAAAGTCTCGTACATTTATAGCTATGGCTAGACTCAACCCCATACAGTATGAAAACATGGCCGAGTGGTTAAAGCATTGGACTTGAAATCCAACGGGGATCCCCCACACAGCTTCGAGCCCTGCTCACGGCTCTCACAGTGCAGGGACTGGCTATTTTGGGAGCGAAGCACCGAGTGACTGAGGTGATGTCGACAAGAGACCAACTGAGGTTACAAATACTAGATCGAAAGGGTATTTGGACAATTACTTGAAGAGGAAAGGTTTCAAGGGATGAAGGCCAAGTGCAGGTAAATGGACTTGCTCAGTCGGTCAGTTTGGTCAGCACAGAGAGGTTGAGCTGAAGGGATTGTTTCTCACTGAGATAGTTCTATCACTCTGACTCCAAGTAAAGATAAGCAACTTCCATGAGAATTAGGAATTCTCTTCAGCAAATGGTATTAGAGGTTGAACCAAGTATCAATTTTAAAGCTGTTTGTTTTCAAGCAACCAGAGTTACCAAAAACTAGGTTAAGGATAATTTCATTGCACCGCAGAATGGGGTTGAGAGACAAAGTTCATGTTCCTACGTTCCAGCAGATCGGGGTTCCCAACTTTTTTTTTATGCTATGGACCTGTACCATTAAACAAGAGCTTGTGGACCCATGCAATAGATCTAAATCTCCGCCAGTCTCAAGAAAAAGTACAATGACAAAATTCTTACAAGTAAAGTTCTCATTCTGTATGTTCATGCAGGGAACTTAGCACAGGAAAATTGACCTGTGATGCAAAGAGATGAGAGTGGGAAGAGCGTTTGTCAACTGTTTGCTGGAGGAACTTAGTTCAAGGTGTGTTTGAGGAAAGGAATTGTTCACATTCCAGATCGAAACTCAGGATCTGGACTATGAGTGGAGAGACAAGATGGGAAGGGTCCAAGGTTGACTGAGGAGGGGTGAAAGATGACAGGCAGGTAGTGCCAGGGAGGGGAGGGGTGTAGGGAGTAAGTGGCAGGGATTTGAGTGAAATACAGAGATAAAGGGAGACAGATATAAAGAGAAATAGAGGGAGATAGAGATAAAGAGAGGCTGGGGAGGGAAGGGGATAGGAAGATCAGGCAGATGCAGCAAGGTGAGGTCAGAGGAGATTGAAGGTAGGAGACTGATGCTGGAGGGAGGTAATTGGGAACACAAAGGCAAAAAATGCTTGGAAGTTTGTCCAGATGGGAATACTTTACACTGAAGGAGATTTATATTTTGAATTGTTCACCTATCCTGTGGCAAGGATGCCCCAGCCAGGTCGATAACAGTTGGGTAAATGTCCATGAGGCTGGTGGGCTCATCAATTTTCCTACCAGAAGGCAACTGGCCCGGCCATCTGAATATTCCAGGGACACGAATCCCACCTTCCCATCCAGCAAGTCCCTTTTTACCTGAAAAACAGAAAGGCATCTGTGGTTATTTCATTTGGAATTAATATTTAGGAAAAGAAACCATTTCCTTTCAGCTACTTTCTTACCATTCTTTCCCACCTTCCATGTCACGTGACATTTGGCCTGAACATGCTACCATATGCATGCAATTCATCGTCTTAAGAACATACAGCATAGAAACCGGCCCTTCGGCCCAATTGTTCCATGCTGATCAAGATTCTCATCTAAGCCAGTCCCATTTGCTTACATTTGGCCCATATCCTTCTGTTGGAATTGATTACCGTAGATTCCGGACTACAGAGCGCACCTGATTAAAAGCCGCACGCTCTAATTTTAGAAAGAAAATCAATTTTGTACTTGTACAGGCCGCACCGGATTTTAAGCCGCAGGTGTCCCACGTTGTAATATGAGATATTTACACAGAAAGATATTACACGTGAGGATTTCTTAACTTTTAATTAAATCCGTATGGTAACATAAACAAATACATATTGCAAATGCTTTTTTTCGAACAGTGCCTGTAACACAGCTACTTTTAAATATACATACGTATCGGTAACACACAAATTACGTTGCGTATACTTTTTTACTGAACAGTGCACGAACAACATTCCAATATCTCCTAACGACTGGTAAAAAAAATATATACTGCAGCCTACCAGGAAAAGTTATTGATCGCCTTCTTCATCTTCCTCCTGCGCACTAAAACCATCAAAGTCCTTCAGTGTCCGAATTGAACAACCTCAGGATCTCGTCACTCACTTCAATCTCTTTGTTGTCGCTCTCACTTGAGCGCACGCGGTCCTCTTCATCACGCAGCACTCCAGCCTTTCGAAACCCGTTGGTGATGGTGGATGTTGTGACACGGCTCCACACATTTAGGATCCACTGGCAGACTTGAGTTAAAGATGCTCTTCGCATGCGTCCTGTTTTGATAAAGGATTTCTCGCCACTCGTCATCCAAGCCTCCCACTCAACGCGCAGCGCCACTTTAAATGCCCGGTTCACGCTGATGTCCAGTGGCTGCAAATACCTCGTGGTGCCCCCAGGAATCACAGCTGGAATTGAGTTTGTACTCTTGATGGCAGCTTTCACTGAACTTTCATTGTCAGCCGCTTAAAAATCACCATCAGTGGAAGCTTTAGTCCGGATGCTGTGCAGCTCAGAACACAAGTAAAATGCGTTCTCTCATGGCCACTTGTTTTCAGTGTGATGGACGAGTCACCTTTTTTATTAACAGTCCGAGTGAGAGGCAGGTCAAACATCAAAGGCACTTCATCCATATTTATGATATCATCTAGCCCGATGGAATTCTCCGCTATCTTTGTTTGAGTGAATGTGCGGAAGTTAGCAAGTTGTTCCTCGTGGTCGGGAGGGAGCTGCTGACACAGAGTCGTGTGTACCCTGACGGACAGGCCTTTTCGTCTCATAAATCTAAAACACCACGATGGCCCACTTCTAAAATCTTCGATTTTCATTTTGGTGGCGATTGCTTTAGCCTTCAGTCTGATCTGCACGGTGGAAACACCGTGGCCGCCTGCTCTCTGTGTGTTAACCCAGTCTTCAAGAAAGTTTTCAAGTTCGGGCCATCTGCTATGATTACCTCTGAAAGCTTTTGTCGTCTTTCTGCATTGACTCAGTTCTTCACGCTGGCGTCTCCACCGTCTCAACATCGATTCATTTATGCCAAGATTATGTGCAGCAGCTCGATTTCCTTCTTCAACCGCCAGATTGATCGCCTTTAACTTAAAAGCTGCATCATATGCTTTTCTTCGAGTGTTTTCCATGTTGATGAGGGTGAGTACAAATGACTGATTTACAATAATTTAATTGTGAAAGTGCGCTTGATTTATCGTACAATTTCATTGGACCTCTGTGAACTACTCATCAATTTTATTGGTCTACTGTTACGAGGCAAAATGTTTTTGGCAGCATGAAAAAAAAACATGCATTAGCTGCACCGTAGTATAGGCCGCAGTGTTCAAAGCGTGGGAGAAAAGTAGCGGCTTATAGTCCGGAATTTACGGTATTTGTCATGCTTTTGATAAAATATTAGTACAAGACAAAAATTGCAGTTTACTGTCATTTTTAAACTTGTGTATTTTCATAAAGTGCCGTTTACCGACAGAAAAGTGGTTGTCACATTTTTCATTTTTTATTCTTTTAAGTATTAGCACATAACACACGTGCTATGTGTGTTTTAATTGGTTTCTTCTTATCTCAAGAATGTGGTGTTTTCTGTAATATTTTAACTGCCAGCTTTTGCAAAAGTGCCATTTTAGCTGTTCTTTGTTCTTTTGTTTCTCAACTTCTCACTTAGTTCCAAATGCTCTGTACCTGTTCCTTTCTTTAGATTTTAAAATAAACGACCATGAAGCCAAATTTCCACTCATTCTTGAACTTCTAAAAGAACCCACAGATCAGAAAATCACTGCAATCCCACACTTCTAAACCAGGAATTCCCAAGTTTTTTTTTATGCCATGGACCCCTACCATTAACCAAGGGCTCCATGTACCCCAGGTTGGGAACCCTTGTTTTAAACCTTTCCAAGATGAAGTTTAGGGGAACATGCACCAAACATGGGCAAATATACCTGCCCAAATGTCTTTTAAATGTTGTTAAGGTACCATCCTCAATCAGTTCATATATTGACCAACTGCCCCTCAGATTCCTTTCAAAACTTCTTTTACTTTAACCTTATGTCATGCAATTCTTAATTTCCTAATCCTGGATGCAAAAATGTCAATTCACTCGAGAAAGTTTGTGGATGCTGGATATCCAAAGCAACACACACAAAACAGCAGTATAGTGATTAGTTCGACAATTTACAGTACAGGCAACCTGGGTTCAATTCTCGCCGCTGCCTGTAAGGAGTTTGTACGTTCTCCCTGTGATCACGTGGGCTTCCTCGGAAAGTTCCGGTTTCCTCCCACAATCCAAAGACGAGATATATATCGTTTCTAGCCTAATATATAAACAAATAAACACACAAATAAATAGATAGATAGATAGATAGATAAATAAATAAATAGAATGCTGGAGGAACTCAGCAGGTCAGGCAGCATCAATGGAAATGAGTAAATAGTCAATGTTCCGGGCTGAGACCCTTCTTAAGGACTGATGCACTCTACCTACACTCCTTAAGAATGTTTGCACCTCTATAAGATCACCCCTTAGTCCACTACTCTCCAATGAACAAAGTCCTAGCCTGCCTGACTTCTCCCCGTAACTCTGGCCCACAATACTAGCAACATTCTTGCAAGTGTTCTTTTGGACTCTTGCCATCTCAATGATATCTCTCTGTAAGCAGACCTGCACACAATACTCCAGGTGCAGCCTCAATCAGGTCCTCTGTTCCACAGGGAGCTACAAATTATCTGCAATGCCTGGGTCATCATATCACCACTGTGAATAGCTACATCAAAGTTAAACTGAGATTGACGATAGTTCCCAGAACGTCTGACCTCCCACCCTTTTGAACTCACCATCGACTCCAAGGACAGGGTACAAATACACTGTGAGGGAACATCATCCAGGACGTGGTCCATTGCCCATACTCTGTAGGATGTGTTTCAATGCTGTGTGCCTCAATCAAACTGAATTTCTAAACTTTCAAACCAAAGAGCTGGATATCGACTGTAGGAGAAAGCAGCCGGGGTCCACAAGCCCAGTTCCCACCAGGTGATCGGAGGTGAAGAGGGTCATGAGTTTCAAACAGAATTTCAAAACTTACAGAACCAAAGAGTACGAGAGGAAGAAGTGGGAGGTCCATGAGACGGTCCTCGTTAGGAGATCAAAGGTGGGAAGGGTCAGTAGTTTTAAATATGTTGGTGTTATCATTATAGAGGATATGTCCTAGGACCAGCACACAGTGCCTTCATAGAAAAAGCACAATGGTGACTATACTGTAGTTTGTGTAGATTCAGCATGTCAACAAGAACTGTAAAAAACTTCTATCATTGCACCATGGAGAGTGTCCCAACTGGACGCATCATGGCCTGTTATGGAAACAATAATACCCAGGAACAGAAAGGACTACAGAACATGATGGATTTAGCCCAGTCTATCGCAGGCAAAGCCCCCTGCACCATTGAGTACCTTTACATGAGGTGTTGCCGCAAGAAAGCAGCATTCATCATCGAGGACCCCAGCATCCAGGCCAAGCTCTCTTCTCGTTATTATCAGGCAGGAGGTACAGAAATCAGAGTCAATGTCATGAAATTAATTTCTTTGTGGCAGCAGTTCAGTACAAACATAAAAATCACAAAAATAATTAAGAGTGTAAAGAGGACTAGTGTAGTAGTGTTCATGGGGTCAAATACCATCCTTATAGTCCCTTCTCCCACTGCTACCTTTCAATACAGAAGTTTGAAAGGTTGGACCACCAGACTCAGGAACAGCTTTGCCCCCTACTTCAATCAGACTTTTGAGCTCATCACCTCTTCCACATCCCCTTCCTGGTGATGCTACCACATTCTCAGATTCGTTGTTCTTCCTCGTCCATTATTGTCACATTATCAATACTTGCTGCACCACTGCATCGTGGGCCGAAGGGCCAGTACTGTCCGGTACCATTCCACGTTCAGATTACACTCCAACCTTTGCATTATTCTGCTGTTCCTGTGATTGCCTCTGTGTTTATTGTTGTATTGAAACTCAGTGGCCACTTTAAAAGGTACACTTGTACACCAGTGCGTTAATGCAAATATCTAGTCTGCCAATCATGTGTCAACAACTTAGTACATAAAAACAGGCAGGCATGGTCATTAGATTCAGTTGTTAAACATCACAAAGGGGAAGAAATGTGATCTAAGTGACTTTGACCATGGAATGATTGTTGGTGCCAGAATGGATGGTTTGAGTATCTCAGCATCCGCTGATCTCCTGCGAATTTCACACACGATAGTCTCTGGAGTTGACAGAAAATGGTGCACAAACACAGAACATCCAGACAGCAGCAGTTCTGTGGATGAACCTGCCTTGTTAATGAGAGAGGTCAGAGGAGAAGGGCCAGGCAGTAATTGGCTGACGGGATGGTAACATTAACTCAAATATCCAGAGAATCTCTGAATACTCAACACATTGAACCTTGATGTTGAAGTCCACAAACATACTCAGTGGCCACTGAGTGTATAACTACCATGTATACCATTTACTCTGAACTTCATACGACGCAGGCATTAACAACATATTACAATAAACTAATCTAAACACGATACAGTCTGCAGATGCTGGAAATCCAGAGTATCACACACACAAGATGCTGGAGGAACTCTGCAGATCAAGTCAAGTCACTTTCTACTGTCATTTCGACCATAGCTGCTGGTACAATACACAGTAAAAATGAGACAACGTTTTTTAGGACCATGGTGCTACGTGAAACAGGACAAAAGCTACACTGAACTACGTAAAAACAACACAGACAAAAAAACTACACTAGACTAAAGACCTACCCAGGACTGCAATAAAGTGCTCAAAACAGTGCAGGCATTACCATAAATAATAAACAAGACAATAGGCACAGTAGAGTGCAGTAAGTTGGTGTCAGTCCAGGCTCTGGGTATTGAGGAGTCTGATGGCTTGGGGAAAGAAACTGTTACATAGTCTGGTTGTGAGAGCCCGAATGCTTTGGTGCCTTTTCCCAGAGGGCAGGAGGAAGAAGAATTTGTATGAGGGGTCCGTGGGGTCCTTCATAATGCGGCTTGCTTTGCGGATGCAGCGTGTAGAGTAAATGTCTGTAATGGTGGGAAGAGAGACCCCAATGATCTTCTCAGCTGACCTCACTATCCGCTGCAGGGTCTTTGATCCGAGATGATGCAATTTCCAAACCAGGCAGTGATGCAGCTGCTCAGGATGCTCTCAATACAACCTCTGTAGAATGTGATGAGGATGGGGGTGGGAGATGGACTTTCGTCAGCCTTTGCAGAAAGTAGAGACGCTGCTGGGCTTTCTTTGCAATGGAGCTGGTGTTGAGGGACCAGGTGAGATTCTCTGCCAGGTGAACACCAAGAAATTTGGTGCTCTTAACGATCTCTACCGAGGAGCAGTTGATGTTCAGCGGGGAGTGGTCACTCCGTGCCCTCCTGAAGTCAACAACCATCTCTTTCATTTTGTTTACAGTCAGTGATAGGTTGTTGGCTCTGCACCAGTCAGTTAGCTGCTGCACCTCCTCTCTGTAAGCTGACTCGTTGTTCTTGCTGATGAGACCCACCATGGTCGTGTCATTGGCAAACTTGATGATGTGATTCGAGCTGTGTGTTGCAGCACAGTCGTGGGTCAGCAGAGTGAACAGCAGTGGACTGAGCACACAGCCCTGGGGGCCCCCCGTGCTCAGTATGATGGTGTTGGAGATGCTGCCTCTGATCTGGACTGACTGAGGTCTCCCAGTCAGGAAGTCTAGGATCCAGTTGCAGAGGGAGGTGTTTAGACCCAGTAGGCTCAGCTTTCCAATCAGTTTCTGAGGGATGATTGTGTTGAATGCTGAACTGAAGTCTATGAACAGCATCCGAACGTATGTGTCTTTTTTGTCCAGGTGGGTTAGGGGCAGGTGGAGGGTGATGGCAATGGTGGTGTCTGTTGAACGGTTGGGACGGTACGTGAACTGCAGGGGGTCCAGTGAGGGGGGGGGGGGGCAGCAGGGCCTTGATGTGCCTTATGATGAGCCTCTCAAAACACTTCATGATGATGGATGTGAGTGCAACGGGACGGTAGTCATTGAGGCAGGACACTGAAGACTTCTTCAGCACAGGGACGATGGTGGCTGCCTTGAAGCACATTGGAATGATGGCACTGCTCAAGGAGATGTTGAAGATGTCAGTGAGAATATTTGCTAGCTGGTCTGCACATCCTCCAAGCACTCTACCAGGAAGATTGTCTGCTCCAGCAGCCTTCCGTGGGTTGACCCTGCACAGGGTTCTTCTCACATCGGCCATGGTGAGACACAGCACCTGGTCATTTGTAGGAGGGGTGGAATTCCTCGCCACCATGTCATTTTCCACCTCAAAACAAGTGTAGAAGTTATTCAGCGCGTCTGGGAGGGAGGCATCACCTGCACAGTCAGGTGATGTTGTCCTGTAATTGGTGATATCCCGAATGCCCTTCCACATGCGCCACGTGTCGCCGCTGTCCTGGACGCGGCTGTGGATCTGCAGGGCATGTGCACACTTTGCCTCTCCAATGGCCCAGGACAGTTTGGCCCTTGCTGTTGTTATGGCTTCCTTGTCGTGAGCTCTGAAGGTGGAGTCACAGGTCCTCAGCACTGGACACCTCCATTGTCATCCATGACTTCTGGTTACAGCGTGTAATGATGGTCTTGGACACAGTGACGTTGTCGATTCACTTGCTGATGTAACTAGTCACTGATGCTGTGTACTCCTCTAAATTGGTGGGGTCACCATCGGTTTCAGCCTCCCTAAACATGTGCCAGTCAGTGTGCTCAAAGCAGTCTTGAAGAGCAGAGATGGCTCCTGCTGGCCAGGTTTTCACCTGCTCCTGAACTGGTCTGGAACACCTGACGAGCGGTCTGTATGCTGGGATTAGCATAACAGAGATGTGGTCTAACCAAAGTGGGGGCGGGGCTCTGCCCGGTATGCCTTAGGGATGTTTGTGTAAACTAGGTCCAACATGTTCTCCCCTCTCGTTGCAAGGTCCACATACTGATGGAATTTGGGATCACTGACCTGAGGTTCGCATCATTAAAATCTCTGGCGAGATTAAACATTCCATCAGGGTATGCATTCTGCAGTTCGCTAATAGCCCCGTACAGTTCACAGCATTAGCACTGAGGGGAATGTAGACACCGACTATAAGGACAGTGGTGAGTTCCCGTGGTAAATAAAATGGTCTGCATCACAAAATGGTCACAAACTCCGCTAGCGACGAGCAGTATCTGGAAACCAGCACAGAGTTCTTGCACCGTTCCGTTCTGATGTAAACACACAAGCCACCCCCGCGAGTCTTACCGGAAAGAGCTGCATCCCGGTCCACTCAAAACAAGGTGAGCCCGTCCCGCTGACTCAGGGACTCCATCAGTGAGCTACGCCTATGTGAAATCATACGCGCAGCAGACTCTGTACTCCCGCCGAGTACTTCATTGGAGTCGGATGTAGATCAGGCAGCATCTATGGAAGTGAATGAACAGCTGACATTTTGGGCCAAGATCCCAAGGGCGTATCTACGGAAAATAGCACCAATGGCAAGCATTGAATTGGCGCCCCTGTCTAAACATCTGACACCCAGCTTTTAGATAACTTTACCATAATATCAGCTCAAAAATACAAGTCAAGCTCGTTAATTTTTTAATTAACAAATTATGGCACTACATGAAAGTTATAACTGCATCTTCCTTGCTTTCACTGATGCAAATTGGTCTATGATGTGATCAAAGTCCGTTCTTTCAGTTTCTTCTCTTTCTCACTCAGCAAAGCAAGATCTGAATAGCAATACGAAGATTGGGGACGATGCTGTCATCTCCATACTGAACAATAAATTCAAGGAGCTCTTCAGTCTTGATATTTTCATGTTGACCCACCTTTATATCAACATTCTGCAATCCAAAATTTCTTCATATAGCTGCTGTCCATGAACATCAGAGCTGTACAATTCGCACAAATTTTCATACTTCTTTAGGTTGTTACTGTTGACGCCGTAACACAGTCCCTCGACATCCAGAAGGAACCCAAACTTGGTGTCAGTGTCATGCAAAGGAGCGAACCTTTCATTCATTTCTCTGTGAGGATGGTTAAGTGTTCCCTTCATGACTCTTTCCATTTCCTCCTTAGCTGTTAACCCAGCATCTCTCTTGTTCTCATCAGCCTGTACACCCACCAAGTTGAGTGAGTGATTGTCACAATTCACAAACACTGCCAGGTTGTTTTTCTCACTTATTCTTTGATAAACACCACTTCTGTGTCCAGCCATCACAGCAGTGTTGCCATAGCACTTTGTCTGACAATCTTGTAGCTCCATTTAGTCCTTCTCTAGCTCTTTCAAGATGTCTTCAACCAAGACCTCAGCATTCTTCTGGCTTATCTGAATGGATAAAACCAAGGAAGGACTCTCTAACATGCACTGTTTTCCTCTCAAAATCAACTTCCACATACCTCACTACTCCTGACATCTGCTGAAGGTGTGCCTGATCAGGAGCTGAGTTGAACTCGTGCCCATAGTACTTGGCTTTACGAATGCTTCTCAATAAACTCTGGCGAATAGTGGATGACATCATGTGGATGAATTCGTTTTGGTGAAAGATAAGACGTGGATCCAGGATGACTTTCCAAATGAGTGAGGTGTTCTTTTATGACAGGGTCAAAGATGGCCAGTAGTTTCAGTAAGCCAAGGAAATTTCTCACATTGGAGTCATTGTCTAGCTGAAGTGACTCCCTGTGTCCTCGCAAAGCCAGATTCTGAGTTGCAAGGAATTTTATGCAGTGAAGGATTCTCATCAAGATATCACACCACTTCTGCTTTTCCTTCTCAATCTGTGACTGAAATACCACGTCAATAACTCTTCTGTTTCCAGCTAATTTTCTTTCCATTTCTTTCCACTGTGCGAAACATTCCCGATGATTCTTGGTATTTTCATGAACACTAATCCTTTCAGGTGCTTTCCACAGGTTGAATCTAGTTTCCTGCTCCAATGAGGATTGATGGTCTGACCAGGAATAGAGAAGACAACAGATACAAAATGCAGACTTTTTAGAAGGGGAATAGACCAGCCATGAGCAAGTCACTTCTTCATCATGACCATTTCCCAATTTCTTCTTGAATCAAGTTTTGTTCACTGAGCAGTTATTTGTTGGTAGGAAAGGCCCCTCACTGTTCTGGAAATTCTTCGAACCCTGCTTTATTATTTCTGTTCTCAACATGTCAGGCAGAATTCCTTTTCCAGTATCCTTGTCGAAATTCAGAAGTCCAATGTCATACTATTCACTTACTTCTGGTATGACAGTTCGAGGCTCTTTGACACCATCCAGTTCACTAGGTTCAGTGTCGTCAGGTTAAATCTCGTCAATAAACTCAACACCACCACCACCATCGTCTTCCCCTCCTGTCATGTCTACGCTCTCTGTGGCAGCCTCACTTTCAATCTCATCACACTCGAATTTATCTGCCTTGACTTCCTCCTCGGCTTGTGACACATTTGTACTTGATCCACCTTCGGATTCTAACAAACTTGTAGCAGGTGCAGGCGACTCCATGGAATGTATCGAACTACTTGTTCTGGGCTTTCCAAAGAAGGGCATGAAGAACTTGCTGAACTTCTTGGCATCCTCTGCCTGCAACTTTTGTCTCTTCCATCCTTCGGTTCCACTTTCCTTCTTCGTGAAGAAACGTTTCATGGTCTTCTTACACAATGCTCTGAAATAAGGCCATCCTAGTGCTTCTCACCCATGATAATCAAAGACAGATCATACATCTGAAGAAAATTCTTTTTCACTATCCGAGGATGGCTCGTCTGACTTTAATAGAAACTGCTCAGTGCTGCCCAGGGCACCTGCCACACCTGCCATACCTTAGATATACCACTGCAAGATCCTTCTTTAGGGCTGGAAAGGAAGGGAAAAGGTGCTTGAATAAAAAGGTGGAAGGCAGAAAAGGAAAGAGAATATCCAGAAGGTGACAGATGAAGCTAGATGAGTGGGAACAATAAAGAACTGGAGAAGAAGGCATCTGACAGGAGAGGAGAGTGGATCATAGGAAAAAGGAAAAGAGGAGGGAAATTTATTTACCGGAAGGAGAAACATTGGAGGCAACCCAGATAGAATACAAGGTGTTGCTCCTCCAACCTGAGGGTGGCCTCAGCTTGGGACAAGAGGAGTCATGGATCAACATGTAGGAACAAGAATCAGAGTTAAAATGTTTGGCTACTGGGAAGTTCCACTTTGGGCAGATGGAGAGGAGTTGCTCAACGAAGCAGTCCCCCAATTTGCAATGGGTCTCACCAATGTATCTTTGGTATCTCACCAGTGTATCTCACCAATGCTTCTTTGGAGCATAGAACGTTGAGGGGGGACTTGATAGAGGTATTTAAAATTATGAGGGGGATAGATAGAGTTGATGTGGATAGGCTTTTTACATTGAGAGTAGGGGAGATTAAAACAAGAGGACATGATTTGAGAGTTAGGGGGCAAAAATTTAGGGGTAACACGAGGGGGAACTTCTTTACTCAGAGAGTGGTAGCTGTGTGGAACAAGCTTCCAGTAGAAGTGGTAGAGGAAGGTTCAATTTTGTCATTTAAAGAAAATTGGATAGGTATATGGACAGGAAAGGAATGGAGGGTTATGGGCTGAGTGCAGGTAGGTGGGACTAGGTGTGAGTAAGCGTTCGGCATGGACTATAAGGTCCGAGATGACCTTTTTCCGTGCTGTAATTGTTATATGGTTATATGTAGAGGAGGCTGCCTCATGAGCACTTGACACAATAGACAACACCAGCAGGTGAAGTGCTGCCTCACCTAGAAGGACTGTTTGGGGCCTTGAATGGAGGTGAGGGAGAAGGTGAATGGGCAGGTGTAGCACTTCGGCTGTTTGCAGGGATAAGTGCCAGGATGGAGATAGTAGAGAGGGACAAGTGGACAAGGCAATCACAAAGGGAACAATCCTTGTGAAAGTGGAAGGGGTGGGGGTGAAGGTAAAGATATATTTGGTGGTATGTGTAGTGGTAGTCAATAGTGTTATTCCTAAGCCACTTAGTTAGCCACTCCCACATGGGGGGAGTTCACATACTGTACAAGCAGGGTTACCAATATAGTTCAGTTGAGTATCCTGCATGCAGGCATCCTGGTGTGCTCTGCACTATCCCTCAATAACAAACACAACAGTATTTGGAGATGGCAGAAGTTACAGAAGGATGATACATTGGATATGAAGGCTCAAAGGGTGGTAGGCAAGGACAAGAGGAACTCTATCCCTGTTAAGGTGGCAGAAAGATGGGGTGAGCATGAATGTTCAGGAAATAGAGGAGATGTGGGTGAGGGCAGCATCAACAGTGGAGGAAGGGAAGCCCTGTTCTTTAAAGAAGGAGCACATCTCTGATGTTCTGGAAAGAAAAGCTGCATCCTGGAAGCAGATGTAGCGGGGATGAAGGATCTGAGAAAAGGGAATAGCATTTTTTCCTGGAGACAGAGTGGGAAGAGGTAAGCTTATAAAAGTTTGCATGGATGAACTACAACAATTGTTCATCCCAGTTTGGCAAAGGAATAAGCCAGGGAAGGTAGTGCACCCGTGGCTGACAAGGGAAATTAGGGATAGTATCAAGTCCAAAGAAGAAACATATAAATTAGCAAAAAAAAGCTGCACACCTGAGGACTGGGAGAAATTCAGACCAGCTGAGGAGGACAAAGGGCTTAATTAGGAAAGGGAAAAAAGATTATGAGAGAAAGCTGGCAGGGAACATAAAAACTGACTGTAAAAGCTTTTATAGATATGTGAAAAGAAAAATATTGGTCAAGACAAATGTAGGTCCCTTACAGTCAGAAACAGGTGAATTGATCACAGGGAACAAAGACATGGCAGACCAAAGACATGGCAGACCAATTGAAAAACTACTTTGGTTCTGTCTTCACTAAGGAGGACATAAATAATCTTCCGGAAATAGTAAGGGACCGAGGGTCTAGTGAGATGGAGGAACTGAGGGAAATACATGTTAGTAGGAAAGTGGTGTTAGGTAAATTGAAGGGATTAAAGGCAGATAAATCCCCGGGGCCAGATGGTCTGCATCCCAGAGTGCTTAAGGAAGTAGCCCAAGAAATAGTGGATGCATTAGTGATAAGTTTTCAAAACTCCTTAGATTCTGGATTAGTTCCTGAGGATTGGAGGGTGGCTAATGTAACCCCACTTTTTAAAAAAGGAGGGAGAGAAAAACTGGGGAATTATAGACCAGTGAGTCTGACATCGGTGGTGGGGAAAATGCTAGAGTCGGTTATCAAAGATGTGATAACAGCACATTTGGTAAGGGGTGAAATCATCAGACAAGGTCAGCATGGATTTGTGAAAGGAAAATCATGTCTGACGAATCTTGTAGAATTTTTTGAAGATGTAACTAGTAGAGTAGACAGGAGAGAGCCAGTGGATGTGGTATATTTAGATTTTCAAAAGACTTTTGACAAGGTCCCACACAGGAGATTAGTGTGCAAACTTAAAGCACATGGTATTGGGCATATGGTATTGATGTGGATAGAGAATTGGTTGGCAGACAGGAAGCAAAGAGTGGGAGTAAATGGGACCTTTTCAGAATGGCAGGCAGTGACTAGTGGGGTACCTCAAGGCTCAGTGCTGGGACCCCAGTTGTTTACAATATATATTAATGATTTAGGCGAGGGAATTAAATGCAGCATCTCCAAGTTTGCAGATGACACGAAGCTGGGCGGCGGTGTTAGCTGTGAGGAGGATGCTAAGAGGGTGCAGGGTGACTTGGATAGGTTAGGTGAGTGGGCAAATTCATGGCAGATGCAATTTAATGTGGATAAATGTGAGGTTATCCACTTTGGTTGCAAGAACAGGAGAACATATTATTATCTGAACAGCAACACGAGAAAATCTGCAGATGCTGGAAATTCAAACAACACACACAAAATGCTGGTGGAACACAGCAGGCCAGGCAGCATCTATAGGGAGAAGCGCTGTCGACGTTTCAGGCTGAGACCCTTCGTCAGAATGAAGCTTTAAGGCCTGCTTAGTGGCGGTTAGAACTGTATAAGAAGGTAAAGATCGAATATGCAAGTAAGCTAGCCAATAATATAAAAAAGATACTAAAGGTTTCTTCAGATATATAAGGTGTAAAAGAGAGGCAAGACTGGATATCAGACCTCTGGAAAACCAGGCTGGATAGGTACTAATGGGGGAACAACGAAATGGCGGACAAACTGAGTAAGTATTTTTCAACAATCTTCACTGTGGAAAACACCTGCAGTATAGTGGAAGTTCCAGGTGTCAGGGGTCATGAATTGTTTGAAGATGCCATTACTAGAGAGAAGGTTCTTGAGAAACTGAATGGTCTGTAGGTGGCTACGTCACCTGGACCAGATAGCGTATGGCCCAGAGTTCTGAGAGAGGTAGCTGAAGAGATCGTGGAGGCCTTATAATGATCGTTCAAAAATCACTAGATTCTGGAATGGTTCTGGAAGACTGAAAAAGTGCAAATATTACCCCACTTTTCAGGTGGGGGGCGGGTAAGAGCGGCAGATGAAAGAAAACTGTAAGTCTGACCTCCGTGTTACAGGAATGGGAATAGAGGGAGCCGTTTTCTGGTTGGCTGCCAGTGACTAAGGGTGTTCAACAGGGGTCTGTGTTGGGACCAATTCCTTTTAAGTCATATGTCAAAGATTTGGATGATGGAATTGATGGATTTGTTGTAAATTTTGTAGCTGATATTAAGATAGGTGGAGGGGCAGGTAGTTTTGAGGAAATAGAGAGGCTACAGAAAGTCTTAGACAGATTAGGAGAATGGACAAGGAAATGTCAGATGGAATGCAGTGTCAAGAGGTGTATGGTCATGCACTTTGTAGAAGAAATGAAAGAGCTGACTATTTTTGAAGTGGGGAGAAAATACAAAAAACTGAGATGCAAAGGGACTTGAGAGTCCTTGTCCATAATTCCCTATAGGTTCATTTGCAGGTTGAGTCTGTGGTGAGGAAGGCAAATACAATGTTAGCATTCATGACAAGAAGACTAGAATATTAAAACAAGGATGTAATGTTGAGACTTTATAAAGAACTGGTGCGGCCTCCCTTGGAGTATTGTGAGAGGTTTGGGCCCATTATCTTACTGTTATCTTAGGATGTGTTGTAACTGGACAGGGTTCAAAGGAGATTCACGAAAATGATTTCAGGATTGAATGGCTTGTCATATGAAGAACATTTAATGGCTCTGGGCCTGTATTCACTAGAATTCAGAAGAACAAGGGGTGCCCTCATTGAAACCTATTGAATCATGAAAGGCTTTGGTAGAGTGGATGTGGCGAGGAAGTTTCCTATGGTGGGAGAGTCTACAATCGGAGGACACAGCCTCAGAATAGAGCGGCATTTTTAGAGCAGAGATGAGGATGAATTTCTTTAGCGAGAGTGATAAGTTTGTGGAATTCTTTGCCACAGGCAGCTGTGGAGGCCAAGTCCTTACATATATTTAAGGCAGAAGTTCTGGCCCAAAACATCAACTGTACTCTTTTCCATAGGTGCTGCCTGGTCTGCTGAGTTCCTCCAGCATTTTGTGTGTGTTGCTTGGAGTTCCAGCATCTGCAGATTTTCTCTTGTGTGTTGATAGATTCTTGATTGGTCAGGGCATGAAGGGATATGGGGAGAAGGCAGGAGATTGGGGCTGACAGGAAAATTGGATCAGCCCTGATGAAATGGTGGAGCAGACTTGATGGGTCATATAGTCTAATTATGTTCCTATATCTTATGGTCTTATGGTGTAGGAACTGGTCTTCCATGGTGAAAGTGAGTTGGTCAGGGCCAGGGAATTGAAAATTAGTGAGGAGATCAAGAGCTTGAAAAATATCACGTATGTTGGTGGGAAGGGACTGAACAAGGGGGATAGAATGGAATCGAGGTACAAGGACACAGCTTTAGTGGGACAAGAGCAGGCAGATACAATATGCCCGCCCGGACAGTCTGGTTTGTGGATCTTGGTTAGGAGGTAGAGGCAAGCAGTAAGGAGTAAGGGAACTAAGACTATTCTAAACAAACTTTCCAAAATGGAAAATGATTTGGTGGAATAATTACATGCAAGGTTTGAATTCAGAAACAATAATAGTCAACCAGGTCTAACATGTTTCATAAAGCAGTTACCTCTGTATATTCCATTCCAACCGCCATCAAGCTCTCCGTTCATTCCAACAGAGTCTCTGCCACCACCATGATCCGAGGCAAAATAGATGAGAGTTTTATTTGCAAGGCCAAAATTGTTGATGGAATTTACAATCTGACCTGGAATCAACATGAAAAGAAGATTAAGAGTGGAAGAGATTTGTGGACGATTCTGTGGTTAGAAGTTGGATTGCCGCGTCTTTCTGTGCTACAAAGTGCAAAGTACAAAGTGAAATTTGGGGATTGGGCACGTTGCTACGATTTTCACTCAGGGTCCTCCCATGTGATGGAGTCAGGCTTGTGATGGAATCTTGCTTTTGTAAGCTTCACTGGTTTTCACAGGTTGGTGCTGGGAGCCCGGCTCAGAATCAGAGTCAGGTTTATTATCACTGACATGTTGTGAAATTTGTAGTTTTGCAGCAGCAGGTCAGTGAAATATGTAAAATGAGAACATTGTCTCATTTTTTTAACTGCATTGCATTTGTGGTTTCTAAATGACAATAAACTGAAACTGAACTGAATATATTATAATTCATAATAAGAAATACAGTACTGTATATGTATGCGTATATATATTCCTATAAGTAGTTCCAGCCCCAACTGTGACTTCAAAGTCCAAATGAGGATGGAAGTACCCAACATGACTTTCTCTATCATTCACGCGATGCCACTCATCCTTGTACTCCTGCAACTTTCCCCTGGCCCAACTACCACCACAACTCCAGACTTGTGATGTAAGTGCACCTTAGTATTTGTTAATACATTTGTGGTAATATTATCTTACGTTGTGTGTGAGTTACATGTACTGCACTGTGCACCTTGGTCTGGAGGAACGTTGCTTTCTTTGACGATATGACTTGAACAAAAGCTTGGTTCATTATTTCCAACAAGGTTCCTGGAGGATGGGGTAACGTATGTTTCCAGTAATTTAGATGAGACTAATTTTAATTAAACAATGCGTAACCAAGAGAGTCCTAATTGAGTGGTTGCAGTCCTTGTTTGTGTATCTAAAGGGGCTGTTCATCAAGTTCTGGTGCAGATTAGCCCCACACTCCTGACATATGGTCACCCAGCACTGAGAGGTGTGGATTGCTCGGGGGGATCTACTGGTGGGCTTGCTCCTGGGTCTGGCCAAGAAGGTCACTCATGGGTCCAGACAATGGGCAGTTGAGGGCTCTGCCCAAGCAGACTCCCTCCTCTGGAGTTATGTTTGTGCCCAAGTGTCCTTAGAGTGGGAACATACGGTCACCATGGGTGAAGTTGGGGATTACTGAGAACAGTATTCCCTTCAGCGAACTGAGTATTTTGTAGATAGTAGTAACTTGATTTTAATTTGAACAGTCTTTGTTCAAATGTTGGTATTTTGTGTGTTTTGTGAATGAATAAACTTATGTAGTTCTGCAAAAAAAATGAGTCCTGGTGATGAGAAAATATCATTGTTTAGAGAAAGTCTGAAGATCATGAAATTAAATGCATGACTGTGTCTTCTCTAATTCACCATGGAGAGTCCCAAGCCCAGCTATGAAAAAAGGAGGGTTGGGCATGGGGCTAGCAACCCCATCTGGTAAAAGGAACAGTTCTACAAACACCAACAGAAGCTCCAAACACCTGGGAGAGAAAGGATATACCAAGAAGATGAGCTACACCTAGAAATAACATGAAAGACTGACCCAGGATAGAGAACACTGGCAAGCTACCGTCAACAGCTTATGCCCCAATAGGGGTGATGGGCTTAGGGGTGAATGGTCTTCTATAATCATTAGTATGAAGGTCCTGAGATGATCCATCTTGTGTGATTGAACCATTACTTTATCGCTCATCCCAAATATATTTTTAGTTGCTGGGCAGTTTCAGTTGGCAACCACATTACCTATGGAATCAAGTATTGGCCAGATCTGAAGAGGATTAATGAATCAAATTGGTTTTTCACAACCACCTTTCAATTCTATGGTTACAATGACTGATACCAGCCTTTTATTTCAGTTTTATTTATTAACTTGAACTTAGTTCCCAGTTACTCTGATGGATGTGGATTTTAGTCACCATATCAATAGTCAGAGCCTCTGAATATTGGTACAGGAACCTGTTAATTCTGCTACTGAAATTCCACAATTCAGATGTACAGGAGCGTATAAAGTTGCAATGAGTGGTGGACTCCATCTGGTATATCACAAAGATATCCAAAACTGTCTTCCCCTCCCCTCACCATAAGAAGAATCTATGAGCTGCTGCCTCAAAAAGGCAACATGCATCATCGAAAGTGCCCACGATCCAGGCCATGCTACCTTCTCGCAGTTATCATTGCGTAAGAGGTACAGAAACCTGAAGTCCTACACCAGCAAATACAGGAACAGCTACTTCCCTTTAAGCATTCAGTTCTGGAACCAATTGGCACAACCCTTATCAATACCTCAGTATAGTGAGACTATGACCACTAGGTATACAAAATTAAGGGGGTAAATGCAAACAAGCTCTTTTCACTGAGATTGGGTGAGACTACAACTGGAGGTCATGTGCAGTGGCTGGAAGGCAAAATGTCTAAGGGGGACATGAGGGGGAACCTCTTCATTCAGAGCTTGGTGAGAATGTGGAACGAGCTGTAACTGGAAGTGGTGTATGTGAGTTCGATTTCAACAACTAAGAGAAATTTGATACGTACATGGATGGGAAGGGTATGGAGGTGCAGATCAATGGGATTAGGCAAAATAATAGTTTGGCATGGACTAGTTAGGCTGAGGGGCTTGTTTCTGTGCTGCAGTGTTCTATGACTTTGATTACTTGCTCTACAAAGGACTTCGTTTTTGGTTGTAATTCTGTACTTTCATGTATAATTTTGCATACATTATGTTTATGTTATCTTTGTGAGCATTGTGTCTCTGATGCTCTGCCTGTGATGCTGGTGCAAGTAAGTTTTCCATTGTACTTGTGCATTCGACCATAAACTTGACTTCACTACCTGCTGAACCTCTTTCTCATTATTTTTGGGAGAGCTTACCCACATGCCAATCCATCTCCTCCACATTATCTCCGTAAGAACCGTGATTACTTTTCCCAATGAATGGCTCGGTGGTAAAGAAGGGAGAATGAACATGTAGTAGCGATAGGAGAAGTAGAAATGGTTTCTTCTGGTTTCTAAAATATGAAAAATTGACCGTGTTAGAATAGCTTGCGTCAATCTCAATACAGAAGGAATAGTTGGACTATCCTGGAATATAATGAGCCCACCCAATCAAACAATCCACTTCTGCCTCCTTCCTCAGATACACAACTACAGTACCTGTTTAGCATGTTCACCAGCTACAGAGATTATTTGCTGCCCCATTTGCAATTTCAATTTTTTCCCACCTGCATCCATGGTACTTATGACAACACGCGCATACGCACATCTGGAGAAACTCAGCAAATCAGGCAGCATCCACAGAGGAGAATGAACATGTTTTTGGCTGAGGCTCTTCATTGGGACTGGAAAGAAAGGGGGGAAGAGGCCAGAATAAGAGGGAGAGGGTAAAGGAGGAGAACAAGCTGGTAGGTGATAGTTGAGACCAGGTGAGGAGGAAGATGACTGAATGGGGGAGATGGGGTGGATGAATTAAAAAGCTGGAGGTGATGACTGGAAGAGGTAAAGGGCTGATGAAGAAGGGGAGGAGAGTGGGACCTAGGAATAAAGGGAATGAGCTGGGAACCAAAGGATGGTGATGGTCAGGTCAAGAAGAGAAGAGGTAAGAGGGGAACCAGAATGGGAAGGGGAAAAAATGAGAGAACGAGGGAAGAAGTAAGAAATTACCAGAAGTTAGAGAAATTGATGCTCATACCATCAAGTTGGAGGCTACCCAGACTGAATACAAGGTGCTGCTCCTCCAACCTGAGGATGGACTCATCTTGGCAGAAGAGGAACAAGAAGTCAAATTGAAATGGGTGCCACATGAAAATCCTGCCTTTTGCGACAGACAGAGCGAAGGTGATCAACAAAGCGGTTCCTCATTCTATATTGGGTCTCACCAATGACAAGGAGGCTGCTCAGGAGGACCAGATACATTAGATGAGCCCAATGTCACCTCACCTAGAAGAGGTCTTTGGGGCCCTGAGTGGTGGAGAAGGAAGAAGTGTAGCGACAGGTGTGACATTTGCTCCGCTTGCAGTACTAAGTGTCACAAGGAAGATCAGTGGGGAGAGATGACTAGAGGTAAAATGTGGTAGGATCTAGAGGTTCCGATTTCCTGTGCATAATTATTTCCTTTCCATTATTAATTTATTTCAAATCCATCCTCATTCAGATGGACTTAGGCACCCTAACTATATATACTGTACATACCTAAGACTTTTGCACTGTACTGTACTTGTCAACGTGGAGTGAAGAGCAAGTTTGTAAGAAAAAAATTAAAAAGTTTGTAAAAGTATCCTGTGGTTATTTGAGTTACAATCTCTTGAACCAGTCTCGCCATTCTCCTCTGACCTCTCTCATTAAACAAGGCATTTTCACCCACAGAACTGCTGCTCACTGGATTTTTGTTTGTTTTTCACACCATTCTCTGTAATTCTAGAGACTGCTGTGCATGAAAATCCCAGAATACAAGCAATTTCTGAGATACTCAAACCACCCCATCTGGCATCAACAATCATTTCATGGTCAAAGTCACTTAGATCACATTTCTTCTCCATTCTGATGTTTCATCTGAACAACAGCTGAACCTCTTGACCATGTCTGCATGTCTTTATGCATTGAGTTGCTGCCACATGATTGGCTGATGAGGTATGTACATTAACGAGTAGGTGTACAGGTGTACCTAATATAATGGCCACAGAGTATAGATCAGTTATAGATATGGGCAGAGAAGTGGCTGATAGAGTTTAATTCAGCAAGTGTGTAGTATTGCACTCTGGGAGGTCAAATGAAAGACAAAAATATATAGTTAATGGTAGACCCCCTAGGAACATTAAGATACAAAGAGATCATAGGGGCCAGGTTTGTACTTCACTGAAAGACACTATTGAAGAAGGAGATCATGTTGCATCTACTGTTCTGTGCAAAACTCTAAGGCACATCTATATATATAGTGACCCAAGTTTATCAACACTCACATGTCACAATGTTTTTGCAGCAGGAGCAGTGCAGTGTAATACATAATATTACATTCCAAACAATAATAATTAATAAATATACAGCACTGTGCAAGAGTCTTGTGTGCGTGTGTGTGTGTGTGTATATAAATACACACACACACGTATATGTGCCTTTTGCACAGTACTTAAGTAATTTTATGTATTGCATTGTATTGCTGCGACAAAAATAATAAATGTCATGATATATGTGAATGATGATAAACCTGATTCTGATATGGGTCTCTATCTTGGATTGACAATGGAAGGGGGTAGGGAGAGGGGAATCATGGCTGAGAAAAGGGAAAGGGAGAGAGGAGGGAACAGGAAGCATCAGACAGACATTTGGTAATGATCAATAAAGTAATTGTTTGGAATTAAATGACCTTCTCTAGTGTAACAAGGCTGGGTGTATCTGCACCATGCCACTCCCACCCCAGGCACTCCTCTGCCACCAGTTCCGGACCTCTTCACGTGGCACTCTGCTCTCTCCATTCCACAAATCCTTTGTTCCTGCCAGATCCAGATATACAGGACTGTGCAAAAGTATTAGCTACCTTAGTTATAATAAATATTTGTGAGTAATGAGAAACACAATTCTGATATAGGTCTCTATTGTGGACTGAGAGTGGGAAGGGGAATCATGGCTGGAAAAATGGGAAGGTATGAGGAAGAGAGCGGAGAAGCACCAGAGAGACATTCTGTAAGTATTTATAAAATAATTACGGTAAAATAAATGGTACAAAAACAGAAATAAATTTTTTTAATGTAGCGAGTTGGTGTTGATGAGTTTAATGTCCATTCAGAAATCAGATGGCAGAAGGAAGAAGCTGTTCCTGAATCTGAATATGTGCGTTCAGGCATTTGTACCTCATTCCTGCTGGTAACAATGAGAAGGAGGCATGTCCTGGGTGGTGGGGGTCCTTAATCATGGGTGCTGCCTTCCCAAGGCACTGTTCCTTGAAGACGTCTTGGATACTACGGAGTTAGTATTTGTGATAAAACTGACTAATTTTATATCTCGATGGTGCAAATCACATTCAGTGGTTAGGAAGATGTTGGAGTCAATTGTTAAGGATGAGGTGATGGAGTACTTGGTGACACAGGACAAGATAGAACAAAGTCAGCCTAGTTTCCTTCAGGGAAAATCCTGCCTGATGTACCTGTTAGAGTACTTTGAGGAGATTACAAGTAGGATAGATAAAGGGGATACAGTGGATGTTGTATATTTGGAATTCCAGAAGGCATTTGACAAGGTGCCACAAATGAGGCTGCATACCAAGTTGAGAGCCCATGGTATTGCAGGAAAGTTACTAACATGGTTAGAGCATTGGCTGATTGGAAGAAGGCAGCAAGTTGGATTAAAAGGATTCTTGTCTGGTTGGCTGCCAGTGACTGGTGGTGTTCCGCAGGGGGTGATGAGGGGACCATTTATATTTATGTTGTATATAAATGATCTAGATGATGGAATAGGTGGCTTTGTTGCCAGGTTTGCAGATGATACGAAGATTGGTGGAGGGGCAGGTAGAGTTGACGGAACAGGTAGGATGCAGAAGGACTTCGACAGATTAGGAGAATGGGCAAGAAAGTGGCAAATGAAATAGAATATTGGAAAATGCAGGGTCATGCACTTTGGTAGTAGAAATAAATATGTGGACTATTTTCTCAACGGGGAGAAAATCCAAAAATCTGAGATGCAGAGGGACTTTGGTGTCCTTGTGCAGAACACCCTGAAGGTTAACTTGCAGGTTGAGTTGGTGGTGAGGAAGGCAAATGCAATGTTAACATTCATTTCAAGAGGTCTAGAATACAAGAGCAGGGATATGATGCTGAGGCTTTATAAGGCCCTAGTGAGGCCTCACCTCGAGCATTGTTTACAGTTTTGGGCTCCTCATCTTAGAATAGATGTGCTGGCATTGTAGAGGATCTACAGGTGGTTCACAAGGATGATTCCAGGAATGAAAGGGTTATCATATGAGGAACATTTGATAGCTCTGGATCTGTACTTGCTGGAATTCAGAAGGATGTGAGGGGGGATTTCATTGAAACCTTTTGAATGTTGAAAGGCCTAGACAGAGTAGATGTGGAAATAAAGTTTCCCAAGGTGAGAGAGTCTAGGACAAGAGAGCACAGCCTCAGGATAGAGATACAGAGAAATTTCTCTAGTCAGAGAGTGGTGAATTTGTGGAATTTGTTGCCACATGCAGCTGTGGAGGCCGGGTCACTGGGTGTATTTAAGGCAGATATTTAAGGTTCTTGATTGGACATGGCGTCAAACGTTACAGGAGGGCCAGAAAATGGGGTCGAGGAGGAGAAAAAAGAGGATCAGCCATGATTGAATGACGAAGCATACTCGATAGACCAAATGGCCTAATTCTGCTCCTCTGTCTTATGGTCTTATGGATAAATCAGCATATAGGAGGGAGACTAAAAATTTGGCTGAGTGGTGCAACAACAACCTCTTACTCAATGAGCAAGACCAAGAAGCTGATTATTGACTTAAGAAGCGTGAAATCAGATGTTGATGAGCTGGGCCTCAGAGGTGGAGAGGATCAACAACTTTAAATTCCTTGATGTAATCATTTCAGAGGATGCGTCCTGGGCCCAACATGCAAGTGCAATTACAAAGAGGCACAGCAAAGCCTCTACTTCCTTAGGAGTTTGTAATGATTCACCATGACATTTAAAACTTTGACGAACTTCTATAGATGTGTGGCAGAGAGTATACTGACTGGCTGCATCACAGCCTGGAATAGAAACATCAATGCTCTTGAACGGAAAAATCCTACAAGAAGTAATGGATATGGCTCACTGCATCACAGGTAAAACTCTTTCCAATGAGCGTTTTCACAAGAAAGCAGCATCGATTATCAGGGATCCCCATCACCCAGGTCATACTCTCTTCTCACTGTGACCATCAGGAAGGTGGTACAGGAGCCTCAGGACTCCCACTACCAGGTTCAGGAATAATTATTACCCCTCAGCCATTAGGCTTTGAACTAAAGGGGTAATTTCACCCAACTTCACTTGCTCCATCACAGAAATTTTCCTATGACCTTTGGACTCACTTTTAAGCACTCTTCATCTCATGTTCAAGGTATTTGTTTATTATTAGTATTTCTTTCTTTTTGTATTTGCACAGTTTGTTGTCTTTTGCACACTGGGTGAACAAAAGGCAAATGGACTTTCAATGATTCCATTATGGTCTTTATTCTATTATGGATTTGTTGAGTATGCTCGCAAGAAAATGAATCTCAGGCCCATCGAGTCTTCTGCACCATCCAATCATGGGCTGATCCAATTCTTCCAGTCATCCCCACTCCTCTGCCTTCTCCCCATACCCTTTGATGCCAAGCTAATCAAGAACCTATCTATCTCTGCATTAAATGCACTCAGTGACTTGGCCTCCACAGCCGCTCGTGCCAACAAATTCCACAGATCTACCACCCTCTGACTAAAGTAATTTCTCTACATCTCTAGTCCAGGAGATTTAAGCTTCCTGAGCACCTTCTCAGTCGTAATTTTCACAGCACGTACTTCACTTCCCTGACACTCTTGAATGTCTGGTGTACTGCAGATGTCTTCCGCTGTGAAGACTGATGCAAAATACGCATTCAGTTCCTCTGCCATCTCCGTCAATGATCCTATTGATTCTGCCTCTACTGCCACCACTGGCAGCACATTCCAAGAACCTATCTCTTTTTGTAGATAAACCTACTTCTGACATCTTTCCTAAAGGTTCCTCCACTCACCTTGAATGGATATCCTTTCAGGGCAGCAATCCCATCAGTCCCATTCCCCTGTGGCCCTAAAACTTATTTTCTTTGAAATTATTATCAAATTCCCAGAGGTTAGAGATTATAGTGTCATAGTGCCACATTTTGCCAGAGTACGGAAATAGGCCTTTCAGCCCATCTAGTCTGTGCCAAATAGTTAAAAAGACAAAATGCTGGCAGAACTCAGCTGGCCAGACAGCATCTGTGGGAGGAGGTAGTGACAATGTTTTGGGCCGAAACGTCATCACTACCTCCTCCCATAGATGCTGTCTGGCCAGCTGAGTTCTGCCAGCATTTTGTGTTTTTATTTATTTCCAGCATCTGCAGATTCACTCGTGTGCCAAATAGTTACTCTATTCCGTCCCATCGAACTGGACTTGGATCATAGCCTCCCATCCATGTATTTATCTTCATTTTTTATAATGTATACAGGTGTCTCCCCCACTTTACAAAGGTAAAACATTCCTATGAAACTTTTCTTAAGCCAAAATGGCGTACAGCAAAAATCCATTAATTTATTTGGGAAAAATTTTCGTAAAAGCAAAAATCCTCTTTGTAATACGAAAACAGGTTACTAATGTAGGTTTTTTGTAGAAGCAAAGTGGCGTAAAATGAACATTTGTAAAGTGCGGGACGCCTGTATATTTTAATCAAACTTGCATCCATCAATTGCGCTCGCAGCTCGTTCCACATTTGCACCACTTTCTGAGTGAAGTTGGCCCCCCTCAGGTTCCCTTTAAATATTTCACCTTTCACCCTTAACCTATGACCTCTAGTTCTAGTCTCACCCAACCTCTAGAAAAACCCTACTTCTATTCATCTTATCTGTACCCCCCATAATTATGTCTGCCTCTGTCAAATCTCTACTCATTCCCCCTACACCCCAAGGGATAACATCCTTGAAGTCCTTTGCCACTTTGTCTTAGGGATTGGGAAAGAAACTGGAGTCAAAGTTCATAGCTTCCTGGAAGTGGCTACATGAGTTGATGAGTTGGTTAAGAAGGTTTATGGTATGCTTGCCTTTATTATTTGAGGCATTGAGTCCAAAAGTCAGGAGGTTATGCTATGGCTTTATAAAACTCAAATTAGACCGAATGTGGAGTATAGCAGACATTTCAAGCCACCCCATTATATAAAGGATGTTGATGCTTTGGGGAAGATGCTGCCTGGATTAGAGAGCACGTGCTATAAATGAGAGGTTGAACAAACTTGTGTCGTTTCCTCTGGGGTGGCAGAAGCTGAGGGGAGATCTGATAGAGGTTTTTCTAAGATTATGAGAGACATAGATAGAGTAGGCAGACAACATCGTTCTCCAAGGGTTAAATGCCAAAGAATGTCAAGGAAGTTATTCCAAACTATTAGGAAATGTTTAGATAGGTATATGAATGTCAGGGAAATGGGAAGATATGGACATCGTGTAGGTAGAAAAGATTAGTCTGGTTAGCCAGTTAGTTACTAATTTTATTAGTTCAGCACAACATTGTGGGCTGAATGGCTTGTTCATGTGCTATACTGTTCTATGTTCTATGCAGCACCAAGTGGTGGCTAGCATGATGTGCAAACTCTACCCACAGCACCGAAGATCAGGATTGAACCTACAGTGGTGAGGCAGCTTTACCCAATATTCTTACTTCTCCAGTTTTTAAGTTTGTTCTACCTTTCAATGAATGTCAGAGCTTCCTCGGTCATTCTTGACGAGAGGGTTTCCAGATTTGATGGCTGTTGGACGACTTGGTGGTTCCTCATGACCAAGCAGTTCCAGAGTCTCAGGAATCCAAACACGCTGTACCAAGACCCAAAGAGCAGGGAATAAAACACCACAGGCCATATGATCCACTTCCAACCAATGCATATATAGCCAGTCCATCTTACAGCCAGCAGGGTGAAAAACCCCGCAAAGACCACTTCAGTGATCAGATAGACAACGGTTTGTACATCCGCTAAAATGACGCTTTGACTTCCCGGCTTGCAATCATAGACATTGGTGAATGGCATGCCATAAAAGTAATCAAAGCCATGACTGAGTGGGTGGTGACAGTTATCATTCCTGGTTTCACAGTTTACACCCAGGTGCCATTTGCCTGTTGAAAAAGAAAAGTTTCTGAATTAATCTTTCAAGGTAAACTTTTCCAATGTAATCCTACACACCTTGGAAGTCAGAGGCGTGTTTTTACTTTGGCATAGAGTGATGGGTGTGTACAATGCCCTGCCAGGGTAGCAGTAGGGGCAGACACATTAAGGACATTTATGAAACTCTTAGGAACAAGGATGACAGAAAAATGGAGGGCCATGTAGGGTAAGACTGATGTTAGAGTAGATTAAAATGTCAGCACATTGTGGGCTGACGGGCCTGTACTGTTCTGTGGTATTCTATGTTCTCTGATCTTCACCTCAAATTCCCTTCCCCAGGGAGAGGGATATAAAGGGCACGATTAGTTTATAGTATCAATCAGAAAGCACTGCATTAGGGAAAACATGATTTTGACCCACTAAATGGAACCATAACCAACGGGCCATATTGGCTGGCTGATAGCTGGTTCTTCTGTGATTCAGAAAGGCCCAGAAACCCACACTCCTGAGGCACAAAGCAGGATACAATATAGCTATGTCTGACCAGCCATCCTGTGTCTAGACACTGAGCCTAGTGGTGGGTCAGTGGCTGACTGAGGAGAGGGGCTGTTGATGCACTTAATATCTGGCTATCAGCTTTACATCAGAGAGCTCAATTATGTCATTTCAAATTGAAGGTAACCCTGATGATAGTTCCCTGAACCAATGTAATCTGTCCCAATGCTGTTTCTCTGCTTTTTTCCCTCCCTCTCCCCACCCCCCACCCCCAAGTTGGTAATTTTATCTTTCATTCAGCTGTACTTTTATAACGTTTCCAGTATGGACATTATAGTAATAGCCAAGAATAGCTTCCTTTTTCTTCAAAGGTTTCATTATTTATTCCTTTAATTGGCCAGCTTCCAACATCTTAACAGCATTCAGAAGCCTGGGCCCTTGACTCAAATCCCACTACTTCAGATAGGGGCATTTAAATTCCAGTAGAGTTACAGAGAAGCAAGACCTTTGGCCCATCTATTTCATGATAAACTACTATTCTGCCGACTTCCATCAACACACACACGAACCATAGCCCTCCATATCCCTTCCGCCCACGTACATCTCATAATTGTTGAAATCAAACCTGCATCCACCACCTCTCCGGCAGCTCGCTCTACACTCGCAGAGTGAAAAGGTTTCCCTCATTTCCGCCTAACCATGTCACCTTTCACTGTTAACCTATGACCTTCTAGTCACAACAAACCTAAGTGGGGATAAAAGCCTGCTTGCATTTACCCTGTGAACATCCATCATCACTAAATTCACTCTGCAATTTTAAAGCCCGTACTTATAACAGATTGTGATACGCTAACATCCTTCCCGGGGAGGGTACCTGTCATTTAACCCAGTCCAGTCTACACAGACCCTCATATCTGCACCACCTTTCAATGAGACTGATCTGACTCAACACCATATCCCACTTCCTCCTGGTGACCTTTCACCCCTAGGAAACCGAATTCACTCAATCTGAACAACCCCTGAACACCTGAATAAGAATCAGATTCATTATTACCGACATATGAGATGAAATGTGTCAATTTATGACAACAATGCAAAGATATAAAAAACTTATAAATTAGAAAAACAAATATATACTCGGAGTCCACTTTATTAGATAGTTCCTGTACCTAATATAGTGACCACTGAGTTCACGTCCATGGTCTTCTGCTACTGTAGCCCATCCACTTCAAGGTTCGGGATGTTGTGCATTCAGAGATGCTCTTCTGCACACCACTTTTGTAATGGTTATTTCAGTGAATATCACCTTCCTGTCAGTTTGGACCAATCTGGCTATTCCCCTCTGACCTCTCTCATTAACAAGGCACTTTTGCCCACAGAACTGTCACTCACCGGATGTTTCTTGTTTCTCGCACCATTCCCTGTGAACTCTAGAAACTGTTGTGAGTGAAAATTCCAAGGGATCAGAAGTTTCTGTGATACTCAAACCACCCCATCTGGCACCAACAATCATTCCACGGTCAAAGTCATTTAGACCACACTTCCTCCCACCCACCCCCCCACTGCTGCCACCCGCCATTCTGATGTTTGGTCAGAGAAACAACTGAACCTCTTGACCAAGACCTCATGCTTTTATGTATTGATTTGCTGCCACATGATTGGCTGATTAGATATTTGCATGAACAGCGGGTGTACAGATTATCCTAAAAAAGTAGACACTGAGTGTATAGTGCAAAACAAGGAATAACAAGGTATTAATATGCTGGGACGGACTGCAGCTGCTGCATCCCATGAATAAGTAAATGAAAACCACTGTCGATATTTTGTTGGGGCGTACCTATAATGCCTGTGGCATATCCCTGTTTCTGTAATATTGCTGCAAACGTTGTCTCATTTCTTGGGAGTCCACCAGAGCCGCCAATGAAGAGAAGGACACGGACTCTGTAACCATTGTCCATACCTTGAATCAAAGTGCAAACAATTAGTTGATTTATTGGGAAGTCAATAAAATCCACAGATTCTGGAGATCCAAGGCAACACACACAAAATGCCTGATGAACTCAGCATATTAGGCAGCATCTATGGAAAAGAGTAAACAGTCAATGTTTCAGGCCATGACCCTTCTTCAGGACTGAGAGGGGAGGGGCAAGATGTCAGAATAAAAAGCTGGGGGGGGGGGAGAGGGGAAGGCGGCTAGCTGGAAGTTTATAGGTGAAACTGGGTGGGTGGGAAAGGTCAAGGGCAGGAGAAAAAAGAAACTGATAGGAGAGGAGAGAGGACAACAGGAGAAAGGGACCCAGGGATAAGTAATAGGCAGGTGAGAAAAAAAAACAAAAAGTTAGAGAGGAGAATAGAGGGGGGGTAGAATTTTGTTAATTGAAAAGAGTAATCAATATTCATAGCATCAGGTTGGAGGGTACTCAGACTAAATATAAGGTGCTGCCCCTTCACCCTGAGGGTGGCCTCATCTTAGTACAAGAGAAGGCCATGGATCAACATGTCAGAATAGGAATGGGAATCAGAATTAAAACCTTTGGCCACCAGGAAGTAATGTATGTGGTGGATGGTGTGGAGGTGCTCAACGAAGCAGTTCAATTTACATCAGGACTCACCAATGTAGAGTTGGTTTATTGTTTAAGATTAAAAGCCAGCAATTGGTTTTGGTCCCTTGTCATCCCCTCTTCCTGAGCTCTAGGTCCCTCGACTCCAATGGAACAGAATATGAAGAAGGTAGGACTTTTGACTGACAGCCAAAACTATTGCTGGCTTTGCTTTGAGTATCAACAGCATATAATTCAAGTTCAAGTTTATTGTTATCTGACTATACATATATACAACCAAATGAAACAATGTTCCTCCAGACCACGGTGTACCCGCAATACATATATCACACTGATCAGAAAAAACAAAATATTAGCACAAATAAGTTAATAAAATATAATGCAAAATGCACGTGAAGTGCACAGCACAGGTAAACAGTGAACAGCTCGGTGTCCTGGTGATGATACCTCGGTGGCAGTAAAGTATTCTTTCATTTGTCTCACAGCCTGAGAATAGAAGCTGTTACCCAGTCTGTCAATCTTACTCCTGCACCTTCCTCCTGATGGTAGTGGGTCAAGGAGATTGTGAGATGGGTGAATGGGATCCTCATCAGTGTTTTGAGCCCTTCATCTACAATGCTCCTGGTAAATGTCACAAACAATTCAAACTGTGAACACAAAGGATTTGATAACCCTAGATGAAGAAGCAGTCAAATTGTTCCTGTATCTGCAGATGAATTTTCCTGGTGGGTGTGAGTCAACATTTATTCCTCAACCACCACTCTCTTCCCTCTTTCTTCAGACATCCCCCTGTGGATTTGCTTTCTTTCCATTCTCTATTGGGGTTATTCATGAAGGTCCTGACATTCCCAGTCCTGAACTTCACATCACCGAACAGAGTTGAATCGTTTCTGTTAGAGTGGGGTAGCTGTTGTATACCAGCTAATGCAAGGACTTCACACAGCAGGGTCTTGAACTCTTTATCTCTCAGTCTACCTCCCTGTGGCACTTACACTATATTGCCAGCCTGTTCTCCACTTTCTCTGTAAACGTAATAGAGAGGATGCCAGTGGTAAGATTTTTTTTAAGCCGCAGAGAGTGGTGGGTACACAGGATGGTGATGGAGGCTCAATTCTGTCTCCTGGCTCCATTTCTGTTCGCACTGTACACCTCAGACTTTCAGCACAAATCCGAGTTGTGTTCACATGCAGAGGTTCTCTGATGAGTCTGCGGTGGCTGGGTTCATCAGAGATGGGCAGGAGTCAGAGTACAGAGTGCTGGTAGATAAGTTTGTGGAGTGGTGCGGGAGGAATCACCCTCTTCTGAACGTGGAGACGGTAATTGATCTTAGCAGGAAGGGGCCTGTGATGAGTCGAATATACATTCTGGGAGAAGAAGTTGCAGTGGTGGAGGAGTACAAATACTTGGGTGGTCACCTCGACAATAGACTTGATTGGAAAACCAACACCAAAGCTATTTAAAAGAAGGGGATAAGTAGACTTTATTTGCTAAGGAAGCTGAGATCCTTCAATATGGGCAGCAGGATGTTGGAGATCTTTTACCAGTCTGTTACAGCAAGTGCAGTCTTAGAAACATAGAAAACCTACAGCACAATACACAAGCTGTGGCTGTATGTTGGTGGCAGCATTGGTGCTGGTGATGCAAAAACACTAAAACTCATCAAACAGGCTGGACCCTTCCTTCGCTACAACCCGGACTTACAAATTAATTCATTAATTACAAATATAAAACACAAAATAATTGATTGCATAAGTATTCACTCCCTTCAATATGGCACACTAAATCATCACTGCTGCAGCCAATTGGTTTTAGAAGTTACATAATTAGTTAAACGGTGATCACTGTGTATTTCTATTGATTGTAGTGAAAATACACCTGCATCTGGAAGGTCTAACTGCTGGTGAGTCAGTATCTTGGCAAATACTACACCACGAAGACAAAAGAACACTCCAAGCAACTCTGCAAAAAGGTTATTGAAAAGCACAAGTCAGGAGATGGATACAGGAAAATTTCCAAGTCACTGAATATCCCTTGGAGTACAGTTAAGACGGGGGTGTTAAACTCATTTTAGGTCACAGGCCGGATTGAGAAAAATGTGACTTCATGCGGGCCGGATCAGTTGTGTACACGTGCATGCTCCCACAGCTTTCGTTGCCTTCATTTTTTCAACCTGCTCTCATGTCTCAGTCTCTGCTATATCTAAAATTGTTTCATTTTACGAATTTCATTTTTTATGAAGCAGATTGCCTAGCAAGCATTCTTTTTATGATTGGTATTAACTTATAGGCATAGATTAGAAGAAAGTAGGCAACGAGAAAGAAACAATGCTATTTCGGCTAAGATTGTTTTGGGAGCCATACCTTTTCCATTAATAAACCATTTGAAATCAAGCATTAGCAAACACAAATGTAGACCTAACGCAGGGGTGTCAAACTCAAATACACAGTGGGCCAAAATTAAAAAATCGGTACAAGTCGAGGGCTGGACTGGTTCAGCGTTTATTGCAAAACTTATTGAAATTAATTTACTACACATATTAACCTGGAACTAACAAAGTTTAGGTTATTGCCTACAAAAACAACATTGAACATTAAATAAATAAAAAATAAGTTGCATTTATTTCTTATGGCTTTATCTGCAGCTTTTCAGGAGTAATTTCTAATGAAAACATTTTTCCACAGGCCAACACTCTGTGATTCACACTAGTCTAAGCCAGATACTTGGCATCTCATCTTGGATGCAAGTTCATCAACGTTTGGAGTCAGGCTCTGAGCTGAGGAAATCCTCAGAATTGAGTGAAGGTGTTCATCAGAAAGACGACTCCTGTGTGATGTATTGTTTATCTTCATCAAAGAGAACAGTTGTTCACACAGATATGTGCTGCCAAACATAGAGAGCATTTGAGCAGCTTGGGTATGCAGCTGGGGCATTGTGTCGGGAATGAAATGTAGAAACTGTGCAGCGCCCACCGAGTCATACTTTGCCTTGAATGTGTCACTACATTGGAGTTCAATCAGCTCCATTTGTATGTTGGTTGGTGCGCTTTCCACGTCAGCTGCAAATGGATTACTGAGCAGTTCAAACCTGCTTTTTTGGGCTTCAAAGTCGGCAAATCGCCGTGTGAAGTCGGTACCAAGTATGCTAAGTTTTTCAGTAAACTTTGCACGTGGGAACACTGCGGTAGAAACCTGCTCTTTCATAGTTTGGCAACACGGAAAATGGCTCAAGTTTTCTTGCTGCTTCTGCGTCTCCCACAGGCGCAGCTTGGTTTTAAAAGCCCTCACTGCAGCGTACATGTCTGTGATCACACGACCCCGCCACTGAAGCTGCAGGTTGAGCGCATTGAGATGGCTCGTGATGTCACACAGAAACACCATTTCACAAAGCAGCTTTTTATCCCAGAGCTCTGTTGTGTCTTTCCCTTTGCTTTTCATGAACTGACAGATCTCCTCACGCAAATCGAAACATCTTTTCAGCACCTTTCCTTGGCTTAACCATCGCACCTCTGTGTGATAGGGCAAATCATTATATTCTGAACCCAACTCCTCCAGAAACGACTTGAACTTGCGGTGATTTAAACCTTTGGCTCTTATGAAGTTAACTGCTCATGTTATGGTGCTCATTATATGTTCCATTTTCGAGGCTTTGCCACACAACGATTCCTGGTGTATGATGCAGTGATGAGCTGTCAGCTCACCTGCGCCGTTTTCCTCCTGCATCTTCTCCCGGATCCTGCCCACCAATCCACTCTTTTGACCGCACATCGCTGGCTTCTGTTTCTTGTCCAGATGCTTGTATTTGTCGTGGTGTTTCGTTTCATAGTGTCGTCTTACGTTATATTCTTTAATTACAGCTACACCGTCTCCGCACACAAGACAAACAGGTTTGCCCTTTATATCTGCGAACATATGCTCTGCCTCCCACCTGCCTTGAAAACCCCTGTTTTCAAAGTCCACCTTTCGTTCAGCCATTTTTGGGGTGAGGGATAGCTGAAAGTTGACCACACGTGACTAGCGCCATAAGGATGCTGATGAGAGAGTAAGGCAAGCGTGAGCAATGCACTGGCAGTGCATTGTGGGATTTGTAGTATTAGTGGTGCATGCAATATACTGGTGGGCCAGCCCTAATAGAAAAAAAAATTATTCATTAATGATATTCAGGAAATAAACCAGGGAAACCGAATAAACACTAAAAACCCTGAAAACCTGGTACCTGAATAAACTCAGCATTAGCCATAATCATACGCCATTGGCGCTTCAATTACTGGGGCCAGCTTTAATAGTAATTAGATATTATCTCACGGGCCAAAGAAAATTCCACCTCGGGCCAGATTTGGCCCGCGGGCCTTGAGTTTGACATATATGAGTTAAGTCAATCATCAAGAAATGGAAAGAATAGGGCACAGCCGTAAATCTGCCTACAGCAGGTCATCCTCAAAAACTGAGTGAACATGCAAGTAGGGAACTAGTGAGGGAGGCCACCAAGAGACCTATGACAACTCTGGAGGAGTTGCAAGCTTCAATAGCTGAGATGGAAGAGACTGCGCTTACAACTGCTGCCTGAGTGTTTCACCAGTTGCAGCTTTATGGGAGAGTGGCAAAGAGAAAACCACTGTTGGGGAAAAGAAACTCACATGAAATCTTGGCTAGAGAATAAAAAAATAAATTACAAAAAAAGAAATCTTGACTAGTTTCCCAAAAGGCACATGGGAGAACCTGAAGTCAGCTGGAAGAAGTTTCTATTGTCTGATGAAACTGAAATTGAGCTTTTTGACCACCAGACTAAATGCTATGTTTGGCATAAGCAAAACACCACACATCATGAAAAGCACACTATTCTGACCATGAAGCATGGTGGTGGCTGCATCATGCTGTGGGGATGCTTCACTGCATCAGGCCCTGGAAGGTTTGTAGAGGGTAAAGTGAATTTATCCAGCAAGACAATGACCCCAAGCATAAAGCCAAAGCTACACTGTAATGACTTAAGAACAACAAATTTAGTGTCCTGGAGTGGCCAAGTCAGAGCCCAGACCTGAATCCAATTGTGAATTTGTGGCTGGACATGAAAAGGGCTCTTCACTTATGATCCCATGCATTCTGAGAGAGTTTGAGCAGTTTTGTAAAGTAGAATGGGGAAAAATTGCAGTGTTCGGATGTACAAAGCTGATAGAGACCTATCCACACAGACTCAAAGCTGTAATTGCTGCCAAAGGTGCATCTACTAAATACTGACTAGAAGGAGGTGAGTAATTATGCAATGAATTATTTTGTGTTTAATAATTTTAGACCAACTTGAAGAAATTGGTTTTCACTTTGAGAGGAACACACACACACACACACACACACACACACACTCTCTCTCTCTCTCTTTATTCATTTTCATAGAAGCTGCCTGACCTTAAAATCAATCGGGTGAACTGATCTGCATTCAAGGGAAGCTCTTCAATTCATTAAAATAACTCACATGTACAAAACTACGTGAAGGAGCCACCTATCTATTTTCTGTCTGACTGCATTGTATTTTATGTTGCACATTTATTATGGTAATTTGTCACATGTGTTGGGGTGCGCTAGAAGCAAATGAGGCAGGTGTAATTATGCGGGCAGTAGGAAAATTATCCCTCTGTGGTTCTTGATCTCATTACTGGGGATTCAGTGTCACACAACCTAGTGACTTTGATTTGGCCCACACCTTCATTAACCTGGTCCAACACTTGCCTTTATTGAGAACTTCCTCCTCCTTACACCTATTTTAAGTTCAGGGTTATGAATATGTTAAGGTTATTACTTATGTTCAGTCTGGGGGGGAAGAGGGGTTTGATGTTGGATTGTAGGGAATCAGTGCTCAGGTGTGGGGCATGTGGGCCAGCATTAGGGATAGGGGTTGCAATTAGGTGGATTTTTTAAAAATTAACTACTGTATCACTCAGTTGGTTAATTTAACTTTGCTTATTTTGCTCATTTCACTGTTACTATATTTTTAATCGCTATGTACGACCATTTGTCTTTACTGGTTTCTTAATAAATGATCGAACGTACTACTTTCGACTTGGAACTTAGTACTTGGAAGTGTGTCACGCCGTCTCAGTCTCTCAGCAGTTCACGTTTGTTTTCTCAAGTAACCGCGACAGAGTGTAACGCAGAAATGTTGCTGTACACACAACCTTACCTGAGCGAATAGGGTACCGGCCTGTCATAAAGGCAGCCCTACTGGGTGTGCACAATGGAGCAGCCGCTATGTGATGGGTCAGCATTACCCCTTCCTCAGCCAGGCGATCAATATTGGGAGTTCTATTGGAGAGAAACCAATTATTATTGGGATGGAGGGGCACAACATCACATTTGGCATGGTTCTTCCCAATGGTGCAGTGCTTTGAAGATTATTTTCTTTTGTGGGGGGCTAGTTCTACATAGCTCTACTCAGTGCCTTCCCTCTATCCATGGAAGGATCAAGGTAAATTAAAGGGCGGCAAGGTTGTGAAGTGGTTAGCGCATCATTTTACAGCAACTATGACCACCGACCAGGGTTGAATTCCCACATCTGCCTGTAAGGAGATTGTACGTTCTCCCCATGACTACATGGGTTTCCTCTGGGTGCTCCAGTGTCCTCCCACTTTCCAAAGATGCACGGTTAGGGTTAGTGAGTTGCAAATATTGGCACTAGATGCGTGACAACATTTGTGGGCTGCTCAGCGCAATGCTTGCTGATTTGATTTTACACAAACAATGTACTCCATTGTATGTTTTGCTATACATGTGACAAATAAAGCTAATCTTTAAAAATACATAAATGTTAAGAACACAGTAACTGAACTTGCTTTGCAACATCAATTTTGCTTGTGGCGTATTTAATATTTCAGTAACATTTGAGTAATCTTGTAAGTGTATTGTTGATTAGGCAATCTTGTTAATTACTCTATGGGTTATATGTAAAAAAAATCCTTGAATAGCATCCATCATTATGTCACCACACGATATGTGCAAGCCTTGCTGAAAGTAAAGCACATAGTTAGACTCGCGTTCTCAGCTCCAACTTTCTCTTGCTTTAATGCTACAGGAATTTGCAGGCTGACAATTGCATTTCCAACTGCATGAAAACTCCTCCTTCCACATTCTGTAGAGAATTGTGGACACAGCTCAGCACATCATGGGAATCAGTCTCCCCTCTATGGACTCTGTCTATACTTTCCACTGCCTCAGTAAAGCAGCAGGGGTAATCAAAGACCCCAGCCATCCCGGATATTCTTCCATCCTCTGCTGAAGATACGAATCAGTCTAAAGAACAGCTTTTCTCCTGCTGTTACAAGACTATTGAGAGGTTCCCTGATAAGATACAATGGATTTTTGACCCCCTAAACTTCCTCGTTATGATCTATCACGTGATTGTTTACCTGCACTGCACTTTCTCTGTAACTGTTACATTTTATTCTGCATTCTTTTATTGTTTATCCTTGTTCATCCTCAATGCGCTGTGTAAAGATTTGATCTATGTAAACAGTATGCATACAGCCCCAAGTCCTAGTCTACTGGAGGCCAGTCCTGTGGTTAAAGGACAACGTCTGTGTGTGATGGGGAGCTTGTTTTGCTGTTGTTGTCTCATTGCTTATTCTGTCCTGTTTTGTTCTGCCGAGCACGGTGCGCGTGCTATGCTAACGCCGAAATATGTGCGGCCACTTGCGGACGGACCCCAGCACGTCCTCAGCTGTGTCGGTTGTCGATTCAGACACACTTCACTATACACCCAGTGACCACATTATTAGGTACAGGAGTGGAACATGGTGTTGTTTTCTACTGCTGTGGTCCATGCACTTCAAAGTTCAACGTGTTGTTTGTTCAGAGATGGTCGTCTGGACACCACCGACTCTGTGCTGTACTATGGGAATCTCTTTGCAGATTATTGTTTGAATGATTTGTTTTTGTTTCTATCTGCACATTGGGTGTTTGACCGTCTTTTTTTTTAATGGTTCTTTTGGGTTCCTTTGTGACTTGGTTGCCTGTTAGGAGACCAAACTCAAGGTTGGATAATGTATACATACTTTGATAATAAATGAACTTTGAACTTTAGTCTGAGCAACAACTGAACCTCTTGAATATGTCTGTGTGTAATTTTGCAATGACATTCTGCCACATGATTAGCTGATTAGACATTTGCATTAATGAGCAGTACTTAACAGGGCGATTGCTGAGTGTATGGTTCTATGTAGACATGATAAATTAACTTAAACGTTGATTCTCGAATATTGCAGAAATTTTTCATCGTGCCTTGTAAATGTGACAAAAATAAACCTATTCCAATTCTAGCGGTCTATTTTGAGTGTTTTAATTGACAAACCAAATCTTCTCAAACTCCTAAAGAAATACAGCCGATGTTTTGTCTTCTCGATAACTGCATCAATATCATCTGCAAAGTTGGCCACAAAGCCATCAATTCCATCATCCCAAGCATTGACATGTACAATGTCCTGTGTATGTTACTCAAAATGGCTTCTTTGGTTTGTTACGAGTAGGAATGATTCTTTGTCTGATAAGTGTTTCTCTCGCCATGGTTTCACTTTAAAATGGCTGATATGGTAATTGTATTCATTTGTTAATCAATGGGGAATGTTATTGTGTCTTGTGAGGCTGGGAATTTGGGGGAGGGGTTTTCGTGGGTTTTTGGTGTGAGGGGAGTAGGGAGGAAGACACCGAGGAAGGTGGACATGCACTGGACTGCTCGTAAGACCACTGGGGTGGTCCCAGATGCGACGGAGTGGCGGTCGGATGGGTCGTTGGTTCGTTGATTGAGCTCCTAAGATGTGCACTACACTGACTGAACTTTGATAAGTTGGCGCCTTTTGTTTTTCTGTTCCTTGTATGTATATATATTGTATTACCTAATCTTTTTTTAGTTGATGTTAGTAAACTCTTTAAAGTGTATTTCATAACGGTATTTGGTGTGAAGTTGATACTGTGGGCGGCGCGAGGCATAAACTCGATTCTCACAGCACCTGCGTGTACGGGAGTTGGGGTTGGTGTATGGCTGGATCTCCTTTTCCCCTACATATATATACCAGCCTTTTGGGTAAGTGTTACATTTGTGGGGGCTCGTCCGGGATTGGATTGTCTGGGGCTGTGGAATTGCGCAGGCAGCAGAGCGGAGATGGACAGAGATAAGATTGTTTGTTGGTGTGAATTTGAAGGTGTATCGGTGCAGTACACATGCGTAGTGAGCGGAGTGAATTTTCGAGTTTCGGGAGACGCGATAGTGTGGGGCTTAAGTTCGGTGAAGGGTATTGGGCAGGTAGAATTGGTAGCTAGACGGTGTGGTAAAGAGGTGGAGGCTAGCTGGGTGTTGGTTCGTACGAGTGCTGAAGTCAGGACGGTGGAACTGCCGGCGACGGTCAGTGTTCCGGGGGAGGCGGGGCCGTGGGGGCTCCACACCCTCTCTGAGGATGAGGCTGAGGAGACATCGGAGGAGGAGTTAGAACTAGAGGTGGACCCCAGAGAGGTGCCCGGCACTAGTAAAGGGAGGTGAGAGGAGGGAGTCGTGACTAAGCCCCGCTCCCCAGGTAGGGTGGAAACCTCGGAGCTGGCAGCCGCGCTTAACTCCCTGGTGGGAGTGGTCGAGAGGCCACGGCTGAAGCTGGGGGTGTTCTCTGGAGCCAAGCCTACTCCGGACGGGGAGGTGGACTATGAGACCTGGATCGAGCATACGTCCTTGATGTTAGAGGAGTGGCCAGGCTCAGCGGAGGAGAAAAGGCAGCAATTAGTGGGAAGTTTGAGGGGTTTAGCAGCCAAAACAGTCCGGGAGTTGAAAGCTGAGAAGCCTGGGGCCTCAGTGGAGGAATGTGTAGAAGTTTTGGAGGGAGCGTTTGGGTTGTCAGGGGAACCCTGGCTGCTTTTAGCAGAGTTCCAACGCCTGGAACAACAGAGAGGGGAAAAGCTGTAGGGGGGAGGGGATGCTCTCGGGGCTGTGGCGCTGGGGGGTGGGGGGAATAGTGAAGGCGCCTGATGTGGCTAGCATGAGGATGAGTCAGATATTCAGTGGCTCTCTGGAGGAGGACAAGGTGGCGTGGACTATCCGGCAGGCTTATAGGAAAGGCCCCCCTCCATCGTTCGGGCAACTGATTAGAGAGGTGCGGGAGGAAGAGGGAGTGTTGGGGCGGAAAAGGGGCGCGGGCCTACGGGAGCGATCCTCAGCGATACAGGAAGTGGTGGCTGGGTGGAGGAATGATAACCCCCCGGGGAGTAGGGAACCCCCTCTGGAGGGGAGGGACAGGGGAGGTACCCACTCTCAGGGGCGACCAGTGCAGTGGATTGGGAGCGGGAGCCGTCCTGGGAGAGGAGAGGCGGCAGGCAGCGTGTGCTTTAACTGTGGGAAAGAGGGGTATTTCAGGTGGGACTGCAGGCAGCCGAGAGTGTGCTATAGCTGTGGAGAGGAGGGACACTTTAGGTGGAATTGTGAGAGACAAGGAGTCCCGCGGAGGACAAGCACCCCTACGACTAAAAAGGGAGAGGTGTCGGGAAACTTAGGAGAGGCTCAGTGAGGAAATGGACTGGAGCCTCTGGAGGAACATGTTCCCAGAGATCAGCCAGGGGACCACCGGGTGCCCACGCCTCTATTCCGGATGGGCTGGTAGGACCTCGTGTCAGTGTGGGTCTACGGATAGAGGGAGTTTACGCAAAAGCTGTTCTTGATACGGGATCGCAGGTGACCTTATTGTACCGGTCTTTCTACAACCAATATCTAAAGCATTTGCCCGTAACCCCATTTGACGCCCTGCAGATTTGGGGTGTGAGCGAGGGTGACTACCCGTATGATAGGTACCTATCGGTGAGATTGGAGTTCTCGGAGGGTGATGTGGGAGTGTCCGAAGCTATTGAGACGTTGGTGTTGGTGTGCCCTGACCCAGTGGAAACCGGTGGTGCTGCCCTCCTGGTGGGGACTAACTCCCCTGTGGTGCGACAGCTCCTGGGAGCTTGTAAGGAGAAAGGGGGGGGGGGGAAGACTTTCTGGAGACCCTCTCGGTGCATCCAGTGTTTCGAGAAGTGTTCAAAGAAGGGGTTGCCTCCCTAGGGCTGGACCCAGAGTGTAAACAAGGGATGGTGTGGTGTACGCAGGCGAGGCCCAAGGTGATCCGACCAGGGGAGGTAGCACTAGTGATGGGGACCCCCAGATTCCCAGGAGTGCCGACGGGAGAAGCCCTGTTAGTAGACGCCCCGGACGACATGAAGAGGGAGTTACAGCGGGCGTACGAGTTGGCCGAGGCGGCGGCTACCAAACAAAATCAGAGGAATAAGATGCGGTATGATCGAAAGGTGAAGTTTGTCCAATTATTGCCGGGCGACTGGGTCCTTTTACAGAATTTGGGACTCCCTGGTAAGCACAAGTTGGCAGATCGATGGGCAGCCAGCCCCTATGTAATAGAGAGCCAGATGCCGAACCTGCCAGTTTACCAGGTGAAACCCGAGGATGGGAAAGGGCCTATCAAGGTACTCCATCGGAATCACCTGCTGCCACTGGGTCAAGCGGTGCAGGTGGATAAGGAGCCCGAGTGGGAGGTTACGCCTAGTACAAGGACTCTGCGAGGGCGCGGAGAATGGGAAGAGCCCGCTGCTGAAGAGCGGGGACGGGTCCCTCACCTGGGAATGGCTACTGATTCGAAAGAGGACGACTCAGATGAGTGGCCCCTGTTCCCATTCGCTGGTGCTCCAGTACCAGGAGAGGAGGCTCCTGGCCCTTCCCATACTGAATTAGGTGAGAGGACGGAAGGTCTTGAGGGTCAGATGGAGAGACAGCCTACATTGGCGAGAGAGAGGGTGGAACCCGAGCGTGAGCCGGAGAAATCTCAGGTGAGGGAGGAACCCTGTGAGGAAGGGGGTGCGGGTCTGTCAGGTAGACCTGGGGTGTCCGAGACACTGGGTTCGCAGGTGACGAGGGAGCCCAGTGGGGCAGAAGGGGTATGGAGATCTCAGAGGATTAGGCGCCCCCCGGAGCGGTTGACATATGTGGTACAGGGAGAACCGAGTGTGATTTCTACTGCTCTGGATAGTTATGTCACTGCTTTCTGCACCTGGGTTGGGTTTTGTGTGTTGCAAGAAGCTTTGGGGAACTCTAGTAATACCAAGAGGGCATGACATTTGCTGGTGGGGAGAGAATGTACAATGTCCTGTGTATGTTACTCAAAATGGCTTCTTTGGTTTGTTACGAGTAGGAATGCTTCTTTGTCTGATAAGTGTTTCTCTCGCCGTTGTTTCACTTTAAAATGACAAATATGGTAATTGTATTCATTTGTTAATCAATGGGGAATGTTATTGTGTCTTGTGAGGCTGGGAACTTGGGGGAGGGGTTTTCGTGGGTTTTTGGTGTGAGGGGAGTCGGGAGGAAGACGCCAAGGAACGTGGACGTGCCCTGGACTGCTCATAAGACCACCGGGGTGGTCCCAGATGCGACGGAGTGGCGGTCGGATGGGTCGTCGGTTCGTTGATTGAGCTCCTAAGATGTGCACTACACTGACTGAACTTTGATAAGTTGGCGCCTTTTTTTTTGTTCCTTGTGTATATATATATATATTGTATTGCCTAATCCTTCTTTAGTTAATGTTAGTAAACTCTTTAAAGTGTATTTCATAACGGTATTTGGTGTGAAGTTGATACTGTGGGCGGCGCGAGGCAAAAACTCGATTCTCACAGCACCTGCGTGTACAGGAGTTGGGGTTGGTGTATGGCTGGATCTCCTTTTCCCCTACATATATATACCAGCCTGTTGGGTAAGTGTTACAGACATATAACGTAAACAGAAGTGGTCCCAACACTGAGCCCTGTCACCGGCAGCCAACCAGAAAAGGCTCCCTTTCTTCCCACTCTTTGCCTCCTGCCGATCATCCATTGCTTCATCCATGTTAACATCTTTCCTGTAATACCATGGGCTCTTAACTTGTTCAGCAGCCTCACATTTGGCACCTTGTCAAAGGCCTTCTGAAAATCCAAGTTAAACAACATCAACCGATCCTCCTTTGTCTATCCTGTTCATTATTTCTTCAAAGAATTCCAACAGCTTTGCCAGGCAAGATTTTCCCTTAAGGAAGCCTATTTTACCATGTGCCTCAAAGCACCCTGAGAACTCATCCTGTGGAGGAAAGCATGTGAATTAAAGATTTTGATGGACAAAGGGTTAATATTGGCTTGTGAATATGGAAACCAGTTTGTAATTTAGTTTGCGAGAGATATGACCTAGGTTTTTAGCAGAGACAAGTCTTAGAATAAACACTTGCAGTTGCTTATGATCTTGTGAGAATTAGCCTTAATGATATGAGATAAACTGTCTGTTAATCCAAAAATGTGCATAGGACTGAATTTTAAATTTTTGGCTGTTGCTGTGGGTGTAGCTTATCATTAGAGAACTGCATGTGAACCAAGCTTTCCTTTTGTAATTCACAAGAGAATCCAACAGCCTTTGCACTTTGCTCAATTTGTAACTGCATAAAAGGAGCTGTGCTCTCTGTATTATTTGGAGTTCGAAACCCACCGTTCGCAGTTTCACTCCCCACAATATCGTGACTAAAGCTCTCTTTACTTTGAAGTCCAAGTCTAATTTACTTGTGATCAACTTTAATCGAATTTCCCTAACAATTTGGTGCCCGAACAGAGACCCCTTTTATACGAGATCCAGCGAACCATTACACTGTGAGTTACCGTGAGCTTGAGAAGTGGGATCAGTGAACAAGATTCACAGACAAAGAGATTTGTGAGTTCCGTTTGGGAAGGTTTCATGTGTAACGTTTCACCATAAGCTGCTGAGAGTCTCCAGAGAGGTGTGGGGGGAGGGGTGTAAAACAAGACCAGTAGGGCAAAACCAGTGCAGACAAGGGGCTGGGTCCCACTGGGCAGTGACCATCTCTGAGCTCCTGGAAAGGGGCAAGACTGTAGATGGAAGACTGGGTCCGAGACCTTAAGACATGGGAGCAGAATTAGGCCAGTTCGCCTATCGAGTCTGCTCCACTATTCCATCATGGCTGATCCTGGATCCCACTCAACCCCATACACCTGCCTTCTGACCATATCCTTTGATGACCAATCAGGAATCAACTCTTGTTTTAAACGTACATGTGGACTTGGCCTCCCCTGTGGCAGAGCATTTCACAGATTTTTTTCTCTCGGGTTAAAAAAATTCCTCCCTTACCACTGTTCTGAAAGGTCACCCCTCAATTTTGAGGCTGTGCCCTCTAGTTCTGGATACCCCCACCATAGGAAACATCCTTTCCACATCCACCCTATTCAGTCCTTTCAACTTTCAGTAGGTTTCAATGAGCCCCCTCCGACATACTTCTAAATTCCAGTGAGTACAGGCCTGGAGCTGGCCTGACTAGTGTCTTTTAAAGGCTCGGCATTATCTCTTTGCTTTTCTATTTGATTCTGCTTGAAATAAGTGCCTACATTGCATTGCCTTTTTTTAACCACAGACGCAACCTGCAAATTAGCCTTCAGGGAGTCTTGCACAAAGACACCTAAGTCCCTCTGCACCTCTGATGCTTGATTCTTCTCACCATTTAAATAACAGTCTGCACTATCGTTCCTTTTACCAAAATGCATTATCATACTTTTCCCAACACTGTATTCCATCTGCAACTTTTTTACCCGTTCTTCCAATTTGTCTAAGTCCTGCTGCAATCGCATTGGTTCCTCAGCACTACCTCCCTTCCACCTATCTATGTACCATCCGCTAAGTTTGCCACAAAGCCATCAATTCCATTATCCAGATCACTGACAAACAATTGAAAAGTAGTGGTCCCAATACTGACCCATGAGGAACACAACCAGTCAATGGCAGCCAACCGGAAAAGGCCCTTTCTATTCCCACTCGCTGCCTCCAGCCTGTCAGCCATTCTGCTCTCCATGCCAGTTTCTTTCCTGTAACGCCATAGGATTTTATTTTGTTAAGCAGTCTCGTGTGTGGCACCTTATCTAATGCCTTCTGAAAATCTAAGTATATGACATCCACTGCTTCTCTTTTGTCCACCCTGCTTGTTACTTCCTCGAACTCTGACAGACCTGTCAGGCAAGATTTCACTTTTCAGAAACCATGCTGACTTTGACTTATTTTATCATTAGTTTCCATGTACCCCAAAACCTCATCCTTAATAATAGACTCCAACACTTTACCAACCACTGAGGTTAGGCTCACTGGCCTATAATTTCCTATCTTCAAATCCTCCAGGACCATGCCAGAATCAAGTGATTCTTTAAAGATCATGGCCAATGCATCCATTATCTCTTCAGCAACCTCTCTCAAGACTCTGGGATGTAGTCCATCTGGCGCAGGTGACCTATCCACCATAAGGTCTTTCAGTTTTCCTAGCATTTTTTCTTTGTAATAGTAATGGCACACACTCCTGCTCCCTGACACTCACGGACCTCTGGCACACTGCTGGTGTCTTCCATAGTGAAGACAGATGCAAAGTACTCATTAAGTTCACCTGCCATTCAATCGATCAACAAAGGCACTAATTAATACACATACTGAGGAAAGGGTAAAGCAGTACAAGAAGTCTACGCAACTTGTGGGTGAGTCCCAGTGTGGCTACCCCACACTTATTAGAACAGAACAGATGAACAATTACCTGCACCTTTGAATTTCTCCCAGAAACTACAGCCACTGCTGTTCAGCCATCATCCCTGCTTGTGTCCCTTTTCAATCAACTTTGGCCAGCTCCTTTCTCGTGCCTCTGTAATTCCCTTTGCTCCACTGTAATACCAATACATCTGACTTTAGCTTCTCCCTCTCAAATTGCAGGGTGAATTCTATCATATTATGATCACTGTGTCCTAAAGGTGCCTTTATCTTAAGCTCCCTAATCAAATCTGGTTCATTACACAACACCCAATCCAGAATCGTCTTTCCCCAAGAGGTTTCAACTCCAAGTTGCTCTAAAAAGTCATCTTGTAGGCATTCTACAAACTCTCTCTCTTGGAATCCAGCACCAATCCAATCTGTCTGCTTATTGGAATCCCTCTTGACTTTCTTAACATTGCCCTTTGGACAAGTGTTTTCTATCTCCTGTTGTAATTTGGAGCCCATATCCTGGCTACTTTTAGGAGGCCTGTATATAACTCCTATCAGGGTCTTTTTACCCTTGCAGTTACTTTGCTCTATCCACAGGATTACACATCTTCTGATTCATTGTCACCTCTTTCTAGGGATTTGATTTCTTTTTTTTTACCAAAAGAGCCACCCCACACTCTCTGCCTACCTGCCTGTCCTTTTGATACATCATGTATCTTTGGATGTTAAGCTCCGAACCATGTTGCTCTTTCAGCTACGGCTCAGTGACTCAAAGTCATACAGCCAATGTCTAACTACACTACAAGATCATCTACTTTATTCTGTATGCTGTGTGCATTCAAATATACAACTTTCACCTTGTATTCATCACTTTTTACTTGAACTCATCCCACCTAATGCAATTTTGTCTTATCATCTGCCCACCTTTCCTTACAGACAGTCTCATTTCACACTGCATCTAGTTGTATACCAACTGCGCCATCTTCAGCTCTAACAGTCCGGTTTCCATCTCCTTAAATCCTCCCCAACAGATCCGCCAAACCTGCCTGCAAGGATATGGGACCTCTTCAGGTTCAGGTGAAAACCTTGCCTTTTGTACAGTTCGTAACTTCTCCAATGCCCATCTGCCAAATCATCCTAATCTTACCCGCACTGGCAAGCATGTGGCACACGAGGTCCTGCTTTTCAGCTTTCTACCTAGCTCCCTAAATTCTCTCTTCAATACCTCCTCCCTTTTCCTACCTATGTCATTGGTGCCAATACGTACCAACACTTCTGGTTGGCCTGGCATCTGGAAGGCAACACAAAATCCAGGTGCCTCTTTCATGTCCACAGAATCTCATCTCTACTTCTCTAGCTATGGAATCCCCTATGACTACTGCAGTTCTTTTCTCCCCATTCCCTTCTGAACCACAGTGCCAGAGACCCAGTGGCTGCAGATCCCCCTGGTTGGTTGCACCTCCCACACAAAATAGTATACTTATTATTATGGGGAATGGTTACTGGAGTGCTCTGCACTGATTGCCAATTTCCTTTCCCTCTCCAGATAGTCACTCAGGTACCTGCCTCCTGCAGCCTAGGGGTGACTACCTCTCTGTAGCTCCTATCTATCACCACCTTAGTTTCCTGTATGAGCCGAAGGTCAATGAGCTTCAGCTCCATTTCACATTTTCTGAGGAGCTGCAGCTCAGCTCAAATGGTGCAAATGTGGTTAATTGGGCTGTGGAGGTCTCCCAGAACTCCCACGTCTCACACAAAGAACTCAACCCAGCCCCTGGAGCCATTCTCTCTGCATTAACAACACACAAGCAGACAAAGAATGAAGAAGGAACTTACTTCGCCCAAGACTGTTGAGCCAAATCTTCCTCACTCTAACACTGGTCCACCCACACAATGGCCGCTCCGCTTGGCCCTACGCTATTTATCTGCCTTCCTGATGAATTGCAATTTGATTGGGCCACTGGATAAAGTCAAAAGCCTGTGAATGCTTCATTTTAAATCTCTCTCTCCAACCTGTGTGTAGCCTCTTCAGGAACACTTATTACCCCTCAACCATCAGGCTCCTGACCCAGCATGGATAACTACTCACAACACTGAACTGACTCCACCAGCTGTGGACTCACTTTTAAGAACTCTACAATCATGTTCTCTTTCTTTCTTTCTAAATCTTTTTATTAGTATTAGTAATATGGACAGAATACAAATGATATATTGATAAAGAAATTACCAACATACAATCATGTTCTCAATATTGTTATTTATTATAATTTTCATTATTACTGTATTTATTGCCTTGTTTGTCTTCTTTGTACATTGGTTGTTTGTCAGTCTTTGTGTATAGTTTTTCATTGGTTCTATTGTGTTGCTTTGTTCTACTGTGACTATAGGGTGGTATATGGTAACATATATGTACTTTGATAATAAATTTACTTCAAACTTGAGTGATACAAGTGGACCCCGATTTTTGAACGTTCGCTTTACAACAGCTTACTGTTACAAAAGACCCACGTTAGTACCTGTTTTCGCTAACCAAAGAGGATTTTCGCTTCTAGGGAAAAAAGACACCCGCTTTATACTTGTGTTTACCCGAAAAAGACTACCATGACCGTGAAGCCTTGGGTGGGCAGTTGTGTGCGCATGTGTGTGCGTGTCAATTTTTTTTCTCCAAATCGATTTTGGCTTGCTGTCTTCCCAAATCTGATAAGTGAAACTACACCACACGTACAATATTTCTACTTTATATAGGCTGTATATTTATCATATCATTCCTGTTTTTACTATATGTTCATGTTATTTTAGGTTTTGTGTGTTATTTGGTATTATATGGTAGGTTATTTTTTGGGTCTGGGAACGCTCAAAAATTTCTCCCATATAAATTAATTGTAATTGATTCTTCGCTTTACGACATTTCAGCTTACAAACGGTTTCACAGGAACGGTCCACCTTCGGATAGAGGGGAAACCTGTAATTCTGTTTCCAAGGCATTAATGAGACACTTATACCAAAATCAACTCAATAATTTACCCACAGAAGCCAATGCCTTTCACTTCAATATGCATCTGCCTCCTCCAGCTCCACAATCTGCCAGGCAGGCAAAGGGTCAAAGGTCAAAAATCATTACCTTATGGTATTATTTCCATAGCAGCCAATATCGCCAATGCCGAGGTCATCTGCCATTATGAGTACAATGTTAGGCTGATAGTCAATCTCTGTGCAGTTTATACAGATCATTAGCATAGAATTGAACCACAGAATAACAGCCACAATGTTCCTGCGCAGAGAGGAGAGAGTGTGAGTAGAAAAGCTAACCTGCATTTCACTACAAATATAGAGCATTTTGTTTTAAAAGTAATTACATTAATCCATAAAATACAATGGCTTTGTCACAAATTACTAATAAATTACATCAGGGTTAATTTTCAGACTGCACCTTGGCAAGATGTGTGCTATGAGATGCAGTTCCTCACAGGAATGTCAAAAGGACCATTATACAGGAGCAAAATTAGGTCATTTGGCCCATTGAGTCAGCTCTGCCATTTGATCATGGCTGAGTTATTACCGAAGGACTGCTTCAAAGCCTCACTGCAAGAGGTCTTACAACGTGTCCCCATTATACTAGACATTTTAAACATGTTTAAACCAACAAGACACACAAAATGCTGGAGGAGCTCAGCAGCATCTAATGAAAGGAAGGGGGGAAGATGGGGGAGGGGAAGGAGAAGGAGGCTAGCTAGAAGGTGATAGGTGAAGCCAATTGGGTAGGAAAGATAAAGGGCTGGAGAGGAAGGAATCTGAGAGGAGAGGAGAGTGAACCATAGGAAGAGGGGACCCAGGGGGAGGTAATAGGCGGGTGAAGAGAGATAAGAGGCCAGAGTGGGGAATGGAAGATGAGGGGTGGATGAGGAATTTTACTTTTTTAAATGGAAGGAGAAATCGATATTCATGCCTTCAGATTGGAGGCTATCCAGATGGAATATTAGGTGTTGCTTCTCCACTCGGAGAGTGGCCTCATTGTAACACAAGAGGAGGCCATGGACCAGCATGTCGGAATGCGAAGGGGAATCGGAATTAAAATGTTTAACCACTGGGAATTTCCACTTGTGGTGGATGGAGCTACGTTTGGCAGCCACTCTTTTAATCAAGACCATTAAATAAATTTAGTTTTGGAAATGTTGCAGACGCAGCATTCTTCAAACTGATTGTGGTTTGTGAAACTTACCCAAGTTTTATATGTAACTCCATTGATTTGTCCCTCCTGGAGAAACTTTGTCTCGTTGCAGTTTTCTGGAGTGAAAAGAGAGAATTTTATTTTTAATCATTGAAGACCCTTTGAAAGAGATGTACATAAAAACAAAGAGGCAAGAACAGAGTCATGAGTAACTAGTAAAGACAAAAAGGTAGTAACTGCAAGAAGTATTTCAGTTGATATTACTTTTATTTAATTATTTATTTCACGATACAGTACAGTAACAGGCCCTTTCAGCCCAACAAGCCTACGTTGCCCAGTTACACTCATGTGACCAATTAACCTACTTGTACGTAAGTCTTTGGAATGTGAGAGGAAAGCAGAGCACCCAGAGGAAACTCACACAGTCACACAGAGAACTTACAAACTCCTTACTTTGACAGGGTTTAGAATTGACCCTATGAACTGTGCTGCTATTAAGAGAGAGAGGGAGGTGTCCAACGCACAGTCCCTGTGATTAAAAGAGAGAGAGAGAGACAGACAGAAACTGCTTGAAAGATTGATGTTACGGTTTCTCTACAAGTTGTTTACCTTTCCACAAGGACACTTGCCTGCTTGTAAAGTTCTTACAGAGAGAGGAGGACAGAGCAGGTTGATGGACAGCTGGTGATATTGGAGTATAAAAGTTGCATTGTTTGCTGTGTAACCAAAACTATGTAATCTGAGTTTGCTATTTGCTATGCATGTATCCAATTGAATGTAGAAGACAATGGTGTAGTAATGAGAGGTAGCTAAGAGATGTTTTGCTTTGAACTTGTTTGCTGTGTAACCAAAACTATGTAGTCAGCCTTGATGTAGATTATGTAGTTTGAACTTGCTATTTGCTATGCATGTACCCAATTTAGTAGGAGAATGAAATCTTAAGAATGTAGAAGACAATGGTGTGTTAATGAGAGGTAGCTAAGAGATGTAGATTAGAACATGATTAAGTCAATGGGTAGAAACAATAGTGGTGGATGTACTTGTGATACGCAACTATAGACCTTTTGGATATGCTAATGCAACTAAACCAGGAGATTGCTATAAAAAATGCTATGCATAAGGATCGGTGGGCAATCAGTGACGAGCTCACTGACTGTCTCAACTTTGATTTGCAAATTAAAGTTTAATACTTCTTGAAGAATCTTCTGCGTCTCCTGGTCGTTTGTGGGGCACGAGAAACCACGACAGTGTCCAACATGTAGAGATAGAAACCAGGTCCGCTGTTACACAGACAGACACACAGTTTCGGACACTGAACGAGCTTCGTTGCACCCAGAGGCAGGCTGGGTTTTTGGAGGATCGATTCGGGGAAATCGATCAGTGGCTCAGCAGTATGAAAGGGTGCAACAGGTAGGGAATTATTTGTGTGTCCACTCTCACCTGGGTGATAATTCCATCACTGAAGAACGGTTGTACATGTTATGGTCACAGTCGGTGACTTCAACAGGGTTTCGGAGGACAACGGGGATTTCAGACAACAGAAAGATCGACGGCATCAGCTCACCTCTCACCTCTCTCTCTCTCCAACGTTACTCAACCAACTACCTCGAACTGAACTGAACTCTCTTCATCATTGTAAGACTATATCCATTCACCCCTAGGTTTGAAAGAGCCTGGTTTTGTTCCTATTTCCACAATTATGCATATATATGTCATTGCTAACCTGTTTGATATACCTGCCTTTATATTAGTGTATTGCGTAATTACTAATAAACACTGTTAGTTATTAGCAATCCCAGACTCTAATGCGTTTTCCATTTCTGCTGGTTCTTTAACCCATCACGGGGTATGTGACATTACAGACAGTGTCGGGAATTGAAACTGGGTCACTGGCTCTAATCTCTACAATAACCTCTGCAGCACTTAACGCAGAGTAGAGGACAATTAACTTTGCACAAGACATCAGAAGTTATAAATATTTAAAGCATATAAACAAAATATGCTTGTAATCATCAAAAACATGAATGTTAAGTTAGTCCTATTTCCTATGTTTGTCTATTAGCCCTGAAAGGCAATAGACACACAAGAGCTTCTTGTTTACTTTTCTCCTTCTTTTTGTCTCCCTCCATCTATGATTCACCTGCCATGATCTCCCAGCTCCAGCTCTGTGCCCCTCCACCCTCCCTAGAACTAACTGCCTATCAACTTACACCACTGATCAGTCCATCAATCACCATGAACTCATCTCACTCCTCCCTCCTTCCTCTTTACACTGGGTATCTCTCCATTCTCAGTCCTGATGCAGGATCTTAATCTGAAATGCCGGCAGTTTCTTTTCTCCCGCAGATGCTGCTCGACTCACTAAGCCCCTCCAGCAGGTTGTTTATAGGCAAAGATAATGGTTCCTTAGTGAATTCCAGACATTCGCCCCCCATTGAGTGAAACGTTTATTTTTCATCCTCATTAACTCTCCAATCCTTACCCCAATCAACTTGAAGGTTAAGCCCTCCTGTTAACTGCTAAGGAGCCTTAAGAATGCTCAACTGTAATTAACATCTGTCCAGGGTATAGGCACAGCATATGCGTCTATATTTGTATTTTTTCACATGGGGTGGCACAGTAGCACAATGGTTCACACAATGCTTTACAGTACAGGTGATCCAGGTTCAATTGTTGCCACGGTCTGTAAGGAGGTTGTACATTCTCCCCGCACGTGGCTTTTCTCTGGGTATTCTGATTTTCCCTCACAGTCTCAAGGTGTACTGGTTGATAGGTCAACTGGTCATTGTAAATTGCCTCATGATCAGGCGCAGATTCAAATCAGGGGATTGCTGGGCAGCCTGGCTTGAAGGGCCTATTCCATGCTGTGCTTCAATAAATAAACAACATTTTGCTCTGTTCCCAAGGGTCCAACAGTGACTGAATCAATAATCCATGATCAATAACAAACGAGTGTTGTGATCCTGAAGGGATCTCTCACTCCTCTGCTGGTCTTGACAGGTAAAGAGTGGCTTTACTTGCTATATGTTCTTCTAAGCATCAAAACATACAGTGAAATGCATCAAATCAGTGAGGAATTAAGCTGGAGGCTAGCACAATTCCAGAGCCAGCACAGCAGACACACAGCTCACTAACCACAACTCTTTGGAATGTGGGAAGAGACTGGAGCACCCAGGGGACATCCATGTGGTCATGGGAGTATATAACTCCTTACAGTCAGTGGGAGGAATTGAACCCTGATTGCTGGGGTTGTAAAGCATTTTGATGCTACCGTAATGCACCATCATTTGGCAAGGCAGTACCTCTTCTTTCTTAGAGGGTTGTGCAGATTTGACATTTCATCAAAACTTTAACAAGTTTCCATAGATGCACAGCATACAGACTGGTTGTCTCATGGCCTGGTATAGAAATACCAATATCCAAGAACTAAGAGGTCTACAAAAAGTAGTGGATAGGACACAGTCTATTCCACCATTGAGCACACCTACAAGGACAGCTGCCACAAGAAAGCAGCATCTGTCATTAAGGATCCCTCATCATTCGGGCCTACAGGAAGGATGTACAGGAGTTTTAGGTCCCACACCACCAGATTCAGGAACATTTATTATCCTTCAACCATCAGGTTGGTTGAACCAGCATGGATAACTTTACTCACCCCAACACCGAACTGATTCCACAACCGATGGACTGACTCTCTTTCAAGGACTTGTCAACTCATGTTCGATCTCTTGCTCTCTTGGGCAAGGTTTATTCAATACGGTTTGTAGATTGAACTCTGCAATTCGTGTTATGGGTTTCCGGTTACTCCTTTTTTATTGCCATTTTGATCAGGGAGGACAGGTTCTGTGGCCTCTAGTCAGTGAACGACAATGCCAAATTGAACTGAACTGAACGTCCTTAAACTGTTTCAATGACTCTGTAGTTTGATGGTTTATATTCTGTGTTTTTCACTCATTTGCTGTCGTTTGCACAATCTGTTCTTTTATCCGAGTGCTGGGTGTTAGATTGTTTTTTTGAACGGGTTCTTTGTTTTGAGGCTGTCTGTGGCAACATTAATCAAGGCTGTATACTGCATACATACTTTGATAATAAATGTACTTTGAAATTTTATTACTTTTTTTTGTATTTCTGCCGTTTATCTTCTTTTGCACATTAATTATCAGTCTTTGTGTGTGGTTTTCATTGATACTACTGTACATCTTTGTTCTGCTATGGATGCCTGCAAGAAATTTAATCTCAGAGCAGTATATGATGACATACAAAGTTCATTTATATTAAAGTATATACACTATACAGGCAGCTACAAAACAAAGAAACTCAAAAGAACCTGTTAAAAAACAATAAATTTACTTTGAACTTTGAATCACTGAGAGATCCAAGCAGTAGTTTTAAGGCATATCAAATACAGGAAGTAGCAGGCAAACACAGACAATAGACAATGGGCAGTAGGTGAAGGAGTAGGCCATTTGGCACTTATAGCCAGCACTGTCATTCACTGTGGCTGATCATACACAATCAGTACCCCGTTCCTGCCTTCTCCACATATCCCTCAACCCCGCTATCTACAAGAGCTCTTTCTAACTCTCTCTTGAATGCATCCAGAGACTTGGCCTCCACTGCCTTCTGGGGCAGAGCATTCCACAAAACCACCACTCTCTGGGTGAAAAAGTTTTTCCGCATCTCTGTTCTAAATGGCCTACCCCTTATTCCTAGTTCTGGACTCACCCATCAGCAGGAACATGCTTCCTGCCTCCAGTGTGTCCAATCCCTTAATAATCTGATATGTTTCAATCAGATCCCCTCTCATCCTTCTAAATTCCAGTGCATACAAGCCCAGTCGCTTCGATCTTTCAATATATGACAGTCCTGCCATTCTGGGAATTAACCTTGTGAACCTATGCTGCACTCCCTCAATAGCAAGAATGTCCTTCCTCAAATTGCACACAATACTCCAGGTGGGGTCTCACCAGGGCCCTGTACAGCTGCAGAAGGACCTCTTTACTCCTATACTCAATTCCTCTTGTTATAAAGGCCAACATGCCATTAGCTTTCTTCGCTGCCTGCTGTACCTGCATGCTTGCTTTCATTGACTGATGTACAAGAATACCTAGATCTCGTTGTACTTCCCCTTTTCCTAACTTGACTCCATTTAGTTAGTCATCTGCCTTCCTGTTCTTGCCACCAAAGTGGATAACTTCACATTTATCCACATTAAACTGCATCTGCCATACATTTGCCCACTCACCCAACCTGTCCAAGTCACCCTGCATTCTCATAACATCCTCCTGACATTTCACACTGCCACCCAGCTTTGTGTCATCAGCAAATTTGCTAATGTTACTTTTAATCCCTTCATCTAAATCATTAATGTATATTGTAAACAGCTGCGGTCCCAGCACCGAACCTTGTGGTACCCCACTGGTCACAGCCTGCCATTCAGAAAGGGACCCATTAATCACTGCTCTTTGTTTCCTGTCAGCCAGCCAATTTTCAATCCATGTCAGTACTCTGCCCCCAATACCATGTGCCCTAATTTTGCCCACTAATCTCCTATGTGGGACTTTGTCAAAAGCTTTCTGGAAGTCCAGGTACACTACATCCACTGGCTCTCCCTTGTCCATTTTCATAGTTACATCCTCAAAAAACTCCATAAGATTAGTCAAACGTGATTTTCCCTTCATAAATCCATGCTGACTTGGACTGATCCTTCTACTGCTATCCAAATGTGTCGTAATTTCCTCTTTTATAATTGACTCCAGCATCTTTCCCACCACTGATGTCAGGCTAACCGGTCTATAATTCCCTGTTTTCTCTCTCCCTCGTGAAAAATGGGACAACATTAGCCACTCTCCAATCAGCAGGAACTGTTCCTGAATCTATAGAACATTGGAAAATGGTTACCAATGCGTCCACGATTTCCAGAGCCACCTCTTTAAATACCCTGGGATGCAGACCATCAGGTCCCAGGGACCTATCAGCCTTCAGACTCAACAGCCTATCCAACACCGTTTCTTGCCTAATATAAATTTCCTTCAGTTCATCATTTACCCTAGTTCCTTTGGCCACTATTACATCTGGGAGATTGTTTGTGTCTTCCCTAGTAAAGACAGATCCAAAGTACCTGTTCAACTCGTCTGCCATTTCCTTGTTCCCCATAATAAATTCACCCATTTCTGTCTTCAATGGCCCAGTTTTGGTCCAAACTATTTTTTTGCTATTCACATACCTAAAGAAGCTTTCACTATCCTCCTTTATATTCTTGGCTAGTTTACCTTCGTACCTCATTTTCTCTCCGCGTATTGCCTTTTTTGTTATCTTCTGTTGCTCTTTAAAAGCTTCCCAGTCCTCCGGCTTCCCGCTCATCTTTGCTATGTTATAGGTCTTCTCTTTTATTTTTTATACTATCCTTTACTTCCCTCGTCAGCCACGGCCGCCCCTTACTCCCCTTAGGATCTTTCTTCCTCTTTGGAATGAACCGATCCCGCACCTCCTGCATTATTCCCAGAAATACCTGCCATTGTTGTTCCACTGTCTTCCCTGCTAGGGTATTGTTCCATTGAACTTTGGCCAGCTCCTCCCTCATAGCTCCATAGTTACCTTTGTTCAACTGTAATATTGACACATCCGATTTTCCCTTCTCCTTCTCAAATTGTAGGTTAAAACATATCATATTATGGTCACTACCTCCTAATGGTCCGTTTACCTTGAGATCCCCGATCAAATCCGGTTCATTAACAAATCAAAGGACTGATAAATCCGTCAAAACATCCCACCGACACATTCACAAGGTTACCAATGAGCATATGCATTGTTCTACAAACAATGAATTGTTCATAGAAGCCATGGAAAAGTTGAATAAGACATACAAATGAAAGGACATGAAATCTAGCATTCACACAACAGTTTATTAATTTGGTTTCAACTCGTTGCTGCTTGCCTATCTTATCAATCTGGCAATTTGCATTTCACTTGAGAAACACCTCTTTCTCTGATGTTAAAAGATCTTATTTTAAAGGAATAAACTCTTCTCAGGCTTCCTGCCAGGTAAAGGTATCGATTATAACCCAAGAAGAGTTTATACATCATATATGCCAGGAAAGCGTAAGATCCATATTCATCTTATTTCAAAGTAAATTTATAATCAAAGTATGCATATGTTACCATGTATGTGATCTTGAGATTCAGTTTCCTGCAGACGTTCACAAGAAAACTAAAGAAATACTGTATAACCTATAAAAACAACATAAATCATAGAAACATAGAAAATAGGTGCAGGAGTAGGCCATTCAGCTGATCATCCAACTCAGAACCTTGTACCTGCTTTCTCTCCATACCCCCTGATCCCTTTAGCCACAAGGGCCATATCTAACTTCCTCTTAAATATAGTCAATGAACCGGCCTCAACTGTTTCCTGTGGCAGAGAATTCCACAGACTCACCACTCCCTGTGTGAAGAAGTTTTTCCTCATCTCAGTCCTAAAAGGCTTCCCCTTCATCCTTAAACTGTGACCCCTCGTTCTGGACTTCCCCAACATCGGAAACAATCTTCCTGCAATTAGCCTGTCCAATCCCTTCAGAATTTTATACATTTCAATAAGATCCCCCCTCAATCTTCTAAATTCCAGTGAGTATAAGCCTAGTCGATCCAGTCTTTCTTCATATGAAAGTCCTGCCATCCCAGGAATCAATCTGGTGAACCTTCTCTGTACTCCCTCTATGGCAAGAATGTCTTTCCTCAGATTAGGGGACCAAAACTACACACAATATTCTAGGTGCGGTCTCACAAAGGCCTTGTACAACTGCAGTAGAACCTCCCTGCTCCTGTACTCAAATCCTTTTGCTATGAATGCCAACATACCATTTGCCTTTTTCACCGCCTGCTGTACCTGCATGCCCACCTTCGATGACTGGTGTACAATGACACCCAGGTCTTGTTGTACCTCCCCTTTTCCTAATCGGCCACAGTTCAGATAATAATCTGTTTTCCTGTTCTTGCAACCAAAGTGGATAACCTCACATTTATCCCCATTAAATTGCATCTGCCATGAATTTACCCACTCACCTAACCTATCCAAGTCACCCTGCATCCTCTTAGCATCCTCCTCACAGCTAACACCGCCGCCCAGCTTCGTGTCATCTGCAAACTTGGAGATGCTGCATTTAATTCCCTTGATTAATTCATTAATATATATTGTAAACAACTGGGGCCCCGGCACTGAGCCTTGCGGTACCCCACTAGTCACTGCCTGCCATTCTGAAAAGGTCCCGTTTACTCCCACTCTTTGCTTCCTGTCTGCCAACAAATTCTCTATCCACATCAATAACATACCCCCAATACAGTGTGCTTTAAGTTTGCACACTAATCTTCTGTGTGGGACCTTGTCAAAAGCCTTTTTGTAAACGATTGACAAAAAACAATGTGCAAATGAAGACAAACTGAGCAAATATAAAAAAGTAATAATGAAAATATGAGTTGTAAAAGTGTCGTTGATAGTGAGTGTGTAAGTCACAGAATCAGTTCAGAGTTGTGGTGAATTAACCTCTGGTTCACAAGCCTGATAGAGTAATAACTGTTCTTGAACCTGGAGGTGAGGGACTGAAGTACTTCCTGCCCAGTGGTAGTGGTGAAAAGATGGCATGGCCTGGATGATGGGGGTCTTCGATGACGGAGTCTGCTTTCTTGTGGCAACACTCCATATAAGCGTATTCAATGGTGGTGATGGCTAAGCCTGCAATGGACTGCCACTTTTTGTAGTCTTATTTATTCTTGGACATTAGATTTCTGAATGGTCCCCTAAACCCATGAACACTACCTCATTATTCATCCTCTGCTCAACTTAATTATTTTTGTAATTTTGTTTGTTGTTATGTGCCATGTTGTACGACGTGGATGGATGATCACGGTGACCGTGGTTGCCCTTAGCAAATTCTTCTACAGAATGGTTTGCCATTACCACCTTCTGGGCAGCACCTTTAAAAAATAGGTGACCCCAGCCATTATCAATACTCATCAGTGATCATCTGCCTGGCATCAATGGTCACATAACCAGGACTTGTGAGGTGTACCATCTGCTCCTACTACCATCCACCATCTGCTCCCATGGCTTCACATGACCTTGAGTGGGGGAGCTAAGCAGATGCTACACCATGCCCAAGGGTGACCTGCAGGCTAGTGGAGAGAAGGAGTGTTTTATGCCTCCTTTGGTAGAGACGTATCTCCACCCAGCCACCCAATTTTTGAAATATACACTAATTTTTATGTCTTTCAGAGAACAGCTGCCCCAAAACAACAAATTTCATGGCGTATGCCAGTGATAATAAATCTCATTCTGATTCTGAGTTCCAATATTGAAGAATTAATTATGGAAATACTTAGCAGATCAGTCAGGATCTGAGAAGACAGAAGAAAAGATAACACTTCCGGTTGATGATATTTAATTTGTAGTTCAGCATCAACTACATTGTGCCTCAATGTTATTTGTACTGGCTTATCATTGTCACACGTACCAAGATACAGTGAAGAGCCTGCCTTGCACACTGTCCATACAGATCAGATCATTACACAGTGTATTGAGCTAGAATAAGGTAAAACAATGACAATGCAGAATAAAGGGTAAAATCCACCAAAAAGTGCAGTATAGTTATTAGGTTCTGGAAACAATTAAGGCAAAAGAGTAATTTAGCAAAGATAAAGTGCCGATGAACTAGGATTTGTGATTCTTTTGAGTAAAGTTCTTCCCAAGAACTCAAGGGTCTTAGCCTGACACGTTGACTGCTCATTCCTTTCCACAGATGCTGCCTGACCTGCTGAGTTACCCCAGCATTTTGTGTGCATTGCTTTGAATTTCCAGCATCTGCAGAATCTTGTGTTTACTCACCAAAAACACTTTAACGAAGTACAAGACTATAGAGATTTGTTCCCCCCTACCTAGAATATCCAATGATTAAGTGCCAACCGTTCTATTTATCAAAAGAGTTCTTCTCTGTGATCCTAATCACAGTTTATATACCACCAAAGGACAACAGTTATCAGGCACTTGAGATATTGAATGCTGCCATCATCCAACAAGAAACAGTCCACCCCAAAGCATTTAATTCATAGTCAGGGGCTTGTTTGAAGAAATCTTTGCCCAGTTATCATCAGCATATAACCTGCAGAACCAGGAGTGCCAACACATTTGACCACTGCTATACTATGACTAGATCACACTTCAGTAAATCTGATCACTTGGTTGTCCTGCTCTTACCTGCATACAGGCAAAGTCTAAACAGCAAGGCTCCAGAGACAGGGACAACAAAGAGGTGGTCACGGAAGGCAGAAGATCAGCTGCCGGATTGCTACGAGTCGGTGGACTGGGACGTGCTCAAGGACACAGAGGATCTATCCAAGTACACCAAAGTTGACACGGGCTTCATTAAAGCAGTCATAATGAGTGCGCCACCAAAAAATCATTCAGAGTCTTCCCCAGTCAGAAGCACACTCAGCATGAAATCAGCAAACTGCCGAGGGCCAGATCAGTGGCATTCGGGTCTGGAGGATGATACAAGAGGGCCTGGTATGATCGTCGGAAAGCCATCTCACAGGTGCAGTGGCAATTCCAGACTACACTTGAATCACTGAAGGATAGTCGATAGCTGTGGTAGGGTTTGACTGCTATTACAAAGAAAAACTAAGCAACATGGTTGACAACAGGGTTTCACCCCCAGTTGATCTCAACACCTTCTATGCTCACTTTGACTGTAAAAACATGGAGGAACTCTCAGAGCCGCCGATGACCCTGTGATTTCACTCTGAGGCCAACGTGAGAGCATCCTTCAGGTAGGTGAACCCACAGAGAGCACCCAGCACCAATGGTGTACCTGGCTAAGAACTAAAAACCTGCACTGATCACCTGGCTGGAGTGTTCACTGATAGATTTAAACTCTCACTTCAGCAGTCTGAGGTACCCACTTACTTCAAGCAGGCTTCAATTATACTGGTGCCTAAGAAAAAAGTAGTAACCTGTCCCAATGACTATCATCCAGTAACACTTATAATCACTGTGATGAAGTGTTTTGAGATGCTGGTAATGAAACATATCAACTACTGCCTGAGAAGCAACTTGGATCTGCTCCAGTTTGTCTACCAGTGCAACAGGACTACACAGACACCATTTGATTGGCTCTTCACTCAATCCTGGAACATGTGGACATCAAAAATACATACATCATGATGTTCCTTATCAATCCTCTCGAAACTAAGACAATGGCCTCATTACCTTACTGTTCAATTGTACCCTCAATTTCCTCACTTCCAGATGCCAAGCAGTTCAGATTGGCAACAGCATCTCAAAATTCAAAGTTCAAAGTAAAATTTATTATCAGAGCACATACAAATCACCGCATCACCTGAGATTCTTTCTTTGTGGGCATACTTAGCAAATCTATAGAACAGTAACTGCAAATTGTAAACATTAGGAACTGTTAATCCCATCTTTTGTATGTATGGGAGCCAAATTTTCAAAAATATATCATATTCATTTCTTAGATTATATGTAATTTTTTCAAGTGGAATACAACTATGTATTTCATTATTCCAATGATCCATAGTTAAATATAAATCAGATTTCCAAGTAACTGCAATAACTTTTTTGGCTACTGCCAATGCAATTTTTATATATTTTTTCTGATACTTATTCAATTTAAGTTTTGGTATTGTCCCTTCAATGTCTCCTAATAAAAATAATACTGGAATATGTGGGAGTTGTACTCCAGTAATTTGTTCCAATAAAAGTCTTAGATTTATCCAAAATGGTTGAATTTTAAAACAAGACCAAGTAGAATGTAAAAAAGTACCAATTTCTTGATTACATCGAAAACATTGGTCAGACATATTTGAATTTAATCTATTTATTTTCTGTGGTGTTATATATAATTGATGTAAAAATTATATTGTATTAATCTAAGTCGACCATTTATTGTATTTCTCATACTATCAGAACATAATCTTGACCAGTTTTCTTCATCAATTTTAACATTCAAATCAAATTCCCATTTTTGTCTTGATTTATGAATTCCTGATTTAATTGTCTGTTTTTGAATCAAATTATAAATACAAGATGTAAATTTTTTAATTTTTCCTTCTCGAATTAATATTTCTATTTCACTAGATTTTGGCATCAACATTGTTTGACCCAGCTTTATTCTATTGTTTCTTAGACTTACTGTGAATGCCCACAAGAAAATGAATCTCAGGGTTGTATATGTAAGGGGGGTTTCTTATTGGTGTAAAGGGGTTTCATTTTTCTTTGTTACTGTGTATGTTAATCAAAATGGCTTCTTTGTTTTGTAAAAAGTAGGAATGCTTCTTTGTTATGATAAGTGCTTTCTCTCGGTGTTTGGGTTTAGAGTTGCTGATAACAGGGATTGTATTCATTTGTTAACCAATTGGGATTAATGTTATTCTCTCTTCTGGGTCTGTAAACTATTATTGGCGTGCTTTTGGGGAGTTGGCGTGAGGGGGTGAGAGAGAGAGGATGCAATGCTGTAAGCTGGGTGACGGAACGGACCCCGAGCGGGGGGTCCGAGGCCAGGATTTTCGGCAAGGGGAGGAGACAATGATAGATGTGCCGGGGGTGCTTGGTTGATCACTTCATGTGGTCCTGAGCTACGAATCGAGGCGGTCTGAGGGGATCGAATGGTGCCCATAAGACTTTGTTAATTGAGCTCCAACAGTTGTGCACAAAGTGGTTTGGACTTTGATAAGTTTTGGCACCTTTTCTTTATTTTCTTTTCCTTCATATATACTGTATCATTATTAATCACTTAGTCCTAGTAAGATCTATAAAGTGTAATCATTTAATCGCATATGGTGTACTGTCTGTTATTTGGCGGGGTGGGGACATCACACAGCATCCACACAAGCTGGCTACCCAGTCTGGCAGGGCTGAAGGCTCCTCCCCCAGACAGAAGTGAGCTGAGTGAGCCTGAGGCATGCCAAGGGGCTACGTTGTGGGGTGTTCTGTCCGGGATTGCATTCTGTGGAATTCTGTGCGATCGCCCTCTTTAAATTATGCAGGCTGCGGGGAAGGAATGCTGGTGTGCGATTCCTGGTTATCACTGCATGCGTGTTGGGGGGAGTGCCAGGGGGATCTGTCAAGGAGATCAGCTCCTCCCTCTGTTGTTCAGTTGATCTGAGAGGTGTCGGGAAACTCAGAGGAGGCCCAGTGGGGGAACGGCTTGGGGTCTCTGGGGAAGCACGTTCCCAGCAAAGTGCCAAGGAAGTCCTGAAAGGAACAGACCCTATTCCTGAAGGCTTAGAGGGACCACGCACTCGGGTGTCGTTACGGATGGTTGGAAGCCATGCTAAAGCTATCTTCAACACCGGGGCATAAGTCAAATTGCTGTACAGTTTGTTTTACAACTGGTATTTGAAGCATTTACCCTTGACAACATTGAGGGCACTGGAGATTTGGGGTACCAGTGCCGGTGATTATCCAGATGACAGTTATTGGTCAGTGAAAATGGAGTTCTTAGAAGCCAATGTGGGGGTGCCTGAGGTTTGTGAATCATTTATGCTGATGCGTCCAGACACTGTTGAGATGGGCAGTGTTTTGATTCTGGAGGAGATCAACACCCCGCTGGTCGATGCACCCAGAGTTTCAAGCTGCTTGTGCGGATGTGTGTAGCAGCATTGGGCCGGTACAGAATTCAAACGAGAGCCCGTGGTGGTACGGTCTAGGGGAAGTATCTAAGGGTGAAATCCTCTTAGTGGACACTCAGAAACACCACGAGGGAGGGGAGTGGACCGCTGAAGACACCTCGGTGAGAGAGAGTTCACGGCGACTGGCCCTTGCAGCTGTGAAAGACGTAGGCAGCGTGTATGTGGATTATAGTACTTTGAAGAGGCACACTATCAATAACCAGAACACGCCCCTGAGGGCCGAAAAGGCGATGACCTGTCTGAGTGGTGCAAAGTGGTTTAAGGTGCTGGATCTGAGGAGTGGATGTTGCCAAATCACAATGAGTGAGGCCGACAAGGAGAAGACTGCCGCTATAGGTCCCCTAGGATTCTTCCAGTCCGAAAAGATGCCACAGGGCATATCCAGAGCCCTTGCAACCTTCCCGGTGGGCATGTGGAAGACCATGGGGGATGTGGAGGTGTCTGGAGTTTTGGCGTATGTGGATGACCTCCTGGTATTTGGATCTGCCTCGGAAGGATCTGAAGCGAGACTGTTGCAGGAGCGGCTGAGAACTAAACAGCTAAAGCTTTCTCTGGACACGTGCCAGGTCTGGCACAGGTCGCAGCTCGTGAGTGACTGTCTCTACAGGATCAAGTTTGAAGTGACGACGGAGAGACCAAATTCGCCGCAGAGACTGGCGAAAGTGATCTGGAACCAGTTGGAAGACTTACAAGTTGGGGAAGACAAAGAAAGTTATCTAGCTAAGAGTAACAGCAAACCGAGAGCCTGCAGAGGGGAGTTTGCGGAAGTGAAGCAATTGCAGACAGATCTCAGAAGAGGGTAGCAGAAGCTTGAAGGGAACCTGAAGATGACCATCGACAGTCCAGGTTAAGTGGAATACCTGAAAGTTGACCTGGAAGAAAAGGCTGGAGATAAGTTCAGTGAACTTATCTCTGGAGGCTGACCTATCTTTATCTGCTGCTTTTCAGGTCAGGGTGCAAGAAGCTGGTGGAGCAGCTGCGTTCCAAATGGAGATGAGCATAAAGCGTGAGTCAGCACTGCTGGGAAGGTGGCAAGAGTTGGAGGAGCCAGAGGAGAAGCTGACGTCTCGATTGCAGGAGGCTGAAGAGGCTGCAGGAGCAGTCCAGGCTGAGTGCTTCCGTCTGGAGAAAATCAAACAGCAGCCACCGATCGCAGAAATGAGGAAGAATACGGATTCGAAGGTTGATGTGCTGGATGGGCGGTACATGCTGCCTTTTGCTAACTTTCCCTTGATTGAGGAAAAGACCTTTGGCCCTTCTCCCAGTGAGTCAGATGTAGTGGGGAGGGCTAGCTGTGGGCAGCCTGGGTTACAGCAGGACCCGGTCACTGGACAGGGGGGCTTCAAGTTGCAGTGAGATATTGAGAGAGGTGGTAGCAAGCAGACCCGAGGTATCCCTGGTTGTGTCCGAGCCTGAAGGGTGTAGTTGAGGGGGTACAGAGGTCTTGGAGGGTTAGGAAACTCCCAGATAAGTTGTCCTATGTAGCGCCTGAGGAACAGGGCATGAGGTCTACTGTTTGGGGAGCAATGTCGCTGTTTGTGCCTGGGTTAGGATGTGTGTTGGCAGGAAGGGTTGGCAAGTTATTTAGCAGTCATGAGGACATGACTAAATTTGGTGGGGGGAGAGTGTAAGGGAGGGGTTTCTTATTGGTGTAAGGGGTTTTTTTTTCTCTTTGTTACTGCATATGTTAATCAAAATGGCTTCTTTGCTTTGTTAAAAGTAGGAATGCTACTTTCAAGTGCTTTCTCTCACAGTTTGTTTGGGTTTAGAGTTGCTGATAACGAGAATTGTATTCATTTGTTAAACAATTGGCATTAATGTTATTCTCTCTTCTGGGTCTGTAAACTATTATTGGCGGGCTTTTGGGGAGTTGGCGCGAGGGGGAGAGAGAGAGAGGATGCAATGCTGTAAGCTGGGCGACAGAATGGACCCCGAGCGGGGGTCCGAGGCTAGGATTTTCGGCAAGGAGAGGAGACGGTGACGAGGGTGCTTGGTTGATCAGTTCGGGTGGTCCTGAGCTACGAATCGAGGAGGTCTGAGGGGATCGAATGGTGGCCAGAAGACTTCATTAATTGAGCTCCAACGGTTTTGCATGAAGTGGTTTGGACTTTGATAAGTTTGGCGCCTTTTCGTTATTTTCTTTTCCTTCATATATAATGTATCGTTATTAATCACTTAGTCCTAGTAAGATCTCTAAAGTGTAATCATTTAATCGCATATGATGCACTGTCTGTCATTTGGCGTGTTGGGGACATCACACAGCATCCACACAAGCTGATTACCCAGTCTGGCGGGGCCGAAGGCTGCTCCTCCTAGACGGAAGTGAGCTGAGCGAGCCTGAGGCGAGCCAGGGGGTGCTACATACATGTTGGCATATCTGCCCTTTGATAATAAATCTACTTTGAACTTTGAACCGCACTGTGGAATAACCTGTATCTTAAGTATTGCAATGAGGCAAAAAGGCCGTTCACCACCACCTCAACAGCAATTAGGGATCATCAATTAAATGCTGGCTTAGATCGCAAAGCCCACCTCCTTAAATGAATATGAATATATAAAATTAAAAATTAGATATTATATATAATTACATAATATATAATTATAATGCTCCATATTGTATATGTAAAGGGGGTTTCTTTTTTTGTTACTGTTGGGAAAGGGTTTCCTTTTGTTAACTAGCAGGAATGCTAATTTACTGATAACGAGAATGGTATTCCTTTGTAAACCAAATGGGGATTAATGTTCTTTCTTCTGAGTCTGTAAGCTTTTGTTGACGGGCTTCTGGAGAGAGATCGGCGCGAGGGGGTCGAGAGAGAGGACACAATGCTCTAAGCTGGGTGAGGATCGGACCCCAAAGGGGGGTCCGAGGCCGGGAGATTCTCCGGGGGGGGGGGGGATGAAGCTAGATGTGCTTGGTTGACCACTCGGAGGGTCCTGAGCTGTTTGGAGAGTTGAGGAGTTCGGAGGGTCCTGAGCTGCGAGTCGAGGAGTTCGGAGGGTCCTGAGCTGCGAGTCGAGGAGTTCGGAGGGGATCGAATGGTGGCCAGAAGACTTCAGTAATTGAGCTCCAACGGTTGTGCACGAAGTGGTTTGGACTTTGATAAGTTTGGCGCCTTTTTTTTAATTTTCTCTTCATATATACTGTATCGTTATTAATCACTTAGTTATAGTAACCTTTATAAATTGTACTCATTTAATCGCTTATGGTGTACTGTCTGTTTTTGGGCGAGGCGGGGACATCACACAGCATCCACACCAGCTGATTACCCAGTTTGGCGGGGCCGAAGGCTGCTCCCCCTAGACAAGAACGAGCTGAGGGAGCCTGAGGCGACCCAGGGAGTTACATATATATAAAACACATAACATATATTTTACATTCATTGTCCACTATATTAGTTATACCTGTACACCTGCTTGTTAATGCAAATATCTAATCAGCCAATCATGTGGCAGCCAATGAATGGATAAAAGCATGCAGACGTGGTCAAGAGGTTCAGATGTTGTTCAGACCAAACATCAGAACGGGGAAGAAATGAGATCTAAGTGACTTTGACCGTGGAATGATTGTCGGTGCCAGATGAGTGGCTTGCGTATCTCAGAAACCGCTGATCTCCTGGGATCCTCATGCATAACAGACCTAGTGTTTACAGAGAATGGTGCCAAAAACAGAAAAACATCCAGTGAACAATGAGAGAGGCCGGGGGGGAAATGGCCAGACTGGCTCAAGCTGACAGGACACCAATAACCCAAGTAACTCCAATAACCACATGTTACCACAGTGATGTGCACTGAATGCACAAGACATCGAACCTTGGAGTGGATGGGCTAAAGCAGCAGAACTCTACAAACATACATTCTGTGGTCTCTTTATTAGGTACAGGAGACAGCAATTGAGTGTTTTCTATGGATACTGGAAACTTAAAGCAAAACAGACAAAATGCTTGAGGAACTCAGCAGGTCAGGCAGCATCTATGGTGGAGATTAAACAGTCAATATTTCCAACTGAGAACACTTTCTGTGACATCTTATTGAATGTCTTTTGGAAATCCAAATAAACCACACCTGATTTCCTTTTTCTTGAAGCACTCTGAGATGTTAAACACAATTTAATTCCTTAAAACCATCTGGATTACTCTTGACTGCATTAACATTTGCTGACCATGCTGCCTCTTTAATAACAGATTCCTGGTTTGCTAATGACATTTGTTGAGCAGTCATAAAAACCACATCATGCTGAGATTATCAATTAAACAGTCTCTCTTTTAACATCAATGCCTTGCATAAAGCCTTAGATCTCAAAGTCAGGCATATGAAACCTTTCAAGAATTGTTCCACCACCAATTGCAGCCTTCTATTTTATACGCAGCAAAGATTTTCTGTTGAAGTATCCTACACAATGTTCCCTCTAAGCAGTCTGGGTGTGCAGCTGTGTGATAACGCACGTAGTCTTTGTTTTAAGTAGCTGGAATTGGACACAGCCGGAAAATACTTCAGAAATGTGAAAGAGTTTGTTTGTCGTACTGAACTTCACTGTAACGTACAATTAATAAATGAAATAAAAATACGTGATTTTTAAAATTTTTCATTTTAAATATTCATAGAATGCATATTACAAAAAAAAATGTAAAGTGCCACATAAACAGGCCATGTAAAAATTTCCTGCTTAGAGGAATGGTTGATTCATTCAGCTGTAAAAGAAAATTGGAGGGAATGTTGATCCTACACCTCACAATTGCAGCAGTCATACTCAGGGTAAGGAGAAATCAGGTAGCATAGCAGTTAGAGCAATGCTTTAAAGTGCCAGCTGTAAGATTGGGGTTCGATTTCCACCGCTGCCTTAAGGAGTTTGTATGTTCTCCCCATTACTACGTGGGTTTCCTCCAGGTGCTTCAGTTTCTTTCCACACATCAAAAATGTATAATTGTAGTTAGTTAAGTTGTGGGCATGCTATGTTGCCACTTGAAGCATGGTGATGCTTGTAGTCTTCCCCCTGCACAATCCTCGCCGATTTGATTTGACGCAGAACAATTTATTTCACCATATCTTTTGATGTACATTTAACAAATAAATAAAGCTAATCATTGGCATAGGTGTTGTGGACAGTTAAGGCCACTCATGCAGCAGATCATCATATCCCCTCTTTCCTCTGCCTTTTCTGCCACCTTTTATAGGAGTTCCATCGCTGCCATGGCAGATTGCTGTTAAGGAATTGGAACTGGAATTGGTTTATTCCGATATGGTCTGACATCACTTCTGTCAGCTTGAACCAGAGGAATCTGTAAACTCCCAAATGTATTCTCTGGCAGAGAGTTCAGTTCCAAAGCAAACCACCTATTTGCTTGTGCATGTGTATATATGCTGTGTGTGTGCGTGCGTGCATGCACGCCCGTGCACAGAACTGTACAAAAGTCTTCAATGCATATATATAACTAGGGTGCCTAAGACTTTTGCACAGGACTGTAGTAATTTTATGAATTGCACTGTACTGCCACCACTAAAAAAAAATTCATGACATGTGAGTGCGAATAAACCCGATTCTGATTATGGGTCTCTATTGTGGACTGAGAGTGGGAAGAGGACAGGGAGAGGGGAATCATGGCTGGGAAAAGGGGAATGGAGAGGGAAGGGAGCAGGAAGCATCAGAGAGATCATTCTGCAATGATCAATAAATCAATTGTTTGGAAACAACAGACAATAGGTGCAGGAGTAGGCCATTCGGCCCTACTAGCCAGCACCGCCATTCACTGTGATCATGGCTGATCATACACAATCAGTACCCTGGTCCTGCCCTCTCCCAATATCCCTTGACCCTGCTATCTATAAGAGCTCTACCCAACTCTCTCTTGAATGCATCCAGAGACTTGGCCTCCACTGCCTTCTGGGGCAGAGCATTCCACATATCCACCACTCTCTGGGTGAAAAAGTTTCTCTGCATCTCAGTTCTAAATGGCCTACCCCTTATCCTTAAACTGTGGCCTCTAGTTCTGGACTCACCCATCAGCGGGAACATGCTTCCTGCCTCCAGCGTGTCCAATCCCTTAATAATCTTCTATGTCTCAATCAGATCCCCTGTCATCCTTCTAAATTCCAGTGTATACAAGCCCAGTCGCTCCAATCTTTCAACATACGAGTCCCGCCATTCCGGGAATTAACCTTGTGAACCTACGCTGCACTCCCTCAATAGTAAGAATTTGGAGACCAAAACTGCACACAATACTCCAGGTGGGGTCCCACCAGGGCCCTGTACAGCTGCAGAAGGACCTCTTTACTCCTATACTCAATTCCACTTATAACAAATTACCTAGCCTGGTGTCTCAGGGCTGGGTGCGTCTGCATCCACGCCACGTCCCACTACATTCCTGGCACTCCTTCTCTGCCCCCTGTCCCATACCCTGCCCCCACCCCTATGTACCTGTTTCTCCATATCTGCAATGTGTGGATTTCTTTGCTATTGAATGCTGGTGTAATTGTGTGTACTGTATGCCACCCTGTATGTACAAGTGTGAACAGGCGTATAAATGCTTTTGTATGTGTTTAAATTTTAGTACACATGCCTTTTCACATGTATGGGTGTGTCTATTTGTTAAAGTGTGCAGGTCAGAGGCAGTGAGAAAGGACCTCAGAGCAGCAAGATGACTTCTGCAAATTAGAAGCACCCCATCACTTTATTCTTCTTCTTCTTAAGCCGATCACCCCCTACTGGGGCAAAGGCCATTGAAGGTATCTCACTAGATCCTCTGTCCTGGACCAGTCTTTCAATTTTTCCCCAGGAGACCTCTGGAAGTTCTGTTGGAGTTCCTGCAGCGTTAGCTTTTCATGCGATGGGAATCCTCCACCTTTCAGAGCTGGGCTTGGGGCTGTCCATGTTCATGTTCACCTCACCCCAATCCAAATTCCACCAAGAACAAAGGTGTATGAACACAGGAACATATCGGTTCCATGTTACTGGAACCAAGTCCCAAACCTTCCCTCCCAGAAAGCTGAAGGGGTACATTCCCTAACAACCCCGAGAGGCTCAACACCACACTGAGAAATCATGCACGTAGACATGGAGAAACACTCACTCTCATACGAGCGCGCGCACCCTACAGACAAGCGGACAGGCTTATGTGGGGGCACATACGCACAACACACAAGCGGACAGGCTCATGTGGGGGTACACACGCACACTACACACAAGCGGACAGGCTCATGTGGATGCACACACACACACTACACACAAGCGGACATGCTCATGTGGGGGTGCACACACTACACACAAGCGGACACGCTCATGTGGGGGCACATATCCACAACACACAAGTGGACAGGCTCATGTGGAGGCAAACACACACACTACACACAAGCGGACAGGCTCATAAGGGGGCACACACACACACTACACACAAGCGGACAGGCTCATCAGGGGGCACACACACACACTACACACAAGCGGACATGCTCATGTGGGGGCACACACACACACACTACACACAAGCGGACAGGCTCATGTGGATGCACACACACACACTACACACAAGCGGACATGCTCATGTGGGGGCACATATGCACAACACACAAGTGGACAGGCTCATGTGGAGGCAAACACACACACTACACACAAGCGGACAGGCTCATGAGGGGGCACACACACACACTACACACAAGCGGACAGGCTCATCAGGGGGCACACACACACACTACACACAAGCGGACATGCTCATGTGGGGGCACACACACACACTACACACAAGCGGACAGGCTCATGTGGGGGCACACACACACTACACACAAGTGAACAGGCTCATGTGGGGGCACACACACTACACACAAGCGGACATGCTCATGTGTGGGCACACACACATACAAACCACAAGCGGACAGGCTCATGTGCGCGCACACACACACACAACCCACAAGCGGACAGGCTCATGTGGGGGCACACACACTACACACAAGCGGACATGCTCATGTGGGGGCACACACACTACACACAAGCGGACAGGCTCATGTGCGCGCACACACACACACTACCCACAAACGGACAGGCTCATGTGGGGGCACACACACACACTACACACAAGCGGACAGGCTCATGTGGGGGCACACACACACACTACACACAAACGGACAGGCTCATGTGGGGGCACACACACACACTACACACAAGCGGACAGGCTCATGTGCGCGCACACACACACACTACCCACAAGCGGACAGGCTCATGTGGGGGTGTACACACTACACACAAGCGGACGTGCTCATGTGGGGGCACACACACTACACACAAGCGTACAAGCTCATGTGCGTGCACACACACACACTATACACAAGCGTACAGGCTCATGTGGGGGCACACACACACACTACACACAAGCGGACAGGCTCATGTGGGGGCACACACACTACACACAAGCGGACATGCTCATGTGGGGGCACACACACTACACACAAGCGGACAGGCTCATGTGCGCGCACACACACACACTACCCACAAGCGGACAGGCTCATGTGGGGGTGTACACACTACACACAAGCGGACGTGCTCATGTGGGGGCACACACACTACACACAAGCGGACAAGCTCATGTGCGCGCACACAGACACACTATACACAAGCGTACAGGCTCATGTGGGGGCACACAGACACACTACACACAAGCGGACAGGCTCATGTGGGGGCACACACACTACACACAAGCGGACAAGCTCATGTGCGCGCACACTGACACACTATACACAAGCGTACAGGCTCATGTGGGGGCACACACACACACTACCCACAAACGGACAGGCTCATGTGGGGGCACACACACACACTACACACAAGCGGACAGGCTCATGTGCGCGCACACACACACACTACCCACAAATGGACAGGCTCATGTGGGGGCACACACACACACCACACAAGCGGACAGGCTCATGTGGGGGCACACACACACACTACACACAAACGGACAGGCTCATGTGGGGGCACACACACACACTACACACAAGCGGACAGGCTCATGTGCGCGCACACACACACACTACCCACAAGCGGACAGGCTCATGTGGGGGTGTACACACTACACACAAGCGGACGTGCTCATGTGGGGGCACACACACTACACACAAGCGTACAAGCTCATGTGCGCGCACACACACACACTATACACAAGCGTACAGGCTCATGTGGGGGCACACACACACACTACACACAAGCGGACAGGCTCATGTGGGGGCACACACACTACACACAAGCGGACATGCTCATGTGGGGGCACACACACTACACACAAGCGGACAGGCTCATGTGCGCGCACACACACACACTACCCACAAGCGGACAGGCTCATGTGGGGGTGTACACACTACACACAAGCGGACGTGCTCATGTGGGGGCACACACACTACACACAAGCGGACAAGCTCATGTGCGCGCACACAGACACACTATACACAAGCGTACAGGCTCATGTGGGGGCACACTGACACACTACACACAAGCGGACAGGCTCATGTGGGGGCACACACACTACACACAAGCGGACAAGCTCATGTGCGCGCACACTGACACACTATACACAAGCGTACAGGCTCATGTGGGGGCACACAGACACACTACCCACAAGCGGACAGGCTCATGTGGGGGTGTACACACAACACACAAGCGGACAGGCTAATGTGGGGGCACACACACACACACACAGACACACACTACACACAAGCGGACAGGCTGATGTGGGGGCACACACACACACACGCTACACACTAGCGGACAGGCTCATGTGGGTGCGCGCACACGCTACACACAAGCGGACAGGCTCATGTGGGGGCACAGACAAACACACTACCCACAAGTGGACAGGCTCATGAGGGGGCACACACTCACACTACACACAAGCGGACAGGCTCCTGTGGGGGCACACACACACACTACACACAAGCGGACAGGCTCATGTGGGGGCACAGACACACACTACACACAAGCGGACAGGCTCATGTGGGGGCACACACACACACACACTACACACAAGCGGACAGGCTCAAGTGGCGGCGCACACACACACTGCACACAAGCGGACAGGCTCATGTGGGGGCACACACACACACTACACACAAGCGGGCAGGCTCATGTGGGTGCACACACACACACTACACACAAGCGGACAGGCGCATGTGGGGGCACACACACACACACTACACACAAGCAGGCAGGCTCATGTGGGGGCACACACACACACTACACACAAGCGGACAGGCTCATGTAGGGGCACACATACACTACACACAAGCGGACAGGCTCATGTGGGTGGCACACACACTACACACAAGCAGACATGCTCATGTGGGGGTACACATACTACTCACAAGCGGACAGGCTCATGTGGGGGCACACACACTACACACAAGCGGACAGGCTCATGTGCGCGCACACACACACACAACCCACAAGCGGACAGGCTCATGTGGGGGTACACACACACACTACACACAAGTGAACAGGCTCATGTGGGGGCACACACACTACACACAAGCGGACATGCTCATGTGTGGGCACACACACATACAAACCACAAGCGGACAGGCTCATGTGCGCGCACACACACACACAACCCACAAGCGGACAGGCTCAAGTGGGGGCACACACACTACACACAAGCGGACATGCAAATGTGGGGGCACACACACTACACACAAGCGGACAGGCTCATGTGCGCGCACACACACAAACTACCCACAAACGGACAGGCTCATGTGGGGGCACACACACACACTACACACAAGCGGACAGGCTCATGTGGGGGCACACACACACACTACACACAAACGGACAGGCTCATGTGGGGGCACACACACACACTACACACAAGCGGACAGGCTCATGTGCGCGCACACACACACACTACCCACAAGCGGACAGGCTCATGTGGGGGTGTACACACTACACACAAGCGGACGTGCTCATGTGGGGGCACACACACTACACACAAGCGTACAAGCTCATGTGCGCGCGCACACACACACTATACACAAGCGTACAGGCTCATGTGGGGGCACACACACACACTACACACAAGCGGACAGGCTCATGTGGGGGCACACACACTACACACAAGCGGACATGCTCATGTGGGGGCACACACACTACACACAAGCGGACAGGCTCATGTGCGCGCACACACACACACTACCCACAAGCGGACAGGCTCATGTGGGGGTGTACACACTACACACAAGCGGACGTGCTCATGTGGGGGCACACACACTACACACAAGCGGACAAGCTCATGTGCGCGCACACAGACACACTATACACAAGCGTACAGGCTCATGTGGGGGCACACAGACACACTACACACAAGCGGACAGGCTCATGTGGGGGCACACACACTACACACAAGCGGACAAGCTCATGTGCGCGCACACTGACACACTATACACAAGCGTACAGGCTCATGTGGGGGCACACAGACACACTACCCACAAGCGGACAGGCTCATGTAGGGGTGTACACACAACACACAAGCGGACAGGCTCATGTGGGGGCACACACACACACACAGACACACACTACACACAAGCGGACAGGCTGATGTGGGGGCACACACACACACACGCTACACACTAGCGGACAGGCTCATGTGGGTGCGCGCACACGCTACACACAAGCGGACAGGCTCATGTGGGGGCACAGACAAACACAACACAAAAGCGGACAGGCTCCTGTGGGGGCACACACACACACTACCCACAAGTGGACAGGCTCATGAGGGGGCACACACTCACACTACACACAAGCGGACAGGCTCCTGTGGGGGCACACACACACACTACACACAAGCGGACAGGCTCATGTGGGGGCACAGACACACACTACACACAAGCGGACAGGCTCATGTGGGGGCACACACACACACTAAACACAAGCGGACATGCTCATGTGGGGGCACACACAAACACACTACACACAAGCGGACAGGCTCATGTGGCGGCGCACACACACACTGCACACAAGCGGACAGGCTCATGTGGGGGCACACACACACACTACACACAAGCGGGCAGGCTCATGTGGGTGCACACACACACACTACACACAAGCGGACAGGCTCATGTGGGGGCACACACACACACACTACACACAAGCAGGCAGGCTCATGTGGGGGCACACACACACACTACACACAAGCGGACAGGCTCATGTAGGGGCACACATACACTACACACAAGCGGACAGGCTCATGTGGGGGCACACACACTACACACAAGCAGACATGCTCATGTGGGGGTACACATACTACACACAAGCGGACAGGCTCATGTGGGGGCACACACACTACACACAAGCGGACAGGCTCATGTGCGCGCACACACACACACAACCCACAAGCGGACAGGCTCATGTGGGGGCACACACACTACACACAAGCGGACATGCTCATGTGGGGGCACACACACACACTACACACAAGCGGACAGGCTCATGTGGGGGCACACACACAAACACTACACACAAGCGGACAGGCTCATGTGCGCGCACACACACACACTACACACAAGCGGACAGGCTCATGTGGGGGCACAAACACACACACTACACACAAGCGGACAGGCTCATGTGGGGGCACACACACTACACACAAGCGGACAGGCTCATGTGCGCGCACACACACACACTACACACAAGCAAGAAGGCTCATGTGGGGGTACACACACACACTACACACAAGCGGACGTGCTCATGTGGGGGCACACACACTACACACAAGCGTACAAGCTCATGTGCGCGCACACACACACACTATACACAAGCGTACAGGCTCATGTGGGGGCACACACACACACTACACACAAGCGGACAGGCTCATGTGGGGGCATACACACTACACACAAGCGGACAAGCTCATGTGCGCGCACACAGACACACTATACACAAGCGTACAGGCTCATGTGGGGGCACACAGACACACTACCCACAAGAGGACAGGCTCATGTGGGGGTGTACACACAACACACAAGCGGACAGGCTCATGTGGGGGTGTACACACTACACACAAGTGCACAGGCTCATGTGGGGGCACACACACACACACAGACACACACTACACACAAGCGGACAGGCTGATGTGGGGGCACACACACACACGCTACACACTAGCGGACAGGCTCATGTGGGTGCGCGCACACGCTACACACAAGCGGACAGGCTCATGTGGGGGCACAGACAAACACTACACAAAAGCGGACAGGCTCCTGTGGGGGCACACACACACACTTCCCACAAGCGGACAGGCTCATGTGGGGGCACACACTCACACTACACACAAGCGGACAGGCTCCTGTGGGGGCACACACACACACTACACACAAGCGGACAGGCTCATGTGGGGGCACAGACACGCACTACACACAAGCGGACAGGCTCATGTGGGGGCACACACACTACACACAAGCGGACATGCTCATGTGGGGGCACACACACTACACACAAGCGGACAGGCTCATGTGCGTGCACACACACACACACACTACCCACAAGCGGACAGGCTCATGTGGGGGTGTACACAATACACACAAACGGACGTGCTCATGTGGGGGCACACACACTACACACAAGCGGACAGGCTCATGTGCGCGCACACACACACACTACACACAAGCAGGCAGGCTCATGTGGGGGTACACACACACACTACACACAAGCGGACGTGCTCATGTGGGGGCACACACACTACACACAAGCGTACAAGCTCATGTGCGCGCACACACACACTATACACAAGCGTACAGGCTCATGTGGGGGCACACACACACACTACTCACAAGCGGACAGGCTCATGTGGGGGCACACACACTACACACAAGCGGACAAGCTCATGTGCGCGCACACAGACACACTATACACAAGCGTACAGGCTCATGTGGGGGCACACAGACACACTACCCACAAGCGGACAGGCTCATGTGGGGGCACACACACTACACACAAGCGTACAAGCTCATGTGCGCGCACACACACACTATACACAAGCGTACAGGCTCATGTGGGGGCACACACACACACTACACACAAGCGGACAGGCTCATGTGGGGGCACACACACTACACACAAGCGGACAAGCTCATGTGCGCGCACACAGACACACTATACACAAGCGTACAGGCTCATGTGGGGGCACACAGACACACTACCCACAAGCGGACAGGCTCATGTGGGGGTGTACACACAACACACAAGCGGACAGGCTCATGTGGGGGTGTACACACTACACACAAGTGCACAGGCTCATGTGGGGGCACACACACACACACAGACACACACTACACACAAGCGGACAGGCTGATGTGGGGGCACACAAACACACGCTACACACTAGCGGACAGGCTCATGTGGGTGCGCGCACACGCTACACACAAGCGGACAGGCTCATGTGGGGGCACAGACAAACACTACACAAAAGCGGACTGGCTCCTGTGGGGGCACACACACACACTACCCACAAGCGGACAGGCTCATGTTGGGGCACACACTCACACTACACACAAGCGGACAGGCTCCTGTGGGGGCACACACACACACTACACACAAGCGGACAGGCTCATGTGGGGGCACAGACACGCACTACACACAAGCGGACAGGCTCATGTGGGGGCACACACACTACACACAAGCGGACATGCTCCTGTGGGGGCACACACACTACACACAAGCGGACAGGCTCATGTGGGGGTGTACACAATACACACAAGCAGACGTGCTCATGTGGGGGCACACACACTACACACAAGCGGACAGGCTCATGTGCGCGCACACACACACACTACACACAAGCAGGCAGGCTCATGTGGGGGTACACACACACACTACACACAAGCGGACGTGCTCATGTGGGGGCACACACACTACACACAAGCGTACAAGCTCATGTGCGCGCACACACACACACTATACACAAGCGTACAGGCTCATGTGGGGGCACACACACACACTACACACAAGCGGACAGGCTCATGTGGGGGCACACACACTACACACAAGCGGACAAGCTCATGTGCGCGCACACAGACACACTATACACAAGCGTACAGGCTCATGTGGGGGCACACAGACACACTACCCACAAGCGGACAGGCTCATGTGGGGGTGTACACACAACACACAAGCGGACAGGCTCATGTGGGGGTGTACACACTACACACAAGTGCACAGGCTCATGTGGGGGCACACACACACACACAGACACACACTACACACAAGCGGACAGGCTGATGTGGGGGCACACACACACACGCTACACACTAGCGGACAGGCTCATGTGGGTGCGCGCACACGCTACACACAAGCGGACAGGCTCATGTGGGGGCACAGACAAACACTACACAAAAGCGGACAGGCTCCTGTGGGGGCACACACACACACTACCCACAAGCGGACAGGCTCATGTGGGGGCGCACACTCACACTACACACAAGCGGACAGGATCCTGTGGGGGCACACACACACTCTACACACAAGCGGACAGGCTCATGTGGGGGCACAGACACACACTACACACAAGCGGACAGGCTCATGTGGGGGCACACACACACACTAAACACAAGCGGACATGCTCATGTGGGGGCACACACACACACACTACACACAAGCGGACAGGCTCATGTGGCGGCGCACACACACACTGCACACAAGCGGACAGGCTCATGTGGGGGCACACACACACACTACACACAAGCGGGCAGGCTCATGTGGGTGCACACACACACACTACACACAAGCGGACAGGCTCATGTGGGGGCACACACACACACACAGACACACACTACACACAAGCGGACAGGCTGATGTGGGGGCACACACACACACGCTACACACTAGCGGACAGGCTCATGTGGGTGCGCGCACACGCTACACACAAGCGGACAGGCTCATGTGGGGGCACAGACAAACACTACACAAAAGCGGACAGGCTCCTGTGGGGGCACACACACACACTACCCACAAGCGGACAGGCTCATGTGGGGGCACACACTCACACTACACACAAGCGGACAGGCTCATGTGGGGGCACACACACACACACAGACACACACTACACACAAGCGGACAGGCTGATGTGGGGGCACACACACACACGCTACACACTAGCGGACAGGCTCATGTGGGTGCGCGCACACGCTACACACAAGCGGACAGGCTCATGTGGGGGCACAGACAAACACTACACAAAAGCGGACAGGCTCCTGTGGGGGCACACACACACACTACCCACAAGCGGACAGGCTCATGTGGGGGCGCACACTCACACTACACACAAGCGGACAGGCTCCTGTGGGGGCACACACACACACTACACACAAGCGGACAGGCTCATGTGGGGGCACAGACACACACTACACACAAGCGGACAGGCTCATGTGGGGGCACACACACACACTAAACACAAGCGGACATGCTCATGTGGGGGCACACACACACACTACACACAAGCGGACAGGCTCATGTGGCGGCGCACACACACACTGCACACAAGCGGACAGGCTCATGTGGGGGCACACACACACACTACACACAAGCGGGCAGGCTCATGTGGGTGCACACACACACACTACACACAAGCGGACAGGCTCATGTGGGGGCACACACACACACACAGACACACACTACACACAAGCGGACAGGCTGATGTGGGGGCACACACACACACGCTACACACTAGCGGACAGGCTCATGTGGGTGCGCGCACACGCTACACACAAGCGGACAGGCTCATGTGGGGGCACAGACAAACACTACACAAAAGCGGACAGGCTCCTGTTGGGGCACACACACACACTACCCACAAGCGGACAGGGTCATGTGGGGGCACACACTCACACTACACACAAGCGGACAGGCTCCTGTGGGGGCACACACACACACTACACACAAGCGGACAGGCTCATGTGGGGGCACAGACACACACTACACACAAGCGGACAGGCTCATGTGGGGGCACACACACACACTAAACACAAGCGGACATGCTCATGTGGGGGCACACACACACACTACACACAAGCGGACAGGCTCATGTGGCGGCGCACACACACACTGCACACAAGCGGACAGGCTCATGTGGGGGCACACACACACACTACACACAAGCGGGCAGGCTCATGTGGGTGCACACACACACACTACACACAAGCGGACAGGCTCATGTGGGGGCACACACACACACACTACACACAAGCGGACAGGCTCATGTGGGGTCACACACACACACACTACACACAAGCGGACAGGCTCATGTGGGGGCACACACACAAACTACACACAAGCGGACAGGCTCATGTTGGGGCACACACACACACTACACACAAGCGGACAGGCTCATGTGGGGGCACACACACACACACTACACACAAGCGGACTGGCTCATGTGGGGGCACAGACAAACACTACACACAAGCGGACAGGCTCACGTGGGGGCACACACACACACTACACACAAGCAGACAGTGTCAAGTGGGGGCACACACACACTCAACCCACAAGCAGACAGGCTCATGTGGGGGCACACACACACACTACACACAAGCAGACATGCTCATGTGGGGGCACACACACACACTACACACAAGCGGACAGGCTCATGTGGGGCACACACACGCACACTACCCACAAGCGGACAGGCTCATGTGGGGCACACACACACACACTACCCACAAGCGGACAGGCTCATGTGGGGGCACACACACACACTACACACAAGCGGACAGGCTCATGTGGGGGCACACACACACTACACTCTAGCGGACACGCTCATGTAGGGGCACACACGGGCTACACACAAGCAGACAGGCTCATGTGCGCGCACACACACACACTACACACAAGCGGACAGGCTCATGTGGGGGCACACACACACACACTACACACAAGCGGACAGGCTCATGTGGGGTCACACACACTACACCCAAGCGGACAGGCTCATGTGGGGGCACACACACACACACACTACACACAAGCAGGCAGGCTCATGTGGGGGTACACACACACACTACACACAAGTGGACAGGCTCATGTGGGGGCGCGCACACGCTAAACACTAGCGGACAGGCTCATGTGGGTGCGCGCACATGCTACACACAAGCGGACAGGATCATGTGGGGGTGTACACACTACAAACAAGCGGACAGGCTCATGTGGGGGCACACACACACTACACACAAGCGGACAGGCTCATGTGGGGGCGCGCACACGCTACACACTAGCGGACAGGCTCATGTGGGGGCGCGCAGACGCTACACACTAGCGGACAGGCTCATGTGGGGGCACACACACACTACACACAAGCGGACAGGCTCATGTGGGGGCACAGACAAACACTACACAAAAGCGGACAGGCTCATGTGGGGCACACACACACACTACACACAAGCAGACAGGCTCATGTGGGGGCACACACACACTACACACAAGCGGACAGGCTCATGTGGGTGCACACACACACCCTACACACAAGCGGACAGGCTCATGTGGGGGCACACACACACACTACACACAAGCGGACAGGCTCATGTGGGGGCACAGACAAACACTACCCACAAGCGGACAGGCTCATGTGGGGGCACACTCACACACTACACTCTAGCGGACACGCTCATGTAGGGGCACACACACACACACACTACACACAAGCGGACAGGCTCATGTGGGGTCACACACACACACACTACACACAAGCGGACAGGCTCATGTGGGGGCACACACACACACACTACACACAAGCGGACAGGCTCATGTGGGGTCACACACACACACACTACACACAAGCGGACAGGCTCATGTGGGGGCACACACACAAACTACACACAAGCGGACAGGCTCATGTTGGGGCACACACACACACTACACACAAGCGGACAGGCTCATGTGGGGGCACACACACACACTACACACAAGCGGACAGGCTCATGTGGGGGCACAGACAAACACTACACACAAGCGGACATGCTCATGTGTGGGCACACACACACACAACCCACAAGCGGACAGGCTCATGTGTGCGCACACACACACACAACCCACAAGCGGACAGGCTCATGTGGGGGCACACACACTACACACAAGCGGACATGCTCATGTGGGGGCACACACACTACACACAAGCGGACAAGCTCATGTGCGCGCACACACACACACACTACCCACAAGCGGACAGGCTCATGTGGGGGTGTACACACTACACACAAGCGGACGTGCTCATGTGGGGGCACACACACTACACACAAGAGTACAAGCTCATGTGGGGGCACACACACTACACACAAGCGGACAGGCTCATGTGCGCCCACACACACACACTACCCACAGGCGGACAGGCTCATTTGGGGGTGTACACACTACACACAAGCGGACAGGCTCAAGTGGGTGCACACACACGCTACACACTAGCGGACAGGCTCATGTGGGGGCAGACACACACTAGACACAAGCGGATAGGCTCATGTGGGGGCACAGACAAACACTACACAAAAGCGGACAGGCTCATGTGGGGGCAGACACACACTACACACAAGCGGACAGGCTCATGTGGGGGCGCGCACACTACACACTAGCTGACAGACTCATGTGGGGGCACACACACTACACACAAGCGGACATGCTCATGTGGGGGCACACACACTATACACAAGCGGACAGGCTCATGTGCGCGCACACACACACACTACCCACAAGCGGACAGGCTCATGTGGGGGTGTACACACTACACACAAGCGGACGTGCTCATGTGGGGGCACACACACTACACACAAGCGTACAAGCTCATGTGCGCGCACACACACACACTATACACAAGCGTACAGGCTCATGTGGGGGCACACACACACACTACACACAAGCGGACAGGCTCATGTGGGGGCACACACACTACACACAAGCGGACATGCTCATGTGGGGGCACACACACTACACACAAGCGGACAGGCTCATGTGCGCGCACACACACACACACTACCCACAAGCGGACAGGCTCATGTGGGGGTGTACACACTACACACAAGCGGACGTGCTCATGTGGGGGCACACACACTACACACAAGCGTACAAGCTCATGTGGGGGCACACACACTACACACAAGCGGACAGGCTCATGTGCGCCCACACACACACACTACCCACAAGCGGACAGGCTCATTTGGGGGTGTACACACTACACACAAGCGGACAGGCTCAAGTGGGTGCACACACACGCTACACACTAGCGGACAGGCTCATGTGGGGGCAGACACACACTAGACACAAGCGGACAGGCTCATGTGGGGGCACAGACAAACACTACACAAAAGCGGACAGGCTCATGTGGGGGCAGACACACACTACACACAAGCGGACAGGCTCATGTGGGGGCGCGCACACTACACACTAGCTGACAGACTCATGTGGGGGCACACACACTACACACAAGCGGACATGCTCATGTGGGGGCACACACACTATACACAAGCGGACAGGCTCATGTGCGCGCACACACACACACTACCCACAAGCGGACAGGCTCATGGGGGGGTGTACACACTACACACAAGCGGACGTGCTCATGTGGGGGCACACACACTACACACAAGCGTACAAGCTCATGTGCGCGCACACACACACACTATACACAAGCGTACAGGCTCATGTGGGGGCACACACACACACTACACACAAGCGGACAGGCTCATGTGGGGGCACACACACTACACACAAGCGGACATGCTCATGTGGGGGCACACACACTACACACAAGCGGACAGGCTCAAGTGTGTGCACACACACGCTACACACTAGCGGACAGGCTCATGTGGGAGCACACACACACACTAAACACAAGCGGACATGCTCATGTGTGGGCACACACACACACACACTACACACAAGCGGACAGGCTCATGGGGGCACACACACACTACACACAGGCGGACAGGCTCATGTGGGGGCACACACACACTAGACACAAGCGGACATGCTCATGTGGGGGCAGACACACTACACACAAGTGGACAGGCTCATGTAGGGGAACACACACACACACACTACACACAAGCAGGCAGGCTCATGTGGGGGCACACACACAGACTACACACAAGCGGACATGCTGATGTGGGGGCACACACACACACTACACACAAGCAGGCAGGCTCATGTGGGGGCACACACACAGACTACACACAAGCGGACATGCTGATGTGGGGGCACACACATACACTACACACAAGCAGACAGGCTCATGTGGGGGCAGACACACTACACACAAGCGGACAGGCTCATGTGGGGGAACACACACACACAGCACACACAAGCGGACAGGCTCATGCGGGGGTGCACACACTACACACAAGCGGACAGGCTCATGTGGAGGCACACACACACACACTACACACAAGCGGACAGGCTCATACGGTGGCACACACACAGACTACGCACAAGCGGACAGGCTCATGTGGGGGGCACACACACACACAACACTCTAGCAGGCAGGCTCATGTAGGTGCACACACACACTACACACAAGCGGACAGGCTCATGTGGGTGCACACACACACTACACACAAGCGGACAGGCTCATGTGCGGGCACACACACACACTACACACAAGCGGACAGGCTCAAGTGGGTGCACACACACGCTACACACTAGCAGACAGGCTCATGTGGAGGCAGACACACACAACACACAAGCGGACAGGCTCATGTGGGGGCACAGACAAGCACTACACAAAAGTGGACAGGCTCATGTGGGGGCAGACACACACTACACACAAGCGGACAGGCTCATGTGGGGGCACAGACAAACACTACACAAAAACGGACAGGCTTATGTGGGGGCACACACACACACTACACACAAGCAGACAGGCTCACGTGGGGGCACACACACACACTACCCACAAGCGGACAGGCTCATGTGGGGGCACACACACACACTACACACAAGCGGACAGGCTCATGTGGGGGCACAAACACACACTACACACAAGCGGACAGGCTCATGTGGGGCACACACACACACACTACCCACAAGCGGACAGGCTCATGTGGGGGCGCACACACACACCACACTCTAGCAGGCAGGCTCATGTAGGTGCACACACACACTACACACAAGCGGACAGGCTCATGTGGGGGCACAGACAAACACTACACAAAAGCGGACAGGCTCATGTGGGGGCAGACACACACTACACACAAGCGGACAGGCTCATGTGGGGGCGGGCACACTACACACTAGCTGACAGACTCATGTGGGGGCACACACACTACACACAAGCGGACATGCTCATGTGGGGGGCACACACACACACAACACTCTAGCAGGCAGGCTCATGTAGGTGCACACACACACTACACACAAGCGGACAGGCTCATGTGGGTGCACACACACACTACACACTAGCGGACAGGCTCATGTGGGAGCACACACACACACTAAACACAAGCGGACATGCTCATGTGTGGGCACACACACACACACACTACACACAAGCGGACAGGCTCATGGGGGCACACACACACTACACACAGGCGGACAGGCTCATGTGGGGGCACACACACACTAGACACAAGCGGACATGCTCATGTGGGGGCAGACACACTACACACAAGTGGACAGGCTCATGTGGGGGAACACACACACACACACTACACACAAGCAGGCAGGCTCATGTGGGGGCACACACACAGACTACACACAAGCGGACATGCTGATGTGGGGGCACACACACACACTACACACAAGCAGGCAGGCTCATGTGGGGGCACACACACAGACTACACACAAGCGGACATGCTGATGTGGGGGCACACACATACACTACACACAAGCAGACAGGCTCATGTGGGGGCAGACACACTACACACAAGCGGACAGGCTCATGTGGGGGAACACACACACACAGCACACACAAGCGGACAGGCTCATGTGGAGGCACACACACACACACTACACACAAGCGGACAGGCTCATACGGTGGCACACACACAGACTACGCACAAGCGGACAGGCTCATGTGGGGGGCACACACACACACTACACACAAGCAGACAGGCTCACGTGGGGGCACACACACACACTACCCACAAGCGGACAGGCTCATGTGGGGGCACACACACACACTACACACAAGCGGACATGCTGATGTGGGGGCACACACACACACTACACACAAGCAGGCAGGCTCATGTGGGGGCACACACACAGACTACACACAAGCGGACATGCTGATGTGGGGGCACACACATACACTACACACAAGCAGACAGGCTCATGTGGGGGCAGACACACTACACACAAGCGGACAGGCTCATGTGGGGGAACACACACACACAGCACACACAAGCGGACAGGCTCATGTGGAGGCACACACACACACACTACACACAAGCGGACAGGCTCATATGGTGGCACACACACAGACTACGCACAAGCGGACAGGCTCATGTGGGGGGCACACACACACACAACACTCTAGCAGGCAGGCTCATGTAGGTGCACACACACACTACACACAAGCGGACAGGCTCATGTGGGTGCACACACACACTACACACAAGCGGACAGGCTCATGTGCGGGCACACACACACACTACACACAAGCGGACAGGCTCAAGTGGGTGCACACACACGCTACACACTAGCAGACAGGCTCACGTGGAGGCAGACACACACTACACACAAGCGGACAGGCTCATGTGGGGGCACAGACAAGCACTACACAAAAGCGGACAGGCTCATGTGGGGGCAGACACACACTACACACAAGCGGACAGGCTCATGTGGGGGCACAGACAAACACTACACAAAAACGGACAGGCTTATGTGGGGGCACACACACACACTACACACAAGCAGACAGGCTCACGTGGGGGCACACACACACACTACCCACAAGCGGACAGGCTCATGTGGGGGCACACACACACACTACACACAAGTGGACAGGCTCATGTGGGGGCACAAACACACACTACACACAAGCGGACAGGCTCATGTGGGGCACACACACACACACTACCCACAAGCGGACAGGCTCATGTGGGGGCGCACACACACACCACACTCTAGCAGGCAGGCTCATGTAGGTGCACACACACACTACACACAAGCGGACAGGCTCATGTGGGGGCACAGACAAACACTACACAAAAGCGGACAGGCTCATGTGGGGACAGACACACACTACACACAAGCGGACAGGCTCATGTGGGGGCGGGCACACTACACACTAGCTGACAGACTCATGTGGGGGCACACACACTACACACAAGCGGACATGCTCATGTGGGGGCACACACACTACACACAAGCGGACAGGCTCATGTGCGCGCACACACACACACTACCCACAAGCGGACAGGCTCATGTGGGGGTGTACACACTACACACAAGCGGACGTGCTCATGTGGGGGCACACACACTACACACAAGCGTACAAGCTCATGTGCGCGCACACACACACACTATACACAAGCGTACAGGCTCATGTGGGGGCACACACACACACTACACACAAGCGGACAGGCTCATGTGGGGGCACACACACTACACACAAGCGGACATGCACATGTGGGGGCACACACACTACACACAAGCGGACAGGCTCATGTGCGCGCACACACACACACTACCCACAAGCGGACAGGCTCATTTGGGGGTGTACACACTACACACAAGCGGACAGGCTCAAGTGTGTGCACACACACGCTACACACTAGCGGACAGGCTCATGTGGGAGCACACACACACACTAAACACAAGCGGACATGCTCATGTGTGGGCACACACACACACACACTACACACAAGCGGACAGGCTCATGGGGGCACACACACACTACACACAGGCGGACAGGCTCATGTGGGGGCACACACACACTAGACACAAGCGGACCGGCTCAGGTGGAGGCACACACACACACTACACACAAGCGGACAGGCTCATGTGGGGGCACACACACACACTACACACAAGCGGACAGGCTCATGTGGGTGCACACACACACACACTACACACATGCGGGCAGGCTCATCTGGGGGCACACACACACACTACACACAAGCGGGCAGGCTCATGTGGGGGCACACACACACTACACACAAGCGGACAGGCTCATGTGGGGGCACACACACACTACACACAGGCGGACAGGCTCATGTGGGCACACACACACACTACACACATGCGGACATGCTCATGTGGGGGCACACACACTACACACAAGCGGACAAGCTCATGTGCGCTCAGACACACACACTACACACAAGCGTACAGGCTCATGTGGGGGCACAGAGACACACTACCCACAAGCGGACAGGCTCATGTGGGGGTGTACACACTACACACAAGCGGACAGGCTCATGTGGGTGCACACACACAAACACTACACACAAGCGGGCAGGCTCATATGGGGGCACACACACACTACACACAAGCGGAGAGACTCATGTGGGGGCACACACACAAACACTACACACAGGCGGACAGGCTCATGTGGGGGCACACACACAAACACTACACACAAGCGGAGAGGCTCATGTGGGGGCACACACACAAACACTACACACAAGCGGAGAGGCTCATGTGGGGGCACACACACAAACACTACACACTAGCGGACAGGCTCATGTGGGTGCGCGCACACGCTACACACAAGCGGACAGGATCATGTGCGGGTGTACACACTACACACAAGCGGACAGGCTCATGTGGGGGCACACACACACTACACACAAGCGGACAGGCTCATGTGGGGGCGCGCACACGCTACACACTAGCGGACAGGCTCATGTGGGGGCGCGCAGACGCTACACACTAGCGGACAGGCTCAAGTGGGTGCACACACACACTACACACAAGCGGACAGGCTCATGTGGGGGCACACACACACACCACACTCTAGCGGACACGCTCATGTAGGGGCACACACACGCTACACACAAGCGGACAGGCTGATGTGCGCGCACACACACACACTACACACAAGCGGACAGGCTCATGTGAGGGCACACACACACCACACACAAGCGGACAGGCTCATCTGGGGGCACAGACAAACACTACACACAAGCGGACAGGCTCATGTGGGGGCACACACACACACTAAACACAAGCGGACATACTCATGTGGGGGCATACACACACACTACACACAAGCGGACAGGCTCATGTGGGGGCACACACACATCACACACAAGCGGACAGGCTCATGTGCGCGCGCACACACACACTACACACAAGCGGACAGGCTCATGTGGGGGCACACACACACACTACACACAAGCGGACAGGCTCATCTAGGGGCACACACACACACTACACACAAGCGGACAGGCTCATGTGGGGCACACACACACACACTACACACAAGCGGACAGGCTCATGTGGGGGAACACACACACGCTACACACAAGCAGGCAGGCTCATGTGGGGGAACACACACACTCTACACACAAGCGGACAGGCTTATGTGGGGGCACACACATACACTACACACAAGCGGACAGGCTCATGTGGGGGCACACACACTACGCACAAGCGGACATGCTCATGTAGGGGCACACACACTACACACAAGCGGACAAGCTCATGTGCGCGCAGACACACACACTACACACAAGCGTACAGGCTCATGTGGGGGCACACAGACACACTACCCACAAGCGGACAGGCTCATGTGGGGGTGTACACACTACACACAAGCGGACAGGCTCATGTGGGGGCACACACACTACACACAAGCGGACAGTCTCATGTGGGGGCACACACACACTACACACAAGTGGACAGGCTCATGTGGGGGCACACACACACTACACACAAGCAGACAGGCTCATGTGGGGGCACACACACACACTACACACAAGCGGACAGGCTCATGTGGGGGTAAAGACAAACACTACACAAAAGCGGACTGGCTCATGTGGGGGCACACACACACACTACACACAAGCAGACAGGCTCATGTGGGGGCACACACACACACTACACACAAGTGGACAGGCTCATGTTGGGGCACACACACACACTACACACAGGCGGACAGGCTCATGTGGGGGCACACACACACACTACACACAAGCGGACAGGCTCATGTGGGGCACAGACAAACACTACACACAAGCGGACAGGCTCACGTGGGGGCACACACACACACTACACACAAGCAGACAGGGTCAAGAGGGGTACACACACACACAACCCACAAGCGGACAGGCTCATGTGGGGGCACACACACACACTACACACAAGCAGACATGCTCATGTGGGGGCACACACACACACTACACACAAGCGGACAGGCTCATGTGGGGCACACACACGCACACTACCCACAAGCGGACAGGCTCATGTGGGGGCACACACACACACCACACTCTAGCGGACACGCTCATGTAGGGGCACACACACGCTACACCCAAGCGGACAGGCTCATGTGGGGGCACAGACACACACTACACACAAGCGGACAGGCTCATGTGGGGGCGCGCACACTACACACTAGCTGACAGACTCATGTGGGGCCGCACACACACACACACTACCCAGAAGCGGACAGGCTCATGTGGGGGCACACACACACACTACACACATGCGGACATGCTCATGTGGGGGCACACACACTACACACAAGCGGACAAGCTCATGTGCGCGCAGACACACACACTACACACAAGCGTACAGGCTCATGTGGGGGCACACAGACACACTACCCACAAGCGGACAGGCTCATGTGGGGGTGTACACACTACACACAAGCGGACAGGCTCATGTGGGGGCACACACACTACACACAAGCGGACAGGCTCATGTGGGGGCACACACACACTACACACAAGTGGACAGGCTCATGTGGGGGCACACACACACTACACACAAGCAGACAGGCTCATGTGGGGGCACACACACACACTACACACAAGCGGACAGGCTCATGTTGGGGCACACACACACACTACACACAAGCGGACAGGCTCATGTGGGGGCACACACACACACTACACACAAGCGGACAGGCTCATGTGGGGGCACAGACAAACACTACACACAAGCGGACAGGCTCACGTGGGGGCACACTCACACACTACACACAAGCAGACAGGGTCAAGTGGGGGTACACACACACACAACCCACAAGCGGACAGGCTCATGTGGGGGCACACACACACACTACACACAAGCAGACATGCTCATGTGGGGGCACACACACACACTACACACAAGCGGACAGGCTCATGTGGGGCACACACACGCACACTACCCACAAGCGGACAGGCTCATGTGGGGGCACACACACACACCACACTCTAGCGGACACGCTCATGTAGGGGCACACACACGCTACACCCAAGCGGACAGGCTCATGTGGGGGCACAGACACACACTACACACAAGCGGACAGGCTCATGTGGGTGCACACACACACTACACACAAGCGGACAGGCTCATGTGGGGGCGCGCACACTACACACTAGCTGACAGACTCATGTGGGGCCGCACACACACACACACTACCCAGAAGCGGACAGGCTCATGTGGGGGCACACACACACACTACACCCATGCGGACAGGCTCATGTGGGGGCACACACACACACTAAACACAAGCGGACATGCTCATGTGTGGGCACACACACACTACACACAGGCGGACAGGCTCATGTGGGGGCACACACACACTAGACACAAGCGGACAGGCTCATGTGGGGGCACACACACACACTACACACAAGCGGACATGCTCATGTGGGGGCAGACACACTACACACAAGCGGACAGGCTCATGTGGGGGAACACACTCACACACTACACACAAGCGGGCAGGCTCATCTGGGGGCACACACACACACACTACACACAAGCAGACAGGCTCATGTGGGGGGACACACACTACACACAAGCGGACATGCTCATGTGGGGGCAGACACACTACACACAAGCGGACAGGCTCATGTGGGGGCACACACACACACTACACACAAGCGGGCAGGCTCATGTGGGGGCACACACACACACTACACACAAGCGGACAGGCTCATGTGGGGGGACACACACTACACACAAGCGGACATGCTCATGTGGGGGCAGACACACTACACACAAGCGGACAGGCTCATGTGGTGGAACACACACACACAAGCGGACAGGCTCATGCGGGGGTGCACACACTACACACAAGCGGACAGGCTCATGTGGGGGCACACACACACACTACACACAAGCGGACAGGCTCATGCGGTGGCAGACACACAGACTACGCACAAGCGGACAGGCTCATGTGGGGGCACACACACCCACAACACTCTAGCAGGCAGGCTCATGTAGGGGCACACACACACTACACACAAGCGGACAGGCTCATGTGGGTGCAGACACACACTACACACAAGCGGACAGGCTCATGTGGGGGCACACACACACACTACACACAAGCGGACAGGCTCATGTGGGGGCACACACACACAATACACACAAGCGGACAGCTCATGTGGGGGCACACACACACACTACACACAAGCGGTCAGGCTCATGTGGGTGCACACACACACTACACACAAGCGGACAGGCTCATGTGTGGGCACACACACACACTACACACAAGCGGACAGGCTCATGTGGGTGCACACACACACTACACACAAGCGGACAGGCTCATGTGGGTGCACACACACACTACACACAAGCGGACAGGCTCATGTGCGGGCACACACACACACTACACACAAGCGGACAGGCTCATGTGGGTGCACACACACACTACACACAAGCGGACAGGCACATGTGCGGGCACACACACACTACACACAAGTGGACAGGCTCATGTGCGGGCACACACACACACTACACACAAGCGGACAGGCTCATGTGGGTGCACACACACTACACACAAGCGGACAGGCTCATGTGGGGGCACACACTACACACAAGCGTACATGCTCATGTGGGGGCAAACACACACACTACACACAAGCGGACATGCTCATGTGGGTGCACACACACACTACACACAAGCGGACAGGCTCATGTGTGGGCACACACACACACTACACACAAGCGGACAGGCTCATGTGGGTGCACACACACACTACACACAAGCGGACAGGCTCATGTGGGTGCACACACACACTACACACAAGCGGACAGGCTCATGTGCGGGCACACACACACATTACACACAAGCGGACAGGCTCATGTGGGTGCACACACACACTACACACAAGCGGACAGGCTCATGTGCGGGCACACACACACTACACACAAGTGGACAGGCTCATGTGCGGGCACACACACACACTACACACAAGCGGACAGGCTCATGTGGGTGCACACACACTACACACAAGCGGACAGGCTCATGTGGGGGCACACACTACACACAAGCGGACATGCTCATGTGGGGGCAAACACACACACTACACACAAGCGGACATGCTCATGTGGGTGCACACACACACTACCCAGAAGCGGACAGGCTCATGTGGGGACACACACACACACTACACACAAGCGGACAGGCTCATGTGGGGACACGCACACACTACACACAAGCGGACAGGCTCATGTGGGGGCACACACTACACACAAGCGGACATGCTCATGTGGGGGCACACACACACACACTACACACAAGCGGACATGCTCATGTGGGTGCACACACACACACTTCCCAGAAGCGGACAGGCTCATGCGGGGACACACACACTCACTACACACAAGCGGACAGGCTCATGCGGGGGCACACACACAGACTACGCACAAGCGGACAGGCTCATGTGGGGGGCACACACACACACAACACTCTAGCAGGCAGGCTCATGTAGGGGCACACACACACTACACACAAGCGGACAGGCTCATGTGGGTGCAGACACACACTACACACAAGCGGACAGGCTCATGTGGGGGCACACACACACACTACACACAAGCGGACAGGCTCATGTGTGGGCACACACACACTACACACATGCGGACAGGCTCATGTGGGGGCACACACACACACTACACACAAGTGGACAGGCTCATGTGGGTGCACACACACACTACACACAAGCGGACAGGCTCAAGTGGGTGCACACACACACTACACACAAGCGGACAGGCTCATGTGGGGGCACACACACACACTACCCACCGGGCAGGCTCATGTGGGTGCACACACACTACACACAAGCGGACAGGCTCATGTGGGGGCACACTCTACACACAAGCAGACATGCTCATGTGGGTGCACACACACACTACCCAGAAGCGGACAGGCTCATCTGGGGACACACACACACACTACACACAAGCGGACAGGCTCATGTGGGGACACGCACACACTACACACAAGCGGACAGGCTCATGCGGGGGCACACACACAGACTACGCACAAGCGGACAGGCTCATGTGGGGGGCACACACACACACAACACTCTAGCAGGCAGGCTCATGTAGGGGCACACACACACTACACACAAGCGGACAGGCTCATGTGGGTGCAGACACACACTACACACAAGCGGACAGGCTCATGTGGGGGCACACACACACACTACACACAAGCGGACAGGCTCATGTGTGGGCACACACACACTACACACAAGCAGACAGGCTCATGTGGGGGCACACACACACACTACACACAAGTGGACAGGCTCATGTGGGGGCACACACACACTACACACAAGCGGACAGGCTCATGTGGGGGCACACACACACACCACACACAAGCGGACAGGCTCATGTGGGTGCACACACACACTACACACAAGCGGACAGGCTCATGTGGGTGCACACACACACTACACACAAGCGGACAGGCTCATGTGGGTGCACACACACACTACACACAAGCGGACAGGCTCAAGTGGGTGCACACACACACTACACACAAGCGGACAGGCTCATGTGGGGGCACACACACACACTACACACAAGCGGACAGGCTCATGTGGGTGCACACACACTACACACAAGCGGACAGGCTCATGTGGGTGCACACACACTACACACAAGCGGACAGGCTCATGTGGGGGCACACACTACACACAAGCGTACATGCTCATGTGGGGGCAAACACACACACTACACACAAGCGGACATGCTCATGTGGGTGCACACACACACTACACACAAGCGGACAGGCTCATGTGTGGGCACACACACACACTACACACAAGCGGACAGGCTCATGTGGGTGCACACACACACTACACACAAGCGGACAGGCTCATGTGGGTGCACACACACACTACACACAAGCGGACAGGCTCATGTGCGGGCACACACACACATTACACACAAGCGGACAGGCTCATGTGGGTGCACACACACACTACACACAAGCGGACAGGCTCATGTGCGGGCACACACACACTACACACAAGTGGACAGGCTCATGTGCGGGCACACACACACACTACACACAAGCGGACAGGCTCATGTGGGTGCACACACACTACACACAAGCGGACAGGCTCATGTGGGGGCACACACTACACACAAGCGGACATGCTCATGTGGGGGCAAACACACACACTACACACAAGCGGACATGCTCATGTGGGTGCACACACACACTACCCAGAAGCGGACAGGCTCATGTGGGGACACACACACACACTACACACAAGCGGACAGGCTCATGTGGGGACACGCACACACTACACACAAGCGGACAGGCTCATGTGGGGGCACACACTACACACAAGCGGACATGCTCATGTGGGGGCACACACACACACACTACACACAAGCGGACATGCTCATGTGGGTGCACACACACACACTTCCCAGAAGCGGACAGGCTCATGCGGGGACACACACACTCACTACACACAAGCGGACAGGCTCATGCGGGGGCACACACACAGACTACGCACAAGCGGACAGGCTCATGTGGGGGGCACACACACACACAACACTCTAGCAGGCAGGCTCATGTAGGGGCACACACACACTACACACAAGCGGACAGGCTCATGTGGGTGCAGACACACACTACACACAAGCGGACAGGCTCATGTGGGGGCACACACACACACTACACACAAGCGGACAGGCTCATGTGTGGGCACACACACACTACACACATGCGGACAGGCTCATGTGGGGGCACACACACACACTACACACAAGTGGACAGGCTCATGTGGGTGCACACACACACTACACACAAGCGGACAGGCTCAAGTGGGTGCACACACACACTACACACAAGCGGACAGGCTCATGTGGGGGCACACACACACACTACCCACCGGGCAGGCTCATGTGGGTGCACACACACTACACACAAGCGGACAGGCTCATGTGGGGGCACACTCTACACACAAGCAGACATGCTCATGTGGGTGCACACACACACTACCCAGAAGCGGACAGGCTCATCTGGGGACACACACACACACTACACACAAGCGGACAGGCTCATGTGGGGACACGCACACACTACACACAAGCGGACAGGCTCATGCGGGGGCACACACACAGACTACGCACAAGCGGACAGGCTCATGTGGGGGGCACACACACACACAACACTCTAGCAGGCAGGCTCATGTAGGGGCACACACACACTACACACAAGCGGACAGGCTCATGTGGGTGCAGACACACACTACACACAAGCGGACAGGCTCATGTGGGGGCACACACACACACTACACACAAGCGGACAGGCTCATGTGTGGGCACACACACACTACACACAAGCAGACAGGCTCATGTGGGGGCACACACACACACTACACACAAGTGGACAGGCTCATGTGGGGGCACACACACACTACACACAAGCGGACAGGCTCATGTGGGGGCACACACACACACCACACACAAGCGGACAGGCTCATGTGGGTGCACACACACACTACACACAAGCGGACAGGCTCATGTGGGTGCACACACACACTACACACAAGCGGACAGGCTCATGTGGGTGCACACACACACTACACACAAGCGGACAGGCTCAAGTGGGTGCACACACACACTACACACAAGCGGACAGGCTCATGTGGGGGCACACACACACACTACACACAAGCGGGCAGGCTTATGTGGGTGCACACACACTACACACAAGCGGACAGGCTCATGTGGGGGCACACTCTACACACAAGCGGACATGCTCATGTGGGTGCACACACACACTACCCAGAAGCGGTCAGGCTCATCTGGGGACACACACACACACTACACACAAGCGGACAGGCTCATGTGGGGATACGCACACACTACACACAAGCGGACAGGCTCATGTGGGGGCACACACTACACTCAAGCAGACATGCTCATGTGGGGGCACGCACACACACTACACACAAGCGGACATGCTCATGTGGGGGCACACACACACACTACACACAAGCGGACAGGCTCATGTGGGGGCACACACACACACTACACACAAGCGGACAGGCTCATGTGGGGCACACACACGCACACTACCCAGAAGCGGACAGGCTCATGTGGGGACACACACCCACACACACACTACACACAAGCGGACAGGCTCATGTGGGGACACACACACACACACACACTACACACAAGCGGACAGGCTCATGTGGGGGCACACACACACACTACACACAAGCGGACAGGCTCATGTGGGGGCACACACACACACTACACACAAGCCGACAGGCTCATGTGGGGGCACACACACACACTACACACAAGCGGACAGGCTCATGTGGGGGCGCGCACACTACACACTAGCTGACAGACTCATGTGGGGGCGCACACACACACACACTACCCAGAAGCAGACAGGCTCATGTGGGGGCAGACACACACACTACACACAAGCGGACAGGCTCATGTGGGGGCGCACACACTACACACTAGCTGACAGACTCATGTGGGGGCGCACACACACACACACTACCCAGAAGCGGACAGGCTCATGTGGGGGCACACACACACACTACCCACAAGCGGACAGGCTCATGTGGGGGCACACACACACACTACACACAAGCGGACAGGCTCATGTGCGCGCACACACACACACTACCCACAAGCGGACAGGCTCATGTGGGGGTGTACACACTACACACAAGCGGACGTGCTCATGTGGGGGCACACACACTACACACAAGCGTACAAGCTCATGTTGGGGCACACACACACACTACACACAAGCGGACAGGCTCATGTGGGGGCACACACACACACTACACACAAGCGGACAGGCTCATGTGGGGGCACACACACACACTACACACAAGCGGACAGGCTCATGTGGGGGCACAGACAAACACTACACACAAGCGGACAGGCTCACGTGGGGGCACACTCACACACTACACACAAGCAGACAGGGTCAAGTGGGGGTACACACACACACAACCCACAAGCGGACAGGCTCATGTGGGGGCACACACACACACTACACACAAGCAGACATGCTCATGTGGGGGCACACACACACACTACACACAAGCGGACAGGCTCATGTGGGGCACACACACGCACACTACCCACAAGCGGACAGGCTCATGTGGGGGCACACACACACACCACACTCTAGCGGACACGCTCATGTAGGGGCACACACACGCTACACCCAAGCGGACAGGCTCATGTGGGGGCACAGACACACACTACACACAAGCGGACAGGCTCATGTGGGTGCACACACACACTACACACAAGCGGACAGGCTCATGTGGGGGCGCGCACACTACACACTAGCTGACAGACTCATGTGGGGCCGCACACACACACACACTACCCAGAAGCGGACAGGCTCATGTGGGGGCACACACACACACTACACCCATGCGGACAGGCTCATGTGGGGGCACACACACACACTAAACACAAGCGGACATGCTCATGTGTGGGCACACACACACTACACACAGGCGGACAGGCTCATGTGGGGGCACACACACACTAGACACAAGCGGACAGGCTCATGTGGGGGCACACACACACACTACACACAAGCGGACATGCTCATGTGGGGGCAGACACACTACACACAAGCGGACAGGCTCATGTGGGGGAACACACTCACACACTACACACAAGCGGGCAGGCTCATCTGGGGGCACACACACACACACTACACACAAGCAGACAGGCTCATGTGGGGGGACACACACTACACACAAGCGGACATGCTCATGTGGGGGCAGACACACTACACACAAGCGGACAGGCTCATGTGGGGGCACACACACACACTACACACAAGCGGGCAGGCTCATGTGGGGGCACACACACACACTACACACAAGCGGACAGGCTCATGTGGGGGGACACACACTACACACAAGCGGACATGCTCATGTGGGGGCAGACACACTACACACAAGCGGACAGGCTCATGTGGTGGAACACACACACACAAGCGGACAGGCTCATGCGGGGGTGCACACACTACACACAAGCGGACAGGCTCATGTGGGGGCACACACACACACTACACACAAGCGGACAGGCTCATGCGGTGGCAGACACACAGACTACGCACAAGCGGACAGGCTCATGTGGGGGCACACACACCCACAACACTCTAGCAGGCAGGCTCATGTAGGGGCACACACACACTACACACAAGCGGACAGGCTCATGTGGGTGCAGACACACACTACACACAAGCGGACAGGCTCATGTGGGGGCACACACACACACTACACACAAGCGGACAGGCTCATGTGGGGGCACACACACACAATACACACAAGCGGACAGCTCATGTGGGGGCACACACACACACTACACACAAGCGGTCAGGCTCATGTGGGTGCACACACACACTACACACAAGCGGACAGGCTCATGTGTGGGCACACACACACACTACACACAAGCGGACAGGCTCATGTGGGTGCACACACACACTACACACAAGCGGACAGGCTCATGTGGGTGCACACACACACTACACACAAGCGGACAGGCTCATGTGCGGGCACACACACACACTACACACAAGCGGACAGGCTCATGTGGGTGCACACACACACTACACACAAGCGGACAGGCACATGTGCGGGCACACACACACTACACACAAGTGGACAGGCTCATGTGCGGGCACACACACACACTACACACAAGCGGACAGGCTCATGTGGGTGCACACACACTACACACAAGCGGACAGGCTCATGTGGGGGCACACACTACACACAAGCGTACATGCTCATGTGGGGGCAAACACACACACTACACACAAGCGGACATGCTCATGTGGGTGCACACACACACTACACACAAGCGGACAGGCTCATGTGTGGGCACACACACACACTACACACAAGCGGACAGGCTCATGTGGGTGCACACACACACTACACACAAGCGGACAGGCTCATGTGGGTGCACACACACACTACACACAAGCGGACAGGCTCATGTGCGGGCACACACACACATTACACACAAGCGGACAGGCTCATGTGGGTGCACACACACACTACACACAAGCGGACAGGCTCATGTGCGGGCACACACACACTACACACAAGTGGACAGGCTCATGTGCGGGCACACACACACACTACACACAAGCGGACAGGCTCATGTGGGTGCACACACACTACACACAAGCGGACAGGCTCATGTGGGGGCACACACTACACACAAGCGGACATGCTCATGTGGGGGCAAACACACACACTACACACAAGCGGACATGCTCATGTGGGTGCACACACACACTACCCAGAAGCGGACAGGCTCATGTGGGGACACACACACACACTACACACAAGCGGACAGGCTCATGTGGGGACACGCACACACTACACACAAGCGGACAGGCTCATGTGGGGGCACACACTACACACAAGCGGACATGCTCATGTGGGGGCACACACACACACACTACACACAAGCGGACATGCTCATGTGGGTGCACACACACACACTTCCCAGAAGCGGACAGGCTCATGCGGGGACACACACACTCACTACACACAAGCGGACAGGCTCATGCGGGGGCACACACACAGACTACGCACAAGCGGACAGGCTCATGTGGGGGGCACACACACACACAACACTCTAGCAGGCAGGCTCATGTAGGGGCACACACACACTACACACAAGCGGACAGGCTCATGTGGGTGCAGACACACACTACACACAAGCGGACAGGCTCATGTGGGGGCACACACACACACTACACACAAGCGGACAGGCTCATGTGTGGGCACACACACACTACACACATGCGGACAGGCTCATGTGGGGGCACACACACACACTACACACAAGTGGACAGGCTCATGTGGGTGCACACACACACTACACACAAGCGGACAGGCTCAAGTGGGTGCACACACACACTACACACAAGCGGACAGGCTCATGTGGGGGCACACACACACACTACCCACCGGGCAGGCTCATGTGGGTGCACACACACTACACACAAGCGGACAGGCTCATGTGGGGGCACACTCTACACACAAGCAGACATGCTCATGTGGGTGCACACACACACTACCCAGAAGCGGACAGGCTCATCTGGGGACACACACACACACTACACACAAGCGGACAGGCTCATGTGGGGACACGCACACACTACACACAAGCGGACAGGCTCATGCGGGGGCACACACACAGACTACGCACAAGCGGACAGGCTCATGTGGGGGGCACACACACACACAACACTCTAGCAGGCAGGCTCATGTAGGGGCACACACACACTACACACAAGCGGACAGGCTCATGTGGGTGCAGACACACACTACACACAAGCGGACAGGCTCATGTGGGGGCACACACACACACTACACACAAGCGGACAGGCTCATGTGTGGGCACACACACACTACACACAAGCAGACAGGCTCATGTGGGGGCACACACACACACTACACACAAGTGGACAGGCTCATGTGGGGGCACACACACACTACACACAAGCGGACAGGCTCATGTGGGGGCACACACACACACCACACACAAGCGGACAGGCTCATGTGGGTGCACACACACACTACACACAAGCGGACAGGCTCATGTGGGTGCACACACACACTACACACAAGCGGACAGGCTCATGTGGGTGCACACACACACTACACACAAGCGGACAGGCTCAAGTGGGTGCACACACACACTACACACAAGCGGACAGGCTCATGTGGGGGCACACACACACACTACACACAAGCGGACAGGCTCATGTGGGTGCACACACACTACACACAAGCGGACAGGCTCATGTGGGTGCACACACACTACACACAAGCGGACAGGCTCATGTGGGGGCACACACTACACACAAGCGTACATGCTCATGTGGGGGCAAACACACACACTACACACAAGCGGACATGCTCATGTGGGTGCACACACACACTACACACAAGCGGACAGGCTCATGTGTGGGCACACACACACACTACACACAAGCGGACAGGCTCATGTGGGTGCACACACACACTACACACAAGCGGACAGGCTCATGTGGGTGCACACACACACTACACACAAGCGGACAGGCTCATGTGCGGGCACACACACACATTACACACAAGCGGACAGGCTCATGTGGGTGCACACACACACTACACACAAGCGGACAGGCTCATGTGCGGGCACACACACACTACACACAAGTGGACAGGCTCATGTGCGGGCACACACACACACTACACACAAGCGGACAGGCTCATGTGGGTGCACACACACTACACACAAGCGGACAGGCTCATGTGGGGGCACACACTACACACAAGCGGACATGCTCATGTGGGGGCAAACACACACACTACACACAAGCGGACATGCTCATGTGGGTGCACACACACACTACCCAGAAGCGGACAGGCTCATGTGGGGACACACACACACACTACACACAAGCGGACAGGCTCATGTGGGGACACGCACACACTACACACAAGCGGACAGGCTCATGTGGGGGCACACACTACACACAAGCGGACATGCTCATGTGGGGGCACACACACACACACTACACACAAGCGGACATGCTCATGTGGGTGCACACACACACACTTCCCAGAAGCGGACAGGCTCATGCGGGGACACACACACTCACTACACACAAGCGGACAGGCTCATGCGGGGGCACACACACAGACTACGCACAAGCGGACAGGCTCATGTGGGGGGCACACACACACACAACACTCTAGCAGGCAGGCTCATGTAGGGGCACACACACACTACACACAAGCGGACAGGCTCATGTGGGTGCAGACACACACTACACACAAGCGGACAGGCTCATGTGGGGGCACACACACACACTACACACAAGCGGACAGGCTCATGTGTGGGCACACACACACTACACACATGCGGACAGGCTCATGTGGGGGCACACACACACACTACACACAAGTGGACAGGCTCATGTGGGTGCACACACACACTACACACAAGCGGACAGGCTCAAGTGGGTGCACACACACACTACACACAAGCGGACAGGCTCATGTGGGGGCACACACACACACTACCCACCGGGCAGGCTCATGTGGGTGCACACACACTACACACAAGCGGACAGGCTCATGTGGGGGCACACTCTACACACAAGCAGACATGCTCATGTGGGTGCACACACACACTACCCAGAAGCGGACAGGCTCATCTGGGGACACACACACACACTACACACAAGCGGACAGGCTCATGTGGGGACACGCACACACTACACACAAGCGGACAGGCTCATGCGGGGGCACACACACAGACTACGCACAAGCGGACAGGCTCATGTGGGGGGCACACACACACACAACACTCTAGCAGGCAGGCTCATGTAGGGGCACACACACACTACACACAAGCGGACAGGCTCATGTGGGTGCAGACACACACTACACACAAGCGGACAGGCTCATGTGGGGGCACACACACACACTACACACAAGCGGACAGGCTCATGTGTGGGCACACACACACTACACACAAGCAGACAGGCTCATGTGGGGGCACACACACACACTACACACAAGTGGACAGGCTCATGTGGGGGCACACACACACTACACACAAGCGGACAGGCTCATGTGGGGGCACACACACACACCACACACAAGCGGACAGGCTCATGTGGGTGCACACACACACTACACACAAGCGGACAGGCTCATGTGGGTGCACACACACACTACACACAAGCGGACAGGCTCATGTGGGTGCACACACACACTACACACAAGCGGACAGGCTCAAGTGGGTGCACACACACACTACACACAAGCGGACAGGCTCATGTGGGGGCACACACACACACTACACACAAGCGGGCAGGCTTATGTGGGTGCACACACACTACACACAAGCGGACAGGCTCATGTGGGGGCACACTCTACACACAAGCGGACATGCTCATGTGGGTGCACACACACACTACCCAGAAGCGGTCAGGCTCATCTGGGGACACACACACACACTACACACAAGCGGACAGGCTCATGTGGGGATACGCACACACTACACACAAGCGGACAGGCTCATGTGGGGGCACACACTACACTCAAGCAGACATGCTCATGTGGGGGCACGCACACACACTACACACAAGCGGACATGCTCATGTGGGGGCACACACACACACTACACACAAGCGGACAGGCTCATGTGGGGGCACACACACACACTACACACAAGCGGACAGGCTCATGTGGGGCACACACACGCACACTACCCAGAAGCGGACAGGCTCATGTGGGGACACACACCCACACACACACTACACACAAGCGGACAGGCTCATGTGGGGACACACACACACACACACACTACACACAAGCGGACAGGCTCATGTGGGGGCACACACACACACTACACACAAGCGGACAGGCTCATGTGGGGGCACACACACACACTACACACAAGCCGACAGGCTCATGTGGGGGCACACACACACACTACACACAAGCGGACAGGCTCATGTGGGGGCGCGCACACTACACACTAGCTGACAGACTCATGTGGGGGCGCACACACACACACACTACCCAGAAGCAGACAGGCTCATGTGGGGGCAGACACACACACTACACACAAGCGGACAGGCTCATGTGGGGGCGCACACACTACACACTAGCTGACAGACTCATGTGGGGGCGCACACACACACACACTACCCAGAAGCGGACAGGCTCATGTGGGGGCACACACACACACTACCCACAAGCGGACAGGCTCATGTGGGGGCACACACACACACTACACACAAGCGGACAGGCTCATGTGGGGGCACACACACACACTACACACAAGCGGACAGGCTCATGTGGGGGCGCGCACACTACACACTAGCTGACAGACTCATGTGGGGGCACACACACACACTACACACAAGCGGACAGGCTCATGTGGGGGCGCACACACTACACACTAGCTGACAGACTCATGTGGGGGCACGCACACACTACACTATATTACACTATATTTATACTGAGTTAAATACTGTATGTAATTAGTTTTGCTACAATAAGTGTATGGGACACTGGAAAATGTTGAATTTCCCCTTGGGGATGAATAAAGTATCTATCTATCTATCTACACTCAAACGAAACGCGCGCCTAACCATCACATCAAACACTCACACGTTTCACAAAGACGTGACTGAGGCCAGAGCAACCTTGGCCGCTGTTAGCAGCTCTCCTACTTCACAGAGCCATCGGCTGACCCAGTGACGTTTGAAGGAAATGCCTCGCACACTTTTTTTCCGCCGTCTCTGTGACATTATTACTTCGCGAACGTGCAGCCGCCGGCAGCAGCCGAGACTTTGCCCCGTGGGGGCGCGGCCGCATTCGCTGTCCGCTCCCTCCCGAACGCACAAACTCACCGTCTGCACGAAGCGCCTCTGCCCCCGGGATCCGGAAATCTCGTCTGAAGTGCGAGCGGCGGGGCGACTATCGGAGAATAAAGTGGTCGGGGTTGGGGAGGGCAATGCGGGTGGCGCCGGCGAACGCAGAGAGGAGTCAGCCCTCGGGGGAGGATACACCGCCTCCCCGAACGAGACAGGCAGGCACCTCCCACCTTTAGCCGACTGGTCAATGACTGAAGTCGCCGACAAGAATATGCTGAGTGTGGGCGATGCGCGTCAGTGACAGGCAGAAGAGATTTAGTTTAATTTGGCGGCATGTTCGGGCCAAATTGCATCAGGGAGTACAAGTCCACGACCAGCAGGACCTCACGTCATCTCCGAAGTTTCTTTCCAGTAACTATCCAGCCTCTCAATATAACTCGGTCAGGTGTAAATGCCCTTAACGGCCCCTGCACAACATCCGTTCAGTGGTCATTCAGACTCTCATTGTTCTGATGAGAATTATGGGGTCGGTTCATATGTTCACATTTATTTAAACGCGATTATTGACTTTGCGCATGTGGCCGTTCTGCTAACTAGTGACTGCTCATGGTTTGCACGACTGTCTTGTAAATTGTTGGCTGCTATTACCCTGTCTTTTATTGGCATTGTCCTGTGTTTTGTGCTTGGCCCCAACTCATAATCAGTTCTGGCATGTTTCACATACTGGCATTAAAGTGATTGGAACTCCGGTGATGAAATGGCTGTTCTTGTGATGTGCTGTTCTGCGTTGTCTAGGGGGTGACTGGGAGTTACTGGTAAACACAAAGTACACTGCAGATGCTGTGATCAAATCAACTCGTACAAAAGCTGGATGAACTCAGCAGGTCGGGCAGCATCTGTTGAAATGAGCAGTCAACGTTTTGGGCAGAGTCTTGACGAAGGGTTTCGACCCGAAACGTTGACTGCTCATTTCAACGGATGCCGCCCGACCTGCTGAGTTCATCCAGCTTTTGTACGTGTTGATGGGAGTTGCTGGTGCTTTTTCTTGTAGCCTTACTGGCGGCAACAGAACAATTGTAAATTAATTGCGGATGTTGGAAATCCAGACCAATGCACACAAAATTTTGGTGGAACTGTGCAGGTCAAGAAGCACCCAGGGAGGTGAATAAAGAACCGACATTTTGGCTGAGACCCTTCTTTAGGACTGAAGGAAGACTTGATAAAATTAGTAGGTAGAAGAACGCCACTGAAAATTACAATACTCCCACCTCCGTTACCTTCTTCCGCCTCCGTCCCCCCCCACTCCCCCCCCCTTATCACTCTTACTCCTCTCGCTAGGTGTCCAGCCGGAAGTACCGCGGGGGCGGATGAAGAGAGAGCTGGAAGATGTTGGTGGATGAGCTGAATGAAGGAAGAACCTGACAGGAGGGACAGGAATCCCTCCACTTCGGAGGATAGGAGAAGGTGAAGGAGAGGAACCAGAGGAAGGGGATGGGCAGATGAGAAGAGAGGATTCAGTATAGGGAGTGAGAACGGAGCAATGGGAAAAGGGGAGAAATTATTATAAGTTAGAGTAATCAATGTTCATGCCATCGGGTAAGAAGCTACCCAGAGAGCATATGAGGTGTTGCTCCTCCAACCTCAGAGTGGCCTCATCGTGGCTGTAGGGGAGGCCATGGGAATGGTAAGTAGAATCAAAATTGTTGGCCAGCTACTTCTCATTTTTCCTTTTCATCTCCTTCACTTGGCTTCACCTATCTTCTGTCACTTGTACTCCTTCCCCTCCCCCACCTTAGATGGCTTCTTCCCCCTTTTTTTCCAGTCCCAACAAAGGGTCTCAGCACATAAAGGTCCCCCCCACCTCCCCCCGCCACTGAGCACATCTGAAACGAGTACTGTCACAGGAAAACAGCATCGTCAAGAACTCCCACCATCCATGTCATGCTCTCTTCTTGCTGCTAACATCAGGAAGGAAGTACAGGAACAGAAGCTCCCACAGTACTTGGTACGGGAACAATTATTACTTTTCAACCGTCATGCTCCTGAATGAGAGTGATTCTACCCCAATACTGAACTGATTCCACAACCTAGGGGGTCACTTGCAAGAACTCCACAACTTCTGTTCTCAATATTTATTAGTTATTTATTTATTCTTATTCAGTGGCGTAGCTAAGGTATGGCACGTGCCCTGAGCACCACTGAGCAGTTTCTATTAAAGTCAAACGAGCCATCCTCGGATAGTGAAAAAGAATTTTCTTCAGATGCTATGAACTGTCTTTGATTATCATGGGTGAGAAGCTCTAGGATGGCCTTATTTCAGAGCATTGTGTAAGATGACCAAGAAACGTTTCTTCAAGAAAGAAGTGAGTGACAGAGTAATAAGAAACAAAGTTGGAGATCTGCTGGAAGCATCAAGAAAGTTGAAAAACGTTTGTCATGCCCGTCTTGGAAAGCCCAGACAAGTAGTTCGATATTCCATGGAGTCGCTGCACCTGAATGACACAGAAGATCAAGACAAATCTGATGGTCACAAGTCGAGGAGATTGTCAAGTGGATATGAATTCGAGTGTGATTGAGATTGAGTGTGTTGAGATTGTTAGTGAGGAGGAAGATGTGTGGTGTGGTGATGGTTGAGTGTATTGACGAGTTGTGCTGATGTGAGTTGATTGACACTGATGAGATTGAACCTAGTTGAACTGGTGATGGTGGTCAAAGAGCCTCGAACTGTCATACCAAGTGATTAACAGCATGACATTGGTCTTCTGAAGTTCGACAAGGATACTGGAAAAGCAATTCTGCTGGCACATGAGATCAGAAATATAAAGTTGGGTTCGAAGTATTTCAGAACATGTGGGGGGTTTTTTGGGTGGTGTGAATAACTGCTCAATGAACAAAACTTGGTTCAAGAGAAAATGGGAATGGTCGTGGTGCGGAAGTGACTTGCTCATGGTTGGCCTCTTCCCCTTCTAAAAAGTCTGCATTCTGTATCTGTTGTCTTCTCTATTCCTGTCAGACCATCAATCCTCATTGGAGCAGGAAGTGGATTCAACCAGTGGAAAGCACCTGAAAGGATTAGTGTTCATTAAAATGCCAAGAATCATTGGCAATGCTTCACACAGTGGAAAGAAATGGAAACAGATTTAGCTGGAACAGAGGACTTATTGACATGGTATTTCAGTCACAGATTGAGAGAAAAGCAGAAGTGGTGTGATATCTTGACGAGAATCCTTCACTGCATAAATTTTTCTTGCGACTCAGAACCTGGCTTTGCGAGGGACACGGAGTCACTTCGTAGTAGACGATGACTCCAATGTGGGAAATTTCCTTGGCTTAGTGAATCTACTGGCCATCTTTTGACCCTTGTCATAAAAGAACTTCACCCTGATTTGGAAAGTCATCTGGATCATCTCATCTTTCACTAGGTGTCCAGAATGTATTCATCCACATGATGGTATTCATTGCTCGCCAGAGTTTACTGAGAAGCAGTCGTAAAGCCAAGTACTATGGTCTCATGTTCGACTTGACTCCTGATCAGGCACACCGTGAGCAGATGTCAGAAGTAGTGAGGTATGTGGAAGTTGATTTTGAGAGGAAAACAGTCCGTGTTAGAAAGTTCTTCCTTGGTTTTATCCAGGCAAGCCAGAAGGATGCTGAGAGCTTGGTTGAAGACACCTTGAAACAGCTAGATGGATGAAATTGAGCTACAAGATTGTCAGTCATAGTGCTATGACAACACTGCCATGATGGCTGGAAGTGGTGTTCATCAAAGAATAAGTGAGAAAAACAACCTGGCAGTGTTGTGAATTGTGACAATTACTCACCCAACCTTGTGGGTGTACATGCACCTAAGCAGGATGCAATGATGGTCACGTTTTTTTGGAACCATCGAAGCTCTCTACGTGTTTTCTCTCGTTTAACGCAGCACTGGAAAAAACTCAGAAACGCTGTTCCTGTGTTTGTTAAGTCGGAGTCCGAAACAGGTGGAGTGCAAGACAGAAATAGTGAAGCCCATCAACAAGTACCTTGAGGAGATGCTTCAAGTTCTCCAGGGCATGATAGACAATGAAATGAGACCAGTGAAACAAGAAGTGACACAAGGCAGCTGTACAATCACATGTTGAGTTAGGATTTTATGATTTTGCTAGGATTTTGGAACAAAGTACTCACTCACATTGACTGTATTCAAAAGAGGCTGCAGGATCCTAGCGTGAACTTCCATGATGCTACCCTGGATTTGAAAGCCCTCCAAGATCAATTTTATGATGAAAAAGAAGTGTTGGTCAATGAGTCACTTGAAGAAGGAGTTGGTTTCTGTGTAGAGTGGAATATTGAAGTTGAAAGATGTCAGAAACAAAAGAAATGAAAGGCTGATGAAAACTCGAGAGATGTTGAGTTAACAGCTAAGGAGGAAATGGAAAGAGTCATGAAGGGAACACTTGGCTACCTTCACAGAGAAATGGAGGAAAGGTTTGCTTGTTTGCACGACACTGACGCCAAGTTTGGGTTTCTTCTCGATGTCAAGGGACTATGTTATGGCGCCAACAGTAATGACCTAAAGAAGAAGTACGAAAATTTGGGTGAATTGTACAGCTGTGATGCTAATGGACAGCAGTTATATGAAGAAATTTTGAATTGCAGAACGTTGCTATCAAGGCAGGTCAACATGAAAATATCAAGACCTGAAGAGCTTTTTGAATTTATTGTTCAGTACGGATCTTCCCCAATCTTCTCATTGCTATTCAGATAATGCTAACCATCGCAGTTTCCATTGCCAGCTGTGAGAGATCATTCAGCAAGTTAAAAGTAATACTTTCATATTTGAGAACCTCCACGGGTCAAAGCAGACTCTGTGATCTTGCTCTGCTGAGTGTAGATAGAGAAGAAACTGAAAAAAAACTGATATTGATCGTATCAGACTAATTTGCATCAGTGAAAGCAAGGAAGGTGCAGTTATAATTTTCATGTAGTGCCATAATTTGTTAATTAAAAGATTAACAAGCTTGACTTGTATTTTTGAGCTGATATTATGGTAAAGTTACCTAAAAGATGGGGGTCAGATATTTGGACAGGGGCGCAATTTCAGTGCTTGCCATAGGCACTATTTTCTATAGATAAGCACCTGTCATTATTATTATTTCTTTGTTGTATTTGCACAATTTGTTCTATTTTGCATATTGGTTGTTTGTCTTTGTGCACATTTTTCATTGATTCTATTGTCTCTCTATTTCCTTTGAAAGCCCCCAAGAAAATAAATCTCAGGGTATTTATACGGTGGCATGAAAATATAATGTGTGCTGGGTAACAAAAAAACAGCACAGCAGCATTGGGAGAATACCTGAACCAGCTGTTCAATATCAAACAAAGGCAGGCTTTCAGCCTCCACCTACGATGCCATGTTTTGATTAAAAGGTCACGTTATACTGTATTTAGGTTTTAATGCAAGGTATAAAAACAATCCGCTTTGGGGACTTCCAGGTGTTTGATTTGCATCAGCAATGGTCTTCGCAAACTCATCAATGAGTTTGTTTGCTGCTTCATGATCAACAGACTCTCTTTATTTAAAAAAATTTAATGCCATACCTTTTCTTAAATTTCTGGAATCAGCCTGATTAATATTCATGATTACCTTCAATTTTCAGTTCATCATGATAGATCTTTGCTTGTTTCGTGATCAGCATACCGTTAAGTGGCTTATGTTCACTCCAACGTTAACGAATCCACTCTTTAAATACACATACAAGATCTTTTTTCACTTTATGCAGTTTTTTATTTTTCATTAACTTTGGTTCGTTACATATGAAGTCACTTCTCAGAACTGTCTGTGGAACACAGGCACCTGCACATCACCTGGGAACCTTCCCAGCGTCTTGTGGAATTTGCCATTTGTGACATCATGTCAGCACTCAAAAAAATTTGGATTTTGGAGATAATTTGATTTTGGAATTTTGGATAAGGGGTATTATCAAAGTACATATAGTTTGTGCAAAAGTCTTAGGCACCCTAGATTCTTTATATGGTTCCAATACTATGGCCTCAAAAGAGCCCCAATCTCAACGTCTTCGAGGCTTTTTAGGAATATCTGGAAAGACACTCAGTCTATAGAAGAACTGGGACAAGTTCTCCAAGATGCTTGGATCAACCCAACAACTAATTTTCATATAAAACTGTATGGCAGTGTACCAAAGAGAGCTGATGCAGTTTTAAAGGCAAAGAGTGTTCACACCAACTGTTGATTTTTTTTTAGTGTTTAATGCTTTTCATAGTAATTTTTTGATATTTAGAATCTTTTCATTTCATTATTATTGAAAGCATTTTCACTTTATGTACCATATGTCACCATATACTACCTTGAGATTCATTTTCTTTTGGGCATTCATAGCAAATACAAAGAAACACAACAGAATCAATGAAGAACTGCACACAACAAAGGCAGGCAAACAACCACTGTGGAAAAGATCACAAATTGTGCAAGTACAAAAAGAAAAAAAAAACATTTAAATGATGGGACAAGTGAAGTTCTGCCCTCTGGTTCAAGAGCCTGATGGTTGAGGGGTAATAACTGCTCCTAAACCTGATGGTGTGGGTCCTGAGGCTCCTGTACCTTCTTCCTGAGGGAGCAGCTAGAAGAGAGCATGCTCCAAGTCTCATTTCCCCCACCTATGCCAGTTCCCGTAGTCCTCCATTGCTGATTATAGGAAAGTGTATCAGCTTCCTTTTCTAGTACCTCCAGCCCTCCGGGATAGAGAATTCCAGAGATTTACTATTCTGTGAGAAATTCCTACACACCTCAGTTTTAAATTACTATTCCCTACACTTGTAAACATAGTCATAGAACACTACAGCACAGATTCAGTCCCTTGGGTCCATCTAGTCTCTGTTAAACTATTAATCTGCCTAATCCCTTCAATCCGCACGCAGACCATAGCCCTCCATATCACTTCCTTCCACATACCTATCCAAATTAAGTAACTCAAGTCTTGACAACATCCCTGTGAATTTTCTCTGCACTCTCAATTTTATTGATATATTTCCTCTAGGTAAGTAGGTGACCAGATCTACACACAATATTCTAAATTAGGCCTCACCAAAATCTTCTTTGTACTGCCTCCACTGCTCATATATCATTGCTGGCACAATACTCCATCTCTCTTGTAATAAAGCTCAAAAAGTTCAAAGCAATTTCATTATCAAAGTACGAGGGGTGATTGATAAGTTCATTGCCTAGGGTAGGCGGAGTCAATTTTAGAAAACCTCACACATTTATTTTTCAAGTTAGTCCCCTCCTACATTTACACACTTACTCCAGCAGTCGTGGATCATACGGATCTTGGACCTCCAGAAAGTATCCACAGCAGGGGTGATTGATAAGTTTGTGGCCTAAGGTAGAAGGAGATGAGTTATACAGCTCCCATTACATGCACATGCAGATCAACTCTTTGAGTGACTATGCAGAAAGTTTGAAGTTAATAACTCACCAGGGTGATTGATAAGTTCGTGGCCTAAGGTAGAAGGAGATGAGTTATTTGCTCATCTATTGCTTCCTGCCTGTCCTTTTGATACAAAGTATATCCTTTGATGTTAAGCTCCCCAACTATGACCTTCTTTCAACCATGACTCAGTGATGCCCACATCATACTGACCAATCTCATGAGGTGCCCATGGATGCAATCCCGGGATCGAGTGTGTTACTGATTGTAATAAGAGCATTTTAATTTGTGTTTTATATAGTCTTGGGTATTGTATATATGTTTTAATTCTAATGGTGTTGTCATTGAATAAAATAATGTATACATCTCAGATGTTCACACATACACATATACATGTGGGTTTTGTAGAGGTGGGATGAGGGGTTTGGGAGTAAGAGGAGTGATGGGATGAGGAGTGGACTGATGAGACAGTGAGTGTGGCAAAGTCACTGACTCAATAGGGGATGGAAAGGGGAGGAGCGCATGTTCCTGTCACAAACTGGTGGCCGACGTGGATAAGATAAAGACGGGGTGAGGAGGAGTGAAACAACAACAAGGAAGCGGGAGTGATAGGACGTAGAGGGAAAGGAAGTGATGGGAAGGGAAGGGAAGGGAAGGGAGGGGACTGATGGGACAGGTTGCAGAGCAACAGGATGGGCGGTGGGTCCACCTTATTCCAAATGCTACACTCATTTAAAAAGAGCACCTTCAGTCCTGCATTCTTCGCCCTTTTGAATTTTGCCTCCATGGTACAATTTAACTCTGCATTCATGTACCTATCTAAATTTCTCTTCAATTTTGAAATTGAACCTATATCCGCCACTTCCTCATTTCACACTCACCATCCTCTGAAGAAGTTTCCCCTCATGTTCCCCTTAAATGTTTCACCTCTCCCCCTCACTGCATGGTCTCATTTCTAGTCTCAATCAATTTTAGTGAAAAAAAATCTGCAACACTTTACACAGTGTATACCCCTCATCATTTTGTATACCTCTATCAAATCTTCCCTCATTTCCTACACTCTGGGGAATAAAGTCCTAATCTATTCAATCCTATAATCCAAATCCTCAAGCAACATCCTTGTAAGTCTTCGTGACATCGTCCCTGTGGATAAGAAACCAAAACAGTCTCTGTAACAGAGAACAGGCTCTTCCATGGTGGTTCAAATATGTCCATCAGATCAGAATCAGCTTTAATATCATGAGCGTATGCTGTAAAATGTTTTGCAGCAGTAATGCAATGCAATTTTTTAAATTATAGATTACAATTAAGATATATTTATTTAGAAACATAGAAAACCTACAGCACAATACAGTCCCATCAGCCCAGGAAGTTGTGCCGAACATGTCCCTACCTTAAAAATTACTAGATAAATAAGTGTGTACATATACACTTCATTTAGTACAAAAAGAAATACTGAGGTAGTGTACATGGGTTCATTGTCCATTCAGAATTCTGATGGCAGTGGGAAAGAAGGTGTTCCTAAAACATTGATGCGAGTCCTTAGGCTCCTATACCTCTTCCTGGATGGTAGCAATGAAAATAGGACACGTCCTGGGTGATGGGGGTCCTTAATGATAGATGCTGCCTTTCTGAAGCACCACTCTTTGACGGTACTCCCGATGCTGCGGAGCTACCGCCCATGATGGAGCAGGATGAATTTGTAACTTCCCGCAGCTTTTTCTGATCCTGTGCAGTGGCCCCTCCAGACAATGATGCAACCAGTTAGAATGCTCTCCACAGTACATCTCGCAAGAGTCTTTGGTGACTCCACAAACTCCTAATGAAATATAGCCACTGACGTGCCTTCTTTGTAATTACATTAATATGTTGGGCCCGGAATAGATATTCAGAAATGTTAACACCTGGACAGTTGAAACTGCTCAACCTTTCCACTGCTAATCCCTCGAAGAAGTCTGGTGTATGTTCCCTGAACTTCGACTTCCTTAAGGTTCTTTGCTGTGACATTCACTATGAAGTCTGATGCCATTTCCTTGCCTCCCTTTACTTATTCACAATAATTGTTCTTCCCAGATCCCGCACACTCGCATAAAAAACAATGATTTGACTCTACTGTGGGTATTCCCCATCAAAAGGATTGAAACTCATGACTCCCTCCCGCAACCCAAAAAGATGTGCAAAGTTGGAGGGTTAATTAAACACTGTCTATTGTCCCTAGGTGAGTGCTGGAAAAAAATTTGGAACATGAGGAGAATAGATTTGGGCAGTTCTAAAGTGGTACTGGTCAAGACAGGCTGAAAGCCAATGGGGCCTCCCACAACGAAAAATAATTACAAGTGAGGAATCAGAAAAACTTTCCGGACTACGGAAAAGTGTGAACTGATTATGTTGGTGCTGTGTATTTAATATTTAAGTAGTATTTGAGTAATGTTGTAAATATATTGTTTCATTAGGCATTCTTGATAGTTTAAATAATTCATTACAGGCTATATGAAAAAATAAGTTAATTGTATACATCATCACACTACCACATGATACGTGCCCACCTTGCTTAAAGTAAAAATGAAAGTACACAAGTTTATCTCCAGGCTCCCTTGTTTTCTTTTCATTTAGTTATTGTTTTGAAATTACAAAACATAATTGGCTCCAGATGGGCTGAATGGCTTCCTTTAGAACACAGAACATTTTAGCATAGTACGGGCCCTTTGGGCCGCAATATTGTTCTGTCCTTTTAACCTACTCTAAGATCAATCTAACCCTTCAGCCCACCCAATTTTTCTTTCAGCCATGTGCCTATCTAAGAGCCTTTTAAAAGCAAGTGCCTTTACCACCACACCTGGCAGCTCGTTCCACATGCCCATTACTATCCGTGTAAAAACTCAATTCTGACATCTCCCCTAGACTTACCTCCCAACATCTTAAAAGTATGCCCCCTCGTATGTGCCATAATTGACAAATCTTGTGATGATGATGAATAAAAATGTTTCCCTAACATTTGTCATCATGGTCAAGTGCCCTTCTAATGTGATCCTGGCTAAAATGGCTAATTATCAATTCAAAACAGAGACATTGATGCCAATGTGTGGTGATGAGACCCTGCATTAGAGAAGACCACAGCATCTCAAGCCTGGAGACAAAGATTGCAGAACTAATCTGTGCAGGAACCCGCACCAACGAACCGCTGAAAAAAATTGAACATCTGCAACATTTTGATTTTCAGCAGTTGGAAATCAAAATAGTTACAAAGATCAAAGATATTTACAAAGATCAAAAGGGTAATAGCCTATACACAACTAATTCCACAATGAAGGCATCCTTAAATGTGCAGATTTTTTTAAAAAACAATTTTCATTTTATCTTAAGCCAAGTATCTTTAGCCAGCTGGTGGTGTAGTGGTATCCACAGCGGACATCGAGGCCAATGATTCTGAGTTCGAAACCGGCCAGCTCCTTGCATGCTTTCTATCCATGCTGCATTGAGTGTCTAGCTAGCACCTCAGCCTCATAAAAACACAGACAAATGCTAAAGAAATGGCAAGGTCATGAAGAGGAACTCAAGTTTATCTTTAGTAATAAAATTACTATAGTTATTACCTTGAAACTCCTATAGCTCCACTGGAGAAGCATCATGTCTTGGGAAGATGTGAGATAGTGTTGCTCCTTCTTCCCTTTCTCTCATGGTCCATTGTCCTCTCCAATCAGATTTCTTCTTCAGCTCTTTACCTCTTCCATCACTCACCTCCTGGCTTCTCATTTCATCCCTCCTCTCCCACACTCATGGACCTTATCTGTCATCTGGCTTCACTAAATCATCTTCTGGTTTGTGCTTCTTCCCTAACCCTCCCCCCCACCTTGTTATTCTGGCTCTTCCCCTTCCATTCCATTTCTGATGGAGGGTTCCAACCCAAAACTGTGTCTGTTCGATCAGAAAGCACTTCCACCGAATGCTCAGCACTGCACAGAACATCATTGGGACTCAACTACCAGATATGGAAACCATCTATAACTCAACATCATGATGGATTCATCCCACCCCAATAATCACCTGCTCAATCTCCTACCATCCAGCAGGAGATACAGAAACCTCTCTGCATGGACATCCAGAGGGAAAAACAGCTTTTTCCCTCCTCCCAGGGCTGTTATGCAACTGAACGATGACCCACCACCCTCCTACCCATAGTCCATAGGCACAATGCACAATCTATTAAGTGCAATACGTGGAGATAATGCTTCATGCTATTTTTATGTTTAATTATTCCACTTTATACCACCGACATGTGCAACACTTCTTTTAATTTTAGAGTTGTTTGTTTTTAATTCAGTTGTAACCAAGATGTCACTGTAAGTAGCTGAGATGTTATTTTAAGTTTAGTGATTGTTTTTTTGGTATCTGAATTGCCAGTGTGCTGTTTTACACTGGAGTAGCACTGCGATCTTGTTGCCCTCAGCAATGACAATAAAGCTCCAACTAACTGGATTTCCAGCATCTGCAGAATCACTTGCATCTGTGTCTTGGGAATTTCCTTGTACTAACACTATCAACTGATTTGTAAAGAATTTTTAATACCACTAATAAATGTAAAAAAAATTCATCCAGAACAAAATTCTATTTACAGTGTAATAGTAAATCAGCAATATTAAATATGCCACAGATAAGCTGCCATCCATATCTATATAAGCAAAAAAAGAAAAAAAAGGTATTTTTGCTGAAGAGTGCTTAAAAACATCCAAAACACTACTTCAGAAACTTGTCCAACTTTTTCTGAATGTTTGCAAAAGCATCCTTTCCCATGTAGTCCATGTTTCCTTCCTCCCACCTGCGCCGGTCCTGAGCTTGGTCAGGGTCCACAGGCTCTGAGCCCAGCGAGAGTGCCAAGAACGAGTCCGTTATCTCCTCCTGGCGAGATGGAAAGAAAAGATGTGAGAACATTCTACCAATGTAAAACAGAAAAGGCACAAATACAAACAAGAGCAAGACATTGAGGGGAGTAAAGAGAAATGACAGGGGGTTGGGGGCTACAGGATCACACATATATACAAAGAATTGAACAGACAGCAGATAAGCATGCTTGATCCAAAAAAAGAATTTTACTGAATACAATAAGGAGTCCTCATGAAGGGTCTTGGCCCAAAACTTCGACTGTTTATTCATTTCCATAGATGCCGTGTGACATGGTTTCCTTCAGGATTTTGCGTGCTTTGCTTTGGATTTCCAGCATCTGCAGACCTTCTCAAGTTTATGATTATACCTTATTGAATATCCCTTTTCAAATATGGTTAACATTAAAATATAACCAAAAATGGGAAATTAGAAATACTCCTTGGTCAATCAGAATACGAATGAGAAAGATCAAATTACAAATGCAATAATTGGCCAGTGTTCAGATTAAGAATTTCCTCACAATCTACCTCATGGTGATGCTACACCTTATCACTTACGAAGTCTATGAAAAGTATTCACCACCCCACCCCCACCCCCCTGCTGGCCCGGAAGTTTTAATGTTTTATTCTTTTATATCATTGAATCAGTGGATTTAATATGACTTTTTTGACACTGATCAACAGAAAGAGACTTTCATGTCTAAGTGAAAACAGATCTCTACAAAGTGATCCAAATTAATTACAAATATAAAACACAAAATAATTGATTGCATAAATATTCACTCCCTTTAATATGACACACCAAATCATCACTGGTGTAGCCAGTTGGTTTTAGAAGTCACATGATTATGTAGTTAAATTGAGATCTGTTTTTTGAGATCTGTGTGCACTCAAGGTGTTTCAATTGATTGCAGTAAAAATACAACTGTATGTGGAAGGTCCAACTGCTAGCGAGTCAGTATCCTGGCAAAAACTACACCACGAAGACAAAAGAAGACTCCAAGCAACTTAGCAAAAAGGTTATTGAAAAGCACAAATCAAGAGATGGATACAAGAAACTATTCGCTTGAAATAGTTAAATCAATCATCAAGAAATAGAAAGAATATGACACAGCTGTAAATCTGCCTAGAGCAGGCCGCCCTCAAAAAACTGAGTGACCGTGCAAGAAGAAGACTAGTGAGGGAGGCCACCAAGAAACTATGACAACTCTGGAGGAGTTACAAGCTTCAGTGGCTGAGATGCGAGTGACTGTGCATTCAACTGTTGTCCAAGTCATAGCTTTATGGGAACATGCACAACACGCTGGAGGAACTCAACAGGTCAGGCAGCATCCATGGAAACAAGCAGTCAACATTACAGGCTGAGACCCTTCGTCAGGTCTGAAGAAGGAGGGGGCAGAGGCCCTATAAAGAAGGTGGGGGGAGAGTGGGAAGAAGGTTAGTAGGTGGCAGGTGAAAAACCAGTAAGAAGAAAGATCAAGGGCGGGGGGAGGGGAAGCAGGGAGGGGATAGGCAGGAAAGGTGAAGAAGGAATGTAAGGGGAAAGCACTATGTTTAGCAGAAGAGGGCAGAATCATGAGAGGTGATAGGCAGCTGGAGGAGGAGGCAGAGTGAAACTGGGATGGGGGAAGGGAGAGGGAGGAAATTATCAGAAGTTGAAGAATTCAATGTTTATGCCAAATGTTCTTTATAGGGCCTCTGCCCCCTCCCTCTTCAGACCTGACAAAGGGTCTCAGCCCGAAACGTTGACTGCTCGCTTCCACGGATGCTGCCTGACCTGCTGAGTTCCTCCAGCGTGTTGTGCTTGTTGCTTTGACCTCAGCATCTGCAGTGTACTTTGTGTTTATAGCTTTATGGGAGGCTGGCAAAAAGAAAGCCACTGTTGAGAAAAAATAACTCACATGAAATCTTGACTAGAGTTTGCCAGAGGGCTTGTGGGAGACTCTGAAGTCAGTTGGAAGAAGATCCTATGGTCTGATGAAACCAAAATTGAGCTTTTTGGCCATCAGTCTAAATGCTCTGTTTGGCATAAGCCAAACACCACACATCATCAAAAACACACCGAACCTACCATGTAACATGGTGGTGGCTGCATCATGCTGAGGGGATGCTTCACTGCAGCAGGCCCTGGAAGGGTTGTTAAGGTAGAGGGTAAAATGAATGCAGCAAAATACAGGGAAATCCTGGAGGAAAACCTGATGCAGCCTGTGAGAGAACTGCGACTTGGGCGAAGATTTGTTTTCCAGCAAGACAATGACCCCAAGCATAAAGCCAAAGTTACATAGAAATGGCTTAAAACAATGAAGATAATGACCTGGAGAGGTCATGTCAGAGTCCAAACCTCAATCCAAATGAGAATATGTGACCGGATTTGAAAAGGGCTGTTCACTCACAATCCCTATGCAGTGTGGCAGCATTTGAGCAGTTTTGTAAAGAAGAATGGGGAAAATGTGTTCAGATGTGCAAAGCAGATAGAGACCTATCCACACAGACACAAGGCTGTAATTGCTGCCAAAGGTACGGACTTGAAGGGGTGAATACTTATGCAATCAATTATTTTGTTTTGTATTTGTAATTAATTTATATCACTTTGTAGAGATCTATTTTCAATTTGACACAAAAGTTTTTTTCTGTTGACCAGTGTCAATGCCAAAATAAACCCACCGTGACTCAATGTTGTAAAACAATAAAACATGAAAACTTCCAAGGAGGGGTGAATACTTTTTCTATGTACTGTACTTGCACTACATTTTTCTTAAGCACTGTAGCTTATATACAATATTTTGCATTAATCGTTTTACCTTGTACTACCTCAATGCACTGTGCCATGATCTGACCTGCAAGTACAGCATGCAAGACAAGCTTTTTCTTGTATTTTCTTGTATCTTGTGGTAATAGTACAACAATAGCAAAACTATTCCCTAACAGTGGTGTGCAGAAGAGCATCTCTGAACACACAATGCATCAAACTGCAGCTCCTGAGGGACCGAGTTAGGGAACTGGAGCTGCAGCTCGATGACCTTCGCCTGGTCAGGGAGAGTGAGGAGGTGATAGAGAGGCAGGTGGTCACTCCGGGACCACGGGAGGCAGATAGGTGGGTTACAGTCAGGAAGGGGAAGAGGCAGGTACTAGAGAGTACCCCAGTGGCTGTACCCCTTGACAATAAGTACTCATGTTTGAGTACTGTTGGGGGGGACAGCCTACCTGGTGGGAGTGACAGTGGCCGAGCCTCCGGCACAGAGGACGGCCCTGTAGCTCAGAAGGGTAGGGTTAGAAGAAAGAGGTCCATAGTAATAGGGGACTCAATAGTCAGGGGCTCAGACAGGCGTTTCTGTGGAGGTGACCGGGAGTACCGGATGGTAATTTGCCTCCTTGGTGCCAGGGTTCGGGACGTTTCTGATTGCGTCCAAGATATCCTGAAGTGGGAGGGTGAAGAGCCAGAGGTCGTGGTACATGTAGGTACCAATGACATAGGTAGGAAAGGGGAAGAGGTCCTGAAACGAGAGTATAGGGAGTTAGGAAGGCAGTTAAGAAGAAGGACCGCAAAGGTAGTAATCTCGGGATTACTGCCTGTGCCACGCGACAGTGAGAGTAGGAATAGAATTAGGTGGAGGATGAATGCGTGGCTGTGGGATTGGAGCAGGGGGCAGGGATTCAAGTTTCTGGATCATTGGGACCTCTTCTGGGGCAGGAGTGACCTGTTCAAGAAGGACGGGTTACACTTGAATCGTGGGGGGACCAATATCCTAGCGGGGAGGTTTGCTAGGGCTACAGGGCGGACTTTAAACTAGTAAGATGGGGGGGCGGGAGACTATTTGAGGAGACTATGGGAGAGGAGGTTAGTTCACCAGTGGAGCAAGTAAATAGACAGTGTGTGAGGGAGGAAAGGCAGGTGATGGAGAAGGGATGCACTCAGCCCGAAGATGTAGGGGAGAAGAAAGAAAAGGATAATAAATTTGAATGCATTGTTAGGGATGGAAAGAGAGGAGGAGATGGAGAGTATCTTAAATGTATCTATTTTAATGCTAGGAGCATTGTAAGAAAGGTGGATGAGCTTAAAGCGTGGATTGATACCTGGAATTATGATGTTGTAGCTATTAGTGAAACATGGTTGCAGGAAGGGTGTGTTTGGCAACTAAATATTCCTGGATTTAGTTGCTTCAGGTGTGATAGAGTAGGAGGGGCCAGAGGAGGAGGTGTTGCATTGCTTGTCCGATTAAATCTTATGGCGGTGCTTTGGAAGGATAGATTAGAGAGCTCCTCTAGGGAGGCCATTTGGGTGGAATTGAAGAATGGGAAAGGTGCAGTAACACTGATAGGAGTGTATTATAGGCCACCTAATGGGGCGTGTGAGTTGGAAGAGCAAATGTGTAAGGAGATAGCAGATATTTGTAGTAAACACAAGGTGGTGATTGTGGGAGATTTTAATTTTCCACACGTAGACTGGGAAGCTCATTCTGTAAAAGGGCTGGATGGTTTAGAGTTTGTGAAATGTGTGCAGGATAGTTTTTTGCAACAATACATAGAAGTACCGACTAGAGATGGGGCTGTGTTGGATCTCCTGTTAGGGAATGCGATAGGTCAGCTGACAGATGTATGTGTTGGGGAGCACTTCGGGTCCAGTGATCACAATAGCATTAGCTTCAATATAATTATGGAGAAGGACAGGACTGGACCTAGAGTTGAGATTTTTGACTGGAGAAAGGCTAACTTTGAGGGGATGCGAAGGGATTTAAGGAGAGTGGTTTGGGTCAAGTTGTTTTATGGGAAGGATGTAATAGAGAAATGGAGGTCATTTAAGGGTGAAATTATGAGGGTACAGAATCTTTATGTTCCTGTTAGGGTGAAAGGAAAGGTTAAAGGTTTGAGAGCACCATGGTTTTCAAGGGATATTAGAAATTTGGTTCAGAAAAAGAGGGATGTCTACAATAGATATAGGCAGCATGGAGTAAAGGAATTGCTCGAGGAATATAAAGAATGTAAAAGGAATCTTAAGAAAGAGATTAGAAAAGCTAAAAGAAGATACGAGGTTGGTTTGGCAAATAAGGTGAAAGTAAATCCGAAAGGTTTCTACAGTTATATTAAAAGCAAGAGGATAGTGAGGGATAAAATTGGCCCCTTAGAGAATCAGAGTGGTCAGCTATGTGTGGAACCGAAGGAGATGGGAGAGATTTTGAATGATTTCTTCTCTTCGGTATTCACTAAGGAGAAGGATATTGAATTGTCTAAGGTGTGGGAAACAAGTAAGGAAGTTATGGAACCTATGACAATTAAAGAGCTGGAGGTACTGGCGCTTTTAAGAAATTTAAAAGTGGATAAATCTCCTGGTCCTGACAGGATATTCCCCAGGACCTTGAGGGAAGTTTGTGTAGAAATAGCAGGAGCTCTGACGGAGATCTTTAATATGTCATTAGAAACGGGGATTGTGCCGGAGGATTGGCGTATTGCTCATGTGGCTCCATTGTTTAAAAAGGGTTCTAGAAGGAAGCCTAGCAATTATAGACCTGTCAGTTTGACATCAGTGGTGGGTAAATTAATGGAAAGTATTCTTAGAGATAGTATTTATAATTATCTGGATAGACGGGATCTGATTAGAAGTAGCCAGCATGGATTTGTGCGTGGAAGGTCATGTTTGACAAACCTTATTGAATTTTTTGAAGAAGTTACGAGGAATGTTGACGAGGGTAAGGCAGTGGATGTAGTCTATATGGACTTCAGCAAAGCCTTTGACAAAGTTCCACATGGAAGGTTAGTTAAGAAGGTTCAGTCGTTAGGTATTAATGCTGGAGTAATAAAATGGATTCAACAGTGGCTAGATGGGAGATGCCAGAGAGTAGTGGTGAATAATTGTTTATCGGGATGGAGGCCGGTGACTAGCGGGGTGCCTCAGGGATCTGTTTTGGGCCCAATGTTGTTTGTAATATACATAAATGATCTGGATGATGGGGTGGTAAATTGGATTAGTAAGTATGCCGATGATACTAAGGTAGGAGGTGTTGTGGATAATGAGGTGGATTTTCAAAGCTTGCAGGGAGATTTATGCCGGTTAGAAGAATGGGCTGAACGTTGGCAGATGGAGTTTAATGCCGAGAAGTGTGAGGTTCTACATTTTGGCAGGAATAATCCAAATAGAACATACAGGGTAAATGGTAGGGCATTGAGGAATGCAGAGGAACAGAGAGATCTAGGAATAACTGTGCATAGTTCCCTGAAAGTGGAGTCTCATGTAGATAGGGTGGTGAAGAGGGCTTTTGGAACGCTGGCCTTTATAAATCAAAGCATTGAGTACAGAAGTTGGGATGTAATGCTAAAGTTGTACAAGGCATTGGTAAGGCCAAATTTGGAATATTGTGTGCAGTTCTGGTCACCGAATTATAGGAAAGATATCAATAAATTAGAGAGAGTGCAGAGATGATTTACTAGGATGTTACCTGGGTTTCAGCAATTAAGTTACAGAGAAAGGTTGAACAAGTTAGGTCTCTATTCATTGGAGCGTAGAAGGTTGAGGGGGGATTTGATCGAGGTATTTAAAATTTTGAGAGGGATAGATAGAGTTGATGTGAACAGGCTGTTTCCATTGAGAGTAGGGGAGATTCAAACTAGAGGACATGATTTGAGAGTTAGGGGGCAGAAGTTTAAGGGAAACACGAGGGGGTATTTCTTTACTCAGAGAGCGATAGCTGTGTGGAATGAGCTTCCTGTAGAAGTAGTAGAGGCCAGTTCAGTTGTGTCATTTAAGGTAAAATTGGATAGGTATATGGACAGGAAAGGAGTGGAGGGTTATGGGCTGAGTGCGGGTAGGTGGGACTAGGTGAGAGTAAGAGTTCGGCACGGACTAGGAGGGCCAAGATGGCCTGTTTCCGTGCTGTGATTGTTATATGGTTATATGTGGTTATAAACCTAGAAGTGGACGGGCTACAGCAGCAGAAGATCATGAACGTACACTCAGAGGACTGTGAAACCACCAAAATACAAAAGCAGACAAATTGTGCAAATAAAAAAAATATACAGAGAACGCAAGTTATAGAGCCCTTCAAAATAAGTTAATTGACATTCAGAGTTGAACAAATAATTACATAGAATCAATGAAAAACTACATATGAAGACTGACAGACAAGCAATGGGCAAAAGAAGACAAACTGAGAGGGAAGGGAAGGGAAGGAAGGGAGGGGAAGGAGGGGAAGAAAGGAAGGGAAGGAGGGGAAGGAAGGAAGGGAAGGAAAGGAAAGTGGGGGAGGAGGGAACTGAGAACATAAATTGTAGAATCCTTGAAAGTGGGCCCAGTGTGGAGTCGAGTGAAGTTACCCAGGAGCCTGATAGTTGAAGAGCAATAATTGTTCCTGAACCTGGTGATGTGAAAGCTAAGGCTCCTCCACCTTCTGCCCGAAGGTAGAAGCAAGAAGAGACCATGGTCAGGATGGTGGGGATTCTTGATAATGGATGCTGCTTTCTTGTGCCAGCGATCTTTACAAATGTGTTCAGTGGTGGGAAGGGCATTGCCTTTTTTTGGACTGAGCTGTATCCATCAATTGGATCCATTACTACCTCACCCTGCCTCAACCCATCTCACACGTATTGTGTAATCTCTAGGAAATATTGCTGTATTGAAGGGCCAGCCAGAACAACAGACTGTCAAAGGCGTGGACGGCACAATCTCATTAGACGGTAAATTTGCCTGCAGATCCATCCATTACTGTACAGTTTCTTAGAAAGAATACCGACTACAAGAACCACAAAAATCTAAATTGGAGGTGCTTTTACATTGAAAATATGCACTTACTTTTACAGTCTGTTCAGATGTGTCAGGAGATATTTCCTTTACCTAAAGGAAAGATTATTCAAATGTAATATATTAACAAACAAATTTTCTAGTCTCCATCTCTAGAGAAGGCTTATCTACTGATGTCTACTATAAATCTATAGACTCTCACAGCTACCTGGACTATTCCTCTTCCCACCCTGTCTCTTGCAAAAATGCTATCCCCTTCTCACAATTCCTCCGTCTCCGCCACATCTGCTCTCAGGATGAGGCTTTTATTTCCAGGATGAAAGAGATGTCTTCCTTTTTTTTTAAAAAAAAAGAAAGGGGCTTCCCTTCCTCCACTATCAACTCTGCTCTCAAACACATCTCTTCCACTTCCCGCACATCTGCTCTCACCCCATCCTCCCGCCACCCAACTCGGGATAGGGTTCCCCTTGTCCTCACCTACCACTGCACCAGCCTCCGTGTCCAACATATAACTCTCCGTAACTTCTGCCGCCTCCAACGGGATCCCACTACCAAGCACATCTCCCCCCTCCCCTTTCTACTTTCCACAGGGATTGCTCCCTACGCAACTCCCTAGTCCATTCGTCTCCCCCGTCCCTTTCCACTGATCTCCCTCCTGGCTCTTATCCTTGTAAACGGAACAAGTGCTACACCTGCCCTTACACTTCCACCCTCACCACCATTCAGGGCCCCAGACAGTCCTTTCAGGTGAGGCGACACTTCACCTGTGAGTCGGCTGGTGTGGTATGGTGCTCCCGGTGTGGCCTTTTATATATTGGTGAGACCCGACACGGACTGGGAGACTGTTTTCACTGAACACCTATGCTCTGTCCGCCAGAGAATGCAGGATCTCCCAGTGGCCACACATTTTAATTCCACGTCCCATTCCCATTCTGATATGTCAATCCATGGCCTCCCCTACTGTCAAGATGAAGCCACACTCAAGTTGGAGGAACAACACCTTATATTCTGTCTGGGTAGCCTCCAACCTAATGGCATGAACTTTGATTTTTCTAATTTCCATTGATGCCCCTCGTCCCCTTCTTGCCCCATTCCTTGTTTATTTATATATTATTTCCCCTCTTTTTTTCCTTTCTCGCTCACTTTTTTATCTCTGTGCCCCTCTCACAATCACTCCTTGCCTGCTCTCCATCTCCCTCTGGTGCTTCCCTCCCCCTTTCTTTCTGCCTAGGCCTCCCGTCCTATGATACTCCCCCCTTCTCCAGCTCTGTATCCCTTTTACCAATCAACTTTCCAACTCTTAGCTTCATTCCTCCCCTTCCTGTCTTCTCCTATCATTTCAGATCTCCCCTTCTCACTTTCAAATCTCTTACTATCTCTTCTTTCAGTTAGTCCTGACGAAGGGTCTCAGCCCGAAACGTCGGTTGTACTCCTTCCTATAGATGCTGTCTAGCCTGCTGCATTCCACCAGCACCATGTGTAGGTTTCTGTCACTCTACACAAGGATGTTGCTAGGGAGAGGGTACCTGACGAGAATAGGTTGAGTGAACTTGGCCTTTTCTCCTTGGAGCGACGGAAGTTGAGAGGCGACTTGATAGAGGTGTATAAGATGATGAGAGGTATTGATCGCGTGGATAGTCAGAGGCTTTTTCCCCAGGGCTGAAATGGCTAACACATGAGGGCATAGTTTTAAGGTGCTTGGAAATAGATACCGAGGGGCTGTCAGGGGTAGGTTTTCCACACAGAGAACGGTGGGTGCGTGGAATGTACTGCCGGCAGTGGTGGTGGAAGTGGATACAATACGGTCTTTTAAGAGCCTCTTAGATAAGTACATGGAGCTTAGAAAAACAGAGGGCTATGTGCTAGGAAAACTCTAGCCATTCTCCTCCGAAGACACAGTACAGGCCCTTCGACCCACGATGTTGTGCTGACCTTTTAACCCATTCCAAGATCAAGCCTACTCTTCCCTCCTACATTTTTCTGTCACTCATGTGCCTGAATTCTTAACTATCCCTAATGTATCGGTCTCTACCACACTCCTGCATTCCATGCACTGCTCACTCTGTGTAAAAAAAACCATACCCAATAATTTTAAGGTGATTGGAGGAAAGTATGTCCTCTCATATTAGCCATTTCCACCCTGGAGGGGAAAAAAGTACTTACTGTCTACTTGATCTACACCCCTCGTCTTGTAACTTTTATCAATTCTCCTCTCATCCTCCTCCGCTTCAAAAGGGAAAGCCGTAGCTCACTCAACCTTGCCCCATAAGACATCATCTGTAACCCAGGCAGCGGGCTGGTCAATCTCCTCTGCACCCTCTCTAAAGTTTTCATATCCTTCCTACACTGAGGAGACCAGAACTGAAGCCAATTTTCACAAAATACTTCCCACAACAATGCAAAGGCTCGTGGTGCCAACTGAAAAGGCAGAGCTCGTGCAGCACAGGAATGCAATACATCACAGACCATTTGTTATGGTCCCCTGTATTTACCTCACAAAATAGCGTGACATGATTTCCTTGGGAAAAAAATCACCCCTAACACAATCTGTTAAACTCTTGAGTATAGTGGCCACTTTATTAGGTACACTTGTACACTTGCTTGCAATGCAAATTTTGAATAAGCCAATCATGTGGCAGCAACCCACTTGTTCCAATCAAGCATCAGATCGGGGAAAGAAATGTTATTAAAGTGACTTTGACCATGGAAGGATTGTTGGTGGCAGACAAGTTGGGCTGAGTATCTCAGAAACTGCTGATCTCCTGGGATTTTCATACACAACAGTTCTAGAGTTTACAGAGAACGGTGCAAAAAACCAACAAATATCCAGTGAGCAGCAGTTCTGGCAGCAAAAAAGGCCTTGTTAATAAGAGAGGTCAGAAAAGAATGGCCAGACTGGTTCAACTGACAGGAAGGAGATGGTACCTCAGATAAACATGCGTTACAACAGTGGTGTGCAGAAGAGCATCTCTGAACATACGTGTCAAATATTTGAGGTGGATGGGCTACATTAGGTACAGAAAATACCCAATAAAGTGGCACTGAGGGTAGGTAGCCAGGTAGTGCTTCCTTCCCACATAGGTGGATTTTACCTTAAAGAGTAACCAGGCAGATGAGCTGTTTTGGTTTACAATGGTAGTTCCAGTTTGATATTCACCTGTATCATCTCTGGAGATGGTGATCTGGATTCTATGACAAATTGGACACTCTTCTGATCTTCTTTATTTGCAGATGCTGGCTGCTGAAAAGAAGGGAAATGAATCATAACAAAGTTCAGACCAGGTTGGGTGCCACATAGATACAGCTACTGTTTATTAAACCTTAGGAATTCACACAGGGTTGGGTTAAAGCAGCCCAAGCACTTTGCTTTGCAATGTAATGCATTTCAGAGAAAAATACGACTCATGATAGCGAGTTGCCCCCAGGAGATTAGCTTTACTTGCCACATGTACACTGAAACGTAACAGTAAAATGCATTCACAAACAGGAGAAAATCTGCAGATGCTGGAAATCCAAGCAAGAGCTCATCAGGTCAGGCAGCATCTATGGAAAGGAGTATAGAGTCAACATTTTGGGTTGAGACCATTCATGCTGCTTAAAATGCATCGTTTGTATCAACAACCAACACAGTCTGAGGATTATACTGGCACAGTCCGCAATCGTTGCCATGCTTCCGCCACCAACTGAGCATGCCCACGACTTATTAACCTTTCGAATGTGAAGGAAAGCCAGAGGGCCCAAACAAAACCCACGTGGTCATGGGGAAAGACATACAAACTCCTTCCAGGCCGTAGTGGGATTCGAACCCCGGTCACTAGTGCTGTAAAGCATTACACTAGCCACTATGCTACAGTGCTGCTAACGTTATGATATACTCGTCCATGCCCTCTTGAGCAGACGACTGAAGCTGCTGCGCGTGCGCCGTTGTTTTTAACTGAACTATCTGTCTCGAAGCATGGCAGCAGCGGTGGTGTTCGGAAAATTGATTTTTTCAACCGCAGCGCCCGATTTTTCAACTTGCAGTTGGCAGCATAATAATAGCACAACTCTGAAACATCAGAGGGTGAGTGTAAGAGTAGGAAAATATCAACTGAGATGAGCAACGAGCCACAAGTAGAGGCGGGTGTAGTATCAATGCCTGGAGGTGAGACAGCAGAACCTCAACGGCACCCAGCACCCGCGGGTGACCCCGTGCCGGGGAACCATGGTCCGGCCAGAAATCCTTCCCCCAGTCAGTGGCACTTGCCTGCCACCAGCCGTGATGTTCAACCACGGACCGATAGACGGATGGAAGACATGACAGCGGATGTGGACTAACTACAGCGTCATAGCACAAACCGCACAAACAAGTTCCAGCGTACCAGGCGGCATTATTTTTGCATACAATTGGACTGTCAGGACTTGAGGTCTACAACAGTTTTGTGTTCGCAGATGAGGCCGAAAGCCAAGACCTCAAAGATTTTAGCTGCATTTGACAGATATGCCATTGGTGAGAAAAATGAGATATATGAATGGTACTTGTTCAAAAAGTGGTAACAAGAACAAGGTGAGACCTTTGAATCGTTTCTTGCCAGCCTTAGATCTCTTGCAAGGACATGTAATTTTTGCTTGTGTATGTCAGACAGTCTGATGAGAGACAAGATCGTACTGGGCATTAACAACTCCTAAACCAGAAAAAGTCTGTTACAAGAGAAAAAGCTAACGCTCAATAACATTAGGTGTGATTGTAGGTGTGATTTAGCCATTTCCGTGCTTTTACAGGTGTCAATGTAATTACAATAACAATCATTTTCGCACTTGAATGTTTTCAACAATACACTTTTGGCCATTTCACAAGAGCACTCTGTGATCACAAGCTACTTGAAATGGCAGTTAAGAAGCCGCTGCTGAAGACACCAAAGCACCTACAGGGGATGCTTCTTCACCTGCAGAGCCAAGATTTCGACATCACCTACTGTCAAGGAAAGCTCATACACCTCGCGGATACGCTATCGCAAGCAGTTAGCGGTACTCCAGGCCAGGAGAACAGCTTCGACGAAGTCAATATCCTATCGCACCTGCCAAACCGCGATGAGCGTCTAGAGCAGATTCGCATAGAAACAGAGAAAGATGACACGCTACAGACGTTGAAACGTGTAATCATCAGTGGATGGCAGAGCGAACGTGACACACTGCCAGAGTAACTCACACCTTACTATAGCTATAGGGATGAGCTCACAGTCCAAGACGGCTTAATCTTCAAAGGTGAGCGTGTCATCGTACCGCAAAGTGAGCGGAAGCAAATGAAGGAAAGAATTCATTCATCACACTTGGGCGTAGAAGGATGCCTCAGACGTGCACGTGAATGTCTTCTTTGGTCAGGCATGAGCAGTGACATCAAGCAATATATTGCTACATGTGATGTTTGTCGCAAATACGAAATGAGTCAGCAGAAAGAATCGCTTATGAGTCATGAGGTACCCGCTCGGCCGTGGGAAAAGATAGGAAAAGAGTACCTTGCCACTGTTGATTACTACAGTAATTATTTCAAGGTAGATCTTCTTTGTGATATGACCAGAGGAGCTGTTATTTGTAAACTGAAGGCCCATTTTGTGAGATATTGTAGCCCAACACAAGTGATTAGTGATGATGGGCCACGATACACGTCAGCGGAGTTTCACAGATTTGCACAAGAATGGGTTTTGAGCACTTGTGTAGCAGTCCCAGAAATAGCAAAGCGAATGGAAAAGCTGAATCAGCAGTTAAAACAGCTAAGCGGATCCTCACAAAGAACTACAAATCGCGACCAGATCCCTACCCCGCACTTCTAGACCATCGCAACACACCTTCGCAAGGGCTCAGCACGAGTCCTGCCCAGCGTCTGATGAATTGCTGCACAAGCACGCTCCTGCCTGCAACAGCGAGTTTACTGGAACCGACAGTTGTACACGAAAGCGACCGTATGAAACAACGTGTCCAGCAGCTGACCAACAATTACAGCAAATCAGCCAAAGATCTTGCCCCACTCGTCAAAGGGGATACCGTGCGCATGCAACCCCTGGTGCAAGCTAAAAAGAAATGGGAGAAAGCAATTGTGTGCCTTTATGAGCGTTCATATCTAGTCCAAACCCCTTGGTTTGGTAATCATATACATCTACAAAAGATGGCTGAGGAACCGTCTGGAAAAGTAATCACACATGAACTGGCAAAATCAGGTCAAACAACCCAGATCAATGACCACAGTGTGCCTACCACATCAAATGCCACAGACAAACACTAGCAGAGGCTAATGACACAACACAAACATTGAAAATGCAAATAACAAAAAACAGGACTCGGACAAAACAGTAAAAACTTGTTCTGGCCGCACAGTGAAAAGGCCACATTATCTAGAAGATTTTGTCCCACATTGAATAATTGCATGAGCAATTGAACAGTAAGTCTGTGACACTATTATGCATTTAAGAAGGACCATGTCCTATTTGAGGATGTGTAGTTTGAAGTTAAAATCGAGAGGGTGGAGTTTCAAGATGGCGACGTAAACATCTGCCTTTTAGGCGCTCTTCACTTTTCTAACTATAATCACCCTTTAATCAAATCTTTTCGAATTTAACCAAATGAGTTGATATTTTCGATTGACTTTTTTTTTCCCTAAAACTATATTTGATCTAACTTTGCTGAGCTTAAAATGGCTACAAGTAAGAAATCGTCTAAGGAGCCTTTATCTATCGACGCAATTTCTAATCTTCTGGACGCTAAATTTGCAAGTTTGGAAAGCAAGCTGGAAAGTAAAATGGCAAGTTTGGAAGATAACCTGGAAAGTAAAATGGCAAGTCTGGAAAACAAGCTTACCACGAAAATGTCTGAACTTGAAGGAGCTGTTAAATCGCTTGATACTAAGTTTCAGTCGCAGGCAACGGATATTCAGCGACATGAAGATAAGTTGGAGACTCTTGAAAAATCAATTGTTGAAAAAGCACGTACACTTGAGGAGTTGGATAAGAAGGTACAATCGACTCTTAAAGTTGTAAATCAGCATAAGTTTAAAATTACTGATCTCGAAAATCGATCTCGCAGACAGAATTTGCGAATTATCGGGTTTTCCGAAAAAGTTGAGTCCGGTGATTTAACTGAATTTTTCTCTAAATTACTGTGGGAAATTTTCGGTGATGAAGGTTTGCAAACTAAACCTGTTATTGACCGTGCTCACAGAGTTGCGAGGTATTCGTCTATGACTGATAAACCACGAGCGGTGATTGTTCGCCTTCATTATCCTCGTGAGAAAGAGCTTTTAATTCGATTAGCTCGTAAAAAAGGTATGATTTCTTACAATAACTTCAAATTTCGAATTGTTGAGGATTATTCTTATGAGGTTATGAGAGCCAGAATCGCTTTTAAACCAGTGATGGCAGAGATTTATTCGATTGGACTTAAACAAGTTTTAATGTATCCAGCGAAGCTTAGAATTACGCTGAGCGACAACAGTCAGCAAATTTTTAACACTCCGGAAGAAGCGAAGAAATTTGTTGAAGAATTTGGATCTTCTACTGCAACTTGAACTATGTGTTATGTGGAAGATTTTTCGGAGAGAGGATATCTTTCTATTTTAAGTTTTAACCTATGAAGCTGGGTTATAACTTCTTATTTTGATCTATGGGTCTGGTTTTTTTTTACTATCATCATTGTTTATAGATGTTCTTTTTAATTTTTATAATATCTTTTTTTTCTTTCTGTTTTGGTTATATACGTTTATATTTTGCAATAATGATTTACTTTTTTTTAAGATGTCGTTTCTTTTTCCCATAAGATTCTGTTTTTTGTAAGCATTTATTTGTTTACCTGTACTCAGAAATGGGACGAATGTTTTGGATTTTTGGTCTTTTTTTTATATATATTGTACTGTTTATTATATCCCTTTTTTTTAAATCTTATTTTGTCTTTTAACAGATTGCTGAACTCACATTTGTATTTAGTAATATGGCTTTTTCAAAATGCGGTTTCTTCTTCCCATAAGTCTTTGCTTTTGAAACGTCATCTTGTATTTGTACACGTGATTTTTTTTTAAAGGTATATTACACTTTTAAGTTTTGATGCTTATACTTTTTTTTATTAATGATTGTTTGTTTTATTATATTAGTTTTCTTTTATTCTGATTGATATATATATTTTTTTTGCAACTCTATATTTTAATTTGGGTGTTATATAGTTTTCTTTTAATCTTTTTATGGAGCTGCCATCTTGAAATGGGGGTAATATTAGTATTAGATTATGCACCTGCCGCTTGGCTTTTTTTCGAAGGGTGGGGGGAGGGGGTAGGGATCTTTTTTCACGCTTTTGCTTTTTATTTTTTTGCTTTTAGTTTATGGGCCGACTTTAAATTATTAATATTGTTGAGGTGTCATGTTCTCCGGTTGCTCCTGAATCAATTTTCCTCCTTCCTGAATTGTGGGTTATGTGTCTTTCTAACCTTTTATGATACACACAACTAATATTAGTATGATGGATAAATCTGTTAACTTTATCTCCTGGAATACTAATGGTTTAAATCATCCGATTAAACGTAAAAAAATATTTAAAGTATTCCATAGACTGAATGCTAATATTATCTTTGCACAGGAGACCCATATCAGGAGGGAGGATAATCAACGTTTTTTTAGGTTCTGGAAGGGTCAGCAATTTCACTCGAACTCTACCGCTAAAATTAGGGGAGTGTCTATTTTTATAGACCCCTCAATATCGTTTACACATCATGAAATTATTTCTGACCCACAGGGTAGATTTTTGTTGATAACTGGCTTACTTTTCCATTGGAAAGTTGTTCTAGTTAATATTCATGCTCCAAACTTTGACTGCCCTGAATTTTTTAAACGTTTATTTACTTCCCTTCCTAATCTAAATGAATATATGTTGATAATGGGTGGAGATTTTAATTGTTGTTTGAATCCTTCGATGGATAGATCTAAACCTATTCGTACTCTTCCGAACAGATCAGCCCTACTTATTAATTTGTTTATGGTTGATTCGGGAATTACAGAAATATGGCGGTTTTTGAACCCTAAAGATAAAGAATTTTCATTTTTTTCCACATGTATATCATAGCTATTCTAGAATTGACTATTTTCTTATTGATCATCGGTTATTAATGGATGTTATTGATTGTAAATATGATTCTATTACTATTTCGGATCATGCACCTTTGAAGTTATCTATTAAGATTTCGGACTATTCCAATAATATCAGATCCTGGAGGCTTAACGCTACTTTGCTTCAAGACCCAGAATTTATCACCTATATAAAACAGCAAATTGACTTGTTCTTCTCAACAAACTGTACTGAAGAAATCGACAGAGGAATACTTTGGGACTCTTTTAAGGCTTTTATTCGTGGACAAATTATCTCGTATTCTGCTGGTAAAAGAAAACAAAGATATTTAGATATTGCTTTATTAGTGGATAAAATCAAGGAAATTGATAAGATTTATTCCGTGACTCCTACCAAAGAACTTTATAAGAAGAGAGTTGAGCTTCAAATGGAACATAGTTTACTATTATCTTCTTCAATTGAAAATCAATTAATTAGGACCAGGGCTCAATTCTATATTCACAGTGATCGTACTGGTAAACTGTTAGATAATCAATTAAAAGCTATCTCGACTAAGCGACAAATTATTAAAATTCGCAAACAAGACGGTAATTTAACTACTGATCATAAAAAAATTAATAATACCTTTCAAGATTTTTATAAATCTCTATATCAATCAGAATTTGATGGTGACCAGTCCATGATAGATAATTTTTTTAACAATTTGAATATTCCTAAACTGATTGATGAAGACCATAGCCTGTTAGATGTTAGATTTCTATGGTGGAAATAGGAGAGGCTATCTCATCAATGAATTCAGGGAAAGCTCCTGGTCCTGATGGTTATATAGTAGAATTTTTTAAAACTTTTTCTTCTTTGCTCTCTCCTTGGTTATGTGAAAATTTTAATGATGCGTTTGCTAAGAAGAGATTACCTCAATCTTTTTATGAAGCTAATATCTCTCTAATTCTTAAAAAAGATAAAGATCCTACTTTATGTACATCTTATCACCCTATATCACTATTAAATGTAGATTCTAAGATTCTTACAAAAATTTTAGCTATTAGATTAGAAAAAGTACTATCACAGATTATTTCAGAAGATCAAACTGGTTTTATGAGGAATCGGTATTCCTTTTTTAATTAGAAAATTGATTAATATAATTCATACTTCACCACCCACAATCCCAGAATGTGTTATTTCATTAGATGCTGAAAAAGCTTTTGATAGAGTTGAATGGAAATATTTATTTAATACATTGAGAAATTTTAATTTTAGTCCTAACTTTATATCATGGATTAAATTAATATATCATAAACCTGTTGCTTCTGTTCTTACAAATAACTATAGATCCTCTTTTTTTCAATTATCTCGTGGTACGAGACAAGGTTGTCCCTTAAGTCCTTTATTATTTAATATTGCATTAGAACCTTTAGCTATTGCTATTCGTGAATCTCCTAATATTTTTGGTATTACCCGTAATGAGAAGTTATACAAATTATCACTTTATGCTGATGATTTGCTGTTATATATTTCTGACCCTGATAGGTCTATTCCCGCTATTTTATCCTTGTTGGTTCAATTTGGTACTTTTTCTGGTTATAAACTAAATTTATATAAGAGTGAATTATTTCTTTTAAATGCACGAACTTTATTGAGTGATAGGATACCATTTAAAGTTGTTACTGATAACTTTACCTATTTAGGTATAAAAATTACCAAGAAATATAAAGATTTATTTAGACTGAATTTTTTACCTATGCTTCATCAAATTCATCAACTTACTACAAGATGGTCTCCTTTGTTTTTATCATTAATTGGTCGGATTAATGCTATTAAAATGATGATTTTACCGAAATTTTTATACTTATTTCAAGCCCTACCAGTTTTTATTTCTAAATCTTTTTTTGATAACATTGATTCAAAGATTTCCTCATTTGTGTGGCAAAATAAAAACCCTAGGTTAAGTAAAAAGCAATTACAAAAATCTAAAAAAGATGGTGGTTTAGCCTTACCTAATTTTAGATTTTATTATTGGGCAAATAATATTTGTAATTTAATTTATTGGAAACTAGACTTGGATTCACCACTGTGCCCACAGTGGGTAAATTTGGAATGTAATGAGGTAAAGGGATATTCTCTATTCTCTGTTCTTGGTTCTTGTCTTCCTGCTGATTTAGTTAAATTTAATAAACAAATATCTAATCCTGTTATTAAACATACATTACGAATTTGGTTTCAATTTCGTAAGTTTTTTACTTTGAAAAACTTTGTTCTTGATAGCCCTATCTTACTTAATTTCTTTTTCAAACCCTCTTGGACAGATCAAGCTTTTAACATATGGAAAAGGAAAGGTATAAAATGTTTTCGTGATCTCTTTTTTGAAGATACTTTGATGTCATTTGACCAACTTTCCAACAAATTTGAATTACCTAAATCTAATTTTTTCAGATATTTACAAATTAGAAATTTCTTACATAAAGTTTTACCATCTTTTCCTAATTCAACTTTGGTGGACTTTACAGATTTGATTTTTACCTTAAATCCTTGTCAGAAGGGATTAGTAGCTTTTATTTATAATATGATTATGAAGATACAACCAGAAATATCAGTTAGAATTAAACAAGAATGGGAAAAAGAACTTCGATATAATATATCAACAGATAAATGGGAAAAAATTTTGCAAATGTTTAATTCTTCTTCTATATGTGCTAAACATGCTTTAATACAATTTAAAATTGTACATAGAGCTCATATGTCTAAAGATAAACTTGCTCGATTCCACTCTCATATTAACCCTCAATGTGACAGATGTCATTCAGAAGTGGCCTCATTGACCCATATGTTTTGGTCATGTCCCACTTTACATAATTACTGGAAGGACATATTTACTACTATTTCCTCAATTTGGAATATAGATTTACAACCTCATTTTATTACTGCAATTTTTGGCATACCAAATGAAGATGGTAATCAGTTTTCTCCTTCAATCAGACGAATGATTGCTTTTGTAACATTAATGGCCAGAAGGTCTATATTACAAAATTGGAAAGAAGTAAATCCTCCTACCACGTTTCAATGGCTTTCTCAAACTATTTCTTATCTGAGCCTGGAAAAAATTAGAAGCACTATTTTTGACTCATCAATTAAATTTGAAGAAACTTGGAGACCGTTTATTCGACATTTTCATATGAATTAATTTGGCCTTTTCCAGACCTTCTTTCTGCTTATTCATGTTCAGGTATGGAGTTCTGGAGTTTTTTGACACTATCATATACTTGTAAACTATTATTATTGCCCATGTTAGTTTAGTTTAGTGTTTTATTTTTCTTAATATATACTTTTTTTCACATATTTTCAATTTTTTTTTCTCTCTTTTAATGGTTATTTTTGTTTTTTTTCATATATAATCATATGGACTTGATTAAGGTATTTTCTTCTGTTGATGTTTAATAGGATATTGTTATCTTATTATCAACGTGATTTCAAGTCTATTGTATTCATAATTTACTCATTACTATGTTATGTTTTTTTGTGTATATATGAAAATCAATAAAAAGATTGAAAAAGAAAGAAAAAGAAGAAAATCGAATTTTAGTATGTTTTATATTTTCTAAATATGCTCATACAAATGAAAATAATGAGTGGTATGTATTTGTGACAGGCATAGGAGACATAAGATATGATTAATAAATGCTCTGAAAGTTAAATCCACGAAAATATACTTGAAAGCAGACTCCAGAGGAATTGAGTTGAATTGTTAATACAATTGTTCCTTTTCTTTGTTTTGATGAAAAGGGGGGGCTGTTATGATATACTTGTACATACACTCATGTTTTTATCTGAAGTATCTGTCTCAAATCTGTCTCAAATTCCAGTGTATAAGCCGAGAATTTGGCCCTAAATTTTGGTCCTGAAGTTAGAGGGGGTCGGCTTATACAGAGGATGCCAACTTTGGAAAAATGAATACACGGAAAATAGGTTGCATTTATTGGTTGTTTTTGAGTCAAGTTCATTCACTGTTGATGCATGAATTCTTTGAAAAATTTATTTAAACTCACATCTAGTGGCTGAAGCACGGACATCAAACCACCGGGGATGACCGCAATGTCCGTATTTTCAGCTTTCAGTGCTGCTTTTGTTTCACCTGACAAGTGCGCTTTGAACATGTCCCAGACAAGTAGCGACTTTTCCTTCCCGAAACCTTCGGGATGTCGATGCCACACCTCTTTAACCCACTTCAAGCAACCTGCTTCGTCCATCCAGAAGTGTTCTTGAACGTAAGCAACACCCTGCGGGAATTTTTTGAGCAATCGTTGTTTTTTGTCCCAACACAAGATCACGTCTATTCATTAATTGGGTGCACCAACTTCATGTAGCTTTGAAATTTTCGCTGAGCTCACGGTGTTTTTCGTCCGATTTCAACGCTTGAACTTGAATCATTTCTCTGGTAACAACGTATCCGGACGATCACTGTTGATTCACCCACTAAAACATTTTCTTCCAGTTCTGGCCACTGGCATGTTTTCCCACGGTTTGCACATTTTGTCTTTGGCATTTACCTCAGCATGTCCTCTGCCTTTCTCCACTCTCTCACTTGTTTTTCACTTACACTAAACTTCTTAGTAGCTGCAGAATTATTGTTCCTTTAGCAAAATCAACAACATCAGCTTGAAGCCAGCATCATATCGCATTTGTTTTAATCTTTTGTACTTGATGGTCGCAAACTCAATACTGAGTACATGTACCGATCCTGCCACCCCGTGTTATGTTTTAACGAGATTATGATGGGCGCTAAATGGTTTCATAGGGGTTACAATTCTTTTTTTTATTAGTTTTTCAAAACATTTTACAAATTAAAAACCCCAAATCCCAATGAGGAACATTAAAACAGTGCAAAATTAAGCATACAATAACAATATGCTACAAAGGAAGAGAATTTAGCAAAAAAAAAGCACCTGAATTAAAGACAAGTAAGCTTAGTGTCCTCCCCAAGCCCCACAACACAAGACAAAACAACAGCAACTCCAGACCAACCACAACACAATACAGAAAGTATAAGTCAGGACAGCCAAACTCCCAGACTGTGAATACACTGAACAACAGAGGATAATAATGCCTTCTACCAGAAAAAAAAAGGAGCTGAAAGCAAGGGACCAAAAAGAAAAAAAAATCCTAGTCAAGAGGAAGGTTATGAAAGTACTCGATAAAAGGTCCCCAGACCTTATGGAACTTTAGATCCGAATTGAGAACTGAATAATGAATTTTTTCGAGGTCCAAACAGGCCATGATGTCGCTAAGCCATTGAGCATGAGTGGGCGGGGCAACATCTCTCCATCTGAGGAGGATCAAGCGTCTAGTCAGGAGAGAGGCAAAGGATATAATTCAGCATTTGGTCGGACCCAGACGTAAATCTGTCTCGCCCCAAAAACCGTACAGAGCAATTAAGGGGTTTGGTTCTAGGTGCTGATTCAGAATACACGATAACGTAGTGAAGACATCTTTCCAGAATTTCTCCAAGCTAGGACAGAACTAGTACATATGGATAAGAGAGGCCACGCACCTCTTGCATTTATCACAGAGCGGACTAACGCTAGGGTAGAATCGAGATAGTTTAGATTTAGACAAATGGGCTCTATGAACAATCTTAAACTGTAAAAGGCAGTGGCGAGCACAAAGAGAGGTTGAGTTAACCGATTTGAGAACTGAATCCCAGCTCTCCTCAGATAAGGAGATATTCAAATCCTGCTCCCAGGCCATTTTGATTTTATCCATGGGGGCCCGTCATAAGGCCACTAGTTTATCTTGGATGATTGATATTAAGCCTTTACCTAGTAGATTCATGGAAAGAAATAGGTCCAAAGCATTTTTTGCAGGCATTTCAGGAAGGTTAGGAATTAAAGGAGCAATAAAGTGTCGGATTTGGAGATATCTGAAAAAATGAGCATTGGGCAGATTGAACTTAACAGAGAGCTTCTGAAAAGAAGCGAAGCGATTATCAATGAAAAGATCTTCAAAATGTCTAATGCCCTTCCTATACCAAACCTGGAATACTGAATCGTATGTAGTAGGTAAAAAAAGGTGATTACGAGCAATAGGGCTGGAAATGGAAAACCCCTGGAAACCATAGCATTTCCTGATCTGAGCCCATATACGCAAAGTGTGTCTAACAAGAGGATTAGCTACTGATCTGGGCAGACTACTAGGGAGTGCAGAGCCAAGAAGTGCAGAGATAGATAATTCTTTAGTGGAGCTCAGCTCCATCACCACCCAGTTAGGGCACTCGGGTTGGCCATGGAAGAAAGACCAGAAGGTAGCACAACGTATATTAGCTGCCCAATAATATAAACGAAAGTTAGGTAAAGCCATGCCACCCTCTTTTTTAGATTTTTGGAGATGGATTTTATTAATTCTTGAGCGCTTATTCTGCCACAGATATGACAAAATAATAGAGTCTAAGGAATCAAAAAAAGATTTAGGAATAAAAATTGGGATAGATTGAAATAGGTATAAACACTTGGGGAGAACATACATTTTAACAACATTAATACGACCTACCAAAGACATAGATAGAGGTGACCATTGTACCAGACACTGTTTTATAGCATATAAAAGATTGGCAAAGTTTTCACGAAAGAGATCTTTAAACTTCCTTGTGACTGTAATTCCAAGATAAGTAAATTGATTATGGACTACTTTAAAAGGGAGATCATGAAATGTTAGTTCTTGTGCTTCTTTATTAATTGGGAGAAGTTCACTCTTATGTAAATTAAGTTTATAGCCAGAGATCTAAACTGGTCAAGAAGTGAAAACATTAGAGGTAAGGATGTAGACGGATTTGAGAGAAAGAGTAATAAGTCATCAGCATAGAGAGAAACTTTATGCTCAACACCCCCTCTCCAAATCCCAGTCAATTCAGGGCAGTTTCGAAATGCTACCGCCAGAGGTAACATAGCCAAATCAAAGAGAAAGGGACTTAAGGGGCATCCCTGGCTGGTGCCACATTTGAGATTAAATACTTGGGATTTCTGAAAGTTGGTTAAAACAGAGGCAGTAGGACACAGGTACAGCAATTGGATCCAAGAGATGAAACTTTGGCCAAAGTCAAATTTTTCTAAAACTGCAAAAAGGTAGTTCCACTCTATACGATCAAATGCTTTCTCCGCATCGAGGGTAATAACACATTCAGGAATCCCAGTTGGAGGTGAGTATAAGATATTAAATAAACGCCGAATGTTAAAAAAAGGGAAACGGTTTTTAATAAAGCCTGTTTGGTCATCAGAGATAATGGAGGGAATGACGGTTTCTAATCTATGAGCCAAAACTTTAGCTAAGATCTTTACATCAACATTGACCAGAGAGATCGGCCTATACGAGGAACACTCTGTTGGGTCTTTGCCCTTTTTTTAAAAGAAGAATAATAGATGCCTCACTGAAAGAGGGTGGCAATTTGCCGTAATTAAACAAGTCAGATAATACTGAAAGTAACTGAGAAGAAAGAAGAGAAGAGAATGTTTTATAAAATTCTACAGGAAACCCATCAGGTCCAGGAGATCTCCCTGAGGACAGTGCAGAAATTGCAGTAGATATTTCTTCTCATGACATAGGTGCATTGAGTTTGGCTTTGAAATCAGATGAAAGTGAGGGGATATTCAGATTCTGTAAAAATTGATCAACAGAGATATTGTCATTCAGAGATTCAGAGGAATAAAGCCGAGAATAAATATTTTTAAATGCGTCATTAATTTCTAAATGATCCGATGTAAAGTCTCCGTTCTCCTTCCGGATCTTTGTAATATGTTGTTTGGCTTTGGAACGCCTCAGCTGATTGGCTAGGAATTTACCAGACTTATCCCCATGAATGTAAAAGCGACTCTTGCTTTCGAGAAGTTGGCGTTCGACAGGTTGAGTGGACAGAAGGTTAAATTTAGTTTGGAGTTCAACACGCTTCTTATATAATTCAGGGTTCTTAGTTTGGGCATATATTTGATCCAATTCTTTAATCTGGTTAATGAGGTCTAATCGATCTGCACGGGATCTTCTGTTGAGATTTGCTGTGTAAGAGATTATTTGCCCCCTCAGATATGCTTTCATGGCATCCCAGACAATCTGGGATGGCACTTCAGGTGATGTATTAGTGTTAAAATAAAAGGTTATCTGATCCTTAATAAATTTTTAAAAATCATCATTCGATAGTAAAGTTGAATCAAACCGCTCTTTATTCCTCTGAGGGAGACCAGGCAAATTCAGAGAGAGAGTAATTGGGGCATGGTCAGAGATCAGTATACTCTGATAGTCACAAGAGTGGGCAAATGGAATAAGTTGGTTATCGAGTAAGAAATAATTAATTCTAGTGAAGGTATGGTGAACATGTGAGAAAAAAGAATAATCTCTCTCCGTAGGATGGAGGAAACACCATATATCAGAGATACCATAATTAGAGAGAAACGATTGGATAGCTAAGGCAGATTTAGTAGGTGGTTTAGTAACAGAGGACGATCGATCCAAATTGGGATCTAACCAACAATTAAAGTCACCACCCAGTATAAGAGAGTATGAGTTTAAGTCTGGTAGTGAGGAAAAAAACCGTTCAAAAAAATTAACATCATCAAAGTTGGGGGCATACAGGTTTGTTAGTGCAACTTTAGGGTTATATAGTTTGCTAGAAACAATAATAAAATGGCCATTTAGATCAGATATTTTATTATGGAGTTCAAAAGGAATATTTGAGTTAATAAGAATGGAGACTCCCCTAGCTTTAGCAGTAAAGGATGAATGAAAATGCTGACCCGCCCACTTTGACAAAAGCCGGGAGTTATCAGAGCAACGAATATGAGTTTCTTGAAGGAAAGCAATGTCAGCTTTGAGTTGTTTGATATGTGAGTATACCTTTCTCCTTTTAACAGGGTGATTCAATCCCTTTACATTCCAGCTCACGAATTTAAGTGCACTAGCCATTATCGATTACTAATGCATAAAAGGCAGAAGGCATATAAAAAGTCAAGCAGTACAATAGCAGTCTGGGAGCAGAGATGTAAACATAGATTCGTAAAATCAACACATATACATGTCCTGAGCAATAAAGAGATATAATATATACAGTGAATGATGTTGGAACTAGAAAATCCACCCCACCCACACAACCCAAAACTAGACGGCTACCAAAACAAGTAGCTAGCTCTACCAAAAAAATTAACCCAAATACAACTTCCAGATCTGTGTCATTAACAGCAGTTCTGTATAAATACTATAACAAATAGTAACTAGTTTATGCACTAAAAAACATAACTACAGATTAGAACACCTTCTGCAGGAATATAAAACTTAATACAGAGAAAGTCGGAAGAGGACCAAAACTAACCTGCCAGCAAAAAAATTATAGAAGAATAAAGTAAGAGAAAGGAAAAAAAGGGATAAAAAAACAGGAGAGGAAGGGGAAAATTATAAATTCAAGACGAGTATTTATCAACCATTTACAAAGAGAGAAAAAAATTCAGAAATTAGAAAAAAGGGGTGAAGAAAAGAAAAAAGTATAATAAAATAAATAAATATAAAAAGAAGGAAAAATAGATCGGCAATTAAACTGTGAACCAACAGACAGGAAGGCCTTCACTGAAGACTTCAAACCTCCAAAACAAGTTAAAGTCAGTTGTAGAACTCTGTAGCTAAAGTTGTACAACAATAAAAGATAGATTTCACACACACCAAAACCAGGGAGAGATTGTCAACAGCCTTTAGGGTTTCGATGAATAATGTCTGAATGATTCAAGTAAAGTCTGAGTCCAGAAAAAGTAATTTTACTACGAGAAGTACTTATCCACCATTTTAGGAGGTCTGATCAGGTTCTGAAGATGGCTGGATAGCCGGAAGACTTGCCACAAATGCTTCAGTTTCCTTGGCTGACTTAAACCATTTGTATTTCCCAGTGTTAAGTTTGATTCGTAGATCAGCAGGGGAGCGAAGCGAAGGTTTAAAACCACAATCAAAAAGCACTTTCATTGCGCCTTTAAACTCAGCGCGCATCTTTAAGGTCTGGGGTGCAAAATCTTCCACAAAGCAAATGGTTGTATCCTGGAAAATAAAAGAACCTCTGCGACGTGCCTCTACGATCAGATGGTGTTTTACCTGGTATTGATGGAAGCACAAGATTACTGGTCGTGGGTGGTTGCCCAGAATTCCGGCGGGAACATGGACCCGGTGTGCCCGTTCGAGCTCAGGCGGGTTCGGGAGCAAATCTTTCCCGAATATCTCACAGAGAAACTTGGCGAAAAACTTCATTGTTGATCCCTGTTCGGTGGCCTCTGGCAATCCAAGAATTCTAAGATTGCAGCGTATGCTGCGATTTTCGAGTTCCACCGTTTTGAAAAGGAGTTTGTTACACTTTTCCTCCAAGCTGGAACAGAGAGTCTCCAAGTATCGAACACGACTTTCTAAATCTTCAGAAGTCGAATCGATGCGAGATAAGTGTTGGGCATGCTTGCCCACCTTGTCATTGATTTGATCAATCTTGACCTCCAACTGTTTGAAAGCGGTTTTGAATTCCTTTAAAATTTCGTCTCGGAGCTGACCGAGCGCAGCCAGGGTCTCGTCTGAGACAGCCGTAACTTCCTTTCTCCCGGATTTAGAGCTCTTGCTAGACATTGTAAGTTAGAGGTGTTCACAGGCAAGTAAGAGGTACCAAAAAAGTTCCCGACTAAGGTTTAAAAAATGGAGACATTTAGTGCAAAGATAGCGACAGTAACGGAACAAAAGTTCGGAGCAGCTAAGCAATCGCCATCTTACCGGAAGTCCAGGGGTTACAATTCTGAGGATTCTTTACCATTGGAGACCTAATCCAAAATTTCCCTCCCTGATTATTTATTAAGAATTTGCTTATAACACTCTACAATGTGTAGGCCTGTTTTCTTAGCAGGTACTGGTTCACAAAATTTCCCGGTTCCGGATCCGGCAAAGCTGAGTACTGGCATGTGAGATCCTGTGATCTTTTCTGGTTAAATCAAAAACCTCTACAAAAGGGGTCGGCTTATACAAAGGTAACGTGAAAAAGGCACTTTTTTAACCTTGCAATTGGGGGGTCGGCTTATACTCCAGGTTGGCTTATACGCTATAATATATGGTAAGTTGTTCTATAGCACTTTTAATCTAACCATCCAGATACGAAGTTCTAAGTGGCAGATTTTTAGTAGGTTAACAGCCCTCTGTAATCATACTTAATGACCTTCTGTGGAAAGGCCGTTAATGCAGTCTATTTCCACAGTGGGCAGGTTATACACCCATATAAAAATACAATATTCTATTCAGTGGAGGACACAGACATGGCAAATGGGAGGAGAGGAAGGAAGATTTGGCATGGAAGCCGTGTAGATGCTGGAATCTGAACCAGAAAACAAACTGCAAACTCGGTAGGTTCGGCAGTGTGGTCCATTTCCCAACTTGCCTGACCCACTGAGTTTTGTTTTGCACTGGATGACGTGCGCAGAGGAGGATTCGGAAAGGTGTTCTCCCCGTGACTGGTCCCGTATAACTGGAACACAACATCCCAGCTTCCATACTCAAAGCCCTGTCTGATGAAGGCCAACATGCCAAAGGCCATACCCCTTCCCCCTTCTTATTCCACTTCTTCACACTTCCCTTCCAGTCCCAATGAAGGGACTCAGCCCCCAACATCAACTGTTTATTCATTTCCAGAGATGCTGCCCGACCTGGTGAGTTCTTCCAGCATTTTGGGTGTAGCTCTGGATTTCCAGCATCTGCAGAATCTCGTGTTTATGCCTTCTTCTCCACCTTTTCTACCTGCAATGCCACTTTCAAAGAAACACATACTTGTATGCCAAGGTCCTCCTGTTCTGCAACATGCCCCAGGTCTTAGTGTTATTTAGAAATCATACCCTCATTTGACTTCCAAAATGCAATGTCTCTCATTTATCCAAATTAAACTCCATTTGCTTTTCCTCAACCATTTACCCAGCTGATCAAGGTCACTCTGTAGATCCTGATAACCATAGTCACAATCAATACCACCTATCATAAGTGTCACCTGCAAACTTAGCAATTATGCCTTGTAGATGCTCATTCAAATCTTTGATACAGATGCCGGACATCCATTTAGCTCGCTCTGTCTGGATCCCACACGGTCCAACTTTCTACAGTGGAATCTCAAAGGCCTTACTATGTGTCTATTATCCTGCCCTCTTTGATCTGCTTGATTACCTCTTCAAAAAACTCAACAAAAAAAAATCATGAGGCCTGATCAACCAAAGTTATGCTGATTATCCTCAATCAACTTGTCTTTTCAGGTACATGCATATCCTGTCTTTTGGAATCCCCTCTCATAACTTATGCTCAGTGGTTCATAGTTCCCAGCTTTTCTTTTCAGTCCTACTTAAATAAGGAACAACATCAGCCACTCTCAGTCCTCTGCCTCTTTACCCATTACTAATGACAAAAATAGTTATCACAGCTACAGCTCTCACTATTTTTTAATCTAGCATTCCACAGTGTCCTTGGACATACCTGATTAGGCCCCAGAGATGGATCTGCCTTTAAGACACCCAGTAATTCTTCTGCAATGCAGACCATCTCCAGAGCATGCCCTTTACAATCTCTAGTTCCAAACTCATCATGTCTTTCTCCAATGTACTGTAAAAAAACAAAGAAATATCCATTGAGGACCTCACCCATCTCCTGTGGCTCCACATGAAGATGTCCATTTTGGTCTTTGAGAGGCCCCAAGTCTCTTACTCACTTAATGTAAAATCTTGGATGCTCCCTAATCTTCCTTACGAAAGCAATCTCAAGCCCCCTTTTGCCCTCCTGATTTCCTATGCAAGTATATTCCTGCATCCCCTATACTCCTGCAGGGATTTACTTGATCCCAATTGCCTGTATCTGTTCCATGCCTCCTCTTTTAAACCTCTCAATGGAGCCTCCATATCCTTCATCATTCATGGTTGCCTACTCCTGCCAGTCTTGCCTTTCTATCTAACAGGAACAGGTAGACCTCAGACTCTGTTATTACTTGTGAAAGTCTCCCACTTGGTAAAAGTCTCTTTCCTTGTAAACAACCTACTCCTATAAACGTTTTTAGCTTCTGCCATATACCATTACATTTTGCCTTGCTCCAACTTAAAACCTTAAATTAATGGACCACATCTATTCATTTGCACAACTAATTTTAAATTATCTGTACAATGGTAACTGGTCCCAAAGTCGGTTCCCACTGACCCTTCAATCACTTGTCCTGCTCCATTCCCCAAGAGGAATAACAACAACTTATTTATGAAGCACTTCTCATACAAACGATGTAGTTCAAAATACTTTACAATGGGATACTGAGCAAACATAAAAATAAAAGACAAAATCATGTTAGTTAACTGCATGGCAAAATAAATAGGTTTTGAAATGGTACTTAAAAGTGTCATCTGTGACTGCATCCCTTTTAGTTTCAGGTAGAGTTCCATAGTTTAGGAGCATGGTTTAAAAAAAAGCTGAGCGGCTAATTTTCTTTTGAGGGAGATTGTTTAGCTCTGTACAATTTAGGTACTTACCTCCCCTTGTGATGGTGATGACTCCCAGGATATCCCTTTTTCCTAAAGTGAAAACAAAAAGTTCTATGAACACCTGTTCTCACAGCACATGAATAAAACAAGTTTAATATTAATTATTTTCATTCACAGGTTCAGTCCGTTTTCTGCCCATCCTTTACCTGCAATGATTATTTTTTAATGAAAGTAAATGTTATTCATAATTGAAAATAATTACAAGAATAAAGCCTTTTCATTCTAAGTCAATGTTTTCAGTAGTGTTCTATTACATTCCTACATACCAATCTACAGAACTGCTGCCACTCATGTAGCCCTCTGGGGTGGTACACTACTACAGTAGTTGAGGGGTTTCTTCCCTCAACCCAGCTCCTCCCTCTCCAGTAGGAGAACCCTACATTGTGGTGCTTCCCCACCAAACCGTTGCAGTGGCTGCACCAAGCTTCCGTACTCCTGCAGCCTGGAATGTGGCAGTCGGCAGCATTCCTCCACAGACAGCTCGACGAGCTGGCTGACCACCAACCTTTGGGCAGGCCAGAGGGAGTCCTTCACTGAGCTGGTGATCTGCCTGCAGCAATTGACGTCCACCTCCGTGCGTGTCCCTTGGCACAGCCTCCTGCCAGGCAGCTGCTCAGCATGAACCGCCACACGGGCCTCTGTGCCTTTCTCCTCAGCCTCTTCGCAAACCCAGAGTCCACAAAGAGGCGAGCTCCTGTCTCTTTCTCGCTACGTTTATCCCGTGGACAGTGTGCAGAGGGACTGATTTGCTTCTAATCTGGTGTTGTTGGTGCCAAGGTGCCCAAAGCACAATGTCGGGCAGCACAGTGATACAGAAGGCAACGGAGCCACCCTGTAGCTCCAGCGACTGAGTTTGATCATGACCAAGGGTGCTGTGTGCACAGATTTCCCTGTGACCATATCGATTTCCCCTCCTGCACTGCTTCCTCCTACCCACATCCCAAAAACATGCTTGTTAGTACCTTGAATTTACTACAAGTAGCAAATAAACCAGAGGTCCAGAGATATGGAAGGATTGCTCTAAGAGTTGTTATGAAATAAATGGGCTGAAAAGAAAAATAAAAAAAGGAAACACGAGGAAATCTGCAGATTATGGAAATTCAAACAACAACACACACAAAATGCTGGTAGAACACAGCAGGCCAGGTAGCATCTATAGGGAGAAGCGATGTCAATGTTTCGGGCTAACACCCTTCGTCAGGAATCCTAAAAAAAGGAATCCTTCCCCACTTCTGTTTGACGGCTCCGGGCCTGTACTGGCCAGAGTTTAGAGGAGTTTTTTTTTTATATAGACTAACCATCTCCCTCATTCTGCCCAGCCCTGATGAAGCGTCTTGACTGGGATCCACATCCTTCCACAGACGCTGCCTGAACTGCTGAATTCCTCCAGATTTATGTGTGTTTCTCCACATCTGCACTCTCTTGTGTTTCTAGACAGCAAAAGGCCAGTTCCCTGACTACCTTAATAAATATAGTCAGCTGGGTGGTCTGCTGGTGGAGGACTAGATGGAGCGGACATGGAATGAAGCTGCTAGTAATAATATCAGCCAGAACTAGAATCCCTGCCAAAGGGCTAGTCAATGGAGACCAAGTAAAAACAAACTTCCTTGTGAATAATGAACCCCAAAATAACATCACTTTTAACAGAAAATTAAATCACCTTAGTTCTGCTGTACTATTAGATACTTACTACCTCTTGTGATGTCGATGACTCCAAGGTTCTCTTTGCTCTCTAGTGCAAAAAAAATAGTTTATATTGATATTTGTTCTTGCTTAAAGGTCATGGATCAGACAAAACAAATATTGATTATTTTTAATTCACCAGGTCAGTCTGTTTTCTGCCAATGCAACTGAATTGGCTGAAATCTGGTGTCAGTGCTGCGGAGGTACCCCAAGTACAGTGCTGCAGGAGACAGTGGTGCCACCAGGCCCAAGAACAGCTTCTAAACCACTGTTACAGACTCTGGAGTGGACCTCTTGTACAGCAAGATGGACATTTGACCTCAGTCTATTGCATGATCTTGCACGCTGTTTATCTGCACCTTTTACACTTTATTCTGCATTGTTATTGTGTTGCCAAAGTCTACCTCACTGTAATGACGATCTGATCAATATGAACACTATGCAAGACAAGCTCTTCACTGTATCCTGGTACATGTGACCATAACAGACCAAATCCACTGGTTTACTAAACCAGTCACTGGTGCCAAGGTGCCCAAAGCACAACTGAGGGCACAACAAGTGCTCTTTATGATACTAAGATAGGTGGCTTTGTGGATAATGAAGTAGGTTTTCAAAGCTTGCAGAGAGATTTAGGCCAGTTAGAAGAGTGGGCTGAAAGATTGCAGATGGAGTTTAATGCTGATAAGTGTGAGGAGCTACATTTTGGTAGGAGTAGTCAAAACAGGACGTACATGGTAAATGGTAGGGCACTGAGGAATCAAGTAGAACAGAGTGATCTAGGAATAATGGTGCAGAGTTCCCTGAAGGTGGAATCTCATGTGGATAGGGTGGTGAAGAAAGCTTTTGGTATGCTGGCCTTTATAAATCAGAGCACTGAGTACAGGAGTTGGGAAGTAATGTTAAAATTGTACAAGGCATTGGTGAGGCCAAATTTAGAGTATTGTGTACAGTTCTGGTCACCGAATTATAGGAAAAATGTCAACAAAATAGAGAGAGTACAGAGAAGATTTACTAGGATGTTACCTGGGTTTCAGCACCTAAGTTACAGAGAAAGGTTGAACAAGTTAGGTCTTTATTCTTTGGAGTGTAGAAGGTTGAGGGGGGACTTGATAGAGGTATTTAAAATTATGAGGGGGATAGATAGAGTTGACGTGGGTAGGCTTTTTCCATTGAGAGTAGGGGAGATTCAAACAAGAGGACATGAGTTGGGAGTTAGGGGGCAAAAGTTTAGGGGTAACACAAGGGGGAACTTCTTTACTCAGAAAGTGGTAGCTGTGTGGAATGAGCATCCAGTAGAAGTGGTAGAGGCAGGTTCAATATTGTCATTTAAAGTAAAATTGGATAGGTATATGGACAGGAAAGGAATGGAGGGTTATGGGCTGAGTGCAGGTCAGTGGGACTAGGTGAGAGTAAGCATTCGGCACAGACTAGAAGGGCCGAGATGGCCTGTTTCCATGCTGTAATTGTTATATGGTTATAAGTGATGCAGAAGGTAGAGATGCCTCCTTATAGTTCCAGCGACCACATTTGAAACTGACCATGGGTACTCTGCATAGTTTGCACGTTCTCCCCATAATCGAGTGAGATTCCCCCCCCCCCCCCACCACTCTGGTTTCCTTCCACACCCCAAAAACATGCTGCTGAGTAACTTCATTAGCTCTTGTAATTTCCTCATTGAGTAGTTGGGTGCTAAATAAAACAGGAGTCCAGAGATATGTGGAAGAATCACTTGAGGAAAGGGTATGGGCGCAATGGGCCAAATACTCTTCTTGTACATTACAAAGAAATGCAAAACTTAAGAAGGTCAGAAGTTCTTGTGGACAAAGGCATTGACAAACATAATATCAACTAGCCCTACAAACCATCCTGATCTGGTACGATCACAGAATTTTACTCCCCCAACCTTCTTCCCCCTTCCTCTCCAGTCCTGATGAAGAGTCTTAGCCCAAAATGGGCTAAATGGGTTTCTTCCTTTCCATAGGTGCTGCCTAACCTATTGAGTTCCTCCAGAATTTTGCGTGCGATACTCTGCATTCCCAGCATCAACAGAATCACTTGTGCTCAAGCACACTAATGATTTGCCCAGAGTACCCTAAGGGCACTTCAGAGGACAACAACAACAGTGTTGGGGCGTGGCCAAGTGGGTAAGGCTTTGGGCTAGCAATCTGAATGTTGTTAGTCTTCGAGCAAGGCACTTAACCACACGCTGCTCCAGCACGTTTATAGTCCAGTGGCGGTGGCTGGTGCAGTATGGACAAGATGAGGCAAGGCATGGGACCACCACCACCGACAGCTCCCCTCCAAGCTGTGGACCACCCCGTGTTGATAGGTTGTCATTTCTTTACAGCTTCAGGATGCAAACCCCTGGAACTCTCTCCAACAGGCAGAGTTGGAGCAGATTTACCAGGACTGCAGAAGTTCACAAAGGTACGCATCACAACCAACCCAAGGGCAATTAGGCTTCAGCAGCATGCAATAATGATGCTAGATAACAAAATAAGATGAGCATGAATAGTTGAACTCACAACAAGCCTTTCATTGAAAGATGTGCTTTGCTCAGTCTTCTACTGTTAACTAAGTTCATTCAAATTTGAGTCAGATGCTCACTTAGTGAGCACTTTATAAGGTATTCCTATATGCCTGCTCGTTAATGCAAATATCTAAGCAACCAGTTGTGTGGCAGCAACTCAATGCATTAAAGCATGCTGACATGGTCAAGAGGTTCAGTTGTTGTTCAGACGTAACATCAGAATGGGGGAAGAAATTTCATCTAAGCAACTTTGATCACGGAATGATTGTTGATGCCAGATGGGGTGGTTTGAGTGTTTAAAAAAAAATCTCCTGATCTCCTGATATTTTCTTGCACAAAACGTCTCCAGCGTTTACAAACATTGGTGTGAAAAACAAAAATAACATCGAGTGAGCAGCAGTTCTGGGGGAAACGCATGCAGTCACAGGAAGAGCACAGAAACTCCTAGGGAGAGCAGTGGATTTGAACAGGGGTTGCAGGCACAGCAACACTGACCGCTACACTACTTTGCCACCCTGGACATGGAAATTAAAAGTTGGATTTGCCAAATATAATACCTCCCTGTAAAGTCCACATTGAAAGGTAAAAGTCAGCAAGATCTTGGGTTTCTACATGGGAATACGATGCTCAATCAACCTGCCTTTTTATAGTAGTACCACCTCCTTTAAGATTCCTTGAAGGTTTTGGGCCAAGGCCCTTCATCAGGACTGGAAGGAAGGGGGCAGAAGCCAGAGAAAGGAGAAGTGGAGTAGGGGTAGGGGGTAGAGCACAAGCAGGCAGGTGACTAGTGGAAGAGGTAAAGGGCTAAAAATGACCTCTAGCCCAGCTATCGCCTCTCAGCATCTTACTTCATCCCCCTCCCCACCCACCCAGTTTCACCAATCTGCCGGCTTGTACTCCCTCCCCCCACCACCACCTTTTCCTAGCTTCTGCCCACTTCCTTTGCAGAACTGAAAAAGGTTCTCAGGCTGAAACTTTAAATGGTTAATCTTCTCCTATAAATGTTGCCTGTCTTGCTGAGTTTCTTCTTTTGAGTGTTATTCTCTTCTGAGCAAAGCTCACTGATTATTTCTCCTTAGAAGACAACTTGCTCAAGAGCCATAAGCTACTCAGATCGCCATGGCTACCACAAAGCACCATCACTCCCAGAGAATAAGCAATAAAATGTATCTCTGCCGCTTTCTGCCAAACAAGTGGATACTTTCTGATGAAACACTGGCGAGCTAGGCAAAGTGAACCTTTGATTTGGAGTAAAGACTAGTAGAAAGACAAAAATGTATTGATACATCAGTTTTCCAAGAAATCTGACAATGGTAACCAAGCAAGAAAAGCTCCACTGTGTTGCACAATGCACCGTCATGTTGAATGCCACCTGATACTCACAGACATAGGAGTAGAATTAGGCCATTCAGCCCATTAAGTCTGCTCCACCATTCCATCACAACTGATTTATCATCCCTTTCAACTCCATTCTTTTGCCCTTTCCCAATAACCTTTGACACCCATACTAATCAAGAACTTATCATCCTCCTCTTTAAATATGCCAAATGACTTGTGGCAAGTTAACTAAGGCTGTGCATTGTGCTGTGAATTGATCAGTACGAACAATAGGCAAGACAAGTTTTGCACTATCTCGTCACATATGACAATAATAAAGCAATTACTAATCCAAGACCCATCAGTCATCTGGGGGGTGGCCTATCCACAATCATTCCTGGGGTAATATCATCCCTTTCCTCTCACAGGCTCCCAAAATCAATCCCTGCATGGGAACAGCATCACTGAGTGTGTATCTGAAATAGTTCTAGATGTAAAACTAAATCGCATGCAAGAAAGTGAACCAGTCCAATGACCACATTGGCTCCAAAACTGTCATTGTTCCAATTTCAAGGAAAGAGAAATTGCTCTGATTTCAAGGAAAGAGAACTCCAAGGAGATTAGGAAGAGAACAACGATTTAAGTAGTATTTTTAAAACAGTTATCAAAGAGGTTTTGACATTAGCCACACATGAAGTTAAAAAAATGCACTCTTTTTAAAAAAATATTCCTTAGCATTCCAAAGTTCAAAAGGTACAGAGGCAACTTCAGAACGAAGAGCCAGACAGTTGACGGCACATAAAACTGAGGAAGATTTACAAGGATGCTACCAGGACACGAGGACCTGTGTTACAGGGAGAGATTGGAAAGCTAGGACTTGGAGTATAGAAGATTGTAAAGTACAGTATATCACCTTTAGGGCATAAATAGAACACACAGGTCTTTTTCTCAGGGAAAGGGAACCGGAAACTAGATGTCACAGGTTTAAGGTGAGAGGTGAAAAATTTAAAAGGATCCATCATCACACAGAGGGTGGAATGAGCTGCCAAAAGGGAGTGTGAAAGCAAGTACAATTTTAAAAAGACCCCTCAGTATTTGGATGGAAGTGGTCTAGAGTGCTATGGGTCAAATGTGGGCAAATGGGGTGAGATTGGTGGACGCCATGGTTGGCATGAATGAGTTGGGATGAGCAATCTGTTTCCATGCATTATTACTCTAGGAGAAAAACCAGGAATTGAGAGATTTGCAGGACTGGAAATTATAAACAGGAAAACATGAGCCAATGGAGAGTTGGGATTGCCCGAAAGTGTGCAGAAAGCCTGCAGAGGCTATATATGGATTGGCAAGGGATGGACCTCTCCCATTGCGCTGCACCTTGCTGTTCCAGCAGAATAATGTGGGACAAAGTGGCACATGGATGATAAAAAAAAATGGAGGGCTCTGTGGGTTAAATTGATCTTGGAGTACGTTAGGGGTCAGCATAACATTGTTGGCTGAAGGGCCTGAACTGTGCTGGATGGTTCTATTACCGTATTAACTTCTTGTCAGATACGATCACTGCAATCAATAGCCTGCGGCTTTCCTTTCGGAGCTAAGCTGCTGAACTGCCTGTGCAACCTGGCATATGGGAATGGCAGGCCTGAGTCCAAGTGCAGGGAATGTCGCTAGGTTTGGGAGATTTAAGCACCCGGCCAGTTTGAAAAGGTCAGGGTGTCGCAGCCGGTTCAGCTTGGTGCTCTGCGGGGTTACCTGTCTCTACGATGACTGTGGCTGTGTGTTCAATACAGCTTAATGGGTTCCTGAATCATCTGCGGTGGGGACTGACTTTGTGGCTAAGAACTCACTTTAGTTCTGAATGTTATTCGCTTACTTTAATTGTTTGCAGAATTTGTTTTTTCTCTGCACATTTGGTGTTTGAGCTGTTTGTTTGAAGTGGGGCCTTTTGGTTTTATTTGTTTGGTGACTGCCTGTAGGGAGACAAATCTGAAGGTTGTATAAACAGTAGTATAGATACTTCAATAGTAAATGTACTTTGGTTCTATGGCACTAAACAAGAGTGCATAGCAAACTCTGGTGAAACAATGAGCCCTCTTGTCAACTATACTAAAATCTGTATAACCAGCAGTGCTAACGTTCCCAAGAATTAGACTGTAAACTCAATTATCATTTAATTGTAAGCACAGACAGGTAGTTGAGAGGTTTGATTTACAAGGCTAGCCGCCGTTCTTTTATTGTCATGTACCATCTTCAAGGCTGACTTTCTGGGTGTTTTGAGTACTGGCACGATCTGCTGCCTGAATTTAGCTTGTGGAATATTGGTTCTCTGTTGAAAGTAAGCAAAATAATCTGTAAACAGCAATTCTTCAAACAGTCTCTCTCAATACTGCAGTAGATAATAAAACTATCTATTCCTCAAAGTATTAACAATACACTTAAATTCTAAATTTTCTATACCATCTAAATACAATACTGCATGTGCGGAAGCCTTCAATCTTAATGTAGGCATGGGTTATTTTATTAGCTTGCTGAGACACCATGTACTAGAAACGGACTGGAATCGAGTAACTTAGAAAAACAATAGACCCGATGCTGTGTTGCAACTCAACACATTGGCAATTCCTTTCCTTCACCCCTGGACACAACCCAGCTGGTGAGTTCCTCCAGCAGATTGTGTTTAAGCCATTTACTGTTGATCTGTTAATTGCGATTTCAGAGAATTAAATATATTAACCACAATGGTTGCTTTATAATTAAATGCTGGCAAGACCAAGTAGCAATGATGAATTTTCCCTGCGTAAGGATAGGTGAATAAGTTTTTAAAAATAAAAATACATTCTGATTGGTCACTAACTTTTCACACTGATTTAAAATCATGAACAGCACAGTCCCATCACACAGCTCCAGTGGTTTGGGTTGGGTTAGAACATTAACCCATTTGGTCCATTCATCTCAGGGTCATTCTTGCAAAGCTCCTCTGGACCATCTCCAATACAGCACCTCCTTTCTTAGATATGAGGCCCAAAACTGCAATCTGACCAAAGCCATAAAAATTTTCATCATTGCAACATTACAGTATCCTGCTTTTAATTTTAGTCCTCTTGAAATGATACTGAATTTGCTTTCTTTCCCAGTAGATTCAACCAGCAGGTTAACCTTTAAGGAGTCTACACAAGCATTCCCAAGTCCCTTTGCATCTTTGATTACTAAATTTGCTCCCCATATAGAAAATAGAATACACCCTTATTCCTTCTACCAAAGTACATGACCAGACACTTCCCTACACTGTATTCCATCTACCACATTCTCCTAATCTGTCCAAGTCCTTCTGCAGATTCCCTTATTCCCCAGCTATGACCCTGAATGTTTTTGTGAAGTCTCCACATCCCCTCCGTGATCCAAGTCCTTCAGTTTCCTCGCACATCCGGAGGACATAGGTTCAAAGCCCACAGCAAATTAGCCCTAGTGTGCATGGGTGGGTGGGAGGAGAGTATGGGGAAGCTGGTGGACATGTCAGGGATAGAGTGCTTGTGAATCCACAAAGCTAGGATAGACTTGGAGAATGGCATCTAGCATTGTGGAGAGAAAGTCTCCAGCTCACTATTTCAAATGTCTGGATCTCAGCCCAATAAAAACCTATACTTTATTATATTTTCATTTCTAGTCACTTCATTACAGGAAGGATATACAGCATTAGAGAGAGTTATTTTCCCATGGTAGGGGAGTCCAGGACAAGAGGGCATGACCTCAGGATTGAAGGATGTCCATTTAGAACTGAGATGCGGAGAAATTACTTTAGTCAGAGGGTGGTAAGTCTGTGGAATTTGTTGCTACAAGCGGCTGTGGAGGCCACGTCATTAGGTGCCTTTAAGGCAGAGATAGATAGGTTCTTGATTAGCAAAGGCATCAAAGGTTATGGGGAGAAGGCCGGGGAGTGGGGATGACTGGAAGAATTGGATCAGCCCATGACTGAATGGCGGAACAAACTCGATGGGCAGAATGACCTACTTCTGCTCCTATATCTTATGGTCTTATAGGGTGCAGAAGAGATTTAGCAGAATGCTGCCTGGATTAAGAGAACATCTTATGGAGGAGAGATTAATGAGCTCGGGTTTGTCTTTTGTTTGGAGCAAAGGGGGAAGAGGGGTGAATTGATAGATGTGTAGAAGATGCTCAGACAGAATGCACCTTTACCCGGGGCAGCAATAACTAATACAAAAGAACATAATTTAAGGTGATTTGAGGAGAGTATGGGGGATGTCAGAGGTGGTCTTTTCTCCCCAACACACAGAATGGTGTGTGCGTGGTTGTGCTATTAGGGGCAGAAGGTTAAGTATCCACACAAGTAATATGTGCAATCTGACAACCGTGTAAAAGCATGTGCAAAAGCAAGATGTTTGTCTGGGTACCTGCACCACATTACAGGCAAGCCCTGCATTACAGGGAGAAGTTACGTTGCTGTGTTGATTTAATCCTCCTCCACACCCCACCCCCATCCAGCACAAATTCTAGGACAGCAAATTTTATTCCTTGGCTCAAAAATTTTGGAAACGATTTATGAATCCTGCAAGGGCAGACTCCTTTTATCCAAACATTAACTATACCAAAGTACAATACTGTAGCCTGTACCAAAGATCCAATTTAAAGGTGGTTGATGAATTCAGAATGATTAGCCAGCAACGCAAGGTTTAAAAGCAACTTGTACAAAAGGAACATATTAGTTTTAACCACTTAAATTCATAAAACACCCAGAGAGAGAGAGAGAGAGAGAGAGAGAGAGAGAGAGAGAGAGAGAGAGAGAGAGAGAGAGAGAGAGAGAGTGTGTGTGTGTGTGTGTGTTAGGGTGTTCAAGACTTTTGCACAGTACTGTATTTCTCAAAGTGGGGTGGAGAGTGAGTTTGTAAATCTGACAGGAGCAAAGAATGTTGGGAATGGTGAGGGTGGAGCACTGTGGCAGGAGACAGACGAGGAGTGCTGGGGTGGTGGGTGGTGCAGGCGAAGACACAACCCTAACCCTGAGACACTAGGCAAGGTCATTTCATTCCATACAATTGGTTTATTGATCATTACAGAATGTCTCTCTGGTGCTTCCCACTCCCTCCCCTATCCCTCCCCCCCTTTCCCTGTCCCCTTCCCACTCCCACTCCACAATCGAAATCCATATCAGAATCAGGTTTATCATCACTCACACATGTCACAAAATTTGTTTTTTTTTTGTAGCCACACTACAGTGCAATTAATAAAATTACAACAAGACTACATAAAAGTCTTAGGATGGACATACAAAAGCATTCTTGGATGCTGTGAGACACCGCAAGTATTTATTGATGGTCACTTTTAGAACACCTGATATACGAGCACAGTACAATTAGCAAATGATAGGGAAAGGGAGGGCTAGGTAGGAGGATCGCAAACAAGAGAAAGTCTGCAGCTGCTGGAAATACAGGCAACACACGCAAAGTGCTGGAGAAACTCAGGTCTGCTGAGTTCTTCCAGCACTTTTTTGCGCGTGGCTAAGTTGGAGGGAAGGGTTAGTTTGGTCTTAGAGGAACTTAAAAAGGTCGGCACAACGTAGTGGGATGCATTGTCCTTTAATGTTTTATGTTCACAGAACCTCGTGGTGTACCTGCTCTTTATCATAGTGGGATATGACAAATAGCTAGCTGGCCCCGTCAGAGTCAACTATGCTACTACAGCCAGCAGGTTACTTTGTGTTTCTATTGAATTTGGGTGTATTGACCACTGTAGGAACCATGCATCTGTTTTCTATATGCACTGTATTATGTTGTGTGTTTACTATGGTAGCTAGTCACATTGGTGGGGGTGTGGTGAAAGCAAAGGGTTTAGCTATGTATTCATACTTTGTTCTGGGTAGTTTAGTGCTGAGGACCACTGGATATCATATCTTTCGTATTCTGTTTAAATCCGTTTGAGTATGTTTAGTATCACTATTTTTAGTTTCATTGCTTTAAGGTTGTATGTTTTGCCAGCAGTCTAATAAAGGACAGAACACATTTCTTTGACTTTCTAGAAGATTATTCTTGGATTGATTAGAGGGCACATTATATAATTAACTCCCTGACTTGGTTGCCAGCAGTGGCATTGGTTTGTTTGAGTTCCCACAAAAGACACATTCATTTCTAGCACGTCTCCACAATCTGGCAAGTGATACTTTTTCCACCTTGGTGCCAAACGATTCTAACTACAATGATTGGATTCAAACTGCTTTTAGCCTAAGCTACTGATTACTGAACCGGTAACATAATTATCACACCACCAAGCATGCACGATATGTCTCCCATCTGCACCATAATTATAACACTGATTTAGTTAAACCAAAATCATCACATTCTCAGCTTTTGTCTATTCAACAATTGCAGAGGAAAGTTGATATACCGGTTCTGAAAGGCCAGTCGAGTCTGGAGGTTGAGGTGGTTGGACATGGGCAGGTTGAACCTGGCTATCCATTACTGGCTGTGAGAAAAGAAAGAAAAGGATTATCAGCCCAAATGATCAAGGTGCAGCTGGCAACACACAGAGCACTGAGCAGACAATTTGCCAAACCATGAGAGATAAATCTTCTGAACTGTAATCGCTGCAGCCTGCAGCCTGAAATTTCCCTTTGAGAGACACACTTTAAGACTCACATCCTGGTTCACATTCTCGCAAATTGTTTTATCTACCAATCCATTTTGGAAGCCCTTCTAGCACAACATTCAACTCCATTTCAAGCAAAAATGAAACCTTGCAAACGTTTTGTGATGTAAACGACGGGAAATGGAGGGGCTGTTGGAGATGTCGAAGTGTTGGGATGGACGTTAGGGTTTGATGTACTCTAGACATTGGTCTCCGAGGGCTTTGCTTGATGGGTGCTGGGAGTTTATGATTTGCTGCTACTGGTGTGTGGGAAGAGGGATGGGGGGGGGGGGAAGGCTTTGGGGTTCCAACATTTTCTATCATTCATTCTTTTACTGGTGTTTCGTGGATGTCTGCAAAGAGTAAGGATTTCAGGTTGTATACCGTATAAATTCACCGATATTAAATTGAACCATACAAGCATTAAGTGGCATTAGGCATGCAGGCAACATTGCCCTGTCCAATAGAGCTGACTTTGTTTAACCAGGGCCCAAGTCTGGGAATTGAAAGCAAACCTCCAAGGGTTCACGGCCAAGGAACAAACTTGCTTCCATACAAATACAAATGGAAACACCACACCTTTAACTATGCGCAAGAGATTTTGCAAATGCTGGAAAACTTGAGCAACACACACACAAAATGCTGAAGGAACTCAGCAGGCCAGGCAGCATCGGGTCCTGATGAAAGATCTTGGCCTGAAACATTGACTGTTTATTCCCCTCCATAAATGCTGCCTGATCTGCAGAGTTCCTCCAGCATTTTGTGTGTTGATCTTTAATTAGAATGATTCTATTCAGATGCAGCTCAAACAGCCTCTGACAACCAAGTCCGGCTCTTGGCCTTCACGTGTGGCTTAGCTACTAAGTCCAGCGGAACTGTTTCTACTGACAGGAGAAGGGGCAAAGGCAGGCTACTGGCACCTTAAAACAATTCGTTTCGGGTAGACGTGGCCTGTCAGTCATGTTTAGCAACTCATCTAGGAGAAGGAAAACTCTGATCTCAAACATTCACTGTCTTGTGGCTATAACTCACTTATGGAGAAGGCTTTGGAAGTAAACTCTGATGGAAAAATCCAGAGCTAGAGTCTCTAAGGCAGTCCTACATTGAGTTCAATGTTGATTGGCAACTGCTGTGATGCTGCTGGTGCCAAACTGCATTGGTCTCTGCCGTTTCTTTGGGTTCATCAGATGCCTGGAGAGGGGGAGCTTGCTACATGGGAACAGCTTGCTCTCCATATCATAGAGCACTGACTTGTGTGCCTAGACAGCCAGAACACGACATCCATCGTTGACTCTGATCAACGGAGGCCCCCACCCCAATGCATACAATCTTTCTCCCCCCAAGTTGGAATTTTCACTCAAAAAAAAAACAAGGTATCCTTTTTTCAGGATTCTACATTTCCAGAAATCAGGAAGATTTTCCCAAATGAATAAGGGAAGAAACTTGAATCCTACAATGCAGGGGTACAAAATTAAAAAGCAACGGACACTTACCTCAGACTTCTCAGGCTCCAGAGATGTCTTTTCCTTCGCATCAGTCTCTTTTTGCCCTATCGTGCTGACCTGCCACGTGCTTACTTGAGGCTACCAAAAATATCAGAGCAAAAACATATTTCTATTTATTTTTAATTTCAAGATACAACACAGTAGATGAGCAAGCATATTTTCAAAAAAAAAACACAGCAGGCTGACCTATAAAAAAGCTTTGTTAATCATCGCTTGTACTACCAAGGCCTGGCTTCAAATTTCACTCCAGAGATATAGCTTATAATGACACAGAAAGAGGCCACTCAGGATAGATGCATCTCAAAGATGAAGTAACATTCTAAAGGGAGGATGAAGGGAGGGTGACAAGGGAAGTCAAAGCAACTTAAAAGCAAGAGAGAGTACATATAATATAGCAAATAGTAGTCAGAAGTTACAGAGGATGGAAAGCTTTCAATAACCAATAAAAGGCAACTTTAAAAAACAAGGAAAGAAAAAAAATCAAATATGAAGGTAAGCTAGCTAATAAATATCAAAGGAGACACTAAAAAAATTTTTCAGATGTATAGAGTAAAAGAAGGGCGAGAGTGGATATTGGACCATGCTGGAGAGGTAGTAATGGGGGACAAGGAAATTGCAAATGAACTTAAGTATTCTGAATCATTCTTCACTGTGCAGTCCTGGTCACCTCATTATAGGAAGGATGTGGAAGCTATGGAGAGGGTGCAGAGGAGATTTACCAGGATGTTGCCTGGTTTAGAGGACAAGTCATATGAGGCAAGGTTAGCAGAGCTGGGACTTTTCTCTTTGGAGCATAGAAGAATGAGAGGGGACTTGATAGAGGTCTACAAGATTATGAGAGGCATAGATAGGGTGGATAGTCAGTACCTGTTTCCCAGGGCACCAATAGCAAACACCAGAGGGCATATGTACAAAATTAAGGGGGGGGGGGAGTTTAGGGGAGACATCAGGGGTAAGTTGATTTTTTTTAAAAACAGAGGGTTCTGAGTGCCTGGAATGACTTGCCAGGGATGGTGGTGGAGGCTAAAACATTAGGGGTATTTAAGAGCCTCTTGGACAGGCACATGGATGAAAGAAAAACAGAGGGTTATGGGGTAGTGTGGGTTTAGTACTTTAAAGATTATATGGGTTGGCACAACATGGAGGGCTGAAGGGCCTGTACTGTGCCGTAGTGTTCTATGGAAGGCATTAGCAGCATACTAGAAATTTGACAGTGTCAGGGACAGAAGTGAATGTAGTTCCTATAGCTGAGGAGAAGGTGTTTGGGAAGCTGAAGGGTGTGAAGGTGGATAAGTCATCTGGATCAAATGGAATAAACCTCAGGGTTCTGAAAGAGGTGGCTGAAGAGATTGTGGAGGCATTAATAATGATCTTTCAATAGTTATTAGATTCCAGAATGGTTCCAGAGGATTGGAAAATTTCAAGTTTCACTCTGCTCTTCAAGGAGGGAGGAAGAAAGGTCAGATAGGTTGACTTCAGTGTCTGGGAAGACATTGGAGTCTATTATTAAGGATGAGATTTCAGGGTACTTGGAGACACATCATAAAACAGACCAAAGGAAATACTGTTTCCTGTAGGGAAAATCTTGCCTGACAAATCTGTTGGAGTTCTTTGAGGAAATAACAAGCAGGATAGACAAAGGAGAATTGGTGTAAGTTCCAATGGATTTTCAAAAGGCCAATGTTAAGGTGCCACACACAAGGCTGCTTAACAAGAGCCTATGGCATTACAGCAAAGATATGAGCATGGATAGAAGATTGGTTGATTGAATAAAGGGGGCCTATTCTGATTGACTGCTGGTGACAAGTGGTGTTCCGCAGGGCTCAGTATTGAGACCGCTTCTTTACACGTTATATGTGAACGATTTGGATGACAGAAATAATACTTTGTGAGCAAATTTGGTGGAGGGGCAGTTAAAGTTGTGGAAGCAGAGAAGCAGCAGGACTTGGGCAGATTTGGAGAATGGGCGAAGAAGTGGGAGCTGGAATATAGAGCAGGGAAGTGTATGGTCATGCGTGTCGGTAGAAGCAACAAGAGCTCAGACTATTTTCTAAAGGGGATGAAAATTCAAAAATTAGAGTGCAAAAGGACTTGGGAGTCCTTGTGCAGGATTCCCTGAAGGTTAATTTGCAGGTTGAATCATTGGTAAGGAAGGCAAATGCAACATTAACATCATTTTAAGAGGACTAGGATACAAGACCATGAACATAATGCTGAGGCTTTATAAGGCAATGATCAGACCATACTTGGAGTATTGTGAACAGGTTTGGGCTCCTTATCTAAAAGATGTGCTGGCATTGGAGTGGGTGCAGAGGAGGCTCATGAGAATGAAAAACATGACACAAGTCATTCCATTGCTTAGTCGTCTGTCTCCTGCCTCCTAAGCAATTTCAATGGAATAAATTCCCAAACATAATGCACTGACACTATGAAATGGCTCTGCCAATCAGAATGAGCTTCTGAGCATGCACTGGATGGCACGGCAACATGGCGGTTAGCGTAACGTTGTTACAACGCCAACATCCAGAGTTCAATTCCCACCGCTCTCTGCGAGGAGCTTGCACGTTCTCCCTGTGACCATGTGTGTTTCCTCCGGGTGCTTCAGTTTCCTCCCATATTCCAAAAACGTATGGGTTCAAAGTTCAATATAAAATTTATTATCAAGAGTACATACATGTTACTACATACAACCCTGAGATTCTTTTTCCTGTGGGAAAACTCGGCACCTCTATGGAATAGTAACTAAACAGGATCAATGAAAGAGCATAGAAGACGACAAACTGTGCAAATGCAAATATAAATGAATAGCAATAAATAAAGAGTCCATAAATTAAGAGCCCTTAAAGTGAGATCTTTGGTTGTGGGAATAGCTCAACAGATGAGTGTAGTTACTCTCTTTTCTTCAAGACAATGATAGTTGAGGGGTCGTAACTGTTCTTGAACCTGGTGGCGCAAATGCTGAGGCTCGTTTCTTCCACCTGACGGTGGCAGTGAGAAAAAAAGCGCGGCCTGAAAAGTGAGTATTCTGATGATGGATGCTGCTTTTCTACAACAGCGTTGCATGTCGACGTGCTCTATGGTTGGGAGGGGTTAATAGGCTAATTGGTCACGTGGGTGTAATTGGACTGCACTGGCTCAAGAGGCAAGAAGGGCCTATGTTTTATCTCTAATTTAAAAATTATCAACTTCAAGAAAAGCATTGTGACTAAACAAATACAGATGCCAAGATTCAAATCTGGAAAAAGCCCGTTGACTAATATTTTTTTTAAATCACTAATTTTTATTGCAACACTAACAAATTACATTCAATACAACCAGTTGCCGATTACATTCATCCCCACCCCACTCTCCACCCCTCTCCCCGCCACCAACCAACTGAATAGTAGTGCATACACAGACAGAGTATTCCTATTTTAACAGAAGATCTTTTAAGTTAGATATCAAATTTGTCCACCTTAAGATTGTGTTTGGTTGTGCATCATTTGCTGATGATAATTCCAGGTAACCTGTTGACTAAATTTAAATTGTGGGAAGCACAGAGTCATAGAGCACTACAGTACAGAAACAGTCCTTTTGGCCCATCTACTAAATGCTAGCCAAGTCCCCCTCTACCTGCAGCTGGAACATAGCCCCTCTGACTCCCCTATCCATTTACTTACCAAACGTCTTTTCAATGTAACAATCGAATCTGCTACTACTACTTCCATTGGCAGCTCAATCCACACCCACATAACCCTCTTGAATGAAGTTGCTTCCCCTCAGGTGCCCCTTAAATACTTCACCTTCCAGCCTAAGCCTACAACTTCTGCTTCTGGTCTGACCTATCTCAGGATATCTGCATTCAGGCTCTGCTCCCCCCCCCCCACCCCACCACCCTTCTAAACCCTTATAATTCTGTACACCTCTGTGAGGTCTCCCTTCATTCTCCTACGCTCCAGGAAATAAAGCTCTAGCTGATTCAAACTTTCCCTTTAGCTCAAGTCCCAGTAAAGCTCTTGGAAATTTTGTTTGTACTGTTTCCAATCTTATTGACATCTTTCCTGTAGATAGGTGACCAGAACTGTACACAGTACTAATTCAACCTCACCGATGCCTTGTACAACTTTGGCATTAACATCCCAACTCCCATATTCAATACCCAGATTTATGAAGGCGAACGTACCAAAAGCCCTCTTTCAATCCTATCCATGTCAGAGATCATCCATTGTCAGAGATCCCCACCATCCAGTCCATGCTCTCTTCTCATTGCTGCCATGAGGTAGAAGGAACAAGGGCCTCAGGATGCTCCCCACCAGGTTCAAGAACAGTTACTCCACCTCAACTATCAGGCTCTTGAACAAAAGGGGTAACCACCCTTACTTGGCCATCTATTGAGATGTTCCCACAACCAATGATATTACTTTAAGGACTATCTCATTATCGCATGCTCTTGTCATTTATTTACAATGTCTTCTGCACTCTACTTGATCTTTCATTGATTCTGTTATAGTTACCATTCTATAGATTTGCTGAGTATGCCCGCAAGAATATGAATCTCAGGGATGCATATGGTGACACACATGTACTTAGAGTAAATTCTATTATCAGAGCGTTCAAAATCTCTGAAAGGCAAAACCCTTAATTTGCATTTGGAATTTACCAAGGTGGAAAATTATTATTCCAGTTTACCATTTTCTGAGTTTCCCTTTTCTCTCCATTCTCCTGTGTCAATAGTGGCATAATGGAAGTCGTATAAATGTCCCACCACGTATTCAAGAAGTTTATAAACGTGGAGTCCATGGGTGACATACTCTCCTGTACGGCACTCTTCGTCTCCACACTGTACGTGTGATGCCAAGGTTTTGTCGGTCCCAAAAAGTGAACCACTTTTACAGATGCGCCAAACCTAAAGGCAGTAGAAGAAACAAAAAGATTAAAAATATTTTACCTTTAGATAAAGCAACACAAGGGATTATGATGGACTTTAAATGATCAGAATTATGCATGTCATATAGAACACAGCTAGTTGACAGGGTGGTAATATTTAATTCAGTGGCACAGATAATAGAGTCTCCGTCTCTCAGTACCAGCCAGCAGGCTTCAACTGCTAATAATGCAGACTCCTCTATATTGGAGAGACCCATTGTAAGTTGGGGGACTGCTTCGTTAAACACCTCTGATCCATCCAAAACACGCAGAACTTCCCAGTGGTCAAACATTCTAATTTCCATTCTCTTTCTGACAGGTGGGTCCATGGCCTGCTCAGGATGGAGGGACAACACCTTGTATTACATGTGGGTAGCTTCCAACCTGATTGCATAAATATTGATTTTTCCTTCCAGTAAAAAAAATCTTTCCTCCCCCATTCATCTTCTTCTATTCCCCATTCTGGCCTCTTACCACTTCCCACTTGTATCACTTCCCCTGGGTCCCCTTCTCATTCCTTTTCTCCTATTGGTCTACTTTCCTCTCCTAGCAGATTCCTTCCTTTCCAGTCCTTTATATTTCCCTCCCACCCACTTGGCTTATTACCTTCTAGCTATCCTTTGTCCACTTCCCCCAGCTTTTTATTTTAGCATCTTCTCCCTTCCTTTCCAGCCCTGAAAAAAGGTCTCTACCCAAAACGTCAACTGCTTATTCATTTCCCTAGATGCCGCCTGACTCATTATGTCCTCCAGAATTTTGTACGTGTTGCTTTGGATTTCCAGTATCTGCAGAATTTCTTGTGCTAACAATATGGAGTTTGTACATTCTCCCTGTGACTGCAAATATTTCTTCCTAGTGCTTCCAGCCTCCTCCCGCATCCCAATGACATGTAGTTTGGTAGGTTAGTTGACCTACTGAACGGCAAACTTTGGGGGAGAGTCAATGAGAACATGGAAAGATAAAAATTAGAATTAGCTTAGGTTTAAGGCAAATGTGATGGGCAGCACTGCTTTGATGGACCAAAGGACCCATTTCATTCTGTTCCTCTCTGACATCTGAATGACGCTCAGTGACAATGCTTCACTGTGAATAGGAGGCCATATGTGATCAGGTGTTTTTCAATATATTTGTTGAGGTGGATATTGCAGTCAAGGAATTACACTATCCCAGAACTGTACAGGTCCTTCAGCCGACAATGCTGTGCCGTCCTTTTAATCTACTCTAAGATCAATCTAACCACGCCCTCCTACATCACCCCCCATTTTTCTACCATCCATGTGCCCATCTAACAGTTTCTTAAATGCCCCTGGCAGGGTGTTCCACACACCAACCATCTCTGTAAAGGTCTTACTTCTGACATGCCCCTATACTTTTCTCCAATCTCCCTAAAATTATGTCACATTGACCTGAACAGACAGTTAAGAGTCAACCACTTTGATCGGTTTGGAGTCAGATATGGACCTGACCAGGCAAGGACGGCAGATGACCTTTCTTGAAGAGGAATGAAATCATGTATTTTACAACAATGTGGCAGTACCACAGTTATTAGTGAGTCCAGGTTTTTTGTCTTTTTAATTCCAGACTTGTCCAATTAATTGAGACCATATGACTCCAAAACATTGGAGCAGAAATTGAATTGAAGTTCCCCAGTTGCTGCGATCAGATTTAAACATGTATCTCTGGTTCAATAGCTGAGAACCCTGGTTCAGAGTCTACCTTCAACGGCCCACCCTGAATGCTTTGTTGCTCAAAGTAATTGAGTAATTGCGCAATTAATGCCCAACATGCTAGACCTAATGAGGACAATGACAGCTTACATGTACAGTGTCCACTGTTGCAGGAATGGAAAGGATGCACATTGTTTGACAGTTATCAAATTTAAGTTATTGTCATTCAGATAAAACAATGTTCCCCCAGACCAAGGTGCACAACACAGTACATGACTTGGAAAAGGAAAAAAGGTGGAGGTGTGTGTTTCACGATAAACTCCTGGTGATGCTCCAATGAGGCAGTTTTGTCAAACTCACATTGCTCCAACCCTGAACACCTGACAGTCAAATGCCATCCATTCTATTTAGCAAAGGGGTTCTCATCCGTGATCCACACTGGAGCTTGCATACCACCAGCAGCCAACTATAAACCAAGTGCTTGAGCTACTGCACGATGCCGTCTCCAAACAAGAAGCTGTCCACCCTGACGCATTTCATATCAAGGTTGCTGACTTCAATCAGGCTTGTGTAACCCCCTGGGTCGCCTCAGGCTGGCTCAGCTCGTTCTCGTCTAGGGGGAGCAGCCTTCGGCCCCGCCAAACTGGGTAATCAGCTGCTGTGGATGCTGTGTGATGTCCCCGCCTCGCCCAAAAACAGACAGTACACCATTTGCGATTAAATGAGTACAATTTATAAAGGTTACTGTAACTAAGTGATTAATAATGATACAGTATATATGAAGAAAAAAAATAAAGAAAAGGCGCCAAACTTATCAAATTCCAAACCACTTCGTGCACAACCGTTGGAGCTCAATTACTGAAGTCTTCTGGGCACTATTCAATCCCCTCTGAACTCCTCGACTCGCAGCTCAGGACCACCCAAAGTGGTCAACCAAGCATATCTATTGTCGTCTCCTCTCCTCAGGGTACCTCCTGGCCTTGGACACCCCCCCCCACCCTTGGGGTCCATTCCTTGCCCAAACCCAAACAAGCTTCCAGCACTCTCTCGCAACAAAGAAGCATTCCTGCTTTTAACAAAACAAAGAAGCCATTTTGATTACATACACAGTAACAAAGAAAAAGCAGAAATCCCCTTTACACTTGTTTCAAGAAATTACTGCCCAATTACAATCAACATATAACCCAGGACCCAACACACTGGACCAATGCTATATTAAAATAAGGAATGCCTACAGTTCCATGCTTACACTGCATTTCAAGATATCTGATCACTTGGCTGTCCTTCTCCTACCTGCACATAGGCAGATGCTAAAGAACAAGGCTCCAGAGATTGGGACAATAAAGAGGTGGTTACAGGAGGCAGAGGAGTGGCTATGGCATTATTCAAGTCGATGGACTGGGCCATGTACAAGAACCCAGAGGATCTTAATAAATATACTGTGTTTGTCACAGACTTCATAAAAACAAGTGTAGATGAGTGTGTCCCCACAAAATCATTCAGAGTCTTTCCCAGCCAGAAGCCTGGATGAACCTTGAGATCCATAATCTGCTGAGGGCTAGATCAGAGGTATTCAAGTCTGATGACCAAAAAAATTCTGAGGGTCAAGTATGATTCCTGGAACTCCTAACTCGCAGGCGAAATGACAATTCTGGACTAAACTTGAATCTATGCAGGATGCTCAATAGTTCTGGTAGGGCTTCAATGCTATCACCTTTTATAAAGTAAAATCAAGCCACACAGGTGACAAAAGGGCTTCACTTTCAGATGAGCTCAATACTTTCTATGCTTGATTGGACCACAAAAACACAGGGGAAACATCATGAACTGCCACAGCCCCCGACGACCCCCTGATTTCAGCATCTGAGACCAATGTGTGAGCAACCTTCAAGACAATGCATCCATGAAAATCATCCAGTCCAGTTGGGGTACATGCCCAAGTACTTTCCACTGGCTGGAGAGTTCACTGGGGTCTTTAACCTCTTGCTCCGGCCACCTGAGGTACCCAACTGCTTCAAGCAGGCTTCAACTATACTGATGACAAAGAAGAATGTGGTAACCTGCCTCAATGGCCATCATCCAGTAGCACTTACATCCACCGTGATGAAGTGTTTTGAGAGGTTGGTGATGAAACATCATCTAATGCCAGAGAAGCGATTTAGAACTGCTCCATTTTGCCTAGCAGAGCAATAGGTCCACGGCAGGTGACATCTCTTTGCCGTCCAGATGTTCCAGGGTTGACTGAAGATATGCATACATCAGGATGCTCTATGTTGACAACAGCTCAGCATTCAATATCATCTGCTCACTACTAATCCATAAGTGCGACTGGACCCTCAATTTCCTCACCTGCAAACTCCAGTCAGTTTGGATTGGCAACAACATGTCCTCTGCAATCTAGACTGGCACCAGTGCACCACAAGGCTGTGTGTTTAGCCCCCTGCTGTATTCACATTACAGTTATGACTGTGTCGTTAAGCACAGCTCCAATCCCATAGTCAAGTCTACGACAACACCACTGTCATTGGCTAAATCAAAGGTAGCAATGAATCAGCAAAAAGGAGGCAGATTGAAAATCTAGTTGAGTGGTGTCACAACAACAACCTTTAACTCAGTGTCAGCAAGACCAAGGAGCTGATTATTGAATTCAGGAGGAGGATACTGGAGATCCATGATCCAGTCCTCATCAGAGGATCAGGGGTGGAGAGAGTCAGCAACTTTAAATTCTTTGGTGCTATCACTTCAGTGGCCTGTCCTGGGCCCGCATTGCAGGTGCAATTACGAAGAAAGCACAGCAGTTCTTCTACTTCATTAGGAGTTTGCAAAGATTTGACATGACATCTTAAATGTTGACAAACTTCTATAGATGGGTGGTGGAGAGTATATTCACTGGCTGTATCACAGCCTGGTATGGAAACATTACACTGCTCTTGAATGGCAAATCCTACAAGAAATAGTGGATACTGCTCAGTCTATCATGGGTCCCCACCATTGACTACATCTACATGGAACACTATTGCAGGAAAGCAGCATCCATCATCAGGGACCCCTACCTCCCAGGTCAAGCTCTCTTCTTGCTGCCCTCATCAGGAAGAACACCCAGAGAATTCATGACTGACACTACGAGGTTCAAGAACAATTACTACCCCTCAACCATTAGGCTCTGGAATGAAAAGGGATAACTTCACTCAGCTTCTCTTGCTCCATCATTGAGATGTTCCTACAACCTACAAACTCACTTTCAAGGACTCTTCATCTCATATTCTTGATATTTATTGTATATTTACTTATTTATTATTATTTGTTTCTGTATTTGCGCAATTTGACATCTTTTGCACATTAGACGAACACCCAAGTTGGTGAAATCTTTCATTGATTCTATCATGGTTATTATCCAAGTATGGATTTATGCCTGCAAGAAAATAAATCACAGGATTATATTTGCTGACGTATATCTACTTTAATAAATTTACTTTGACCTTTGAAGTAATATTAGCACAAATAAATGCACACTATGATTTTCTAATCTATGTCACAAGTTAAAAAGTAAACAGTTAAACGTGACTGGCGCTTCATACGTGGCGAGACCTGGATGATGGCAGGGAGTCCAGTGGCCTCCTGACCTGGGGGAAGAAGCTGCTTCCCTTCTGAACAGTCTAAGCCTAATGCTAATACCTCCTGCCTGATGGTAGGGGGTCAAGGAGATCGAGGGAAAGAAGACTCCAACAATGTTGCCGAGGGAGATAGGTCTAACAAAGGCAAGAGATTCTGCAGATGCTGGAAATCCAAAGCAAAACACACAAAAATGCTGGAGGAACTCAGCAGGTCAGGGAGCCTCTATGGAAAAGAGTATACAGTTGACATTTCTGGCTGAGACCCTTCATTATGCCTAACAAAGGTCTTTGTTAGTACTTTATTCCAACGGAGTAATCCTACCATGAGTAATCCTACCTTGTAGCATTCTTCATCGCAGCCCTGAATCCAGTAGGGCTTACTGAGCTCCTCCAGCATTTCGTAGGTGTTGAAAAAGTTTAAAGGAGATCTGGGGCAAAAAATTTGTTTTACTACAGAGTAAGTACCTGAAAAGCACTGCCGGGGTGATGGTGGAGGAGATAAGCACGACAATTGTATCTATGATTGTAAAAGGCATTTAGGAAAACTAATGAATATGCAGGAACAGAGAGATATTGTTGATATAGAGGCAGAGGATTAGTTTATCAACATGTTTGGTGCAGAATCATGGTCCGCAGAGACTGTTCTGGTGCTGTTCTGCGCTCCATAACCAAGTCAGCATACTTCACACTAGTGTACATCATAATCTGCACTATCGGGCCAGCATGAATCTTTGCAACTACAAAAATACATAGTGGCCATTTTATGAGGTACACCTGCATATTAACACAAATATTTAATCAGCCAATCACGTGGGTAGTGGGGTGGAGATGCACCTCTACTAAAGGAGGTGTAAGGCACTCCTTCAGTCCATAAGTCACCCTTGGGCAAGGTGTAGCACCTGCTTAGCTCCCACCCCTCACTGGATCAGGGTCACGTGAAGCCAAATGACCCTGGGCATCTGTATGAGCAGCTGGTACATATCACAAGTTCCAGTTATGCGTCCACTGACACCAGGCAGAAAATCTCTGAAGAGTATCAATAATGAATGAGGTCATGTGTCTTGCAAAGACATGGCCCAGAGTGCAGAAATGGCAAACCACTTCTGTGTAGAATTTGCTAAGAACAATCATGACACAGACCATGATCACCCATGTCATATGACACGTCACCTAATGATGAAGGTGAATCATGTGGCAGCAACTCAAAGCATAAAAGCATGCAGACATGGTCAAGAGATTCAGTTGTTGTTCAGACCAAACATGAGAATGGCGAAGAAATATGGTCTAAGTGACTTAGACTGGGGAATAATTGTGGGTGGTAGATGTGGTGGTTTAAGTATCTCAGAAACTGCTAATCTCCTGGGATTTTCACTCACAGACTCTAAAGTTTACATAGAATGTTGCAAAAAAAAAACAGAAAAAGCTCAGTTCTGTGGGTGGAAACACCTTGTTGATGAGAGAAGTCAGAGGAGAATGGCCAGACTGGTTCAAGCCGACAGGAAGATAACTCAAATAACCTGATGTTACACCAGTGGTTTGCAGAAGATATGCAGAAGAGCATCCCTGAACACACAGCACGTCGAACCTTGAAGTGGATGGGTTGCTGCAGCAGTAGGCCACAAATATACACTCAAGGGTACAGGAGATACCCGATAAAGCAGCCATTGAATACATTATGAAGCTGCAGAAGACCACACAAGGAATATTGGCAAAAAATACCTCATTTAATGGAACGGTTGAGTAAAGAAAAAGATACTTACTGTTTGAAGGCAGGGAGGTAGCTGTACAAGACAATGCTGGCCAGATTGTAAATGAATGGCAGGTGTTTATGGATATCCATTGTAGACCAATTTCTGAAGAAACTATTCAACAGGCCTTGATCTCCCCCTAACATCCAAAGCAAACAAAACAGACATAAAAACTGCTACAAAGCTAAATAAGAGCCAGCAACAAGTGAAGTGGAACTGCACCCACCATCAAAACTACCATTCTCTACTGCAAACTGTAGTAATCGGTCGTAGGTTTCAACGGAAGGAACGTAGACGAATACCCCAGTGTTGAAGCAGTCCGGCCAGCCAGGATCTGGAGCAGCAGAGAGCTCTTCTCGTTCAAAGAGTTCATCTATGTTTTGACAAACCTGAAAAATGCCATTGAAACAGATGCCTCAAAAGGCAGATGGAATTTGATGCAGATTTCATATCATTTAGACACTAGGGATTCTGCAGATGCTAGAAATCTTGAGCAATAGTCACAAAATGGTGGAGGAACTCAGGCAATACTTCTGGAGAGGACTAAAATGCTGCCTGATGCCAAGTTCCTCCAGCATTTTGTGTGTGTTTCGTACCATTTGCTGCTTCTTTACTCAATGGGATAATTTTCCTTCTCTGGACAACATTTTCAATAGCCACATTTCACCATGACTTCTCAGTTTAGTACACAGAACAGTATGGCTCAGGAACAGGCCCTTCGGCCCAGTCTTGCACTGAACTAAATTAGTAATCACATGGTCAACTAAACTAACCCCTTCTACTGACACAATGTCTCTACTCTTTCATTTCCCTCACATTCATGTGCCTATCTAAACATCTCTTCATCTTTATCATCGTGTTGTGTCATATGATGTGGACAATCATGGTCTTATCCACAAATTTCTCGGCAACATTTTCTACAAGACTTGCCATTGCCTTCTTCTGGGCAGTGTCTCTGCAAGACAGATGTCTCTGCCATTATCAACGCTCATCAGAGACTGTCTGCCTGGTGTCAGTGGTCACATAACCAGGACTTGTGATGTGTACCAGTGACATACATCGACTCTGGTCTCATCAAACAGATGCTCAGGGCCACACCTAGGTTTTGTACAAGGATAAGGCAGATGGAGGCTGTGAAAATACCCCTTAAAAGTCCTTAATGTATCTACCTCTATCACCACCCTAGGCAGTGCATTCCAGGCACCCACCACTCTGTAAACACTTGCCCCTCAACTCCTTTGAAATTACCCCTCTCATCTTAAATGCATGTCTTCTGGTATTAGACATTTCAACCATGGGAAAAAGATACTGTCTATGCTATCTATGCCTTTCATAATGTCACAAACCTCCATCTGATCTCCCCTCAGCCTCTCTAATCCAGGGCACCATCCTGGACCTCTTCTGCACAATCTCCAAAGCTTCAACATCATTCCTATTATGGGCTAACCAGAACTGTATGCAATACTCCAGTTGCGAATTTCAGACTCAACAGGAAACAGATCTCTTTCCCCTTCCCCAAGGGCATGAGTTCATTCTCGCCTCACACTCAACGAGGAAGAACTTGATGTCAAGAGAGTGCCAAACTCACCAGAGTATCAGCGTCCATAAAGACGCACTTCGAGTACTGCACGAGGCACCAGCAGTGTATTTTGGTGAAGGTGATCCCAAGCTCTGGCCTCGATAACAGGGCCAGGTGAGCCGAGTCCCTACTGTCCAGTACGTTGACTTCTCTGGCCTCATCAAATAGACACTGGAGCGCATGCCTAAGTTTTGTACAAGAATAAAGCAGACCGAGTCAGTGAACCAGTAGACCAATAATAAATGTTAACTTGGAAACTGTAGAAGCAAGGAGTCAAAAGGCAATCTAGAATAACTACAGTGCATAACTGGTGCAAGGCAATCTCTCTAACACAATGCACCATCTCTTTCAACTAGGAGATCAGTCCTTTACATTAGCAACATCACTGACTTGCTTGAAAAAAACTCTTATTTGTTCAGCCCTCTCACAGGGGCTCACATACCAATTTGTCTCTTTAGCTAGCTCTGTTAACAGCCACGTGATTGAGCCATGAGAAGGCCACCTTTCATAAGCAATATGCAACTAAGGTCAGTATGATTTAGGGGCTCAACCAAATACAAGCATTGGGATGGTCCGATTGAGGAACGTTGATCGCAGTGAATGCCGTGTAAATACTGCCTCATACACAATTATTAATTGCCAAGTTACAGATCATACACCAACAGATAATAAAGAAAGTAGATTTATAAAGAAATAAATCTTTTATTTGGAATTATAAAAGACCAAGAATTAGTAAATGTCACTTACAAAAAATTGAAAAAAGATGGAGGTCTTGCTTTGCCTAATTTAAGAATGTATTACTGGGTTGTTAATCAGCGATATACTTCCTTTTGATTGCACTGGGTTGATAAGAACGAGCGGCCAATTTGGGTAGATGTTGAATTGAAAGCTGTGAAACAGTTTTATTTAACCTTGTTATTGGGAGCTGCTTTACCTATACAATTAGCTGAAGTTGCTAATTTAAATTTATACCCTGTGTTAAATATTCTTTACAAATTTGGTTCCAATTCTGTAATATTTTTAATCTTAAAAAATCTAAACTTTATAGTTTAATTTATCAAAATTATTTTTTAAGCCTTCTTTGAGTGATCCAATTTTTTTTTACTTTGGAAAAATAAAGGTATTAATTTTTTTTGGATCTATTTAAAGAAGATAGACTGATGCCTTTTGAACAATTAGTTGATAAATATTCTCTTTCCTACTCACACTTTTTACAATACCTTCAAGTTAGACATTTCTTACAAAAATATTTAAGTAATTTTCCTTACATATTGGATGCCGACCTGTTAGACACTATTACAAGTATGAACCCTTTGATGAAGGGTTCCATTGGAAGAATTTATAACAATGGGATAAGCGTCCTTTATTTAAGATTAAACAAGATTGGGAAAAGGAACTTAATTTGACTTTTATGACAGAGGACTGGATGCAGATTCTGAAGGTGGTTAACTCTTCTTCCATTTGTGCTAATCATTCACTGATTCAATTTAAAATTGTACATCATTACTATTTGACGAAGGAGAGATGGTCTAAAATCTTTCCTAATGTTGATAGTTATTGTGATAGATGTAAAACTGAGACAGCCAAGACATGTTTTGGTCTTGCTCTATACTGGCACAGTTTTGGAAGTCAGTTTTTTTCTATAGTTTCTAAAGCACTTAAAATTAATTTACAACCTAACAAATTAACTGTGCTTTTTGGAATAATTCCTCAAAATAGCCGCCGTATTTCTTCGTCTGACCAACATGTTATTGCGTTTGTTATATTGACAGCGAGGAGGGCCATTCTGTTGAAGTGGAAGGATACGTCGGCTCCCACTCTGTCACAGTGGTTCTCTCAAGTGATGTAATGTCTTAGTTTGGAGAAAATTAGAAGTTGAACCTTCAAACCTATGTTTGATTTTGAGAAAAGATGGGGTTCATTTGCTCGTTACTACCATTTGAGCTAATTGATATATTTCCTCCACGATCTAATGGTAAATTTTGGCTTTTTTTTTGCTGGCGGTTTGATGTTTATCAGAGAACGTATATGTCAGCACAGACAACCCTGAGATTATTTTTCATACAAGCAATCTATAGAACAGGATCAATGGATAATAAACTGTGCAAATGCAGATATAAACCAATAGCAATATATAACAATCATGAAATAACAAGAGATCATTGATTGTGGGAACATCTCAATAGAGGAGTTTAGTTATCCCCGTTTGTTCAAGAGCCTGATGGTTGAGGGGTAGTAACTGTTCTTGAACCTGGTGGTGCAAATCCTGAGGCACCTATACCTTCTACCTAATGGCAGCAGTGAGAAAAGAGCATGGCCTGGTGGTGAGGATCTTTGATGATGGATATTGCTTTTCTGCTGCAATATTTTACGTAAATATGCTCAATAGTTTGAAGGGTTGTACCCATGATGGACTGGGCCAAACCCACCACCTTTGGTAGGATTTTTCACTCTAAGGCATTGGTGTTCCTATACCAGGCCATGATACAGCAAGTCAGTACACTTCCCACCACACAACAAAGGAGGTTTGCCAAGTTTTTTGATGACATGCCAAATCTCCTGAGGAAATAGAGGCACTGTTGTGCTTTCCTTGCAATGATATATTGTGGGTCCAGGACAGGTCTTCTGAGACAGTGAAACCCAGGAATTTAAAGTTACTGACCCTCTCCACCTCTGATCCTCCAATGGCTCTTGGACCTCTGGTTTCCCTCTCCTGAAGTCTACAATCAGTTCCTTAGTCTTATTGACATTGAGTGAGAAGTTGTTGTTATTATTACACCATTCAGCCAAATCTTCAATCTCCCTCCTGCAAGCTGATTCATCACCACCTTTGACACAGCCCACAACAGTAGTGTCATCAGCAAACTTGTATACGATGTTGGGGTTGTACTCAGCGGTAGTCATAAGTGTACAGCAAGCAGAGCAGGGGGCTAAGCACACATTCCTGTGGTGATCTTGTGCTGATGGAAATTGTGGAGGAACACACACAAAATGCTGGAGGAACTCAGCAGGCTAGACATCTCTGGAAAAGAGTACAGTCAACGTTTCAGGCCGAGACCCTTCAGCAGCATTTCCAGCATCTGCAAATTATCTCTTGTTTGAGATTGTGGAGGAGAATTTTTTGCCAATCCAAACTGACTGGGGTCTAAAAGTGAAGAAATCCAGAATCCAAAGACACAAGGTGGTATTGAGGCACAGGTCTTAAGAGCTTACTGATTAGTTTTGATGGGATGATGGTATTAAATGCTGAGCTTTAATGGATAAAGTCATCCTGATGCATGCATCTTCATTATCTAGGTGTTCCTGGGTTGTGTGAAGAGCCAATAAGATGGCATCTGCTGTACTCGCTGTTGCTTCAGTTGGCGAATTAAAGAGGTTCCAAGTCACCATTCAAACTGGAGCTGATATGCTTCAACACCTGCCTCTCAAAACACTTCACAGTGAATGAAAGTGCCACTAGGCATTAGTCATTGAGACAAGTTATCACACTCTTCTTGGGCACTAGCACGACTGAAGCCTGCTTGAAGCAGATGGGTACCATATGCTGCTGGAGTGAAAGGTTGAAGATATCTGTGAATACACCAGGCAGCTGGTCAGCACAGGTCTTCAGTACTCAGTCCAGACCAGATGATCTCCTTGGATTCTCTTTTTTGAAGGCAGTCCGCACATCGTCTTTAGATAAGGAGACCACATTGGGAGACATGGCGATACATAACAGTTCCTCCCACGACGGTCAAGGTAAGCATGGAAGGCACTGAGCTCATCTGGAAGTGAAGCTCTGCTGTCCCCCATATCACAAGATTTAGCTTTGTAGGAGGTTATGGCATTCAAACCCTGCCACAGCTGTCGAGCGTCCCTCGCTGATTCCAGTCCAGTCCGGAATCTCCACTTCACGCATGAGATGGCTTTCTGGAGATCATACCTGCACCTCTTGTACCATTCTGGATCTCCACACTTGAACCTCTGGCTTTTGGCAAATTCTAGATTTCATTGTTCATCCAGGACTTCTGATTAGGGAAAACCTTGAACATTTTTGTGGGAACACACTCATCCACAGATGTTTTAATAAAGTCTATTACGACCCAGCTGTAGTCGTTCTGGTACTCAGATGAGTTTTTGCACACGGCCCAGTCCACTGACTCAAGGCAACCCCATAACTGTTCCTCTGCCTCCAGCGAATTCCTTAGTTGTTTTGATCTCTGGAGCCTTGTTCTGTATGCAGTTTGGAGTACAACCAAATGATCCAACTTGCCAAACTGCAGTCTTGGGAAGGAACAATAGGCATTCTTTATCATAGTGTAACAGTGGTCTGCTGTGTTGGGACCCTCTGGTGCAACATGTTGTGTGCTGGTGATAAATCGGCAGAGTTTTCTTCAGAGAAGTTTGGTTAAAGTTGGCGACTATAATTTGAAATGCGTCAGGATAGGCTGTTTCTTGTTTAAAGACAACCTCATGCAGTTTCGCAAGTGCCTGCTAATATATCGGCTGCTGGTGTTATGTAAAGCACTGTCAGGATCACAGATGAGAACTCCCAGGGCAAATTAAATAGAACATTTAATGATAAAATGTATACTAAGTCAGGGAGCAAGAAATTGACATAACCCTAATGCTCGTGAGCCAATGAGAACTTACTACTGTTACATACCAGGTGGGTATCTTGTGACTATCACATGATCATGATGTAATTGAGTATCTGGTGAGCATGATGTAATGGTCTTGTGATGGCAGGGTGATGTAATTTCCCGCCAATGTGAGATCACATGATGTAATTTTCCCGCTAGTAAGAGGTCATGTGATGGCCTATTTCAACAGGTATAAAAGGGGAAAGCCTTGCTGTGATGCAGCTCAGTTCTTTGTTTAATTCGTCAGTGACTCCGTTATGCTGCGTATTCGTCTCATGACGCAGTTTTGTTTTAAAGTGGAGTTTTACTTTCTATCTTAAGTCTCAAAGGTTATTGCCAGCAGTTTTCACCACAATGCTGCCAGTTTTGATTCCTACCTTTGTAGTCTAATCGGAGTGAAGAAGTTACCGAAGCACGGGAACCCAAAGGATCGAGTAAAGTTGGTGTCGTCAGCGGTAAAACGGGATCGACCTTATTTAATCTTTATTCAAGCAATTAGTAACCTGCATCCGAGATAGCTCCTGCATTGTGAAAGCAGAAAGAGCTGGGCGCAGCGTTATTCACCAAGAGAAGGTCAGTTCTTTTAAGCCCTTTTTATTTCCTTTGTCGTAAATCCTTCGGGCAAGGCATATTTCGGCTGGGATCAGCAGTAACGTCACGTTGTCGAGGAATTCATTACTTCAGGAAAGTTTCTCCTAATTGACTGTGTAAATCATTTGGACTTTTGCATTTATCGCTTTAAGAACTGTTTGAGTTGCCGTATAGCAGTTAACTTCTGGTTAAGTTAGTTGTTTGTTTACTTTTCCATTTTTATTGAGCAATGTTTAATAAATGTTTTATTTGTTTATAAAAAACCTGTTTCAATTCTATATTCATTGTTGCTGTAGCATAACAATTGGGGGCTCTCGGGATATGAATCCACTTTTGTGCTTAAATCCTTGCTTACTAATCAGTCTATTTTGGAAAAGGGAATACCAGATTCTTTTGTTTGATTGGTTTGTGAGTGGTATTCAGCAACAATGAATATTGATGACGACTTGCTGGCATCACCAGATGCAGAATTATTAGCAAAGGTGAAAAAGAGTGATGTATCTGAGATTGCTAGCAGGTTAGAATTTAAAAGGCATTTTGAAGGTTACAACAAAGCCTGTAATTCAGAGGAAAATTGCGGAACACTATATAAATTCAGGTGTTTTTGATGTTATATCCTTTCCCGTGAGTAAAGCAGTGATCCAGTTACACCTAGAACAGATAGTGTTAGAAAAGCTTAGAAAAGAAGCTGAGTAAAAACAGAAACAATTGGAAGCTAACTTGGAACAAAGGGGAATTTGAAGTTATGATGGCAGAATTAAGATCCAGTGATCAGTCCTCTGGTTCTAGAAAAACATTTGTTGTTAGTCAGGAAATTAAACTGGTTCCTCCATTTAATGAAACAGAAGTAGAGAAGTATTTTCAACATTTTGAAACTGTTGCTCTAATTTCAGAGAGGCTGAAAGAAATGGTCAGTGATGTTACAAAGTGTAATTAAAGACAAAACACAACAAGTTTAAACAGCTTTAACTGCTGAACAAGCATTTGATTATGATATTGTGAAGCAGCATATATTGAAGGTGTATGAACTGGTTCCGGAAGCACATAGAGAAAGACTCAGAAATTTGAAGAAATCCATGGAAAAAACTTGTGGAATTTGCCTACGATAAAGCTATGTGTTTTGAGAGATGGGTTTCCTCTAAAAATGTAAATGGGTACTATAATAAATTGAAAGAGTTGATTTTAATGGAGGAATTTAAAAGGAACATCCCTGAAGTAAGGACATACTTAAATGAGAGGGACACTGCTACATTGCAGGAGTCTGCTAAATTAGCTGATGAGTATCCATTAATCCACAAGAATAAATTTTCTCAGGGTAGAAGTCTGACCAATTTAGGAGAGGATATAATCAATTTATAACTGAAGGATTTGTATCCTGGGACGAGGGATCCGCTCCGGTGCCAATAAAAATCCTGAGAGATACTGGAGCTTCTCAAGCACTGATGTTAGACAGTGTGTTAAAGCTTAATGATGAGTCTGACACTGGTGTGTAAACCATATACAAGGTGTTGGGAGTGCCCTTATACCTGTACATTTACATAGAGTAAATTTAAGGTCAGGGTTAGTTACAGGACTTGTTAAAGTAGGACTACAACCTAGCTTACCCATGAATGATGTTTCTTTATTGTTAGGAAATGACTTGGCAGATTGACAAGATTTTCCTGAAGTGCATTTGACAATAAAGTCAGAGGAACCACCGATGGATTCTACCACAGATTCCTCCTGTGTTGTAACTCGAGATATGGCTAAAAAGCTTGATGTGCAGAATGAGGTTGTTACCCATGACTGTTCATCTCAGGATTCGAATTTTGAGGATTTGTCAGAAACTTTCTTGCCTTCAGTGTTTGAACGAGATTCTTAGAGTAAGTCTGACCCTGAAGATTTGTCTCTGTCTCAGAAGGAGATGATAACAGAGCAGAGACGAGACCCTGAGATTATCAAATTAAAGGAACAAGCTCTTCTGGATAGTGAAATTGATAAGGTGCCAGTAGGATATTATTTTGAGAAAGGAGTGTTGATGAGGAAGTGGAGACTGCCTACAGTTCCTGCAAGTGATGAATGGAATATTGTTCCTAAAGTTTATCGAAATGAGATTTTAACTTTAGCCCATAGTGTACCTTTGGGTGGACATCAAGGGGTGAAGAAAACTGGACAAAGTTTTCAAACATTTTTACCGGCCTGGTTTGAGAAAAGATGTGGTGACGGTTTACAGAACGTGTCATACTTGCCAAGTTGTGGGTAAACCTAATCAGTTACTCCAGTGGCCCCACTGCAACCTATTCCCGCATTCGGTGAACCGTTTTCCAAAATTGTTATAGACTGTGTAGGCCCCATTACAAAAAACAACAACTGGCCATCAATACTTGCTGACCATCATGTGCATTGCGTCTATGTTTCCTGAGGCAGTACCACTTAGGAATATAATTACTAAAACTGTAATAAACCTTATTTTGGGTTGCCTAAGGAAATGCAATCTGAACAAGGTAGTAATTTTATGTCTGGATTGTTTCAACAGATAAGTGTATAAACTAGGAGCTAAGCAGATGACCTCATCTGCATACCATCCAGAATTGCAAGGAGCCTTGGAGAGGTTTCATTCTACCCTCAAGACTATGATTAGGTTGTATTGTGTGGAAAATGAAAATGATTGGATGAAGGTAGATACTTACTTCTATTTGCAGAAAGGGAGTCAGTACAGGATTCATTAGGTTTTAGTCCATTTGAATTTGTATTTGGGCATAGAGTTAGAGGACCTTTGGCCTTATTAAAAGAACAATGGATTAATAAAGAGGTACACACTAGTTTGCTGGACTATCTTTTAAAATTTAAGGACAGATTACATAAAGCTTGTGGCTTAGCCAGGGAAAATTTAAAATTGGCTCAGGAGAAAATGAAAACCTGGTATGATAGAGAAGCTAGGATGAGGACATTTAAGCCTGGAGATAAGGTGTTGGTTCTTTTCCCGGTGCAAGTGAATCCTTTACAAGCTAAGTTTCATGGTCCTTATGAAATGATGTCTAAAGCTAATGATGTAGATTATGTGATAAAAACTCTGGTCAAACAAGGGCAACACAACTTTGCCATATAAATATCATAAAACCATATTATGAGAAACAGTCTGCTACTATGACTGTTGTGGTCAATAATATCAAGTCTGATCTCACTAGGAACATAATGGATGATTCATTTGAAACTCATTCTAAGTCCAACATTGTTTCTGCCAGATTACCAATCTCAACCATTCTGGAAAATATTGATGAGAAATTAGCTCATTTACAGCCAGAGCAGAAGCAGCAGATGAAGCAATTAATTTTTAAATATAGGGATTTATTTCCAGACGTTCCTAGAAGAAGCACAGTAGCTTCATATGATGTAGATGCCAAACCCATAAAGCAACATCCATATAGGATGAACATGGAAAAATGTGAACTTGCTGAGAAAGAAATTAAGTATGTTAGAGAATAATATTATTAGACCTTCTAATTCGAATTGGAGTTCACCTTGTGTCATGGTGCCTGTCAGACAGTAGTATTCGGTTTTGTACTGACTACAGGAAGGTAAATGCTGAAACGAAAACAGATGTGTATCCAATTCCTAGAGTGAATGATTGTGTAGATAAATTTGGAAAAGCAAAGTTCCTTACAAAGACTGATTTATTAAAAGGGTATTGGTGTGTTCCATTGACAGATAGAGGTAGAGAGATTTCTACATTTGTAACCCCATCTGGGTTATATGAATATAACGTTCTTCCATTTGGGATGAAGAATGCACCAGGTACTTTCCAGTGGATGATTAATTCTGTGATTCACGGGTTAAAAGATACAGATGCCTATATTGATGATTTAGTTACAGGAAATGATTCTTGGGAAGCACACATTACTGCGACGGAGAAACCATTTGAAAGGCTTTCAAAAGCTAACTTAACTATTAACCTAGCTAAAAGTGAATTTGGTCATGCCACTGTGACTTACCTTGAGTATGTTGTAAGTCCGGGCTTGGTTAAGGAAATACATCAAACTCCAATTTATCAACAAAACTTTGACATTACAGGAGTACAATATTTTGTTAACTCATATTAAAGGCAAAGGTAAAGTGATTGCTGATTGTCTATCTCGATGTTGAATATACAATGCAGTTTTTTATGGAATGATATTTTAACATCTGTAACACTCTTGTATAGTAATTTGTAAGGTGCTGTATGATAATACTATGTATACTGTGTATCGCGTGTTTTTTTTAGTAAATAGTTAATTGTTAAAATTTTGCTCTTGACAGATCAAAATTCTTTTTTTGGAGGGAGGTGTTACATACCAGGTGGGTATCTTGTGACTATCACATGATCATAATGTAATTGAGTATCTGGTGAGCATGATGTAATGGTCTTGTGATGGTGGGGTGATGTAATTTCCCGCCAATGTGAGGTCATGTGATGTAATTTTCCCACCAGTGAGAGGTCACGTGATGGCCTGTTTCAACAGGTATAAAAGGGGAAAGCTTTGCTGTGACGCAGCTCAGTTTGTTGTTTAATTCATCAGTGACTCTGTTATGCTGTGAATTTGTCTCATGACGCTTTAAAGTGGAGTTTTACTTTCTATCATAATTCTCAAAGGTTATTGCTGGCAGTTTTCACCACAATGCTGCCAGTTTTGATTCCTACCTTTGCAGTCCAATCAGAGTGAAGAATTTACTGAAGTACGGGAAACCCAAAGGATCGAGTAAAGTTGGTGTCGTCGGCAGTAAAACAAGATCGACCTTATTTAATCTTTATTCAAGCAATTAGTAACCTGCATCTGAGATAGTTCCTGCATTGTGAAAGCAGAAAGAGCTGGGCACAGTGTTATTCACCAAGAGAAGGTCAGTTCTTTTAAGCCCTTTTTGTTTCCTTCGTCGTAAATCCTTCGGGCAAGGCATATTTCGGGGAAGGTCAGCGGGAGATGCTCACGGAGTGAGTACTGTTTTAGATTCACTACATAACCTTTACTTTTTTTAACCTTTGATCACCCTTATCCAACTTATTTTTACCTACACCAAAAGATTCTTGCTATTTTTTTGAACTTATCGTTAAGAGTTTATTGTGAATTTTTGAAGATATGCAAACAGAAATGGCTCTTAGATCTAAAGGACGAGAACCTGGGCACAACCCAAACGGTAATGGAAAGAAGCAAGCTCATCTGCAACGCACTGAATTAACTTATGAACTGTTTATGGAGGTTTTGGATAAAAAATTTGATGAACTACAACAAATTTTTAAACAAGATATAAAGGCTTTTCAAGATTATATGGTTAAGACGGATTCAGTAATTAACCAGCAGCAAGTTCTTATCGCATCTCTGCAAGAAGACGCTCGGAAACGAGATTTGACAATTGAAAAATTGCAACAGGATTTAATTTCGACCATTAAACTGGTGGAAACACTTAAAGCCAAGAGTGTCGACTTTGAGAATCGGTCCAAAGGACAGAACCTACGTATACTTGGTCTACCAGATGGCATAGAAAAAGATGACCTTTCAAAGTATTTTGCTCAACTTTTAAAAGATGCGTTTCCGTCGGTTTTTCCAGATAACCCTCCGTTACTTGATCGCGCACATAGAATTTGGCGTTGATCATCAAGTGCTACAGCTAAACCTTCGGTTGTAATTGTCCGGTTTCATTATGTACACGACAAAGAACAACTTATTCGTGTGGCTCGGCGGGTAGGAATGGTTAAATTTCAAGATTACTATTTCCGTTTGGTTGAAGATTTTAGTCCTGAAGTTATGAAGAAAAGGCTTCTTTTTAAACCTCTGATGTCTGAATGTTATGAGAAAAATCTAAAACCTGCACTCTTATACCCTGCGAAGCTTAGAATCTCTCCGCTGAATGCTCCACGTCAGGTTTTCCTTTCTACATCTGAAGCGAGAAGTTATCTGGAGGAGAACTTCCCTACTGCTACAGACACTAATCTCTAATAAATGAGTGACTGTGATCGTGTAAGATGGTTTTCGATTCCTCAAACCAGATTTAGTCTCTGGTTATTGGTGTAGGTGTATCCTATACTTTATATTTAAGTTAAAGTGTGTTTTCGTCATACTAATCGCTCTGTTTTATACACTTTAACCATTATACTATATTCTTGACTATTATTTTTGTTCCTTCGAAGATGTATTTTTAACCCTTCAAAGGTGAATTCTTTTTTATTAAGATGGTGGTTTTTTGAAAAATATTTTTGGTTTTGTTTAAGATGGCGGTATTCTTTTTTCTCTTGTCTTCTTCCTACAATGCATCGCTTATCATAGCTTAAATATTTTTTGTTTTGTCTGGGTTATAACCCGATTTATAAGCTTTTAGTGATAATATACTTAGTTGTAAAAAAAAAGAATATAAAGAAGTGTGGTTTTAGTATAGTGATTATAATTTTTAAAGTCAGGGTGTTTTTTTTTATATATATCCTTTATATACGGAGTGGTCTTCCGCTGATATAGGGATAGAATTAGTCTCATTTTTTCCTTTTTCTAGCCATATTTTGGCTTTTTCTTTTCTTTTTCTTGTGGGGGTGGGGGATGGTCTGTTTTCTAATTTTATTTTTCTTTTACCAGTTTGTTTTAGCTTTTTCATTTGGGCTGTTTTTGAACTTCAAATATGTCTACGACGTCGTCACTTCCAGGTCCGTTCTTTATTTTTGTTCCTCTTCTGGGTGCATGAGTTTATAATTTGGTTAACCCTTTTTATACCAAAGGGTTGATTTGAGAATGATGGCTCAGACCATTAATTTTGTGTCTTGGAATACTAATGGTTTAAACCATCCGATTAAACGAAAGAAGATTTTCAAAGTATTCCAAAGACTTAATGCTCATATCATTTTTGTACAAGAAACGCATGTGAGGAAGGAGGACGAATATCGCTTTTTTTTTAGGTCTTGGCGGGGTGAACAGTATCATTCAAATTTGAATGCCAAAGTAAAGGGAGTTTCAATTTTGATTGACCCCTCTATTGCAGTTGTTCAACATGATATCTTTTCGGATCTAAATGGTAGATTTTTGTTAATTACGGGTTTACTTTGTAATAAAAAGGTTGTTATGGTTAATGTTTATGCTCCAAATGTGGATTGTCCTGATTTTTTTTAAAGTCTTTATTTACTTCTTTACCTAATCTAAATGAATATAAGTTAATAATGGGTGGTGACTTTAATTGTTGTTTAAATCCTTTGATAGATAAATCTTTATCTATTCAGACTTTACCCAATAAGTCGGCCACTTGTATTAACTCCTTTTTGACTGATAATGGAGTTTTTGATATTTGGAGATTTCGGCATCCTAACGACAAAGAGTTTTCTTTTTTCTCACATGTTTATCATTCTTATTTGAGAATTGATTATTTTTTTATTGACTCTTGCTTTATTCCATCGGTAATCGGTTGTAATTATGATATCATAGCTATCTCTGACCATGCTCCATTAAAACTTTCTATTAAATTTACGGATACAGCTTTTAATGTTAGACAATGGTGATTTGACTCTACCTTATTGCAAGATCTGGACTTCATTAAATTTATGAAGGAACAGATCGATTTCTTCTTTTCAACTAATTCCATGGATGATATTTCTTGCGGAACAATTTGGGACACTTTTAAAGCGTATATACGTGGACAGATTATCTCTTACTCCGTTGGTTTGAGAAAACACATTAAGAAGGAAACTCTTTTATTGGTCGATAAAATTAAAGAGATTGACAAGAAATATTTGATCACTCCTGGTAAGGAGCTTTACAAACAAAGGGTTGAACTTCAAATGGAACATAGTTTATTACTTACATCTCCAATTGAAAATCAATTAATGAAAACCAGATCTGATTTTTATATACATAGTGATAAATCAGGTAAAATGTTAGCTAGTCAGTTGAAGAATGCTTTGGTTAAACGTCAAATCACTAAGATTCGTCAGCAGAATGGGAATTTGACAGTTAACCATGACGAGATAAATATGTCATTTCAAGACTTTTATACCTCCCTGTATCAATCTGAATTCCCTCAGGATCGTAATACCATGTGTGATTTTCTTGGGAAATTGAATTTTCCAAAATTATCATCCGATGATCTTTCAATATTAGATATTCCTATTATGGACGCAGAAATCAAAGGGGTTATTTCCTCAATGAATTCTGGGAAAGCACCAGGTCCAGATGGGTATACAGTAGAATTTTTTAAATGTTTTTCCGTTACTCTTTCTCCTTGGTTATGCAGGGTTTTTGAAGAAGCAATTAGATTGGGGAATTTGCCACAATTTTTTTATACAGCTTCAATTTCTTTAATACTGAAGAAAGATAAAGACCCTACTGACTGTGCATCCTATAGACTAATATCTTTATTGAATGTAGACTCCAAGATCTTTTCCAAGTTACTGGCATCCAGGTTGTAGAAGGTATTACCCCAAATTATTTCAGAAGATCAAACCGGTTTTATTAAAAATCGCTATTCTTTTTTCAATGTTAGGAGATTACTGAATATTGTTTATACTCCTTCACATAGCACTTCAGAATGTGTTATTTCATTAGAACCGGAGAAAGCATTTGATAGAGTTGAATGGCCTTACTTATTTAATGTGTTGGAGAAGTTTAATTTTAGTCCGACATTCATTTCCTGGATTAAACTAATTTATCACACTCCAGTAGCCTCAGTGTTTACTAATAATCAAAGATCTCCCTTTTTTCGTTTTTTTCGGGGCACTAGACAAGGCTGTCCTCTTAGCCCATTACTATTTAACATTGCTTCAGAACCTTTGGCAATTGCCATCAGAGAATCACAGGATATTTTGGGTATTAATCGTGGGACAGATATTCATAAGTTATCTTTGTATGCAGATGATTTATTATTATTCATTTCTAACCCTGAGAAATCTATTCCAGCAGTTCTATCATTGTTGGCTCAATTTAGTGAGTTTTCTGGGTATAAGTTAAATCTTAATAAGAGTGAATTGTTTCCTTTGAATAGACAGGTCCCAATTTATGGAAATTTACCTTTTAAATTAGTTAATGACTTTTTTTATTTACTTAGGGATTAAAATCACAAAAAAACCATAAAGAATTATTTAGGGTTAATTTTTTACCCTTAATTGATCAGATTAAAGGCTTGTTTACTAAGTGGTCACCATTATCTTTATCTCTGATAGGTAGGATTAATGCTATTAAGATGGTTATTTTACCTAAGTTATTATATATTTTTCAAGCGGTACCAATTTTTATTCTTAAATCTTTTTTTACTAATGTTGATTCAAAAATTTCCTCATATATATGGCAGAATAAAAATCCCAGGTTAGGTAAAATATATTTACAGAAGACAAAGAAGGAAGGTGGGTTAGCATTACCTAATTTCAGATTTTATTATTGGGCAGTTAATATTAGATATTTGTTATGTTGGTTGAAAGACTGGGATGGATCTTTTGGCCCTTATTGGGTGAGTTTGGAAATTAAATCGGTACCAGGTTATGCTCTGGGTTCTATTTTAGGGACTTCTCTCCCTTTTGCTCTTTCTAAATTGCTGAAATGAATTGACAACCCGATAGTTAAACATACTTTACGTATATGGTTTCAATTTCGGAAATTTTTCGGGTTGACTCAATTCGTTTTAAATATTCCTATTGTATCTAATTGCTTTTTCCACCCTTCAATCATAGATCAAGCTTATTCGGCTTGGAAAACTAAGGGATTACTAAGATTTTCTGATTTATTTTTGGACAATTGTTTTATGTCTAATAAATATAATTTGCCTAGATTTCATTTTTTTTAGATATTTACAGATTAGGCATTTTTTAAGTACTGTACTTCCTACGTTTCCAAATTTTGTGTCTTCAGATATTTTGGAGAGTTTGTTTGAATTAAACCCTTTTCAAAAAGGGCTTATATCAAAACTTTATAATATAATTATGAAGATACTTTCAGAGCCCCTTTATAAGACAAAAAATGATTGGGAAAGAGAGCTTAATCTTATTATTCCTATTGAGAATTGGGATAGAATTCTTCAATTAGTTAATACATCTTCTATATGTGCCAAACATTCATTAATACAGTTTAAGGTTGTACATAGGGCCCATATGTCCAAGGATAAATTAGCTCATTTTTATTCTTATATAAATCCTATTTGTGATAGATGTCAATTTGAAACTGCGTCTTTAACTCATATGCTTTGGTCATGTCCGCTTTTGAAAAAATATTTGAAAGATATTTTTGATATTATTCTCTGCGGTATTGAACATCGATTTACAACCCCATCCTATTACCGCAATTTTTGGTTTACCAATGATGGACTTACTTCATTTATCTTCTTCCGCCTGTCGAATGATTGCATTTCTCACTCTGATGGCTAGAAGATCTATTTTGCTGAATTGTAAGGAAATTAATCCTCCCACTGTATTTCATTGGTTTTCTCAAACTATGTTATGTTTAAATTTAGAAAAAATTAGAAATGGTGTATTTGATACTTCTATTAAATTTGAAAAGATATGGAGACCATTTATTCAATATTTTCAAATGATGTAATATGACCCTGTTCCAAGCTTATTTGATTTTCCATCTTTAATCTTATTTATGTTGAGAGGATCGGAGTTGATGACACTGATGATTATGTATTCTTGTGAGATATTATAAACAGCCCTTTTTTTTCTTTTTCTAGTTTTTCTTTTTTTTTGCTTTTTTTTCTTCTTTATTAGCTATTAGATTAGTAGTTTAGTCATTTTTGCATAACTTTTTTTCTTTTTTCTGTGTTTTTTTATATCATATATTATGAAATACCTAGATTTACCTTGTTCATACATATACTGTATGGTTCATGTTTTGGGAAAACTCATTTATATTGTAATCATTGCTTATGTATTCTTTCATGTGCAATGGGAATTTGTATGTTTGTAATCCCTTTATTAATATATCAATTATATTTTGTTCATATTATTAATGATTGAAAAGGCATATTTCGGCTGGGATCAGCAGTAACATCACGTCATCGAGGAATTCATTACTTCAGGAAAGGCTCTGCTAGTTGACTGTGTAAATCATTTGGACTTTTGCATTTATCGCTTTAAGAACTGTTAGAGTTGCCATATAGCAGTTAACTTCCGGTTAAGTTAGTCGTGTGTTTACTTTTCATTTTTTATTGAGCAGTGTTTAATAAATGTTTTATCTGTTTATAAAAAAAAACTGTCTCAATTCTATATTCATTGTTGCCGTAGCATAACACTACAAAGCACACACCACATCTTTTTCCTTACCAAAGTTTGTAGTTCAATCCATTCTGAAAATTGTTAAACCTTCCAGCTGTATCACTGCATCCGGAGTGTCCTCATTTAACCAAGTTTTAGTGAACAACAATTAAGATCAGCCTCATCTGTGATACAGCAACCTTGGCTTGAGATTGTCAATCTTGCTTTCCAGTGCCTGCACGTTTGCCGACAAGATGCTGGGTAGAGGAGGCCTCATCCCCTCAGCTTGGTTTGAATTCCACCTCTCCGGCCGCGTTTTCCAGCTATGGCCTCGGCCCTCAAAGGCGCTGCGCTTAACTGCTCCGCTGGAGCTCCTGACTTCTGCTCATTTGATCGTCAGTCATGAGATCTGAAGGTCAACCTTGTAATTTCATAGTCCGCTGTTGAGAGGAAATCTACTTGCTGCAGATTGCAGCCAAAATAGTTCATAAGGAGAATGTTTAAGAGGAAAACTGGTCCAATTTTCTGCAGCCTGCAGAGAGTCGCTGATTTACCCTGGTGCCAGCCTGTACAACCCTTTCCATTGATGCTGACAGCATTTTGCGCGTGATACATAGGCCACATGGGAGGGAAGGGTTAGACTGATCTTAGAGAAGGTTAAAAGGTCAGCACATTGTGGGCCGAAGGGCCTGTACTGTACTGCAGTGCTCTATGTTCCAAGAAACTAAACAGCACAATGAAACCACACAGCATGCATTTATTTAAACTGTTTGGCTTCTTCTCCATTACCCACAAGAGTTTCAAATGCATGTGACATCCCTGGTCTCAAGTCAATCCTAAAGTCTTTAGAAGTGTTAAAATCCATATTGGACCGAAATCCATCTTCCAGCCTTTTCAAAAGGCTGCTGGATCCAGAAATATTCTCAACAAAACACCTTATGTCTGAGAATGGAAAAACCAACAACTAGGATAGACTAAGGATGGGATGCTATCCTTTCTCAGAAATACAGCAAACAGGGAAGACAGGAGTAAGCCATTATGTCTGGTCTGGTGCAGCATCCTCTCAATATATAGAAACTACAGCGAACTGTCAGTTCAGCTGAAAAGCTCATTGGCTGTAGTCTACCATCACTGCAGCACTTATACATGTCCAGGACAAAGATGTGGGTAGGAAAAATCATTGCAAACACTACTCACACAGTAAACTGCCTTTTCCAAAAGCTCCCTTCTGGAAAGTGTTACAGGGCTATTAAAACAAAATCTTCACAACATCTTAAAAGTTTAATCTGATCTACCATTCTGGTTAGCTGCTCCCACCCCCTCCATCTATTGATCCTGTCACACCAATGCACTGTAAACACTTTAAATCACTTTTTAGTAATACTGTTTACATTATAAATACATGCTGATATTTATGTATTTATGCACATTTTATTCCAAATCTGTACTTTAAACCTCTAACTTTATTGCTTATATAATTCTTTGTTCTTCATAACTGCTGAACTGTTTTAAATATATAAATCAGCTTAATTTCGGCTGCTGTGTGATGTTTACTGTGCTCTGTGTGGAACATGCTTTACTACTTGTGTGATTTGATTGAGGCACTTCAGCACAGAACTGGATCTGTGCCTGTGGTCTGAAGCCACTGCCACAGCGCTGAACTGACTACAGCCACAGACATCAGCTCCTGGCCTGGCTTTACTCACCCTGGCAGCTCGAGGCTGTGTACTCACGTTTGGGTACAGTTTGATGTTTAACGTTTTTAATGTTTTGTGTGTTATTTGTTCACATTCTGTTCTTCGTGCAATTTGTGCTTTATTTTTGCACGTCTGATGGTCATGTGTAGGGGTTTTCTTTAAACGGGTTCTACGGTGCTTCTCAGATTCATCTTCTTGCAGATGGCCAGAAAACAATGTGGTATACATAATTTAATAATAAATGCCCTTTGAACTTCAGTTGCAAGTCACACCAACACATCACAGCAAATACATAGAAAACCTACAGCACAAGACAGGCCCTTCGACCCACAAAACTGTGCCGAACATGTCCTTACCTTAGAAATTACCTAGGGTTACCAATAGCCCTCTATTTTTCTGAGCTCCATGTTCCTATCCAGTAGTCTATCGTATCCACCTGCACCACTGTCGTCGGCAGCCCATTCCACACACTCACCACTCTCTGCGTAAAAAAACTGACCCCTGACATCTCCTCTGTACTCACTCCCCAGCACCTTAAAACTGTGCCCTCTTGTGGCAACCATTTCAGCCCTGGGAAAAAGCCCCTGACTATCCACACGATCAATGCCGCTCATCATCTTATACATCCAAGCCTACATAGTGCATAACATTAACCTCTGATGCAATCAAGGGGCTGAGGTAGGGGGAATTTCTATCAATCAATCATTGCCACTGTGACTATTTGTATTATGTAAACAAAGAAGTGAGCGAGAAGCTGTGGGGAAAACCTTAACAACTTGGAAGTAAATGCAGACGCCTGTATCCCAGCCAAATGCTGGGGTGAGTGGTGTATGGAGTCAAAGACAAAGTAAACGACTCTACGTAGTGCGTAATGTTATTGGAGCAACACACAAAATGCTGGGGTAACTCGGCAACGTCTATGGACAGTTAATGTTTCAGATCAAGCCCCTTCCTCTGGGCTTTCAAGAGAGGACGCGCTCCAAATGGCGGGGCTCAACCTGAAAACATCCGCCGTCCATTTCACTCCGCAGCTGTTGCTTGACCTGTGGAGCTCCTCTGGTGTGTTGTGCATTGCTCCAAGTTCCAGCATCTGCAATGGCTTGTGGCTCCATGTTAAGGTTAATGGGAAGGGTGTATTAAAGTGAATAGCAGGTTCGTAGAGTGTTTGTATGTGCAATAAGCATTCAGCTGTACTACTTTGTGAGACTTAATAAGTTTTACCCCATTAGGACGGATTCATAAATTAAAGTATCAAAGCAGACAGTCACCTACCTACAAAACTTGTAGTCCCCACCTATCACATTAGACAATAGGCTCTTCGAGCCTGCACCGCCATTCTGAGCTAATGGCTGATCATCTACTATCAATACCCGGTTCCTGCCTTGTCCCCATAACCTTTGATTCCCCTATCCACAAGATACCTATCTAGCTCCTTCTTGAAAGCATCCAGAGAATTGGCCTCCACTGCCTTCTGAGGCAGTGCATTCCTGACCCCCACAACTCTCTGGGAGAAGAAGTTTTTCCTTAACTCTGTCCTAAATGACCTACCCCTTATTCTCAAACCATGCCCTCTGGTACTGGACTCTCCCAGCATCTGGAACATATTTCCTGCCTCTGTCTTGTCCAATCCCTTAATAATCTTATATATCACCTCTAAGTCTCTATCACCATCTCCAATCCACACTCCTCACCAGAACCCACCGATCGCCCACCCTTTCACTCCTCGATCCTAGTCACCTTCCCCCTGTTCATTCAGAATAGATCTCAACCTGAAATATTGATTCTTCATTTCCCACCACAGATTAGTTCCTTCAGCAGATCATTTTTTCAGCATCTGCAGTCTCCACCTACCCGCAATACTTATAATGAAATAGCAATCGCAATCAAGAGGACAGCCCAAAGTACAATGATGCCACTTCTAAGACAAGGGCACCTCATCAGACCAAGGTGAAAATGATCAAGAGGTGAAGACTGGTGTCATTTTTTACTGCTTCCATTTTAAAGTTGCCACAAAAGAAATTTCACAACTGTATGTCGCTGATATTGAACCAGTTTCTAAACATTTGAAAGAAACAAAATGGATTCTTACCTCATTTTGCCGGATACCTGTGGAGTAAATAGAACCACAACCTGCCTGGTAGTGTTGTGTCGTTTCAGAGACTGACAGAGCACAAGAGCACCTTTGGCGTAAGCATCATTGGTAGCCAGAGTCACAAAAGCCTGGTCTGTTACTACTGGAATAAAGAAACGGAAAGACCAAAGGCAAACTAAGTACTTTTCCTTCACAAATGGCATGCAATTCAAAGTTGAAGTACATTTATTAGGCAAGACAATGAGGGGAGTAGCTGTGAGCTGGAATCATCAGTACTTGCCTCCTACACTTCTTCAGCTTTTGTTGGTCAGTGCCTCAACGTGGGGTGACAAGTTAGCATTGCGCTTTGCAGCCTCAGATCAGGGATCAACTCCCACCACTATCTGTGAGGAGTTTGTACATTCTCCCCGGGATCGTGTTCATTTTCTCCGAATGCTCCGGCTTCCTCCCACATTCCAAGATGTACGAGTCAGGGTTAGCAAGTTTTGGGCACGCAGCGTTGACACCAGAAGCATGCCGACACTCGCGGGCTACCTCCAGCACGTCCTTCACACCAACGACGCTGTGTGGTTCGATGCACGCAACAAATCTCAGACGAATCACACTGCACGCGTACTTCGATAATAAATGTACTTCAAATTTAAAATAGAGCTAATATTTACCTTCTCCTGCCAATGCCTCAAGACTTATGCCAGGGAATTTACCCAATATCCTGCACCATATTATACTTGACCCATGAACAGCATTTCAGGCCAGTGCAGAAAAACAGTTGTGAAGGTGCCTCCCGTACCTAATAAAGCGACAACTGGATGCATGGTCATGGCCTGTCCTCCAACTCCCACACATCCCTGTCCATAAACCCTAAGCTGACCCCCCAACACCCCTCCATCCTCAAAACCGTCCTTGTAAGTTTTACCCATCTCTGCGCTGAGTGGAGGCTGTGGCCTGCAACTAACGGCCTCTTAGGTGATGGCTGGCTTTGTGGCCAGGGACTCACCTTCATCAACTTCAGTCCTGAATGCTATTTGTTTATTTTGATCGTTTGCACAATTTTTTCTCTGTACATTGGTTGTTTCATTTTCTTTTTAAAGTGGATTCTATTGGGTTTCTTGGTTTTGTTGCTGCTTGTCAGAAGGTTCCCAAAATCGTATATAGTATACATTGATAATGAATGCACTTTGAACTTTTAAAACAATTAAGTCAGATCAATGATCTTGACAGAGGCCACAGCTCGGGCCCATCTTAGCCAGACATATTAAAACTAGCATAACCACTGTGACTCCAAGACCACACGCTGGAACCAGCCGGCCTAACATAATTGCAGCCATGCACAACCTGTCCCTTGGCAATGCGTTGGGCAGAGAGAAAGACACTTAGAGACGAGGAGCTTGGAGAGTTACCCTAGCTACAACTCTGGAGACTACCACACACAAGAAATCACCTTGTCTCACTTTGTTTCCAAACCGGGCAAACAACCATAGAAACAGCAGGAGCACACTTCAGTCTAGCTTGGCACTGGACCAGTTGCCATTTGAAGCAGAAAGGAAAAATTGCTATTTTTAAATGACTGATTGAAAATATTTAATACCAATTTTTCTTAAAATAATCAAATTGACAACACAAGAACAATAAATAGAGGGGAAAAGAAATAAATTAAGTTATAAAAATCACTTCTGTCAGGATGACATTACAAATACTCAATGGGATATTATTAGGCACAGACAATGTTCGAGTGATAACAACTCTTGAAGCCTTTGAAACAGCTAATCACCTATTCAGCTGCATGAAGTGCAATATAGTTAACACACTTGTGGAATGCTCAGCGAAGCACAAAATGGCTTAGTGTCAACAAAGCCATCCCTCTTTCCATTAGGATGTTCTGAAGTCATGTCTGAGGGTGTATCATACAAATCTATCACTGGAAACAAATATTCTAATGAAGGCACGGAAAAACAGAGGCTATGGGTAATTTCAAAAGGGAATACATATTCAGCATAGCATTGTAGGCTAGGGCCTGTATTGTGCTGTAGTTTTCTTATGTTTCTATGGCAGATTACAGTACGTTATGGACTCGCTGGTACTTATGTGAAAAAATATCTAAATCACCTTTTATTTGAAGAGCGGTTGAGGGCTGGCCTCGCCCATTGTTGCCCTCCAGTGTTCAATCGGTGGAATGACAGGCTGGATTGTGTGTGTGTGTGTGTGTGTGTGTGTGTGTGTGTGTGTGTGTGTCTGTGTCTGTGTCTGTGTCTGTGTCTGTGTCTGTGTCTGTGTCTGTGTCTGTGTCTGTGTCTGTGCACTGCCAGGGGACTGTGCCATCAACTTGCGGGACTTGTGGCTCAGTGTCTTGGACTATACGTGTTTTTTTGGTATGACTTTTCCCCCTCCTCCCTTGCTATTTTGAATTTTCACCTTGGCCCCAGAGGAACACTCATTTTGCTCAGCTGTATCCAGGCAAGGTTGAATGATAATTTAAATCAATTTGAAATCCGAATCTACAATTCCAGACAGGTCACAAAATAGATGACTGCAAATCATGGGTAAAAAACAAAACAACATTTTAACACAAGACAAGGAATGAATGATTTTGTGGTATTGCATCAAGTTAGTTAAAACCTATGTAATCACACAGGCATCACAGCTGGGTAGTAATTAGTGCAATTGGTTGACAGCGCTAGCAATCTTTGGCTGGAGTTCAGAACCCACCACTGTCTATAACAGTGGTTCCTCACCTTTTATTTCTAAGGCCATGGACCCCTACCATTAACTGAGAGGTATATGGATCCCAAATTGGAAATCTCCGTTCTATAAGGTGTTTCTACAGTCTCTCTGTGACCACATGGTTTTGTCCCACATAATCAGAAATGTACTCATGGGCACACGATGTGAGCTTCCCCAGCACAATCCTTGGACTCTGTTGGTTCTTGATGTAGAACACCACATTTCACTGTATGTTTTGATGTACATGTGACAAATAAATCTCATAGGGTAGTCAATCTCACAATACACTAAAGCTAGGCATTTCCTTCGGCTTGATGAGCACAAACTCTGCTGCTCAGGTTTAAATAGAAGGCTAACAGTTCAGAGGGTGTAATTATATAAAACCACTTCTCCTTGGACGTTTAGCTGTCAGTGCATGACCTCCCATTGCTGGCCTCCCATCTCCATTGCTCTCTGTTCTGAGCTAGTTTCTTGAAGGTAGACAAAGAGCGATCCCATTGTCTAATTTCAGCCTTGACATCTCTCCTCTGTGTGTTCTTTGGACATTGCTTTTTCCTCTTTCCTTGGGGGATTTCATTTTTAGTGCATGCCTGGTGACGTTGCTGGTTGGGCTTCCTCAACCAATCCACCTCCAATTCCGTTTGTGTATTTGTATCTCTGGGGATTCTTCGTCGGTGTTTCCCCCCCCCACCCCCCACAGTGTCTGGTTGGTTAGTTTGTCAGTCCACCTGATGTTTAGGATCTTTCTCAGGCTCTGGTTGATGAAAGCCTGCAATTTCTGTGGAGTGCTCCTCATTCTCCAGGTCTCAGGGCCATATAGGAGCACTGCCCCTGCACAAAACTCAAGCTCCTTAGAAGAAACCTCACCTTTTGCCCGACTTTAGTAACAGTGGGGGGGGGGGGGGGGGGGGGGGAAGACTACTGCAAAAGTATTCTTTAAACATGTTCACCAGATGGCCATGAATCCCATTCTATGAAGATTACTCTCAAAAACCAAGAAAACAATTATAGCATGGTGTGTCTATTCATTTGTAAAATTTATGATCTTTTCACAGAGGGAGGCCCTCCTTTCCACACGAACATTAGGCGCAGGATTGAAAGAGCCAAGCAGGTTTGTAGACTCAGCCAGCTCCTTCACAGGCACAACCCTCCTCACCGTCAAGAAAATCCTCAAGAGGCCGTACCTCAAGAAGATGTTATCCATTATTAAAGACCCTCACCGTCTGCGACATGCCCTTTTCGCACTACTACCAGTGAGGAGGTACAGGAACCTAAAGATGCACGCTCAGAGATTCAGGAACAGCTTTATACCTTCCGCCATTAGATTTCTGAATAGTCCATGTACCCAACTGCATTATTCATCTTCTGCACCATTTACTTCTGTAACTTGTAGTAAGTGTTTTATGCCTTGCTGCCACAAAACACGTTTCATGACACATCAGTGATTTAAAAAAAATCCTGACTCCGTTACGCCACGTTGCATGCTCTCTTTGGAAATGGTTAAAAAGTAAACATACACAAACACTTTAAACACCGAATCTAAAACAGTTGACTTCACAAGTTCTGTTAAACCCCCATTCTACCTCCTATTTACAAAGCTCAAACTCATCATCCCGTTATGTTATTTGCCCATTATTTTAATAGACTGTATCCTGACCGTATTCATCCTTCTGAGAAAACCATTCTGATCAATGGCGGCCGGGCTAACTTACTCAGGACCCCTTGCACAGCCCAACATTACACATTCATGGAATCAGTACAAAGCAAAAATTGATGCCAAGTTTGTATTGAACAATGAAACACTGCCAAATATAATTCACGGAGATTAACCACAAGTACAAAGTCCATCCATTAGGGTGAAAAGGAAATGTTCAAGGGGATCCCGAGGGGGAACTTCTTCACTCAGATGGTGGCGCAAGTGTGAAATAAACTACCAGAAATGATGGGTGTCAGCTTGATTTCAACGTTTAAGACAAATTCAATTAGGGACATGGATGGTAGGGGTATGGAGGGCTATGGTCCTAGTACAGATAGGCAGCTTAAATGGTTTGTATGAAATCAGATGGACTGAAGTACCCATTTCTGTGCAGTAAATTTTCTATGACTCTATGTGGGTTTGATTTCAACACTTCGGAGAAGTTTGGATTAGCACAGAGGGGAGGGGATGCAGGGCTATGGTTCAGGTGCAGGGCAATAGGAGTAGGCAGAATGGTGTAGATGGGCCGTAGAGCCTGCTTCTGCCTTGTAGTGCTCTGTGTCTCCAAGACCTACACACAATACAATCCTTCATTGGCAGTTAATCCCATCAAAAGCAGCCACTCCATCAAGGACCCCCATCACCCAAGAAACACCCTTTTCTCATTACTACCATCAAGGAGATGGTGCAGGAGCCTGAAGACACACACTCAACTTTTTAGGAACAGCTTCTTTCCTCCACTCTCAGGTTTCTGAACGGTTTGTGAACCCATGAACAACATCTCACTATTTTGCACTACTTTAATTTTTTTTATTTCTTACTTTAAATGATAGTATTTTTATATATATTGCACTTTACTGCAGTGAAAAACAAATTCCAAGCCATCCCAACCGCAATCTATTCTTGCTGGTACCATCTGGGAAGGACCAACAGGCTCCGAGACAGCTTCTTCCACCAAGCCATCAGACTCAAGCTGATTTGAATGTGCTCTATAGTACATTGTTCCATTTATTATAAATTACTATGATTGCACATTTAGACGAAGACATAACATAAAGATTTTTTACTCCTCATGTACGTGAAGGATGTAAGAAATAAAGTCAATTCAATTCAGTAATATTGAACCCGATTAATTCGATTGCAAATCAAATTGAAACCAAGGTATCGGCCAATTGGAAAATGCAATTCCCAGTCCATCATTTGTTCCAGTACGCCTGCTATCCTTGGGTCCCATGCAGTACAACTGGGAGCAAAGCTCTCAAACCGCACGTTCCCCATCTCGGCACACCATCTAAACCCTCGCCTTGCCGCAGCCGTCAGAGTGAAAGGACAAGAGAGGACCACCATCACTGGGAAGGTACCAAAGTAGCGGCCAAGTCAGTAACGGGTGTGCGGGGACCCACGTTAAAAGAATACACTGCTGATGCAAGTTACCACTCCAATACTGATACAGCAGTGCACAATCCACAGGATACACTCGGAGAATCACCAAGACACTTTAGACAACATCTTCCAAACCCACCACCTGACAGAATCACATTCAGTATCACCGGTATATTTGTTAGCTTGCTGTAACAGTACAGTGCAATATACAAAAAAATAAAATACAATAAGAAACATGTAAAAAAAGGTAGTGCAAAGAAAGTAAAAAAAAAGGTAAGGTTGTGTCATGGGTTAGTTCATTGCACATTCCGAAACTTGGCGGTCGAGGGGTAGAAACTGTTCCCAAAATATTGAGAGCATGACTTCCAGCTCCTGTACCTCCCCATGATGGTAGTAATGAGAAGAGGGCATGTCCTGGGTGATGAGGGTCCTTAATGTTAGATGCCTTTTTTTGAGTCATTGACTTTTAAAGATGAACTTGATGCGGAGTGAGCACTTAATAGTTCATCTATAACTGCTCTTGAGAAGGTGGTGATGAGCTGCCGCCTTAAATCTCTGCGGTTCCTGAAGTGTGGGAATTCGGGAAGGCTAGTGCCCATGATGGAGCTGGCAGATTTTTGAAAGTTCTGCAGCTTTTTCTGATCCTGTGCAGTGGCCTCTCCACACCAGACAGTGATGCAACCAGTTAGGATGCTCTCCATGGTACATCTGCAGAACAGCTAGACGGACAAGGGCAGCAGAACAGAGGGAACACCACCATCTGAACGTTGCCTTTTAAGCCATACGTCATCCTGATATGGAAATAAATTATCATTCCTTCACTGCTGCCAGGTCAAAATCCCAGAATTCCCACCCCAGCCCAAAGACGGCAGTGACTCAAGACAGCTCATCACCACCTTCTCATGGACAGTTCTAGATGAACTCAGCCTGTGAGACCCATATCTACATAGAACACAAAACACCACAGCACTGTAATTTCCCCTACAATAACCTTATAAACTACTCCAAGATCCTAACCCTTCCTTCAGAAATAGCCCTTCATTTTTCTATCAAATGTGTTTATCTAGTTAAGTTAAAGTCTGTCCTGAGTCTTATAGGCTCATCAGGCCGGTGCTTATGCTGGTTTCCGTGGTGTGAAGCGACTGAGAGTACAAGACTTCCCCCCCCCCCCCCGGATAGGACATCAGTCTATTGCGAGGTTAACCTCCTGTGTTTTCAGCTGGGTGGATTGGAGCAGTGTGTGGTTAAGTGCCTTGCTCAAGGACGCAACATGCTGCTTCTGCTGGGGCTCGAACTCACAACCTTCACATCGCCAGTCCAACGCCTTAACCACTTGGCCACGTGCCACACAATGAATTTTATTCCATATCCCAGATTTTTGGGGAGTGATCTGTGAATTCTGTAAGGGTAAATTTCATTTACCCAAGATGTATTAATGTAGGTTTGCTGAAAATATAAAATCAGAAAAGGCATAGATAGGGGAGACAGTTCTTCCAGGTTTTAATGGGACATACTCCTAAGAATGGGTTTAAGGTGATGTGATTTACAAGACAAGTGTTTTGCTGAGTTTTGTTTTACACAGTCGTAGCTGCCCAGAACTACCTGATTTTATACACACACGCACGCACACACACACGTGTCCCCCGCTTTTCGACACCTCGCGGTTGCGAAAGACCTACATTAGTTACCTGTTTTCGCTAACAGAAGGAGTTTTCACTGTTACGAAAAAGAGCTGCACGCACCGAGCAGTCAAGCTCCTCCCCCGGAACTGCATTCTAGCCGGCATTGCTTAAACACGCGCCTGTGAGCATCTGTGCTTTATGGCAATTTATTTTGCTCATCCGTTAGCAAGAGGAGTTCTAAGGTATCAGAAAAGTCTAAAAGAGCACGCAAGGGTGTTACACTTAGTGTAAAACTAGACATAATTAAGCATTTTGATCGTGGTGAACAAAGTAAGGATATACATGAGAAAATCTGCAGATGCTGGAAATTCAATCAACACACACAAAAATGCTGGTGGAACACAGCAGGCCAGGCAGCATCTATAGGGAGAAGTGCTGTCGACGTTTCGGGCCAAGACCCTTAATCAGGACTAACTGAAAGAAAAGAACCTAAGAGATTTGAAAGTAGGAGGGGGAGAGGAAATGCGAAATGATAGGAGAAGACCAGAGGGGGAGGGATGAAGCTAAGAGCTGGAAAGGTGATTGGCAAAAATGATACAGAGCTGGAGAAGGAAAAGGATCACGGGACAGGAGGCTTAGGGAGAAAGAAAGGGGGAGGGGAGCACCAGAGGGAGATGGAGAACAGGCAGAGTGACGGGCAGAGAGAGAGAGAGAAAAAAACAAACAACTAAATATGTCAGGGATGGGGTAGGGAAGGAGGGACATTAACAGAAGTTAGAGGAGTCAATGTTCATGCCATCAGGTTGGAGGTAGTGAGTTTGTGGAAGTTGATGAAGATGATATTGAAGAGGTTTTGGCATCCCATGACCAAGAACTGAGAGATGAAGAGCTGATGAAGAGGAAAGGATAACAAATGAAGCCGAACGCAGTAGTGAATGACCCAAAAGTGAAGTCGTCCAGGAACTAAACGGGAAGCAATTGCGTGAGATTGACAACACTGCGATGATTGCAGGAAAGTATGACTTTAATTTTGAAAGGATACATAGGTTTAGGGCAGGTTTGCAGGATGGTTTGAGTGCTTACAAAGAACTGTCAGATAGTAAAATGCACGAGGATAAGCAGTCAAGCATACTGTCGTTTTTCAAGCCTTTCACATCAGCCACAGCAGACGACGAAACTCGACCTTCGACATCAAGGCAGGGAGATATAGAAGATGACCTGCCTGCCCTGATGGAAACAGATGACGATGAGATGACACCCCAGTCTCCTCTACCTCCCACCACCCCAACCTCCGACGACTCAGCCTAACACACCATCATCAGTGTGCTCACTGTCTTCCTGATTCCGGTAGGTGAAACTACACTGGGCGTACATTATTTCTACTTTATATAGGCTGTGTATTTTTATGTTACCTGTAGCATCAGAGCTTAAAGGTTACTGGAAAGAGTGTTTCTGCCAGGAGCACTTACGCCGTGTGTTTTTGCCAAGAGTGCTGCAATAATTGCAGAAAAGTATTTCTACATTATAAAGGCTGTGTATTTATCTGCTTTTACTGTACGCTACTTTATTTTAGGTTTTATGTCTTATTTGGTAGGTTATTTTTTGGGTCTGTGAATGCTCACAAATTTTTCACATATAAATAAATGGTAATTGCTTCTTCACTTTACGACATTCTGGCTTACGAACTATTTCATAGGAACACTCTACCTTCGAATAGCGGAGGGGAGGGTGAGGATGATGATGATGATGAGGATGGAGACCATAACATGCAATGCTGAAGGAGGTGAAAAAGAACCCAAGGGTAACAGCAAAAGACCTGCAGAAATCCCTAGAGCTTGCTAAAGTCTCTGTTCATGTATCCACCATAAGAAAAACACTGAACAAGAATGGAGTTCATGAAAGGCCACCATGGAGGAAACCACTACTCTCCAAAAAACATTGTCCGAGAAGCATCGTAGAACATCCAGGTCTTCTGCAAATGTGAGATGTGCAGCAATGTACTGTGCACAGATGAAACAAAACTTGAACTTTTTCGCAGAAATGCACATTGCTAAAAGGGCACTGCATATCAACACCAAAACTTCATCCCAACGGTGAACCATAGTGGAAGGAGCATCATGTTTTGGGACTGCTTTGCTGTCTCAGGGCCTGGACAGCTTGCAATCGTTGAGGGAATAATAAATTCAAAATTGTACCAAGACATTTTCACAAGAGAATGTCAGGATAGCAGTCCTGAAGTTTAATAAAAGCTGAATAATGCAATTAAGTCAATTATCCGGAAGACAAGAGTCAATCAACAACAGAATGGTTTAAAAGGAACATTTGTGTTTTGGAATGGCTTTGTCAATATCCTGACCTCAATCCTATAGAAATGTTGTGGAAGGACCTGAAGCAAGCAGTTCATGTAAGGAAGGTCCATCAACATCTCAGAGTTGGAGCAGTTTTTTCAGGAGGAACGGCCTAAAATTCATCCAAGCCGAGGTGCAGGTCTGATCAACAGTTACTGGAAACGTTTGATTGAAGTTATTGCTGTACAAGTGGGTCACACCAGTTACTGAAAGCAAGGGTTCATATACTATCTCCAACAAATACATGTAATATCGGATCATTTTTCTCAATAGATAAATGAACAAGCATAATGCTTTTTGTGTTATTTATTTAATTGGGTTCTCTTGATCTAGTTTTAGGACTTGCGTGAAGATCTGCTCATGTAGAAGAATGGGCCAAAAACAGGCAGATGGAATGCAGCGTTGGGAAATGTATGATATTGCATTTTGGTAAAAGGAACAATAGTGCGGACTATGATCAAAATGTGGAAAAGGTTCAAACATCGCAGGTGCAGAGTGACTGATGAGTCCTCGTGCTAGGTTCCCAGAAGGTTAATTTACAGCTCGAGTCTGTGGTAAAGAAGGCAAATACAACGTTGGCATTTATTTCAAGGGGAACAGAATATAAAAGCAAGGGGATAATGCTGAGCCTTTATAAGACACCGATCAAGCTGCACAGAGTATTGTTAACAGTTTTGGGCTCATATCTCAGAAAGGATGTGGTGTCATTCGAGAGAGTCCAGAAGAGGTTCACAAGGATGATTCTGGGAATGAAGGGGTTAACATGAGAAGCATTTGGCAGCTTTGGGCCTGTACTCACTGGAATTTAGAAGAATGTGTGGGAATCTCATTGAAGCCTACCAAAAGTTGAAAGGACTAGATAGGGTGGATGTGGGGAGGATGGTTCTTATATGGGAGTATCCCAAACCAAAAGGCACAGCCTCAAAAATTGATGGGCGACCCCTTAAACAGAGGTAAGGAGGATTTTTTTTTTGAAGACAAGAGAGTGGCAAGTCTGTGGAATGCTCTGCCACAGACTGCAGTGGAGGCCAAGTCCATGGGTATATTTAAGGTGGAAGGTAATAGTTTCCTGATCAGTCAGGGCATCAAAGGAGATAGTGAGAAGGCAGGTGTATGTGGTTGACTAGGCCTGGGGATCAGCCATGATGGAATGGTGGAACGGACACAATGGGATGATGGGCCTAGTTCTGCTCCTGTGTCTTATGGTCTTCTCACATTTTATGTCATGTTTATGTAGAAATAGAGAAAAATCTACAGGGTTTCAAACTCTCTAGCACCACTATACATACTTAATATAATTCACAGTCTTTATTATTATGCATTGCAATTTACTCCGGCCGCAAAAACAACTCATTTCAGTGACAGTAAACCCGATTCTGAACTTTGATTGCTCACCCTCAGCCTCAAACAGAGGGGCAACCTGACTGAAGGAAACGCCAAGCAGCAGCTTACTGCAGCATGACAAAGACAAGCACCAAAAAGCTTACCAGCTCACAACACAGAAGGTGTAGCTTCAGATCTGAAGCTGGAGGCACAACGTTGATGTCTGTGCTTCAGTCAGCAAGTTGGTAATGTAAGGGTCGCCAAGGGAGATGACGAAGTGGATCCCATCAGCAGACTCAAACGTGCCTGATGGCTTGCAGTGAAACACTTTTTGGCAGGTATTCAGAGCAGCGGATAGAAATCAATACCTGCTAGACACAGGAACTGGCCTAATAGTCTTTGCAAGCATTCCTTAAGTATCGAACTGAAGATGTAATTGTCTCTGCTTTACACACATGCAGAAGTGATACCATAAATGAGTCTACAGTCATTTCCTGGTTGGAACTAAATGGAAGTATTCCAGGCAGGAATACAGACATTGGCTTATTTCTCCTTTTACTCTATTCCAGGGGTTTTCAACCCTTTTTAAGCCATGGAGCCTTACCATTAACTAAGGGGTCCAAGGATACCAGGTTGGGGACCTCAGGTCTACTCCGACCCCCTTTAAAACATAGAACATGACAGTACAGGACAACACTGTACTGATCTTTAACCAACTCCAAACTAACACTTCCCTCCCACGTACAGTACTGTGCAAAAGTCTTCTCCTCTCCATTCCCACTCTCAGTCCACAATAGAAACACACACCACAATCAGGTTTATCATCACTCATGTTTGTCATGATTTTGTTTTGCAGCAAAGAGCAGTACATAAAATTACTATAGTACTGTGCATTTGCACAGTACCCAAATCTTTTGCACAGCACTGTACATACATGTTTAAATTGTCCCAATAAAACTGCTGGAAATATTGTTGCTCAAGAGCATAAACACAAAAGTAAAGGATAATATCTGCCTATCATGCAGTTAACTATACGACGTTGCACTTCGGTAGGGCTTACACATCAAAATGGTAGGGCACTGAGGAGGGCAGTAGGACAGAAAGATCTGCGAATGCAAATCCTTAATTCCTTGAAAGTGACATCGCAGGTTGACAAGGTCACACACTGCCCTTCAAAAAGCAGGTCAATGAGTACAGGACTTGGGATGTAATGTTGAAGCTGTTGCCGAGTTCCAATTTGAAGTACAATGTGCAGTTCTGGTCATGTATCTACAGCTCGTTTAAAAGGAGAGCTTTGCGGGCATACGGTGTCATTCCGGCCGTCCAATCAGCAGTGGGAGCGGCGCAGAGAGGAGTAAGTAAAAGTACAGAAGGGACAAGCACTACAGCCATTGCTGGGAGTGGGCCAGTGGTCAGAGCGGCTCAAAGGAAGTTTCAGCTCAGAAGAGGTATTGGTTCTGGGTAAGTTGTCCAGGTAAGTCTCTACTAAGTTTCCCTTCTTTCTTACTGTGTAGCTTAAATGGCCGTTGTTTGTTCTTCATCCTGGTCGTTGGAGGACCACGACAGGGATCTGGAGCAGCAGCTGGATGACCTTCGGCCCGTACGGGAGAGCGAGGAGCGCATTGACCTGAGTTGCGGGGAAGCCGTCACCCCAAAGTTGCAGGAGGTGGGCAGCTGGGTGACTGTCAGGAGAAGGAATAGGACAATGAATGGCAGATAGCGCAGAGCATCAGTGTGGCCAATCCCACCAGTAACAAGTACAGTATACTGTTTTGGATACTGCTGTGGGGGATGACCTACCAGGCGAATGCCACGGAGACCTGGTTACTGGCACTGAGCTTGGGTTTGTGGTGCAGAAGGGAAAGAGGGAGAAGAGGGGAGTGGTAGTGATAGGGGGCTCAGTAATCAGAGGGCCAGACAGAAGGTTCTGTGGACATGAACGAGACACCCGGATGGTATGTTGCCTCCCAGTTGCCAAGGTCAGGGACATCTCATCATATCCAGATCATTTTGGAGGGAGAGGGAAGGCAGCCAGATGTCTTGGTACATACTGGAACCAATGACATAGGAAGGAAAAGCAAGGAGGTCCTGAAGAGGGAATTTAGAGAGCTCGGCAGAAAGCTGAGAAGCAGGACCTCCAAGATAGTAATTTCTGGATTGCTACCTGGGCCATGCATCAGTAAGGGAAGAAACAGGATGATTCGGCAGATAAATGTGTGGCTGAGAAGCTGGTGAAGGGGGGCAGGGCCTCAGGCTCTTGGATCATTGGGATCTCTTCTGGGGGATGTACGACCTGTACAAAAGGGGCAAGTTGCATACGAGCCCAAGGGGGACCAATATTCTTGCAGGTAAGTTAGTTAACGCTGTTGGGGAGGGTTTAAACTGTAACAGGGGTGTGGGATCTGGAGTGAAGGGACTCAGGATAGGATGGATGGTAAAAAAGCAAAAATAGCTCGCAGTCAGATTCCAAATGGAAAAATAGTACAACCGTGGCTAACAAGAGAAGTCAAATCTGACTTCTTGAAATGCAAAAGAGAGGACATACAACAAAGCAAAAATTAGTGGGAAGATAGAGGATTGGGAAAGCTTTCAAAAACCTATAGAAAGCAGCTAAAAGAATCATTAGGAAGGAAAAGATGAAATATGAAAGTAAGCTCGCAAACAATATCAAAGTGGATTGTAAAAGCTTTTTCAAGTATGCCAAGAATAAAAGAGAGATGAGAATGGATATAGGACTGCTCGAAAATAAGGCTGGAGAAATAATAACAGTGGACAAAGAGATGGCAGATGAACTAGATGAGTACTTTGCATCAGAGTGAAAGAAACCAGCAGTGTGCCAGAAGTTGAAGGGTGTGAGGAAAGAGAAGTGAGTGCAGTTATTATTACAAGAGAGAAGATGCTCAAAAAGCTGAAAGACTCAAGGGTACATAAGTAACCTGGACCAGATAAACTGCACCCTAGGGTTCTGAAAGAGGTAGCAGTAGAGATTGCGGAGGCATTAGCAATGATCTTTCAAAAATTATTGGACTCTGGCATGGTGCCAGAGGACTGGAAAACTGCAAACATTACTCCACTCTTTAAGAAAGGAGGGAGGCAGCAGAAAGGAATTTATAGACCAGTTATCCTGACCTCAGTGGTTGGGAAGATGTTGAAGTCAATTGTTAAGGATGAGGTTATGGAGTATTTCGTGACATCGGACAAGATAGGACAAAGTCAGCTTGGTTTTCTTCAGGGAAAATCTGGCCTGAAGAGACTGCTGGAATTCTTTGGGGAGATTACAAGTAAGATAAATAAAGGGGATGTACTGGATGTTGTATATTTGGACTTTCAGAAGGCCTTTGACAAGGTGCCACACATGAGGCTGCTTACTAAATTAAGAGCCCATGGTATTACAGGAAAGTCACTAGCATGGTTAGAGCTAGTGGCAGGAGGCAGCAAGTGGGAATAAAAGTCTTCTTTTCTAGTTGGCTGCTGGTGACTAATGGCATTCCGCAGGGGTTAGTGTTCGAACTGTTTCTTTTATGCTGTATATCAAGGATATAGATGATGGAATAGGTAGCTTTGTTGCCAAGTTTGTAGGTGATACGAAGATTGCTGGAGGAGCAGGTAGTGTTGAAGAAACAGGAAGTCTGCAGAAGGACTAGGAGAACAGGAAGAAAGTGGCAAATGAAATACAATGTTGGAAAATGTATGGTCATATACTTTAGCAGAAGAAATAAATATGCAGACCATTTTCCAAATGGGGAGAAAATCCAAAACTTGGGAGTCCTTGTGCAGAACCCTATAAGTTAACTTGTAGGTTGAATCAGTGGTGAGGAAGGCAATTGCAGAACTAACATTCATTTCAAGTGGTCTAGAAAACAGGGAGGTGATGCTGAGGTTTATGAGGCACTGTTGAGGTCTCACCTTGAGTACCGTGAACAGTTTTGTGCTCCTCATGAGCTGGCATTGGCGAGGGTCCAGAGAGAGGCTCACAAGAATAAAAATATTACCATACAAGGAACCTTTGATAGCTCTGGGTCTATCATCACTGGAATTTAGAAGGATGGGGGTTGGTGATCTCATTGAAACCTTTAGAATTTTGAATGGCCTAGATAGAGTAGATGTGGAAAGGACATATTTCTCATGGTAGGGGAGTCTAAAGCAAGAGAGCATGGCCTCAGAAGTGAGAGGCATCCATTTAAAACAAAGAATAAAATAAATTTCTTTAGGTAGAGGGTGGTTAATTTGTGGAATTTGTTACCACAGGCAGCTGTGGAGGCCAGGTTAATAGGTGTATTTAAAGCAGCGATTGATAGGTTCTTGATTGACTACGGCGTCAAAGGTTACAGGGAGGAGGCTGGGTCGTGGGGCTGAGGAGGAGAGAAAAAAAAAAGGATCAGCTATGCTTGAATGGTGGAACAGGCTCAATGGGCCAAATGGCCTATTTCCACTCCTATGTCTTATGGTCTTAACTACAGGAACAATATCAAGAAGACTGAAAGAGGACAGAGAATATTTACAAAGATATTGCCGAGCTCTTCAAACTCGAGTTAGAAGGAAAGGTTGAATAGCTTAGGGCTTTACTCCCTGGGGCCTAGGAGAATGAGAGGAGATCTTACAGGGGTATACGTAATTGAGGGGCAATGATAGCTTGCTGGCTTTTTCCTTCCTCAGGTTGGGTGTGACTAGATCTAGAGGTCACAGATTTACGTTGAAAAGTGAAATATTTAGGGGGAACCTGAGGGGGAACTTCTTCACTCAGAGGGTTGGGTGACTGTGGAACAAGCTGCCAGTGGAAGTGACAGGTGCGAGTTTAATTTGCAATATTTAAGGGAAGTTTGGATAGGTGCATGGATGGGAGGGGTCTGGTCCAGGTACAGGGAGATGGGACTGGGCTGGAGTCAAGTCCAGCACAGATTAGATGCTCCAAAGGGTATGTTTCTGTGCTATAGTGTTCTATGATTCTGATAGCCAAGAGGCCCTTCTGTACAGCCAAGATCAACCACCACTTGGGATGCCCTCGCACATGCCAGATACCGGCTGCCTAATTTCAACCATTATCAACCACTGGAGAGTTGCAGAGGATGACAGAGGTGGATTAGCAAGCTTGTAGTACGTTACTTCGCCATCCTCCCTGTTGTAAAGCTCACTTCAAGCAAGTCTCCCAGTTACTGGAAGTGGGCCAAAAGCCAACAGTTCTTTGGAGGTTTAATTAATTAAAATCCAATAAACCCATGCATAAATGCATGCATTGCAACCAGGACACAGAAAAGGTTGTTTGAAGCACTAGTAGAATCGATACACTGTGAAAGAATAAAGTAAAATCACCACAGCAACCATCCAGGACATGCCCTCTTCTCATTGTTACCATCAGGGAGGTGGTCATGGAGTGTAAAGCCACACACTCACTGTTTTAGGAACAGCTTCTTCCCCTCCACCATCAGATTTCTGAATGAACCATGAACACTACCTCAATATTTTTCGCACTGCTTGTGTACACACACACACACTCACTCACTCACACACACACACTGACACTATTTGTATATACATGTTGAACATCACTGTAACCTGGCAGTTAACACATCACTTTACAACACCAGTGACCAGGGTTCAATTCCCGGCGCCGTCTGTAGTCTCCAGCTCCTTGGTATGAATATCGAATTCTCCAACTTCGGGTAATTCCCTCCCTCTCCCTTCCTCATTCCTCTGTCTCCTCTTCTAGCTGCCTATCATCTCTGCCATGATTCTGCCTTCTTCTACTACCCATAGTGCTTTCCCCTTATATTCCTTCTTCACCTCTCCTGCCTATCCCCTCCCTGCTTCCCTGATTGGTTTTCCACCCTCCCCCCTCCTTCCTTATAGGGCCCCGCCCCCTCCTTCTTCAGTCCTGACGAAGGGTCTCGGCCCGAAACGTTGACTGCTCATTTCAACGGATGCACCCGACCTGCTGAGTTCCTCCAGCGTGTTTGTACGTGCCACCAGTAAGTGCTTCCTGAGTTTCCTTTGGGTGCTCCAATTTCCTCCCACATTCCAAAGACAAATCAGTTTGTAGGTTAATTGGTCATATGGGTATAATTGGGTGGTGCGGGCTCATTGAACTGGAAGGATCCGTTACAGTCCTGCATCTCCAAATTAAAATAAACCTTATTTCCTACAATTTTTAGCATTTTTATGTATTGCACAGCACTGCTGGCACAGATTTCACGACATATGTCACTGATAATAAACCCGATTCTGGTACTGCAGCTTCGGACAATCACTGTACAACTTTGCATTATAACTTGGCCATCATGACACGGTTGTTATTAGTACCTCGCTAAGCGCAAATGGGATGTTGCATTTTCTACATTCCAACAGCAACTGCAATTCAATAATAACACTCCAGCTGTATAAAACTGTCGTGTGCCCCAGGAGAGTTGAAAAGTGCTGTTGAATTAGCTAATTCAATAAGAACTTTATTCTAAAGGGAGAAATATCAGGGGTTGCAGGTTGACCTCACACGCTGTACAGCAGGACTATTTAGTCTTTGAACCTGCACTGCCATTCAATGCAATCATGGCTGACTGTCCACCTTGGCTCTCCATCTTTGTTCTCCTCATACACTTTGATGACTTTCCCACCTACAATTCTAGCCATCATCTCACAAGTTCCTAGTATTTTCAAGATGCAGCTTTAACACAGGGCCTGAGTTACAGGGAGAGGACTTTATTCGTTGGAGCACAGGAGACTGGGGGGGTGCGGGGGTGGGGGGGGGCTGTCCTTATAGAGCTATACTAAAACCATGAGAGGCACAGATCGGGTGAATGCAGGACCACCCTTTTCTACAAGACATCAGAGCAGAATTAGGCCGAATGGCCCACTGAGACTGATCCACCATTCCATCATCACTAATTTATTATCCCGCTCAACTACATTCTGCTGCCTTTTCCCTGTTAACCATTGACATCCTGACTAATCTGGAACCTATTAACAGCTGCTTAAAATATACCCAATGACTCAACCTCCACAAACATCTGTGACGAAGAATTCCAAAGATTCACCAGCCACAGGCTAACAAAATTACTCATCTCTGTTCTAAAGGAATCAAGCGGATGTGTGCTAGACTCTCCCACTATAGGAAACACCCTCTCCATGCCCACTCCATCTAGCCTGGGGACAGGGAACCAAAATCTAGAGAGTATGCAGTTTAAGGCGAGAGGGGAAAGATTTAACAGACTTGAGAGACATTATTTTGTTGTTTTTTTTTAAAAAGACAGTGATACAGTATGTATACAGTAACCATTACATTAAGTACACCTGGTCATTAATACAAACATCTAAACAGCCAATCATGTGGCTGGATCTTAGTGGGTAAAAGCATGCAGGCATGGTCAAGAGGTTCAGTTGTTTTTCAGATCAAACATCAGAATGGGGAAGAAAAGTGATTTAACTGACTTTGACCACAGAATGATGTTGGTGCCAGACAGGGAAGTATAAGTGTCTCGGAAACTGCTGATCTCTGGGGATTTTCATGCTCAGTCTCCAGAGCAGGAGTTCCCGACCATTTTGTTTTTACGCCACAGACCCCGACCATTAACCGAGGGGTCTGTGGAACATCTGCTCTAGAGTTTACAGAGAGCAGTATGAAGAAAACAAAACCAGCGAGCAGTTCTGTGGGCAAAAATGCCTTATTAATGAGGTCAGGAGAGGATGGACAGTCCGGTTCAAGCTGACAGGAAGACAAAAGCATACATTACAACAGCGGTGCACAGAAGAGCATCTCTGAACACACAGCACATCGAACCTTCAAGTGTATGAGCGACAGCAGCAGAGGGCCACAGACACACACAAAAATACTCCTGTATTAGATACGGGAGGAACCTAATCAAGTGGCCTCTGGGTGCATATGTATCAATCAGGCCCAATTTCTGTCTCCTTGCTGCAATAATTCTATGAGGATGACGCAAGAGCAAGTTCTTTTTACAGTTAACAAAACCCAGACAGTGGTAGGTGGCTAGAAATCACTGCCAAAGGCAATGGTGGAAGCAAATACACTAGTGGCAATTAAGAGGTAAGCTTATGCAGGGAATGAAGAGATGTGGATTACGTGCAGGCAGAAGGGAATTGGTTTAATTTGGCATCGTGTTAGACACAGTATGGTAAACTGAAAGTTAGGTAGGGTGACTGGACATAACCTTTTTCCACCCCAAGGAGAGGGAACCAAAAACAGAGGGCACAGTTTCAAGGTGCGAGGGGAAATATTTAAAAGGAACACAAGGGATAACTTCATTGTGCAGAAGGTAGCCTGAATATCGGGAAAGCTGCTGAGGAAGTGGTTGAGGCTGGTACAATAACCTGTCTCAACTGTTGCAGAGACAAATACTGCCAAATGAGCCTAGCTCTTCGGCTATCATGGGTGAGTTGGGCCAAAGGGCCTGCTTAGTTGCTGTTTCATTCTAGGATTATAACTCCAAATGTTTGAGCTATGGATCTCGGCAGTAAAAAAAAATCCAAAGTGATACTACCATCCAAATGAAGAAATGCCTCCATGTCACTATCAGAATTCTCTTAGAGGACATGGGTTGATGGTGGAAGGTGGGAGATTCAGAGGGCAATCTCTCCACAACCCCCTCCCCCTCAACACTTTGGATGGTAGGAGTCTGGAATGAGCTGCTCTTGAAGCGGTGAAGAAAGATATGGAATCACCAAGACTCAGAAGACTTCAGACTTAACACACGCCAATCCATCCATCATCCAGGCCTTGCTCTCTTCTCACTGCTGTCATCAGGAAGGAGGTATAGGAGCCTAGGTCCCACACCACCAGGTTCAGGAACAGCTATTACCTCTCAACCATTAGGCTACTGAACCACCATGGACAACTTCACTCACCTCAACAAAGAACTGCTTCCACAACCTAGAGAATCACTTTTGAAGGACCATAGCACTCATGTTCTCAGTATTACTTGTGCTTTTCCTTTAAACTTGCACAGTTTGTCTTCTTTTGCACATGGGTTGGTTGTCAAAGATTGTTTGTGTGTAGTCTTTCATTGATTCTATCATATTTCTATGTTCCACTGTGAATTCCTGCTAGAAAAATCTCAAGGTGTCATATGTGTCCCTTGATAATGAATTTACTTGAAATTTTGAAATAGTAGGAAGTATGATGGAAACATGGATGGGAGAGGGGGAAACAGGGGTTAAAGAGTCTGTTTCTACACCCTTTAATGATGAGCTCTTATAGATAGCGGGGTCAAGGGATATGGGGAGAGGACAGGAACGGGGTACTGATTGTGTATGATCAGCCATGATCACAGTGAATGGCAGTGCTGGCTAGAAGGCCTGAATGGCCTACTCCTGCACCTACTGTCTATTGTCTATTGACTTCCCTTGCTCTGGTACCAGAGACTACAACCCCTTGTCATACAAGAACGTGACCTCTCGTTCCAGGAACCCCAAGCCTGGGGCAACATACTCCCCACCATCCCATCTGTGTAGTCCTGTCAGAAGTTTCAATGAGTTCCCCCATCAATCTTCTGAACTCTAGTGAATGCGGAACAAACTGACCTGGACAATGTCAATAAAATAACACACTTCTGAAATTGTCTGATTCTATTAAACTAAACAGTTCAATGCACATAGCTTAATGCATCACACTGGATGCAACAGGAAATTAAATTCATGAACAAATTAGATTATTATTGTCACATGTACCGAGGTAGAGCGAAAATCTTTGCTGTGCATGCCACCCATCTGAACTACTTCATCACATCCATACAAGGGAATAGGAATAACAGAATGCCACATTTACAGAGGAAGTGCAGTACAGGGAACAACAACATGGTAGGCCTCGAGGGAGATTGTGAGGTCAAGAGTCAATAAACTGATGGGAAAGGCTGGCTCTGTTACAGGAGTCAAACTGGACACATCAGAGGCTGTGGTAGAACAAAAGACCCCATGGAAAACCCTGACAGTTCTGGACAACGTTTCTCACCCTCTGTATACCACCTTGGCTGAACAGATAAACATTTTCAGTAATAGACTAAGACAACTACGCTGTTCCAAACAGCGCTACATGAGGTCATTTTTACCCTTGCCCCATTAGGCTCTCTAATAAGTCAACCTATAGCCAGGGAAGTGATAATCTCCTCCTGTTAGACTGTTTTTTTATTTTTTATTCTTTCTTACTTCTCTTCTAATATTTGTACATCTATCCACTTGTAATGCTACTGTGACACTGTAAGTTCCATTGGGATCAATAAAGTATCTACCTACCTTATGATACTAGACCACTTTATTAGGTACACCTGGCTGCTAATTCAAACAAACAGCCAATCATGTAGCTGTAACTTAACGTTATCATTCAAGTTACTGAGAAGAGCAGGATAGCAGCCATCTTTGAATCTGCTGGTACGTGCTATTAGGCTTTTGTATTTCCTACCTAATAGGAGGATGAGTAAGAGAGAATGCCCCAGGTTTGGTTATTCTGGCTGCTTTACCAAGGCAACAAGTGTAGACAGAGTCTATTTCAGGGAGGTTGATTTCCATGACATACTGAGCCGTGCCAATAACTCCCTGCAGTTTATTACCGTCTCAGGCAGAGCAGCTCCCATAGTGGATAAGATGTTTTCTACAGTTAACGTCTACTTCTAGAAGTTCTTCAATTCAATTCAACCACTGAGGGCATAGACATAAATTCAAGAAAATAGCTTTAACTGGATTACTGTGAAAGTCCATTGGGTTATTAAAATGATGTGACACATTGTAAGATCCAGTTGGACCAGTCATAAGTTGAAAGAGTTTATTCAGTACACTGGAAATGCATTGTACCAAACTATCTACCTGCAATGCACATTCTCTATAGACCTCATTCTGTTATTGCTTGGTCTACCTCATCTCACTGGGTAATGAATTGATCTGTATGACTAGTATGCACAAACTTTTCACTGTACCTCAGTACATGCCACAATAATAAGCCAATTCCAAGCCCAGGAGGTAGCTGCTTAGCTCATGGTACCAATGTTCACTAAAGCAAAAGGCTAGTGGAACTCAGAGGGTCCAACTGCATCTGTGAGGGAAGAGGGGAACTGTCAACATTTTGGGTGAAGACCCTGCATTGAGATGGAGTGGAGGGGGAAGGTTATAGTAAAAACTCCAATAGAGGCCACAAATACAAGTTAATTGAAAGGACCAGTTAATAAAGAAATGCCATTTACTAAGGGGTGCACAGATTGTAAATGCCAAATATCTGCACTTTTCTAACATGTACATTATTCCCACTTTGTAGCACAGTCTTAGAACAATATAACACAGTACAGGCCTTTTGGCCCACAATATTCTGTTAACCTTTTACCCTATCTTCAAGATCAATCAAACACTCCCCTCCTACATAATTCTCCATTTTTCTAACATTCATGTGCCTAAAAGTTTCTTAAATGTCCCCAGTGTATCTGTTTGTACCCCCACGCTGGCAGGGCATTCCACATACCTACCACTCTTTATAAAAGGCCTACCTTTGACATCACCTCTATATTTCCCCCTCATCACTTTAATTTTATGCCCCCTTCAAATAGCCATTCCACCCTGGAAAAACTTGGTCTAATACTTAATATATGCCTCTTATCAACTTGCACACCGCTATCAAATCACTTCTCAACCTCTTTCACGCCAAAGAGTCCTCGTCTGACTGCTGCCTGGACGTGTGAATGGCCATCATGGTTAGGCCCAGGAGCAAGCCTACTAGGATATCCCATCAGCGAACCATCCCCTTCCCTACTGGGTGACCGTAGACCAGGAGCACACGGCTGAAATACAGCTAAAACTTGAGGTGCAGCCCCATCTGACCCTCAAACAGGCTCTGTTGCCTCTTAGGCTCCCCGTATATGTAACAAGTATTGTACTTAAGATATGAGGGCTTCCAATTCCACCACTCACTCAGGCAGCAAGTTCCATTACACATCCCCCAATCTCCTCCAGATCTTCCACCAACTGGCCACGCCCGTATCCACAAAATAACTCCTCTGCCAAGGAAGTAGGTTCTCCCTGCTCGCCCTGCCTAGACTTCCATTAATTTGCTCCTTTCTATCAAAAGTTAAGACAGCTCCAGTTTTTCATGCTCATTTCCGTGACCATCACTCAGACCTGACAGACATGCTTGTTAATCTCTTTTGCCCTGATGTACCAATGAGCAAGAAATGCACTCTTGTGAATTAGTTTTTGTCCAACATTATTTATTTCGCTTTCCCATCATAGAACTCTAAAGGATGAAAACTGCTTACTGCTCTTTCTTTTTCGCAGACGGCAGCAAATACAATATACAGTGCTTAATTACATTCCTAATGCCTCAGACGGTAAGGCAGTGCTTGCACACAGCAAACTAAAATATCATTCAGGCTTGGGCTGATACAAGACCATAAGATATAGGAGCAGAATTAGGCCATTTGGCCCATCGAGTCTGCTCCATCATTCCATCACGGCTTATTTATTATCCCCCTTGGCCCCATTCTCCTGTCCGCTCTTTAACTTATGATGCCCTTACTAATTAGAAACCCATCAACCTCCACAGCCATCTGTGGCGATGAATTCCAGGTTCACCACCCTCTGGCTAAAGAAGTTCCTTCCACCTATGTTTTAAAGGGATGTCCTTGTATTCTGAGGCTGTGTCCTCTGGTCCTGGACTCACTACTTTTGGGAACATCTGACATCCATATGCAGCAAATGTGACTCAAATGAAAGGCATTGACGACCTACACTTAGGTTTACTAGCAATAAATGAGAATGTAGGGTTAGTAAAAAAAAATGGAATTAATATAGGATTAGTGTATTGTATCGTAGAGCAGGTTAAAGGTTGGCACAACAGCATGGGTAAAGGAGTCTGCATTGTGCTGTAATGTTCCATGATCTATGGATTATTAATGTAAATGAGTTAGTGATAGCTGATTTAATCTGTGGAAAGGCGCATTTCCATGCTGTAGCTCTAGATCTTAGGGTGGAGGGGTAGAGATACATCTTGACCAAAGGAGGTGTAAGGTGCTCCTTCTCTCCGCTAGCCTGCAGGTCACCCTTGGGTGAGGTGTAGCACCTGCTCAGCCCCCCCCCCCCCCCACCCACAATCAGAATCATGTGAAGCCATGGGAGCAGGTGCTGGTGGTCATGTGAGCAGCTGATGCATATCACAAGTCCCGATTATCTGACCGTTTATGCCAGGCAGACAATCTCTGACGCGAGGAAATCTGCAGATGCTGGAAATTCAAGCAACACACACAAAATGCTGGTGGAACACAGCAGGCCAGGCAGCATCTATAGGGAGAAGCACTGTCGACGTTTCGGGCCGAGACGTCAACAGTGCTTCTTCCTATAGAGACCATCTCTGAAGAGTATTGATAATGACTGGGGTCACCTGTCTTGTAAAGACACTGCCCAGAAGAAGGCAATGGCAAACCACTTCTGTGGAAAAATTGCCAAGAACAATCATGGTCATTGAAAGAACATAATCACTCACATCCTAAGACATAGCACATAATGAGCAAACAAACAAACTCCAATTCTACCCAACTAGGGCAATTCCACATCACTTCCAAATCTGTCATCACTAGAGCAGTAAACACCTTGGAATATCACAACCTGCAGGTTTGCATCTACGTGAACACATCACTGTTCCTTACTTTACTAATTTTAAACTTGCAACTTCCTACCAAGAGGATTCAGGAAGCACCTTCACCCGAAGGAATGCCGTGGTCTGAGGTGGTAGCTTGCTTCCGTTCTCAAGGGCAAAGAGGAGACAAGCGGTGGCAGATGTTGTTTGCAGCAAATTGCTACAGATGTACCGTGGGTATCACTGTCTGATATGGAGGTTCCAATGTGCAGGATCAAAAGAAGCTGCAGAGCGTGATAGACTTAGCCATCTCTAGCACGGGCACAACCCAGTCCACTGTTCCTGCAGGCTTCAAGTCAGCCACCATCATCCTGGTGCCCAACAGATTGGCAGTAACCAGCCTAAATAATCACCGCCCATTGACACTGACTTCAACAATCACAAAGTGCTCTGAGCAGCTGGCAATGGATCGCCCAAAAAAAAAAAAAATCCCACCTTCCAGTTACACTGGACCTTTTCCACTTCAACTACCACTCAAACCAGCCCACTCATGATGCCATGGCCTCAGCCCTCTACTCTGGCCTGTCCCATCTAGAAAACAAAGCCAGGATGTTGTTCATCAACTTCCACTTGTTTAACACCAGCCTCTGAGGGTTGATCGTGGGTAAATTATCCTCGTTGGGACTCAACACCTCCTCTGTAACTGGATGGAAAGACCACAATCAATGAGTTGCCAGCAACATTTCAAGCTCCATCATGCTGAGAACTGCTACCCCCCCCTCCCCCCCCCCCATTGTTGTTCATGTTGCTGACTCACGACTGCATTGCCAGATTCAACTCAAACTACATCATCATGTTCGCTGATGATACTACAATGGTTGGCCTCATCAGCAACAACAGCATACACAGAGGAGATAGACAGGCTTCTCAAAGGGCGTGAGAACAACAATCTGAGTCTCTACGTGGACAAGACAAAAGATGATTGTAGACTTTAGGAAGGCACAGGTTGACCATTGTTCATTGCACATCAATAGCTCTTGCTATGGAGAGTGAAGAGCATATTGGTGTGCACATAATGGATGGTCTAACCTGGACCCACAACAACAACTCCCAAGTCAAAAAGGTGACTACACTTTCTGAGGAGACTGGATTGTGCAAGGCTCCCTGACCCAACAGCCTTCTACAGGACCACCATCAAGAGTGCCCTGTCTGGCTGCATCCTTGTGTAGTATGGAAACCACAAGACATCAGATCACAAACCCTTACCGAGGATAGTGAAACCACCAAGGAGATCACTAGGGTCTCTGTCCCACCCCATTTGTGACAACCACCAGCAGCATTGCAGACAAAGGGCTTGAGGAATGCTGAGGATCCCTAACACCCATCCCACAATCTCTATAACCCACTACCGTCAAGGAGGTACAAAAGTATTAGGACTCAGACTGTTAGACTGGGTAACAGCTTCTTCCCTCCACTGCGAGACTAATGAATACCCTGCCGCCACCGAGCTCTCGGCACGAGGACAATCAGCTGTTTCCCTGTGCTGCACACAAAATGCATTTTGAATTATTTTATTACTCTATTTGTGGTAATATTTGGTTTATGTGCTATGTGTGATATCAGTTCTGTGGGCACACCATGGTCCAGAGGAACATTGTTTTTTTTGGTTCTATGTATTCAGTCAGGTGACAATAAACTTAAACCGAAACACTATCAAGGGCATTTTCCAAATGTGCAAGGTAGCATGTATCATTAAGGATCCTCACTATTCAGGACATGCCCTCTTCTGTTTATTGCATCAGGGAGGAGGTACAGGAGCATGAAAACCCACATACCATTTTATTAACAGCTTCTGCCCCTCTGCCAATCAGATTTCTGAATGGCCCACGATCTCACTAATCCCCTTTCCAAAGAAAATGTATTATCAAAGTACACATATATATTATAAATCACCATATACAACCCTGAGATTCATTTTCATATGAGCATACTAAATAAATCCATAACAGGGTAATAACATAATAGAATCAATGAAATACCTTTTGTCTTTTGTTCAACCTGTATACAATACAAAAGACTAGCTGTGCAAACACCTAACTAAATAAATAAATAAAGCAAGCAAGTGATAAAAATTGAGAACATGAGATGGAAGAGCCCTTGAAAGAGAGTCCACTGGTTTTGGGAAAATTTGATGATGGGGCAAGTGAAGTTGAGGGGTAATAACCGTTTATGAACCCGAAGGTGTGAGTGCTGAAGTTCCTGTACCTCCTTCCAGATGGCAACAGTGAGAACCTGTGCACTATTTTATTTTTATGCAGCTTATAGTAACTTGTTATGCCTATATTGTAATGAAACAAAACAACCAATTTCATGACAATTCACCCAATTACGATTCCGACTTCCTATAGCAGTTCTCTTAATGCTATATCTTCTCTTGGGCAAATAGCATCTTTCAGCCTATCCTGCCGGCTACTCCAAACTGTTACATCGCTCCAAAATGTTCTCAGTCTGGCTCAGAAAGGCAGTAAGACACAAACTCCAATTAAAATTTTGTTTGTTAGAACAGAACAGAGAGGTGTATAAGATTAGGAGAGGCATTGATCGTCCAGATAGTCAGAGGCTTTTTCCCCAGGGCTGGAATGGCTAGCATTAGAGGCCACAGTTTTAAGGTGCTTAGAAGTAGGTACAGAGGAGATATCAGGGGTAAGTTTGGGTTTTTTTTTTAAAAACACACGCAGAGAGTGGTGAGTGCACGGAATGGGCTGCCAGCGACGGTGGTGGAGGTGGATATGATAGAGTCTTTTAAGAGATTCCGGGACAGGTATATGGAGCTCAGAAAAATGAAGGGCTATATGTAACCCTAGGTAATTTCTAAGGTAAGGACGTGTTCGGCACAGCTTTGTGGCCGAAGGGCCTGTATTGTGCTGCAGGTTTTCTCTGCTTCTGAAAGTTAAAAGAGTTATCTAAGTACGTACAGGCCCCTCTCACTGCAGCACATCTCCCATTCTGCCATTTGCAACCAGCCCAGTGAAACCCTGAAAAACTACTCCGTACCCCCCAAAAGCTCCATTTTTATACCCTGTCCACTGATATGGAATGCTGCACAAGTAGATCAGTACACTTGCACCAGCTCAAACTACCAAATATCAACCAACCATCACTTGTTACCGGTCTTCACATCCAACCCTTGTGCTCACCTAACCTTCGTCTTTCCAGTCGTATACCCATAGTCTTGCATTCTCACTGTTATATTGCATCCCATGGTCGTAATGAAGCCAGTTCGCATACACCCAAGGCCATAACAGTGAAGATATTAGACAAGTACAAAGATTAACCCTTACCAGTGGGTACCAAGTGCTGACAAGGCCAGCGTTACCCATTCATGTTGAAGGCTTTTCAAAATCAATTAAAAAAATGTCTTTTATACAGCAACCAAGAGATGCTGGAAATCGGAAAAAGAAACAGAAAATGCCAGAAACACCGAGCAGGTCAGGCAGCATCGAAAAGAGAAATATTGATAATGTTTCCGGTCAACGTCCCTACATCACAACTTTTTTTCCCCCAATATTATCATGAATTGCACTGCCCCGCTGCTGCAAACACACAAATTTCACGACATATACCAGTGATATTAAACCCGATTCTGAAAACCAAACATTAGAGATTCAGTAGATGATGGCAATCTTGAGCAACACATACACACACACAAAATGCTGGAGGAACTCAACAGATAAGCTGTCCCGATGAAGAGTCTTGGGTACAGGTGTCCCCTCCCCCCTTTACAAAGGTACAGCATTCCAACAAAACCTTTCTTATGCCGGAATGGCGTAAAGTGAAGAACCATTAATTTATATGGGAAAAATATTCATAAAAGTGAAAATCCTCTTTGTAATGCGAAAACAGGTTACTAATGTAGGTCTTTTGTAAAAGCGAAGTGGTGTAAAGCAAACATTCCTAAAGCAGGGGACACCCATATGATTAAAGCAGAGGTTGAAAGGCTCTTTTTAGTAAGGGCTTCAAAGGTTATTGGGAGAAAACAGGAGGATGGGGTTGAGAGGGATAATAAATCAGCCCTGAGGGATGGCAGTGTAGACCGGATGGGCTGAAAGGTTAATTCTATTCCAATGTCTGATGGTCTTATGGCATGGACTATATTTATTTATTACTATTCAACTCTGAGTAGGCCCTTCCAGCCCTTTGACCTGCACCACTCAGCAATCTCCCGGGACAATTTACGATGACCAATTCACCTAACAGCCAGTACGTCTTTGGATGGTGGGAGAAAACCAGAGCACCCAGAGGAAACCCATGCGGTTACAGGGAAAGCGCACAAACTCCTTACAGGCATTGGCGGGGACTGAACCCAGGTCGCCTGTACTGCAAGTAGTTCTACAAGCCACTGCTGCCCTATTCCCCTCCATTGATGCAGCCTGACCTGCTGAGTTCCTCCAGCATTTTGCATGCGTTGCTCAAGAGAGGAAAAACAGGTTCTTTTTTCAAAAAAGAAAAAATTTCTTGAATATATAGGAGGGGTGGACAAGATAAAGGCAAATATCTGATTAGGTGAAACTGGGGTTGCTGTGGCGATAAAAATTACAGTAATCATCTGGTTAATGGGGACAGTTAAAGAGAGAAAACTGATAGGGTAATGATACAAACATAAGATTGCAAAACATTGGAGAATACATGGCTGCAGAGTATGCCCAGATCAGTCTGCGCTAATGGAGATAGAAAACCAAGCCAAAAATAATTGATCAATTCAGAAATAGCTAGTTCTGAGACATATGGAGGGATGCCAGTCAGTTAACTGAAGTTGTAGAATTTCATATATGGTCCAGAAGGACGTAGAGTGCTTAGACAGAAAATGAGGTGGCTTTAAACTCCTCGGTGTTATCATTTCAGAGAACCTGTCCTGGGCCCAGCATCTAAGTGCAAGCATTATTTCCTTAGTTTGTGAAGCTTTGGCATGACATCTAAAACTTTGACAAACTTCTATAGATGTGTGGGGACTGGCTGCATCACAGGCTGGTATGGAAACACCGATGTCCTTGAATGGAAGACCCTATAAAAGGTAGTGGATACAACCCAGTCTATCACAGATAAAGCCCTCACCACCCACCACTGAGCACATCTATATGTGGAGCGCTGTGGCAGGAAAGCAGCATCCATCATCAGGGACTTGCTCCACCCAGGTCATGCTCTCTGCTGCCATCAGGAAGGTGGTATAGAAGCCTCAAGGCCCACACCACCAGGTTCAGGAACTGTTACTACTCCTCACCCAGGAGATTCTTCAAACAAAGGGGTTAATTTCATTTGCCCCAAATGTTCCCACAACCTACGGACTCACTTTCAAGGACTCTTTATCTCATGTTATTGATAATTATTACTGATTTATTATTTTTCTTTCTCTTCTATTTGCACAGTTTGTTGCCTTTTGCATATTGGTTGTCTGTCCACCTACAGGGTGCAATCGTTGATTTGATTAGGGTTCTTGGACATGGAGTCTTCTGGATATCCATCCCATAGGATGACGATGGTTCCTTTCAGTCAGTTGGCGGGGTTGGTACCCCACTCCTCAGAAAGGAATAGCGTGGGCGTGAATGGATTTTAGGTGAGTAGGTGGCACAGGTCCAGACCCACCCTCTCGACATTCCCTCCCGGATCCAGCAGCATGGTGGGCTCCAAGCCGGCTGGGAGAAGTTCTGTTGCAGTGAATGGCCAGACCAAGCTTCGATGCAAGGGATGCTCTTTCCGTGCTTCATGACACGTGTTTGCTAGATGGCCGTTGACCCTACGAGAGGGTTCATCCGCCCTTTGTTTTTCATCCGGCAGGGTGTCCAGCCACCCTCCTCACCAGGCAAGCCTGGTGAGGGAGCCGGTTTATTTGCTGACCTCCCGACCATGCGACAGGTAATACTGGGTTACATGGTACCAGTAGCACTTAGACGAGTGACCCAACACCGAGAATGCCCACACGAAAATGAATCTCAGGGTTGTATATGGTGACATACAGTGCCTACAAAAAGTATTCAGCCTGCTTGGAAGTTTTCATGTTTTTTTTTAATTTTACAACATTGAATCACAATGGATTTAATTTGGTTTTTTGACATTGATCAACAGAAAAAAAAACTTTCACGTCAAAGTGGAAACAGATCTCTACAAAGTGCGATAAATTAATTACAAGTATAAAACACAAAATAATTGATTGCTTAAGTATTCACATCCTTCAAAGCAGTATTTAGTAGATGCACCTTTGGCAGCAATTACAGCCTTGAGTCTGTGTGGATAGTTCTCTATAAGCTTTGCACATTCTTCTTTACAAAATTGCTCAAGCTCTGCCAGATTGCATGGGGGTCGTGAGTGAGCAGCCTTTCTCAAGTCCAGCCACAAATTTTCAATTGGATTGAGGTCTGGATTCTGACTTGGCCACTCCCAGACATTAACTTGGTTCTTTATAAGCCATTCTTGTGCAGCTTTGGCTTTGCTGGAAAAATCTTCTCCCAAGTAGCAGTTCTCTTGCAGACTGCATCAGGTTTTCCTCAAGGATTTCCCCTGTATTTTGCTGCATTCATTTTGCCCTCTACCTTTGCAAGCCTTCCAGGGCCTGCTGTAGTGAAGCATCCTCATAGCCTGATGTAGCTTCACAGTAGCGATATTGTGTTTTTGATTACGTGCAGTGTTTGAGGAATGCCAAACATACCATTTTGTCTGATGGCCAAGAAGCTCAATTTTGGTTTCATCAGACCATAGAATCTTCTTCCAGCTGACTTCAGAGTCTCCCACATGCTTTCTGGCAAACTCTAGCTGATATTTCATGTGAGTTTTTTTGTATGTGCAGTCTCTCCCATCTCAGCCATTAAAGCTTGCAACTCCTCCAGAGTTTTCAAAGGTCTCTTGGTGACCTCTCTTACTAATCCCCTTCTTGCATGGCTTATACGTACGTTGGAGAAATCAAAGTTCAAAGTAAATTTGTTATCAATGGCAAGAAAACCACATCATGAACACAATGTAATGCGTCCAGCTGGAAGAAATCTAAGTGTATCACTACATCAGTGGCAAGGACCATCTGTCACTGATGGTTGGAAAGAAAGAAATGAAAGGACAATCTAACTATCTCCAGTGGCTGCATTAGTAATTACACAAGGGTCATGCCACTGTCCTCAGATCCCATTTTCACTCACCGTGTGCAACTATTAAACAATCACAGGACACTTGAATTACATGCAACCTTAGAACAGAACACAGTGCAGCCTACAATGTCTGCAGCGAACAAGATGTCAAATTCAACTAATTCTGTTCTGCTTGTACATAATCCGTACCTTTGCATTCCCTGCATGTTGTATCTGACAACCGCTAAACACCACTATCATATCTGCTTCCACTTGCCCCCCACCTCCACTCCCAGTAGCCTTTTCCAAGCGCTGACACTCTGTGTTAATGAAACTTGCCCCACACACATCTTTCTCATGTCTCCATGGATCTCCTCTGGGTGCCCTGGTTTCCTCCCACATTCTAAAGACAAATAAATTCTGGTTAGTAAGTTGTGGATGCTCCCCCCACCCCCACTCCAGCACAGCCTCGAACTGTATTGGTCATTGTCACAAAGTACATATTTTTATCTCTGCTTCTATGTTCATTCATAATGTGCCATGCTGTATGACGAAGGAGATCATGGTCCTTCCATGACCATGTTTGTTTTGGGCAAGTTTTCCTACTGAAGTGGTTTGCTATTGTCTTCTTCTGGTCAGTGTCCTTACGGGATAGGTAACCCCATTATCTGCACTCTTCAGAGATTGTCTGTCTGATGTCAGTGGTCACATAGCCTGGACTTATGATATGTACCAGCTGTTCATATGACCATCCACCACCTGCTCCCATGACTTCACGTGGTCCTGATTGGGAGGCTAAGCAGGTACTACACCTTGCCCAATGGTGACCTGTAGGCCAGCAGAGGAAAGGAGTGCCTTACACTTCCATTGGTAGAGGCCCATCTCCAAGCTGTCATGTGACAAAACTAATATTTAAATATTTACTTTTGAATTCTTCCCCTCTAACTTTAAATGCATGCCTCCTTTCTTGACATTTCTACTTTGGAAATAAGATTGACTGTCTATCTGTGACTCTCAAACTTATTATCTTCCATCAGATATTCCTTCAGTCCTCCAAGAGAAATCAACCCAAGTTTGTCCAACCTCCCCTTAAAGCTTGTACCCGCTAATCCAGGCAACATTCACTGAGTATTATTGCCACCCTTTCCAAAGGCTCCACATCCTTCCTGTAATGGGATAGGCAGAATTGCACACAATACTCCAAGTTTTGGGAGGTGGGGTGGAGATAAGTCTCTACTAAAGGAGCTTTAAGGCGCTCCTTCCCTCTGCTAGCCTGCAGGTCACCATTGGGAAAGCTGCAGCAACTGCTAAGCCCCCCATGTGAAACCATGAGAGCAGATGGTGGATGGTTATTTGAGCTGCTGGTGCAGATTACAAGTCCTTGTTATGCAGTCTCTGAAGAGTACTGATAATTGCTGGGGTAGCCCATCTTGAAAAGACAATTCCCAGAAGGCAATAACAACCACGTCAGTCAAAATGCTTTCAAAGAACAACCATGGTCATGTAACCATGATCACCTACACCATACAACATGGCATATAATGATGATGTTGGCTCCAAGTTTTGGAGTATACAATACTAACAGTTCTATTCAGCTGCAACACAATTTCCTGGCTCTTCTACTCAGTGCCCCAAACCAATGAAGGCAAGCATGCCATTTTCCTTCTTTATCAAGCCTTCTACTTGTGTGGTCCCTTTCAGTGAGTTAATGGCCTTGGACCTCAAGATCCCTTTATCCTTGAGGGATCCTACTTTCCCTAGTTATTTTAATACAGGTATAAAATACCTTGGTATTCACTTGAAACCTACTTGCCAATGAGACTTAAAGACCTCTTTGAGCTTCTAATTCCCTGCTCGACCTCTTTCCTGCCATTTCTATATTCTTAAAGTGCCCTCTCTAGTCATTACCCTGTCAAGTTGCCCTTCCTCCTTACTGGAGCAAATCTACACCCAGCTCTGAGCAACTGGTCTTTAAAAAAAAAACTTTCCACAAGTCAGATGTCAAATCAACTAAGAACAGCTGCTCCCAATTAACTCCCTCCCCACACCCAGCTCCAATCGAATAATGTCATAAATGTTGTTGTTCCGATTGACTTAAAGATCCACACAACAATATAGCTAATGAGGAAGGTAGGAGAAATCTTTTGAGTCCAGAATCCAAAACTCACCTCCACAGTAAGTTTTTGAAGTGACTTTTATGTGTATTTCAAGAGAAGGAGAGGAAAGAGTAGAACTTCTGCTGATTGGATAATGAAGGATTATGTGATGTGTACCTATAATGAGAGGGTGGAGTTAAGTTTCTACCAAAGGAGGTGTAAAGTGCTCCTTCCATCGGCTAGCCTGCAAGTCAATGTCATGTAATGGCATAGTTTAGCAACCCCCACCACCGAATGAGGGCCGCATAAAGCCATAAGCACAAGTGGTGGATGGCTATATGAGCCGCTGATGCACTAATGTGACTGCTGATGCTAGGTAGACAACCTCCAAGGAATATTGATAATGGGAGTGAACTGTCCTGTAAAGACACTGCCCAGAAGAAGGCAATGGCAACCCACTTCTGTAGAAAAAATTGCCAAGAACAATCATGGTCATGAAAAGAGGCAAGGCACATAATGAATAAATCCACCCGTAATGAGGGGCATAAATAGGGTAAATGCAAGCAGGCTCTTTCCATCAAGGCTGGGTGACACAAGAACTAGAGGTCATAGGTTAAGGGTGAAAGGTGAAATATTTAAACGTAACCTGAGGGGAAACATTTCCACTCAGGGGGTGGTGTGTGTGGAATGAGCTGCCAGTGAAAGTGGGTTCGATTTCAACATTTTAAGAGAAATTTGGGTAAGTACCTGGAGGGGATGGGTATGGCTGGTTACAATTTAGTGCAGTTTAATGGGACAAGGCAAAATAACAGTTTGGCACAGACTAGATGGGGCAAAGGGCCTGTTCCTCTACTGTAGTGTTCTATGACTCTAATCATCTCCAGAGGCCAGTTGTGAATTGTAGGATCCACACAGCTAATTCCACACAGAAGGATTTATTTAGTTATTTGGTGTACTTTTCATTTATACTCTTGTACAAGCTGATGACTGGAATCCAAATCTTATTTATAATGTTTATCCGGTAATGCATTATCATCATTCTATCATCAACTCCCTATGAGGAAATATATTCCAAGTTCAACCTGACACTAATTCCTGTTCTTGTACTTCTGAAATCAATTAACAATACCCCTTAGCAAGTTGTGAGGTCAAAGAAAAAGATGTTCTCTTTGCAAAACACTTTACCTAAAAGAAAAGCAAGGTGATTTCCTGTCATTTTAGAAAGTTGTCATATATTGAAATTAACACCTAATACAGGCACAGATTAGTAAAATGCTTACGCAAGGCAGATAGCACACCCTATAGTCAAATATTCTACATTTATCACCAATGTCTTCCACTCAACTACACCACACCATCTTCCATTATCGATAAACAAAATTTTTAAAATGCAGATGAAAGAAACCTCAAATAAAAATGAGAAGGTTGCATTCAGGCAGACTGTTTCTCTCACTGCGGAGGCTGCCTGACTTGCCATGTCTTCCACTTTTTCTCTGCTTTTGTTTCAACTGTTTCATGACTCTGCATTTTTTCTACAACTGCAGAGTAAAATTTTCATTTGAATATTGCTTTAAGGTTAAGGTGTGGTCCATGTCCTCGTGGAGGAATGAAGTGTAGAAGACAGTTTTCTGTTTAATTAGCATTATCACTTCGAGATCCGAGTGTCATTGGTGAAGCCCATACCCAGCAGTGCTCGAACCAACCACTGAACCACATAGGGAGACCTGGAGCTACATACAGACCAGACTGGACAATGATGGAAAACTTTCTCCCCTCAATGATTTTAATGATCTCAATTTTTTTTAAAAAAAAAACATCCTTAAAGTTTTCTTCTAATTTCAGTTCAATAAAATTTAAATTTCACACCAGATCTTTGGACTTGTACCTGTATTTGTACTTGTGAATTCTCTTGGACTGTGTTGGTGGTTGATGCAAACAATGCACTTCACTGTATGCTCCAACGTACACAAAGACCAGCTCACAAACAACCCACCTGGGTTCTGCACCTATCTCACCTGTGGGCAAGTCAGAGGTACCCATACCATAATACACAAAATTAGATTGGAAGCATTCTAAGATTGGAAGTGTCCAAAATGATAATCCTGGTAGTTAAGTTCAAAAGACATAGGATGTGGTAGGCCAATGAGGTAGATTTATTTCCCCTTTCAACCCCATTCTTCTGCTTTCTCCCCATAATTTTTGCTGCCCTTACTGATCAAGAATCAAACAACTTCACTTTCAATATACCCAATTACATGACCTCCATAGTTGTCTATGGCAATTATTCCACAGATTCACCACCCTCTGGCTAAGAAATTCTCTCATCTCTATCTTAAAGGGACATCCTTTTAATTCTGAGGCTGTACTCTCTGGTCCTAGAATGTTGTAACATGAACATATTCACTGGAGAGACTAAAGTTAGTAGATATAGAATTGTTTTATTCAACACAAACAAGGACACTCTTGGAGGAAGAGGCCTACCGCCCCAACATTACGTGACATTTTTACATGCTAAAGATTAAAGGTAACAGCAAGACAATTCAATAGTTACAATGTATCTACAACACTTCCTTTGAATTGCTTATAGTTTTCACACGCCTCCTTCTTTGCACCCATACTCCAGGCACCCAAAATGAATGTTAATCAGTATTGTCTAGTTTGCAATCAACTCTAGTCCTCAAACTCCAGGAAAACTGTTGTTCAGGGCTGCATTTTAAATTCAATCTGCAATCCACATTCATGACTGAAGGTTAGTTGCTGAAGGTTAATAGTTGCTGTATTCCCTAGCCACAGAATACACCCTAACATATATGAAACATCCTCTCCACATCCACTCTATCCAGGCCTATCAATATTTGGTAGGTAATTCGAAGATAATGGGTCAGAACACCTCTGTAAGCATACCACACAATGGGCAAAAGGTAAAGAAGCTTTAAGTCCCACACTCCTGTGTTCAAGAGCAGCAACTTCTCTTTAACCATTCAGTTATTGAAACAATTTGCACAACCCTAATGACTACCATAGTATAACAGTACTAGGATCACTTTGCCAAAAGAGTATTCCACTGGGTTTGGGAATATACTTTGCACTAAGTGTATTGTATTCAATTCTGGAACACAGCTTTGGAGTAAGTACTGTGATCACTTCTAGCTGCCTCATTAGTAAGGATGTGGATGCTTTAGAAAGTGTGCAGAGGAGAATTACCAAGATACTATCAGGATTGAAAAACTAAAGCTCATCTCTTTGCAGTTAAGGACAATGACAGGTGACTTGACAGAGGTGCAACAGTTGATAAAGAGTCATTGAGTGAACAGCAGGCGTCTTTTTCCCAGGGCACAAACAGCTAAGCCAATAGGGCATAATTTTAAAAAGCGATTGGAGGAAATTATAGGGATGATGTTAAAGGTAGGGTTGTTTTCTTTAAAATTACAGTGTGTAAGTGCATGAAACACACTGCTAGGGGTGGTGGTAGAGACAAATGCATGGGGGGATAAAAGAGACTCATGGAAGAAAGAATACTGGAGGGTTATGTGGGAGGGGTGAGTTAGTTTTTTTCTTTGGCATATGTTATGTCAGCATAACATCATGGGCTGAAAAGCCTATACTGTTCTATGTCCCAATATGAACTTTGTATTTTGGTCCTACTTGCATTTTTGTACTGTTGTGAATACTACGTTTAATTAATGTTTTTCTTGTGAACACCGCTGAACTGACTCTATGCCTGTGATGCAGCTGCAGGCAAGATTTCCATTGCACCTGCACAGTGATGCACATGACAATAAATGACTTTGCTAAAATATTTCAAATTACTTGCCTAGATCACAGCTGGCTACTTTCAGAGATAACCTAGCCCAATCCATTTCAACTGCACCCATCACTTCTCCTTGCCAGTGCCCAAACTCATTCTGATTTCACTCCCATCAGCCAATCAAATTTTATGTCATCTAGGCTGGAATCGGAGTGAGAGAAATTGTTAAGGTTCAGACTCTTGTTGAGATTTCTACAACAGAGGGTAACGGTAAATAGTTGCTTCTGAGACTAGGGGGAAATTGAATAGCCGTAACAGAGGGATCAATGTTAAATCCTTTGTTTTATCTTTATTATAAAGAAATAAGCTAGATTTGGCCACAATCTGAACTTGTAGAGGACAAACTCGGATATTTTTGTGAACTACAAACAGAACCTGGATTACAGGACATATGCTATAACATGAAGCTGGACAAATTCGAGTTGTTTCCTCTGGAGCGAGGATGAGGAAAAATCTGATCGAGGTTTAGATAAGAGTCAACAGATAGTATCTTCTCCACCGCCCCATCATAATAGTATGTGATGATTGTATCATCATGATCGTATGATTATTTAATACAATTATACCCTCATTACTAATCAACAAGCTCCAAATGCTGGGCCTCTGTACCTCCCTCTGCAACTGGTTCCTTGCCTTTCTCATTGGGAGACCACAGTCTGTGTGGGTTGGAAATAACATCCCCTCCTCGCTGACAATCAACACTGGCAACACCTCAAGGATGTGTGCTTCGCCACTGCTCTGTGATAGCCAAGAATAGCCAAGACTGTGTGGCTATTCACAGCTCAACCATCATCTATAAACTTGCCAATGCCACAACCAATGTTCACTCTAATTTTTGTTTTTAAAAACAGCTGTGTGGACTGGCATTGCTCTGAGCAAGAAATTAATTATTTATTATTATTATTTTTTAAAAACACAGCCTGAAAACTGCACGGCAATTTATATTAACTTCACTGCAAAAGAACATTCCCACTGTGCAGCAACAAAGGCTATGCGCACAGAAGCATCTCCTGACGCTCTCTGTAAGAAGTCTGTATATTCTTCATTAGACCGCATGGGTTTCCTCCAGGTGTTCCAATTTCCTCCCACAGTCCAAAGATATACCAGTTGGTAGGTTAATTACTCAGTGCAAAACTGTTCAATGAATAGGCTGCCAGGTGGTGCAAGGGCCTGTTCGGTGCTGTATCTCAATAAATAAATAAATTTCCGTCACTGTGTGGTCATGCCGTCGTGCAGCTTAGAGGGAACAGTGGACACAACTACTGTTGGCAGAATTTCAGATGAAGACCATCTTGCACTAAATTTAAGACCAAGGAATGGATTGTAAGGCTTCAAGAAGAGCAAGTTGAGGGAACACATAACCAGTCATCATCAAGGGATTAGCAGTGCAAAGGGGGAGCAGTTTCGAGTTCCTGGGAGTCATCCAGGTTCCTGGGAGAGATTTGGCGTAGTGGTAATTGCCACCGGATCAGTAATCCAGAGACCCAGTTATACACTAGGGACAAGAGTTCAAATCCCACCATGACAGATGGTGAATTTGAATTCAACTAAAAAAAACCCTGATGACCATGAAACCATGTTGATTGTCATAAAAATCCATCTAGTTCACTAATGCTCATTAGGGGAGGATTCCTGCTGTACTTACCTTTCCAAACCCACAGCAATGTGGTTGACCCTTAAGTGCTCTTTGAAATGCCCTAGCCAGCCATTCAGTTGTATCCCACCACTAAAAAGGAAGTAACCGTAACAGCACCGTGGGTGTACCTACACCTCAGGGTCTGCAGTGGTTCAAGAAGGCAGCTCATCACCACCTTCTCAAGGGCAGCTAGGGATGGGCAATAAATGCTGGCTTAGCTGGTGACGCCCACAGCCCGTGTATGAATATTTTTTTAAAGTCCCTGATGATTCATCCTGGGCCCAAGATACTGATGTAATTACAAAAAAAAAGGCATAACAGCATCTATACTGTACTTCATTAGGAGTTTGGGGAGGTTCGGTAAAGCCACCAAAGACTCTCACAAATTTCTAACGATGTACCGTGAAGAGCATTCTAACCGGTTGCGACACCATCTAGTACAGAGAGGCCACTGCAATGGATCAGAAAAGGCTGAAGAAAGTTGTCAACTCAGCCAGCTCCATCATGGGCACTAGTCTCCTCAGCACTGAGGACATCTTCAAAAGGCGATGCCTCAAAAAGGCAGCATCCATTATTAAGGACTCCTGTCACTCAGTACTTGCTTTCTTCTCATTGTAACCATCAAAGAGGTGGTACAGGAGCCTGAAGACTCAACATTTTAGGTACAGATTCTTCCCCTCTGCCACCAGATTTCTGAATGGACAACCAACCATATAAACTACCTCTTCTTTTTTGCTCTCTTTTTCCACTACTTATTTTAATTGTAGTTTATAGTGTTTATAATTGCTATGCATGGCAAAGCATTGCTGTCACAAAACAACAAATTTCATGACATATGCCAGTGGTACTAAACCTGCTTCTGATACCAGAGGGCATACATTTAAGGTGAGAGGAGGCAAGTCCAAAGAACTGAGATGAGCAAGTTTTTTTTTTTAAAAAACATACAGAGAGCAGTGAATGTTTGGAACGTGCTGCCTGGTGTGGTGGTAGAGGCAGATGCATTAGGGAATGCCAAGAGACATTTAGTCCGGCACATGAATGTGAGGGAAATGGAAGGATATGGACATTATGCAGCAAGAAGGGATTAGTTTAGTTGCTCGTTTGCTTACTAATTTAATTGGTTCGGCACAACAACGCTGTCCAAGGGGGCCTGCTCCTGTGCTGACCTGTTCAATATTCTATAACAGAGATAAACTGAAGCAGAAGGTGGGGCAGATGAAGATAATGTGAAGAAATACAAGGCCCAGAATAGAAATAACATAGAAGAAAAATGCCTCTCTAAAGTCGGTGCTGGAGCAGAAGGACCAGAGGTAAGGGTGTTCCAAGTCCTGGTGAAGGCTCTCGGCCCAAAAGCCGCAGATGGTGGGTGGGTTTTGCTCTGGATCTCCAGGATCTTCAGAACCTCCTGTATTTAAGGAGTCTGCAATTCATTATGTAAAGGCCTCATTCCTGTAGGACCATATAACAATCACAGCACGGAAACAGGCCATCTCAGCCCTTCTAGTCCGTGCCGAACACTCACTCTCACCTAGTCCCACCTACCTGCACTCAGACAATAACCCTCCATTCCTTTCCTGTCCATATACCTATCCAATTTTTTTTTGAGTTTGGATGACTTTGGAGAGAGTGTGAAGGTTTTATCAGGATGCTGAATGGTTTGGAGGACATCTGCTATGAGGAGAAGGTGGACAAGCTGGGGTTGTTTTTCCTAGAGTGGCAAAGGCTGGGTGGAGATTTGATAGAAATTTATAAAATTACACAAGGCACAGATGGACAGCCAGCATCTTTATCCCAGGATTGAAATGTCTAATACTTAGACAGCATATATTTAAGATGAGTGGAAGAAAGTTTATGGATATGCAAGACAAGATTTTTTTTGTTACATGCGGGTGGCAGTAGAGGCAGATAGCACTGGAGTATTTTAGAGACTCTTAGATCTGTACCAGAGTCACAGAGTTAGTCATACCGGGAGAAGGAAGGAGAATGGGGTTCAGAGAGATCATTAAGCAGTCATGATGGAATGGCACAGCAGACTCAATGGGTGAATGACCTAATTGTGCTCCGTCTTATAGAATCATAGTCCAGAAACAGGCCCTTTGGCCCATCTACTCTCTACTGAACTGTTATTCTCCTGGTCCCATTGACTTGCAATTGGACCACAGCCCTCCAGATTGAATATGCCAAGGAGAGATAAGGTCAATATGTAGCACAACAAAATGGGCCGAAGGGCCTATCTACTGTTCTATATGGAACTATAAAAACATTACGCACACATGAAAGCAGAGCACAACAGAAGCATCAGATGTGGAATTCAAAATATGCTGGAAATACTCAGGGGGTCAGGCTGCACATGTGACGAGGGCAAATGAGTTAATGTGTCAACTCAATGACCTTTCGTCCGAGCCACTGACGTCTGACGAAAGGTCGCTGACCCAAACATTAACTCGGTCTCTATCGCTCCACGGACGGATCTCAGCAACAGCCCGCTCGCAAGCGGCGTGGGACAAAGATACCAAAAGGTTAAAAAAAAACTTACTTTTTCCACAAATTGAGAAGGCGCATCTGAGATTACTAGCTAGTGTCTAAATTGTAAAGTTAAACAGAGGGATTAAAGAAGGAAACAAGCGTATTTAAATACACTCGCAGGGTAATAGGCTGCCAGTTATCTGTACGCCCTGTCGTGGTAATCATTCCCATTCTGATTAGTGCCCGGGTGGAAGAGGGGGTAGTTGGAGAACCTCTCGCAGTGGGGGCCGGTCACTTCCCCCACTTGTTCACGCAGGGGTCCGTTAGCGGCGCCCTCGGTGCGCACCCAGACGAGACGGACGAGCAGGAGACGCGGGGTTCACTTGTTGCCGTGAGCGGAGTTACCTCTCGTTCGGAACGCTAACAAGTTGCAAAGCCTTTTTGTAGCACAGTCAGGTGCCTTTTAAAAAAAAACTGCATACTCACCAGGCATGCTGACAATTGCGTCCCGCAGTGAAATTTTCAAAGGGGGGGGGGGAAAAAGGGAGGAACTCCTCGGACTGCCGTCCCTCTGAGCGGAGGGGTGACAACCACTGCGGCTTCAAGCACTGTTTTAGCACCTGACCAAACCCTCCCCACCGCTCCGGTCTCCAGACGGCTCCGTCCAATCAACCTGGCGGGGCGGGGTCGGCGCTGGAGCTCCAAGTAATTTTTTTATTTAAAAAATGGGCAATATTCAATCTCTGACCGCAATTAAAAACAAACCCGAGCCCCTCTCTGGAGCAAGGTGCTGTTAACGTCTGCCGCCCTCCTGATGTTGACATTGCACAATGTCACCCAGAGCGTTTGTGTCTGGGCAAAAAGAGAGAGCTGGAGGTAAGGGATGTGTGCCAACAGGCAGGACACGCACTCAATGGGATGCAATCGTCTCCACTCCAATTTCAGAGCACGTTTGCCAAGGGCAAGGCTGAAGTTTCAACTTAAAGATCTTCTGACTTGGTGTTAAAAGGGCGTTTGCCTTTTCTGCAACAGTTGGTGGAAAATGTCACCTGTACAAATTGTAATTCAATCAAGTGTTATAAGTCAGGTCAAGTCCAGTTTATTGTCATGTGCACAAGTACACACTAGCTCTCTTACAACTGCATCACTGGCATGCAGACAACAAAGGGAGGCCTGTGTTTTTCCCAGGTCCCTGTATCCTAGGTTGGACCTGCAACTGTTATGAGGAAAGGCGACACCCAGGTCAGAGGTCTGAGTGAGCCCTGGGGTTGAGGCCCAAAGGTCAAACCTGTAATTGGTGTGTCCTGGGCTCAATACTCAAGAGGTCAGCAAAGTATGGAGGGCAAAGACTGAAGCTGATGGGTCCAGAGGTAGAGACCTGAGGTCAAATCCACTGGGCTGACTTGTCCGGAGATGTCTGCAAGTCCAGGCCAGACGCTGGTGGTAGGAGATCCAACGTTGGTGAGTCTGGGGCCAAGGACGAGAGCCCCAGAAGCAGCCAGTCCCGGGGTTGGAGGCCTGTGTGTGGGTGGATGGGGTTGGGAAGGAGGCTCGTCTCGCTGCTGTTTGCCCTGTTCTGTTGCTGTTGCTGCTGGACACAGTGAGTCTGCTGTGTGAGCACTGGAATGGGGGGCAACATGTGCCCGCAGTCCCCAGCTCATCCTCGGATGTGTCGGTTGTTCACGCAAATAACTCATTCACGGTATATTTTGATGTGCTTGTGATAAATGTATCTGAATCTGAGTTGTTTTCATTAAGAGCTCCTGCCTAGCAGGAGAGAGACTGATTTTCCAGAGGTCACATTGTCCATTCTGGAGCAGTGATGCACATGACAGAGAGAGTCTAATCTTAGCCTCTCATGGCAGTCGCTGCTATTCAATCTGAGCTCAGTGGACATTAGTATTAGTATTGGTGTGTGTTAAAGGCAGAATAGCAATATGAGTTGTCAGCTTTCTCTCCCTCGGGAATTTTTCCAAAAAATCACTGCAGGTGACGACAGAAGGTAATGTCCCATCATGGGCACGGATCTCTGCCACCCCCCACCCCCCATGGAGGAGACAAGGAACACAGAACAGTACAGCACAGGAACAGAGCCTTTAGCCCACAATCTTGTGCCATACCAATTAAGTTAGTAATCAAATGGCAACTAGATTAATTCACACTGCCTGCACGGTATTTATATCCTCTCATTTCCTCATATTCTTGTGACTATCTAAACATATCTCAAAATTCTCTAGCATTCCAGACACTCCCCCCCCCCCACATTCTGTATAAAAAAAAACTTGCCCTTCACATCTCCTTTCAACTTACCCCTCCCCCCTTCACTTTAAATGTATGCCCTCTTATATTAGACATTTCAACCCTGGGAAAAAGATTCTATCTGTCTACTCTATGGCTGTCATAATCTTTAAAAATCTATCAGATCTCCCCTCAGCCTCTGCCATTCGGGAGAAACCATCCCAAGTTTAGAGTCATGGAAAAGTACGGTACAGAAACATGCTCTTTGGCCCTTCAAGTCTATGCCAGACCATTTAAACTGCCTAGCCCTATTGACCTGCTGCTGAACAATACCCCTCCCATCCATGTATCTATTGAAACTTCTCTTAAACGTTGGAATTAAAATCACATCCACTACTTGGCGCTGGCAGCTCATTAAATTTGTCCAAACTCTTGTTACAGCACATGCCCTCTAAATCAGACAGCATCCTGGTAAAACTCTTCTACACCCTCTCCAAAACCTCAACACCCTTCCGATACTGGGGCAACTCGAATTGTACGCGATACTTCAGCGACAACCGGTAACGTCTCAGGAAGGTGGCATCAATGATGAGGGACTACCACTATCTGGGATATTATTCTTCTTGATGTTGCCACCAGGCTGGAGGTACACACCCCAAAGTCCAACAACAGTTCCTTCCAGACTCCCATCTGGTTCTTGAATCTACTTAAAAACTCATAACACTCTCTCAGACTATCTTTCTTTTTCTCACCCTCAACCTACATTGGTCCCATGATGTTTATTTTATTGTGTGAGTTCCATATAATTTATATTCAGTTAATGTTTAAGTTCATGCTCACGGGTGTTTGACATGTTTCTAATGTACTGTGCTGTTGCATAATGCTAACTTTAATGGGTTATATACCCTGACTATTAACGCCTGTGACAAGCTTGAGCTTGAAGGTGAACTTGAAAAGACAAAGCAAGGTAGCTAACTTGGGTAAACTTGAGGGTTTTCAACAGGATTTTGGCAAGAGAGTAATAGAACACTACAGCACAGAAGCAGGCCTATCTAGTCCAAGTCAAACTGTTAATCTGCCTTGTCCCACCGACCTGTGCCTGGGCCATGGCCTCCGTACCCCTCCCATCCATGTACCCATCCAAACATCTCTGCAATATCACCCAACTTCAGTGGGAAAATCTGTTTGTAGTTTCCCTTTTTTTTTGATTTTTACCTTGGGCTCCTCCCAAGTGCAATTTTCGGTTATAGAAGTTGGCATGGTGTCATTGAATGGAAGATGTTGATGGGCAAAATGAAATGATTATAGGATGTCCATGCCTTGCACCTTGGGAGCAAAGCATCTTCATGAGGCACACAGCTTATCATACCCAATTGTAAAATTGGATAGGTACTTGGACAGGAAAGGAATGGAGGGTTATGGGCTGAGTGCGGGCTAGTGGCACTAGGTGAGTGTAAGCATCGGTACAGACTAGAAGGGCTAAGATGGCCTGTTTCCGTGCTGTAATTGCTATATGGTTATATGGTTATCAGCAGTGGTCGCAGGGATGGCTCAACAGCAAATCGATTTGATCAGGAGGGAATGACAACTGTTTCTCTGGCCTGGGTAGGCCATTGCTATTGCAGACATTGGAGGTGAAGGAGATCCGAGGTAAAGAGCCAACTACAGCCATTTTTTTTTGCCTCAGAGTCCTCTGAGATTATCCTGAGGTCGAGTCCATTGCCTGTAACAGGCTGAGATTGGCTATCCTTCTTTCAGAGGATTTGTGGAGAGAGTTACGTCATAAGAAGATGTAGTGAAGGGGATGATTGTAGCCTTGTAGCCTGATTCAGGATTTAAAAAATGGTCACTCATTGTCCAGACCAGCCCTTGATTCTGGATGAGGCGACCAAGTTATTTTAAGATGAATGAACCTGTCAAAGGTGACATCTTGCTAGCTGAGCTGCACTTGGGTGTGTGGGACCAGAGGGGTCCACACCAGTGCACAATGCTTCAGCCCACCATAAGACCCTACACTAGTTGCTTCTCCAGTGATTGTCACCTTGTCACGGTGGAGAGGCGTGTGAGTTCCTAAGATCCCAAGAGCGGTAACGTCTGGAGTTCGGGTCCTAGTAGGGCAAGGGTGAGTATCCAAAGAAAGAGAGCTCCAGTGGTAGAGTTGGGGGAAAATGATAACCCATCACAATGGCAGTGAAGGTGGAAAAAGACTGCAGTACTGAAGGACTCTCAGTTGTCTTGCATTTCATGCAATCAGACACTGCCCCAATCTGTCAAGGACTGTATGGAGTCTGCCCATGCATCAGCCTCCCACCATTAAACAAAGTCATGCACAGGTATTCTCCATATGTGGACCCCAGATTGGCCTCTGCCGTTACCTGAGAACCCACCAATAAACAACCCCTTGGGAAAACATCATACTTGACATGAGTGATTGTATTATTACTACTACCACTACAGTAGTTTCGGGGTTAACTTAAAATGTTCTGGCTAAATTGTAGACAAGAAAATTATGGAAAATTAATAATGCCTTTTATTAATTATAGGAATTTGTGAAATCCAGTGGGCAGATCTATTTCGTAAGGGATGGGGGAAGGGACATCTTAACTTCATAGACAGGTTTTTATAACATTTAAATCAACTTCATGGAGTTCCATCTTAATGACTTGAAGACATCTCCCTTGGTGCACCACAGGTCGATCCGTTCTGGCAAAGTGATTGGTATGGTCTGCTGTGTAAACAGGCAAGCCTGAGGTCTGGGATTGGACAAAGGGAGGGAAAGCCCCTGGGAGAAGCTAAGAGGAAGCATAAGGTCAGAGCAGATGAGATGGAAATCACTGCATCCCTGAGGGACTGCTGAAGCTGTTACAAGAGGACAGAGACCCCGGGGAGTGAGAAATATTAGTATTGGTTTGTTAATTTCACATGTGCCAAAATACAGTGAAAAGCTTGCCTTGCATATTACTCATACAGATGAAACCATTTCGTGCATTGAAGTAGGAGAAGGCAGAACAATAACAATGCAGTATAGGGTATATAATGGGGTATATGGGGAGTTCAGGGAGGGGTCGCGCCTCTGGTGATGGGGCTTGTTACTCTGAGGCAGCTTACTCACCCTTGGCTCCCACCGGACACTCAGCTCTCACCTGTGGCTCCACATGTGGCCGCAAGTGACAGCGGCCACACCCCAATACAGCGCTTCAACAGGTGGACTGAACCAGGTGAGGGTAGCCAGCGGGCCTCATACCTCGCTGAGATAGGGACATGGCTGTCTTAGCATGCAAAGTCTGCTCTGGCGGGCTTGGGCGATCTGCAATAAAATCCAGTGGGCATGAAGGTGATACTGCAATGGCTCTGTGGAGAGCGAAGAGCATGACAGGGCACAGAAGGCGTCATAGCCATCCACTGCAATCAAGGAGAATGCCAGTTTGGGATGGTTATTCATACTACTGGACCCAGGCTTCTAAGATTGAGAGAGTGGCTCTGCCCCAATGCAATGGCTGTTCTACTGTCCCGGACAGGTTTCCTGTCATTGTTGGACCTAATGGACAACCAGCATAAAGTGTAAAAGCTACAGATAAAGTACAATAAACAATAAAGTATAAGATCATAATGAGATAGACAGTGTTTGAAACAGATATGTTTAAGAGACTTTTAGATAAACACATGAATATGGAAGGATAGGGATCATGTACAGGCAGAAGAGAGTTAGTTTACTTTGGTGTTGTTTTCAGCATGGTCATCCTGGGTTGAGCACCCTGTTTCAATGCTGTTTGATGTTCTATGTTCTAATGTTTTCAGAGTGGTACCTATATGGAGTGATCTGCCTGAGGAAGTGATGAAGGTGGTTTTCATTATGATGTTTCAATGTCACTTAGACGGGTACCTGGATAGGAGAGATGTTCAGGTAAATGGAAATAAGCTCAGTTAGACAAAGTGGTTAACATGGATGAGTTGGGCCAAAGGTCTTATTTCCATGCAGTGTATCTCTATGAATCTGTGACTCTAATTGCTAAGTCCATTAAGTTTTAGGATCCTAAAGAGAACTTGATTGGAAGAGCTGAGACCTTAGAGCAGGGGTTCCCAACCTGGGGTCCACAGAGCACTTGCTTAATAGTATTGGTCTATAACATTAAAAAGTTTGGGAGCCCCTGCATTAGAGAATCATAGAACTGGAGAGAAATGAGACCACGTGGGAGGTGAAGAATGAGAATTTTTAAATGGTGGCTTTGCTAAAGCCAAATATGGGTTTGAAAGTACAATTCAATGATTGAAATAGGCTATAAGCACAAAAGATTGGAGGAACTCAGCAAGTCATGCAGCATCTATGGAGGGTAATATATAGTTGATGTTTCAGGACAAGACCCTTCCTCAAGACTGGAAAGGAAGGGAGAAGAAGACAGAATAAGAAGGTGGGGGGAGGGGGAGGAGTACAAGGTAGTGGACGATAGGTAGAGAGGAAGTGATGGGGTCTCCAGCATTTTGTATGTGTTGCTCAAGATTTCCTGCATCTGCAAGACCTTTAGTCTAAAATAAACTTAGAAGTTCAAAAGAAAGCAATGAATATCTTTATGGCTTTATCCCCCTTTCTTTCTAGGCCTGAAGAAGGGTCTATGCCAGAAACGTTATTCCTCTCTGTGGATACTGCCTGACCTGCTGAGTTCCTTCAGCATTTTGTGTGTGTTACTTTAGAGAAATGGTGAAGTTTTGAAATGAATGTGTAATTTGGGAGTATTGATGGCCTTGGATAAAGACAGCAAAAGAAAGAGCTCTTTCCAAACAAAGAACAAAGAACTCCAATGTAAAATATAAATATTTACCTCAAAGTCATCTGTCAATAGAGAACCAGTATTTGAAGTTGGTAGCATAGTAATGATGAAATACTTGTCAAATCACCAGTAAACTCAGAAGTCAAAGGGGTATCTAAAACAAACAAGGATAAGCCTTTTCTTCATACAAAATGGGAACTAGCGATAAAGTGGCTCTCTAGGTAGTAAATGCATATAAACAAAGTAAATCAAAGGATGATTTCTACATAGTATTTTCTGTTTGAAAATTGACTGTCAGTTTTATTTATTGACTGTATCAGCTACAGTTTCCTTCTATAGACCAAAGATGTACAACTTGGTAGGTTAATAGGTCATTGTAAATCGTCCCATGATTAGGTTAGGATTAAATCAGGGGATTACTGGGTGGTGTGGATTGAGGGGCCAGAAAGACTATAAGAACATAAAGTATAAGAACAGAATTAGGCCATTTGGCCCATCAAGTCTGCTCCACCATTTCATCATGGCTGATCCATTTCCCCAATCTCCTGCCTTTCCCCCATATCCCTTCATGCCCTGACCAATCAAGAATTTATCAACCTCTGTCTTAAATATACATGAAGACTTGACCTTCACAGCTGCCTGTGGCAACAAATTCCATAGATTTACCTCTCCAAACGTTGTCTGGCCATTGTCTTCTGGAGCCACATGCATTTGAATGTGCATAAAATCCATCTGTTTAATATCCTCCAGAGTCAGTGGTCAGTTTAAATTTCAGTGCACACCCCTACTTTGGCAGGGTGGAGGTGTCTACAGGGTAATGTGGGGAGTTTGTTTCCCCGGTGACAGAAACCACAACTACTTGCCAGGGGTCATCTGTTGAACACCAAGGTGAATGAAGGCAGCATAGCAGGCAGTATAACACTACTTACTGTCCGAAAGGAACTTGTACGCTCTCCCCATGACTGCATGAGTTTGCTCCGGGTGCTCCGGTTTCCTCCCACATTCCAAAGACATACAAGTTAATTAGTCACATGGCTGAAATTAGATGGCGCTGGCTCATTGGGCTAGAAGGGCTCAATCGCTAAATTAACTAAGATACATTTTTCTCATTGAGTATTGAATCATGGAGCACTCTTCTTTAAAAAAGCAGTGGAAGCAGAATATTGGACTATCTACGTACTGATTTAAGAAACCCTCCTGGATGCACCTAACAAATTCTTCCCCAATTCAACCTCTTGTGCAAAGGAGGTCCAAGTCAATATTAGGGAAGTTGAAGTCACCCACTACAGCAACTCTTGTTTGTACTCCTTTCTTTGGAAGCTAAAATTAAACGGATTATAAAGAGGGCAGAAAAGAACTCAAGAAAGGAGTTAGGAAAGACCAGAATGTACCACAAATCCTTGGCGAGTGGGATTAAAGAGAAACCCAAAGCATTCTATATACATCAAGAGCAAGAGGATAACTAGGGAGCAGGTAGGATCACTCAAGGATAAAGGAGATAACGTATGCTTGGACGCGGAGGTTATGAGTGAGGTCTTAAATGATTAGGAGAAGAACTTGAAAGATATGCAGATCAGTGCAGAGTGTGCTAATATGCTCAGGCATTTTGAAATAAAGGAAGTGATAGTGTCAGGTCTCCCTAAGAACATTGAGGTGGATAGGTCCCCAGAGCCTGATGGGATATACTCCAGCTTATTGAGAGAAGCAAGAAACGTGATTGCTGGGGCCTTGGCTGATATCTTCATCTCCTCTCTAACCACAAGCGAAGTCAGGGGAATAGATAATGCTGTTCCATTATTCAAGGAGGAAAACAGAGATAATCCTGGAAACTATGAACTGGTGAGTTTCTTGTTAATGGTAGAGAAGTTTCTGGAGTGAATTCTTAGGGATAGGATTTATGACCATTTGGAAAACTATGGCCTAATTGCTCAAAGTCAGCATGGCTTTGTGCTGGGCAAGTCGTGTCTTACAAACTGTGTGAGGAGGTGATGACATTGAATGAAGGTGGAGTTGTAGAAGTTGTATATGTGAATTTTTGTAAGTGGTTTAAAAAAGTTCCTCTTGGTTGGTTCATCCAGAAGATTAAGATGCATAGAATTCATGGTGAATTGCCCACTTGGATTCTGAATTGACTTGCCCATGGAAGACAGAGGGTAGTGGCACTTATTCTGGCTGAACGTCTGTGACAAGCAATACTTAGTAGGTCAGGCAGCATCTATGGAGGGAAATTGACAGTATATACATTAAACCGAGATCCTTCATCAGTCCAGTCCTGATGAAGGGTCTCTGCCCGAAACATTGACTTTTCATTTGCCTCTATAGATGCTGCCTGACCTGCTGAGTTCCTCCATTATCTTGTGTGTGTTGCTCTGGATTCCCCAACTTCTGCAGAATCTCTTGTCCCACTAAGATCCGTACTGGGACTTCTGCTATTTCTGATATGTATAAATGACCTGGATGAAAGTATTGATGGGTGTGTTAGTAAGTTTAGCAATGATATGATGCTTGGTGGTGTTGCGGATAGTATAGAGGATTGCCAAGGAATGCAGTGAGATATATGTAGATGTATGATAGATATGGGTGGAGAAATGGCAGATAGAATTTATCTGCACCAAATGTGAAGTTCTGCACTTTAGGAGATCAAATGTAAAGTGACAGTACACAGTTAATGGCAAGACCCTTTACAGCGCTGATGTGCAGTATGATATTGGGGTCCAAGTCCATGAAAGTAGTTACACAGATTGGTAGGGTGGTTAAAAAAAAAACGTTTGGCACACTTGCATTTAGTAGTTGAGTGGAGATTTGGCATGATATCTAAAACTTTGACGAACTTCTGTAGATGTGTGGTGGAGAGTATATTGACTGGCTGCATAAGAGCCTAGTATGTAAACACCAATGCCCTTGAACAGAAAATCCTCCAAAAAGTAATGGGTGTGACATCTTGAGTAAAGCCCTCCCAACCAGTGAGCACGTGTATATGAAATACGGTCACAGGAAAGCAGCATCCATCATCAGGGATCCCCACAACTCAGGACATGCTTTCTTCTTGCTGCTGTCAACAGGAAGAAGGTACAGGATCCTCAGGACTCCCACCAGCAGGTTCAGGAACAGTTACTACCCTCAACCATCAGGCTTTTGAACAAACTTCATTCAACTTCACTTGCCCCATCATTAAAATGTTCCCACAACCAATGGACTCATCTTCAAGGACTCTTCATCTTATGTTTTCAATATTTATACTTATTTATTATTATTCTTTTTGTATATGCGCAGTTTGTAGTCTTCTGTATTCTAGTTGAACACCTTACTTGGGTGGTCTTTCATTATGTTATAGTTTCTATTCTATAGATTTATTGAGCATGCCCACAAGAAAATGAATCTCAGGGTTGTATATGGTGACAAATTTATACTTGGATAATAAAATTTACTTTGGACTTTGAGAAATTAAGTTCAAGACTCAGGAAGTTATTTTGCAGGTTTATTAAACCTCAGTTATACTGCATCCAGAGTATTGGATTCAGTTCTGGCTGCCCCGTAATGGGAAGGATGTTAAGGCTTTGGAGAGGGTGCAGAAAAGGTTAACCAGGTTGCTGCCTCGATTAGAGGGAAAGCACTACAATGAGAGGATGGATAAACTTGGGCTGCTTTTATCAGTGGATGATGAAGGGAGATCTGATAGAGGTTTATAAGATTATGAGAAGCAGAGATAGAGCAGCCAGATAACATCTTTTTCTCAGGATTGAAATTTCTAGAGCAAGATTTTAAGTGAAAGGAGATAGAACGTAGAACATAGAAATCGACAGCACATTACAGGCCCTTTGGCCCACAGTGTTGTGCCAACCATGTAACCTACTCTGGAAACTTCCTAGAATTTCCCTACCACATAGCCCTCTATTTTCCTAAGCTCCATGTACCTATCTAAAAGGCTTTTAAAAGACCCTTTTGTATCCGCTTCCACCGCCACCACTGGCAGTGTGTTCCACGCACGCACCATCCTCTGTGTGAAAAGCTTACCCCTGACAGCCCCCCAGTACCTATTTCTAAGCACCCCCCTCATGTTAGCCATTTCAGCGCTGAGAAAAAGCCTCTGGCTATTTACATGATCAATGCTCCTCATTATCTTTTCCACCTTCATCAGGTCATCCTCCAATGCTCCAAGGAGAAAAGGCCAAGTTCACTCAACCAATTCTCATAAGGTATGCCCTCCAATCCAGGCAACATCCTTGTAAATCTCCTCGGCACTCTCTCTCTATAGTTTCTACATCCATCCTGTAGTGATACGACCAGAACTGAACACAGTACTCCAAATGGAGTCTGACCAAGGTCTTATATAGATGCAACATTACCTCATGGCTCTTGAACTCAGTTCTACAGTTGATGAATACCAACACACCATACGCCTTCTTAACAACACTGTCAACCTGCACAGCGGCTTTGAGTGTCCCATGGACATGGACTCCAAGATCTCCCGGATTCTCCACACTGCCAAGGGTCTTACTAGTAATATTCTGTCTTCAAATTTGACCTACCAAAATGAACCACTTCACACTTCTCTGGGTTGAAGTCCATCTGCCACTTCTTAACCCAGTTCTGCATCCTTTTGATGTCCTGCTGTAACCTCTGACATCCCTCCAGTCTATCCACAGCACCCTTTGTGTCATCAGCAAACTTACTAACCCACCCTTCTACTTCTTCATGTAGGTCATTTATAAAAAATCACGAAGAGGAGGGATCCCAGAACAGATCCCTGTGGAACACCACTGGTCACCGATCTCCATGCAGAATATGAACCATCTACAACACCACCCTTTGCTTTCTGTGGGCAAGCCAATTCTGGATCCACAAAGCAAGATATCCTTGGATCCCATGCCTCCTTACTTTCTGAAGGAGCCTTGCATGGAGAACTTTATCAAATGCCTCACTGAAATCCATATACACTACATCCACTGCTCTACCTTCATCAATGTATTTTGTTACTTCCTCAAAGAATTCAATCAGGTTCGTAAGGCACAACCTGCCTTTGACAAAGACATGCTGACTATCCCTAATCAGATTATGTCTTGCTAAATGCTCATAAGTTCTGCCTCCCAGGATCTTCTCTAACTACTTGCCCACCACTGAAGTCATACTCACTGATCTAAAATTTCCTGGGTTATCTCTAATGTGTGACCATTTTATTTTCACAGGGCTGCTAGTGGAGGGAAAAATGATAAAGTTGTTCAAGAGTCTCTTAGACACGTGAATGTTAACTTGGGCACTTGATTAGTAATGTAACTAGTTTGGCAAAACATCATGGGACAAAGATTCTGTTTCGGTGCTTTACAGTTCTGTGTTCTAAGGAGGCTGATGCCTGATTTATACTTCTGCGTAGTAGCCGACGCCGCAGCCTTCGTAAGTGGCCTGCGCCGTTGTGAGCATTTATACCAGTGCGCTGGTGTGTCTGAATAACTCTGCAATTCACCGCCAAAATGCTAGTTGGCGGTGGGGTTTCTAATGGCAACTGAGCGCATCATGTTGGAGTTGGAGCTATTAAATGTTGAACAAGGGTTACTTTTATTGAAGTTACTGCAATGCAGAAAAGAGAGAAGACATCGGAGGAGATGGTATGTATGACCATTGAACAGATTGAGGCAGAAGGAGGGTGAATTTTCTGTGCTTGTCCGGCCACTGAGAGACATGGACGAGGAAATGCATTTCAAATATTTTAGGATGTCGGCAGGTAGATTTGATGATTTGGTTCATCATCTCCAAAAATTTATTTTGCATCAGTGTACGCACAGTATGCCTGTAGACAGGAGGCGATGCGATGCTACCAAGTGGACAAATCACAGTTGTTGCAGTGTGTGTCGCCACGACGCACAGTTACATTCTTGGAGTGGTGTGCATCAGGCTACGGCATTGGGTAGGGCATAGGTTACACGGCTACGCCCTATGTACTTACGGCATTCATTTGACACAGAAGTATAAATCAGCCTTAAAACACAAGTGGTCAGGAACAGGTCAATTTAATTCAAACACTCTGAGGTACATGTGCAGTGCCCATTTCCGCACTGACATTGAAAGCATGAACACTACCTCACTACTTTTTTCATCCATTTACAGTTATTATTATGCATTAAATTGTAATGTACTGTTGCCACATTACAACAAATTTCACTATGTATCAAAGGTTCAAATTTGTTACCCAAGTATGTATCCATGTACAACTTTGAGATATGTCTTCTCCAGATAGCCACGAAACAAAGAACACAAAAGTCGTTTAGAGAGAAACATCAAACCCACCCCCCCCCCCGCACAAAAATGAACGGCACCTCGATTGTCAACCCCCAAACCCCCTCCGCTGTACAAAGTGGAACAAGAACATTGACTCCAAACTCCTGTCGCCTCACACAACATAATGGAAAAGGAAGGGGTGAATAAACGTAGAATATAAAACCACGTCTGAACAAGTCTACAGTTCACAAGTGCCGTAGTCTAATCCATAAATGCAGAACCACGAAACATCCTCCGACTCACTGAAAGAGAGGAACTCCACATGAGGCAAAGGCCTACCCTCCTGCCACTCAGCGATAGGCCACTTACAGACAAGGTAGGCAGTCGGCACTGAGCTGAACTCTTGCTCGATGCCTCAAACTTCCAGTCTCAGTATGCCAGTGATACGAAACCTGATTCTGAAAACCCTACTTGCAGCAGCTTCACAGGCTTGTAGTTACAGACAACACATAAATTACACAAAAGGGAGACAAAAACAAACCAAGTCAGTTCAAAAAAATGGCACAATCATAGACAAGTCCAACCTAGTGCAAGAGGCAGTTCATGGTGTTCATCACTGAGTTAGGATTAGAGCTGTACAAGTCTGTTCAAGAACCAGACGGTAGTAGGAAAGGACATTAGCTGTTCTTGAATCTGGCGGTGCGAATCTTCAGGCTTCCAGAACTTCTGTCTGATGGTGGCAGTGTGAAGAATGCATGTCCAGGACCTTTGATGATGGATGTCACCTTCTTGAGGCAACACTATGTTATGGGTGCAGTCGGGGTAGGAAGAGCTCTGCCCTTGATGGCTGGGCTGTCTCTGTGCAATCTCTTGCAATCCTATGCGATGGAATGGACATACCAGGTCATAACACTACCAGTCTGTTTAGATTTGGATATATACCTCAAGAATGTTTGAAAAGAGATAAATATTTAATGAATATATTGTTGGTGGCTGGTAAAAAGACTCTTACTAGGAAATGGTTATCACAGGAGAGCCCAACTTTAAATACATGGATGGAAATTACAATGGACGTTTACAAAATGGAGAAGATAACAGCATCTGTTAATCATAAGCTGGAACTATTTGATTCATACTGGGAAAAATGGTTTAACTACATAATGCCTCATAGGCCTGATGTTATTCTCACAAATAATTGAATATGTTGTTAAAAAAAATCACTCCTCACTTGTACATAGTTCTTTCCTTTTGCTTGTTTTTTTTTCTTTCCACTCTTTTCTATAAGCGTATATCTCAGATAAATACCTTGTGGAGATTTGTGATATATATGATTATATGATATATATATACAATGTCTGAAATACATCTTATGGAAATGTTTGTTTGATGATGAATAATAAAAAAATAAATTACAATAAAAAAGATTTGCAGCCAGTTTTGGAAAACTTGTGCATCTCTAATTCCCTTTAAACTCACCAGGTCCTCTGAAAAACTTACTGCACTACTGTGTAACATATAATGAAAAAGTGGAATAAAAGTGTGTTTGGGAATAATATTGGTTGGTCTGGACAGTTTGCTGTATAAGTCCTGAGGATGTTAGCTTATTGAAATCTTAATGCGAGGATTGGAGCATTTTATATTCTGCACTCAGTGGTCAGTTTTTAGATACAATTACTCGTTAATGCAAATATGTAATCAGCCAATTATTTGGCAACAATCCAATGCATAAAAACATGCAGACGTGGTCAAAAGGTTCAATTGTTGTTCAGACCAAACTTCAGAATGGGGAAGAAATACGATCTAAGAAACTTTGACTGTAGAATGATTGTTGGTGCTATACAGGATAGGTCAGAATCTGCTGATCACCTGGGATTTTCATGCACTGCAGACTCCATAGTTTACAGAGAATTGATTCAAAGTCATTTATTATCAAAGTATGTATGCAGCATACATCTCTGGGATTCATCTTCCCGTAGGTAGAAACAAAAAAATTGAGTGCGGAGTATTCTATGGGCAAAAAATGTTTCTTTGACAAGAGAAGTCAGAGGGGAATGTCCAGCAACAGACACAAAATGCTGGAAGAACTCAACAGGCCAGGTAACATCTATGGAAAAAAAGTACAGTCGTTGTTTCGGGCCAAAACCCTTCGGCAGGTCTGGAGAAAAAAAAACTGAGGAATAGATTTAAAAGGTGGGGGGGGGGGGGGGGAAGGGAGAGAGAAACACCAGATGATAGGTCAAACCAGGAGAGGGAAGGATGAAGTAAAGAGCTGGGAAGTTGATTGGTGAAAGAGACAGAAGGCCACGGAAGAAAGAAAAGGGGGAGGAGCACCAGAGGGAGGCAATGGGCGAGCAAGGAGGTAATATGAGAGAGGAAAAATGGTTTGAAGGGGGATGGGTGGGAGGCATTACCAGAAGCCTGACAGATTGATGTTCATGCCATCAGGCTGGAGGCTACCCAAACAGAATATAAAGTGTAGCTCCTCCAACCTAAGTATGGTCTCACCATGGATAAATGGGAATGGAAAGTGGACTTAAAATGGGTGGCCACTGCCAATGACTAGATTGGTTCAAGCTGACAGGAAGGCAACAGTAACTCAAATAACCATGCATTACAACAGTGATGTGCAGAAGAGCATCTCTGAACACACATTTCAAACCTTGAATTGGATGGCAGCAGAAGATCATGGACATACACTCAGTGGCCACTTTATTAGCTACAGGAGGTAAATAATAGGGTGGCTACTGAATATAACTAGAGAATTTGCCTTGATTTTCTATAAGCAACCTTGTGATATTCACTCCCATTAAGTGAAATGCAACTGAATATCAGGAGCATCTGGATGGCCAACGTGATACTGATTCATTGCCTTCCCCGTGTGAATTTCTAACCAATTGCTTCCAATTTTCTTTTTTTTTTGAAGGAGCAATCTCATTTCCTGTCAAACAAATTTCTCTGAGTTCTCAGGGAGAGAGAATAATCAATGGACTCCTGGAGAAGTTTGAGTTAATAAACAGTCATTGATTTGTTGGCAGGAATAAAACTGATTTGATAAAACTGATAGATGTTTTCACTGAGGTAACAGAAAAGGGAAATGAAAGGGAAGGAGGTCAGCTAAACTGTACTCACTGGCCACTTTATTAATTGCCTCCTGTACCTAACAAAGAGGCCTCTGACTGTATGTCCATGATCTTCTGCTGCTGTAGCCCATCCACTTCAAGGTTCAATGTGTTGTGCATTCAGAGGTGCTCTTCTGCACATCAATCACTGTGTTGTAATGAATGGTTATTTAAGGTACTCTCTTCTCACTGTCAGCTTGAACCAGTCTGGCCGTTCTCCTCTGATCTCTCTCATTAACAAGGTGTTTTCACCCACAGAACTGCCACTCACTTGACGATTTTTGTTTCTTGTACAGTTCTCTGTAAACTCTAGAGTGTTTGTTGTGTGTGAAAATCCAAGGAGATTAGCAGCTCAAATCACTCCATCTGGCACCAACCATCATTCCACGATCAGTCACTTAGGATAACATTTCTTCCCCATTCTGATGTTTGGTCCGAACATCAGCTGAACCTCTTGACCTTGGCTACATGTGTTTATGCATTGAGTTGCTGCCAGATGATTGGCTGATTAGATATTTGCATTAACAAGCAGATGTACAGGTACACCTAATAAAGAGGCCATTGTGTGTGAACAGATTTTTAAAAATATAAATATAAAATGTAAACTAAGTCCTACATAAAAGACTGATGAATAATTCAAGAAGTGAAATGAAGTGGTCATTGGTCACATAGATAAGGAATCAAGGGAGTTGAAAAGATGAAAAATCAGTGACTCATGTTAGACAGTTGTTTTTCAGGTGGTTAGAAAGTTGCTTTCTTCCCAACAGGTGGTGTTATTTTAATTTATGGTTATGGCTGAGGTAGGTAAAATAACAACTCTTGAAAGACTCGCACACAAACCTGGTGGAGGAATTCAGCAGGTCAGACAGCATCTATGGAAGTGAACAAACAGTTGACTTTCCAGGCTGAGGCTCTTCTTCAGGACTGGAAAGGAAGAGAGCTAGAAGGCGACAGGTGAAGTCAGGCGGGTAGGAAAAGTAAAGTGCTGGTGAGGAAAGAATCTGATAGGAGAGGAGAGTGGACCATAGGAAAAAGGGAAGGGAGGGAACCCAGGGGGAGGTGATAGGCAGATGAGATGAGATAAGAGGCCAGAGTGGAGAATAGAAGAAGAAGGGAGGGAGAATTTTTTACTGGAAGGAGAATTTGACATTCGTGCCATCAGGTTGGAGGATTTCCAGGTGGAATATAAGGTGTTGCTCCTTATATTCTTAAACTCCTAAAATATACTTGAAGAAGTATTTAGACTAGAAAGGTTTAGGAAGTGAAAACACTGGCAAATGGGACTAGGTTGGCTAGGATTGGATTCCTTGTCACCCTGGCAGTGACCTCCCATTTCCAAACCAAAATTTACTTCTGATATTTGCGTTTTTTGTAACTCCCATCAGGCTCCAGTTAACCATCCACCCTCTGCCTATGTTGATCTTTGGCCCAGAGTACCTTAAAATTGATCTCATGCTCCAATTCTTGCATTACTTCACCTGTTGAAAAGCATAACCTCCAGCCCCATAACCCTACAGGGTCTTCAATTACAACCTGATGCCCAGCTCCTTTTCCTGCACTCCAACCTTCACAACTATGTCTTCAGATTCCTAATCTCTAGATCAGAGGTTTCCAACCTCTCTTTTGCCATGGAGCTTTACCATTAACCAAGGGGTTTGTGGAACACAGGTTGGGAACCACTGCTTTAGACAGAATTTTCTACATCTCCCTTCTCCTTTAAGACAATCATTAACCCCTACAACACGTGGGATTTCCCAGTGGCCACAGATTTTAATTCCACTTTCCATGGTCTCCTCTACTACTACAATGAGGCCACTCTCAGATTGGAGGAGCAACACCTTATCTTCCATCTAACTTACTTCCAACTTGGTCAAACTTTGATGTCTTCAGCTCATAGTTGGACAGGAGTAGAAGTCCCTGGCATGCCCGGGGATCCATGGTCACACAAGCACGTCCATGGACATTGAGACTGGACAACCCTAACTCTTCCAAAATGGATGAAGAACAGGAGGAGCACCACAAAATCATTTCCTGATTTGGCGGTCACCCTAAAGACCCATTTGGGGTACATCAGCTTGTAGAATATGGCAAGAGCTCTGGGAAGAAGGCAGGAGATTGGTATGGCCCATCAATTGTAGCACATGTAAGCAAGTAAGTAAAGCCTCTGCAACTGTAGTGATGTTTCTGTGTCACACATTTCCAATATTCAGCGTGTCCAAAGTAATGCCATGGTAATATAAGAAAGATACAAGTGTCCCAGGGAAGTAGTAGAGGAGATTCACCAGGATGTTGCTTTAGAGAATTTCAGCTATAAGGAGTAATTGCATGATCTGGGATTTTTTTACCCTCCTAAGCAGAGGACCTGATGGGAGGTGACCTGATAGAAGTATGCAGTATTATAAGGGGATGGATGGGATAGATGGCAGTGATCCTTTTTCCATGCTGGGATTCTCTTAAGCAAGAGGGGCTTAGTATGAGGTGAGGGTATCTGAAGGGGAATTGTTTCATACTGACTGGTTGGAATCTGAAATGCTTTGAATTTGGAGGTAGTGAAGGCAGGTACTCAAAACTTAAAGGAGCATCTAGTTAAGTATCTGAGCCAGTGAAGGCTATGGATAGATAGACAAGTATAATGGTTGGTGTGGACATGGTGGTGGTGTTTCTGTGCAGTATGACTCTTACTTTATCTGACCTTATAATCATTAATTCAATTTCAGCATTTTGGGAATTTAGTCCTTAAGCCATTGCAGAATTAGACCATTCAATCAACACATTTATTATTCCCCTCTCAAACCCTTCTCACGTTTACTCCCATTTGACACCATTATAATAAAGAACCTGTTAACCTCCACTTTAATTATACCTCTTGGCCTCTATAACTGTCCATGACAATAGTTCCATAGACATGGTACCCTCTGGCTAAAGAAATTCTTCGTCTCTGTTTTATATGGGTATCCTGGTATTCCGAGGCTGTACCCTTCGTCTTAAACTCTCCCACTTCTGGAACCCCCCCCCCCCCCACCTCCATGTCTGCTAGACCCAGGTCTTTCAATATTCAGTAGGATATTTGGCTTATCCTTCTCTCAAGCAAGTACAGGCCCAGAGCCATCAAAAATGTGCCGACTCTTTCATTCTCAGCATTGGTTATGTAAAACTCCTCTGGACCCTCTCCAACACCAAGTCACCTTTACTTAGATATGGAGCCCAAAGCTGCTCACATTGCTCCAACTGTGGTCTGACCAATGCCTTAAAGAGCCTAAGCATTACTTACTTTTTTAAAAAATTCTAGTCCTCTCGAAGTGAATGCTAAGATTGCAGTTACCTTCTTTCCTACCTGCACTAGGACTCCCAAGTTCCTTTGGACCATAAACCTCTGAAGTCCCTTTCCACTTAGAAAATAGTTTGAGCTTTACTGCGTCGAGAGAAAGACACCTCCCTATGCTGTATTCCTTCTTTGCCCATTCTCCCAGCGTATCTAAGTCATTCTACAAACTCTGCTTCCTCGGTACTACCTACCCCACCACATGTTTTTGTTACATTTGCAAACCTGGCCACAAAGCCATAAATTCATCATCTAGATTATTAACATAAAAAGTGAAAAATAATGGACATGGTCTTTTAAGATAGGTACATGGAGCTTAGTAAAATGGTGGGCTATAGGTAAGCCTAGTAATTTCTAAGGTAGGGGCGTGTTTGGCACAACTTTGTAGGCCGGAGGGCCTGTATTGTGCTGTAGATTTTCTATGTTTGACAGCATGAACATTGAATTCTCTAACTGCCGGTAATTTCTCCCCTATTTTCTTTTCCCATTCTGCCTATTCTGGAGTGGTTGCCGACACACCAAGCACTGAGACACCAGGTAAGGTCGTATGATTCCAAACTGATCATTACAGAATACCCCTCTGGTATGTCCCACTCCCTTCCCCTTTTCCCAACAATGACTTCCTTCTCCCTGCTCCCTTCCCTCTCTCAGTCCACAATAGAGACCCAAATCAGAATCAGGTTTATCTTCACTCACATATGCCATGAGTTTTTTTTTTGTGGCAGCAGTACTGTGTAAAACATAAAATTACTACAGTGCTGTGCAAATTTTAGGCGTCCTATCTATATGTATGTGCCCAAAACTTTTGCACAGTACTGTATCAGTCGTAGTACATAAGCTAATAAGTATATACAGTGACACTCAATTACTTGTACATTGTATTTCATAGGATTGTTTTATATTTATATCTATTGTGTTCTTTATGCTTACTGTGATTTTCTTTAATTCTGCAACAGATCCAGAGTAACAATCATTTTATTCTCCTTTACACTTGCATGTTCCAGAATGACAATACACAATCTTGAAACTTGATATCTGGAATCTAACTATAATCAACCATGTTCAGCCAGGATTGATGTACAAATCTGTGACAATTCTTAAGTCCCCAAATGAGTAAGCATCTTGAAAGTGCTCCAACTTTTTATTCACCAAGATGCTTCTGACAAAAACTCTCTGTCATAAAAAATTAACTTTGTTTCTCTCTCTCTCTCCACAAAGGCTGCTGATTTTTTTATTGATTCCTACAATATTTGGCTTTTGAAGTATTGTAGTTTCCCTCCCAATATCAACAATCCTGCCGCAGACCAGAGGAAATTACTTACACATCACGCAATCCTTTCAGTTTGAAATGAAGTGCTCTTCCACGTAATCTTGCATCCCTTTAGCAGTTCGGGCTGACTGCACATCATCATCAATATTGGCACCTCCAGTCTTTATTAAATTGGAAACCTTTCCATCTCTATGACCTTTATGTCATTAAACGTGTTTATAAGGTGTTGAGGCCCCCGTAAGATCCAAAAGTAACGTGATTGGTTTCTTTTGATAACAGGTGTCCCCTTTAAACCAAAACTCATCTGTGTTGGAATATTAAGTCAAATGTGGGACCATCAAAATGAGAGTGTGAGAACACCAAATGGAGTTATTGTTTAAATCGAAGCAGCTGATGTCAGAGCATTCCATCGCTATGGTAATTGAAGAAAAAAGACATTCTTGTCAAGTGTGAGGAGTTAGTGTGAAGCCGGTATCTCCAGCAGCTTTATGATTTGGGGAAAAAAAGCGTTGATATAGCATTTTCTCTAGCCAACCATCCCTTAGTCAATGGTGTCCTTATGGACATTTGAAACTTCTTATACATGATGGTTATTTCTGAGGTAAGTATGTCAATTGGATGCAATTTAAACTTAAACTGGTAAAAAGCTTGTGTGTGTGGTGACTGACAAGATGACTGTGATGTCAGCAAACACATCAGAATTGTGATGTCATTAATCTACATGGAAATGTAAACAAGTTAGACGATGTTCATTGGAGATTAGACCTGCAGTAAATACCACATGGTTAAATTGGTTTTAGCTCTTTAGTGACATATACATATTTAATAAGGAGTTGTTTTTATTCAACGTCTTTCATGGTATGTTCCAAAGCACAATGAATTATAGTTGTAGGAAAGCAGAGCATTGATTAATAGATTTGTTTATTTATTCATTCAGTTATTTCCTATTTCAATTCAACTTCCTATTTCTATTTGTCACTCCATGGCCTCCTCTACTGCCAGAACGAGGCTACATTCAGTTGGAAGAGCAACACCTCATATTCCATCTGGGCAGCTTCCAACCTGATGGCATGAACATCGATTTCTCTAACTTCTGTTAACACTGGACTGCAATTTTTTTTAAGTGTTGGTTCCTCAAAAATTTTTCGTGATTATGATAGACACCTTGAAGTTGAACGCAAATATAATTACAGACCACTAGTAACATGTAGGAATTTGGAGAAATAAATTTTTATTTAATATAATGTGTTTAATTGCATAACTCTGCTGAAACTTTGCAATAGTTCAACTAAACTAAAAATGCTTTGTTGATGATTTTCATTTGTACTCAGTATCTGAGGCTTCTCCCTTAAGTGTCCAATAATAATCAGCCAGCATTGGTGGATTCCAGTTGCTCTGATACCATTTCTCCAGGATCACAATGTCCTGGTGAAACCTTTCACCATGTTCATTGCTGACAGTACCAAGATCTGCAGGAACAAAGTTAAAATGGAAATGCAATAAACAAATCTTTAGTGACATGTTGTGCTTCACGGTTTTTTATACTTGAAACATGTTGTCAACCAGCTGCATGTAGCTAGGTGCTCCATAGATGCCACTAAAATTTTCAGCAATATCTTTGAATGCCTTCCACGTGATTTTCTCTGGTCCCACAAGAAGTTCTTTGAATTGCCTATCATTGATGACCTGCTTGATTTGTGGACCAACAAAACTGCCTTCTTCAATCCTGACATCAGTTATTCATGGCAACATCTGTCTCAAATATTGAAATCCTTCACGGAAGATTTTGTGCCTGGTGACAGCAGAGTCCATCCTTGCAGTCTTGAACCCAGTAATACTGCTTTTGTCTTTGACAATTCTAAGTCTCTGACCAGGTCACTTAACTCAGATTGAGTTATCAGATGAGATCACTTGTCAGAAAGGGTTCAAAATCTGTATCAGTATCCGTGTCATTTTCCTGACTCATACAATGTCATCTGCATCTACCTCCTCTAGACTCCATGTCTCTGATGGCTTTGCTACTGGAAGACTATTGTCATGCGGCACAGGTCTTGTGGCTGAAGAGAGATTAGGATATTCAATGGATTTCTGATTTTTAGCAGAGAAATTAGACGCACTGGTCAGACAGAAGTAACAGTCTGTCAAATGATCCTTCTGCTCTCACCACATCATTGGGGCAGCAAACGGCATTGACTCCCGAGTACCTCTGATGCAAGATCTCAGATCGACAGTGCACATTGCACAACAAACGTGAGGAATCCAGGCTTTGTCTTGGTCACAACACACACAAAATGCTTGAGAAGCTCAGCAGGCCAGGCAGCATCTATGGAAAAGTGTGCAGTTGATGTTTCGGTCCAAGATTCTCAACCCAAAGCGTTGACTGTACTCTTTTCTGTGGATGCTGCCTGGCCTGCCGAGTTCCTCCAGCATTTTGCGTGTGTTGCTTGGATTTCCAGCAGCTGTAGATTTTCTCTTGTTTGTTGTTTGTCTTGGTCACTAATCTTACACCCAAAGTAGAGCTCATAGGCTTTCTTAATAAGAGGAGTCATCCTCTGTCTTTGGGATTTAAGCATATACTTGCCACAAATATGACAGAAGCTATCGCGGCTGTTACAACATTGGCGAGACATGTTGCTGTCACAAGTACTCCTGAAAATATAATTATTTTGTTATATTGAGTACACACAATATGCTATGCACATTAATGTGATCGCAAACCGATATGCACGTAAACACAATGCATAGAGCAGTGTGTGCGTGAACCATTTATAGCCTTTCTAAAACCTGTCCTGCCATGCAGCATCTGCCCTGCCGAAGCATACCTGGGCAAGATAGAAAACTTTTCATCTTACATTGTGGGCAACATTTTAATTGACTTAAATTATGAATGAAATAACAGATATAGGCGATTTCAAAAATGATGTGTGATAGGGAAATTTTATGGTGATTTTCATGATCTATAGCCTAAAATCTGTAAGCTACACCCAAAATCATTGTTGTACTGTGTAATTTCTCCCTCTCCCTCCTCTCTTTTTCCATTTCTAATTCTGGTTAATCTCACCTCTTCTCCTCACCTGCCCATCGTTCCTTCTTCTGCCCCTCTTCCTTCCCTTCCTCCCATGCTCTATTGACCTCTCCTTTCCTATCAGATTTCTTCTTCTTGAACTATTTATCTTTTCCACCTATCATCTGCTAGCTTTTTACTTCATCCTCCACCTCCCCCACTCACCTACTTTACCCCTCACCTATCGCCTGCCAGCTTGTGCTCCTTCCCCTCCACCCAAGTATTTTTCTGGTTTCTTTCCCATTTATCGCCAGTCCTGATGTTCGGTCTCAGCCTGAAACATGGACTGTTTATTCCTCTCCATTGATTCTGCCTGAACTATCGAGTTCCTCCAGCAGTTTTCCTGTGTTCCTCGAGCTTTCCAGTATCTGCAGAATCTCTTCATCTTTACTGAAAGAAAGAGAGGAGTGAGACAGTATAAAACATTGGAGAAAGAGATAGTTGGGATTGGTTTCCTCCAGCACATTGTGCATTATGTCAATGTTTAATTGAATTAACACTTTGAACAGTACAACACAGTACAGACCCTTTGGCTCACAATATTCTGTCAGTCTTTGAACCTACTCCAAGATCAATCTAACCCTTCCCTCCTACATAACCCTCCATTTTTCTATCATCCATGCTTCTACCACCACTCCTGGCAGAGTATTCCACACACTCACCACTCTTGTGTAGTAAGCCTACCTCTGTCATCCCACTATACTTTTCTCCAAAATTGTACCCCCTTTATTACCAATTTACATCCTGGGAAAAAGTCCACTCTAACTATGCCTCTTATCATCTTGTATGCTTCTCTCAAGTCATCTCTTATCCTCCTTCTTTCAAAAGGGAAAAGCTCTAGCTCACTCAATCCATCTTTATAGGACATGCTCTCTAATCCAAGCATTCTGGTAAATTTCCTCTGCACCTTCTCTAAAGCTTCCACATTCTTTTAATAATGAGGTGACCAGAACTGAATACACCAAGTGTGGTGTAATCAGTTTTTATAGACCTGCAACATTACTTGTGGCTCTTGAACTCAATTCCCTAACATTGGCCAGCTCACCATATACAGATTTTACCACCTTCTAACATGTGTTGCAACATTGAGAGATTTATGGACGTGGACTCTAAGATCCCTCTTTCTCCACACTGCTAAGAATCCTGCCATTCAAATTCAACTTTCCAAAGTGTATAACTTCGCACTTTTCTCAGTTGAACTCTATCTGGCACTTCTCAGCCCAGCACTGTATCCTACCAATGTCCTCTTGTAACTTACAAAAATCTTTGACCCAAACTTTGCTACAGCTGGGTCACAAACCAATGGTACAAATACTACTTCCTGTTCTGGATTCAAGAATTATCAGTATTGGTACTGAAATTCTCAACTTTATTCTTATCTTTCATGATATGAAAATCATTTCTCCCCCACCTTCCATAAGATCATAAGACATAGGAAAAGGATTAGGACATTCGTCCCATTGAGATTGCTGTTATTCCATCATGGCTGATTTATTATCCCTCACAAACCCATTTTCCTGCTTTCTCCTCCTAACCTTTGACTTCTGTACTAATTGAGAACCTATCAACATCCACTTTAAATGTACCCAATGACTTGACATCTACAGCCATCTGTGTCAATGGATTCCTCAGATTTTCCCCTCACTGAAGAAATTCCTCCTCATCTCTGTTATAAAGGGACATCCTTCTATTCTGTAGCTATTCTTTCTGGTCCGAGACTCATCCACCACGGAAAACATCCGCTCCACATCCACTCTGTCTAGGCCTTTCAATATTTGAGTTTTCCATGAGATATCTCCACTTGTTCTTCTAAATTCCAGCAAGCACAGGCCCAGAGCCTAATAATTTGACCCTTTCATTTCAGAGATCATTCTCATACACCTGCTCTGGACTCTTGTAACTCGAAGGGATAGTTCACCTGCTGGTTGAAAGCCGCTTCCGCCTTGCTGTTTGTTGATTGACCCATTCAAGGGATGGAGCAGCTTTCCCATTGGTTGCCATGTGTGCCACAGCACCTCAGGGCTATACAAATAGTATGGGTGAGAGACTCATTGGCTTTTCCTTTGTCACCAACTAACATTGAACCGATACTTAGTTAAGTGTGTGTGTGGGCTCCTCTTTACACTGAGTTTGTGACAGGTGCTGAAGAGCCATTGGGAAAGTATGCTATAGATATAGGAGGGCCCACACACACACTTAACCAAGTATTGGTTCAATGTTAGTTTTGTGGTTGGATAACTTGTGGAGACTTAATGAAATACCTGTTGAGTTTTGAAGTGTTACTGAATATTTTGTGTTGTAGTGTTTGCAACTTAGATATTTAGTCAAATGTTAGATGTTTTGTTTGTAAACAAATAAATGGTTAATGTGCTTACTCATAATTAGTGTCTTCTGCCCCACTTACCAAACCAGTGAACCTGCTTCCTTGTAAAAACTCTCTCCAGTGCCTGCACATCCTTTCTTAGATAAGAAGCTCACAATACTCCTAGTGTGGCCTGATCAACTCCCCACCCCTTCTCCATTGCAACTGAATAAAGAAACGTGTCTGCCAATCCCAAACATGTGCCATAAACTGGAATGTTCCCGAGTCTATTGGTACTGCAAAATTAATTTTGCTCAGAAAAAGTAAAACAATTTGTGTGATTACTTTCTCAGTTATTATGGCTGGAATTTTCTTTAGGTTGAGGAGAAGAAAGGGATCGATGGACAGGAAAATGCACACTTAAAATAAAATGGACTTGAGGAGAAACCTATCTCCTTCCCATCCACTCATTATCAACAATTCTACAGTTGGCACCATTTCAGTATTTGGGTTCCTGGGTATCCTTATTTTGCACGAGGAAGAACTGCATCTCTTTCATTAACAAAAAGTATCAGCAGAGGATGTACTTCTTGCTGCAGTTGGTAAAATTCCACCTTCTCCAGAACATACTGGTGCAATTCTACACTGCCATCATAGAGAGTATCCTCACATCAGACATTACCATCTGGTTTGGAGGAGCAGCCTCTCAATATATGAAACCTACAGCAAATTAACCAAGGGTTGTTGGTTGCAGTCTACCATTACTACAGGACCCATGTGTGTCCAGGACAAAGAAGTGGGCTGGAAATCGTTGCTGACACTGCCCACCCAGCAAACTGCCTTTTCCAAATGCTCCTTTATGGGAAGCGCTACAGAACTATTAGAACAAAAACTTCATGCCATCTTAGAAGTTTCTTCTTCCAAGCTCTTAATAATCAACTCCGAAACTGTTAGCTCCAAAACTGCACCACAGAGTAAATTTCAAACAACTTGTTATAATGTTGCTTAGATTGTAAATGCTGCTTTTTATGTACTTAAACACATTTTATTTCATTTCTGTACTTTAACCTCTTTTATATGTAATTCTTCATTCTTGATTGTTGAATGTTGTTGATTTTTGTTGCATGGCATACCAACACATGACAGCAAATTCCCAATTAATATAAATGCATATGGCAAATAAAGTTAATCCTTGAAAAGGTTCAAAGTTCACCATTCATCCAACTGAGAATTAACCTAGAATCCCCAAACATCATCTTCACTCTACCACCCCTCCAACATTTCGATGTTATCAAAATTGTAAGATTTATGGATTGGATTGGGGACTGAAGCTCAACTATAGTTCAAACTGGTCTCCTTCAGTTTTCTGTGTTTTTCTTTCCTGATGCCGATGGGTGGCTGGGTGGTTTGATTTTGATGTCCCTGTTGCCATTTTTCTTAAATGTGGAACAATCTGTTAGTTTTTTCTGTGCGAGAGATGGGGTTGGGGGTTTGAGGAGCTGCTGCTTTCCGTGTGGAACGATCTGTTAGTTTTTTGTGTGCAAGAAACGGGGTTGGGGGTTTGAAGTTCTAGCTGCTGTTTTCCATGTGGAACGATCTGTTAGTTTTTTTGTGTGTGAGAGAGGGGTTTGGGGGTTACTGGTTTGATGTTCTTGTCACTGTTTCTCCGTGTGGGTGATGTGTTAGTTTTTTTTGTGTGAGGGAGTGCACTGGGGGTTTGCAAGCTTTCTTTGTGCAGGTGGGGTTGATGTCTTAATGACTTCCATGATTTTCCTTGTTTCATGGCTATCTGGAGAAGACGAATTTCAGAGATGTGTACTGCAGACATACATCGATAAAGAGAGAGATGCTGCTTGCATACAACGCTCCTTCGGTCATCATCTTCTGGGTAGATCATGAACACCTACATTACACTTCTTACATTTGCTTTTTGTCTTGGACGTGATTCTGGAACTGCTGAAGCCTGCGATTTGCAGTTTGGAGACGGTTTGGGTGTTTTAGACTCTGACAGCATTCCGGGAGGGAGAGGCAGCACGTGTGAACCACGTGACAAGAATGCTACAGGATGGGGCACGAGCCAATGTTTGACTTCATTCCGCCGATTAAAAGCTTCCATTGTCTGCGATTAAAGCAACAAGGAAAATAGAAACATAGGTGAATGTGGAAGGTGAGCGCTGGCTGCCTGACAAGAGCTGCCAGAGGGGAGACCGTCTTTTTATCACTGCTGGCAATCGCCTTGCTGCCGGAGAGGGAAAGGCATGCCATTGTGCGCAAAGAATGTTACCCAGGTTTTCTGTAGTTTGGATATGGCCTTGGACTATAGACTTGTCTCAATCTTATAGTTTTTTTATATTCTGTGTTTTACACCCATCTATTTCGCTTTTTGTGTGCGGGAGAGGGTGATTTGGGGGTTGATATGCCTGCTCTGTTTTTGTTAATTCAGTGTGCAGGGAGGAGGGATTTGGGGGCTGATAGTCATGGCGCCGTTCTTTTCTTTCTTGGCCATCTGGAGAAGAATTTCAGAGTTGTATAATTTGATAATAAATGAGCCTTTGAACATGACCAGCTCCTAGCCCCGAACCAAAAGGAGAGCCCACAAAAATATTTAAATTGTTCTGTTTATGGAGAATCCAACAAATTTACACAATTACCAAAACAGCAAATGCACAGCACCTCAGCTCTTTGAACGTACAAGGAGTGTAAATTAGTTCTGTTATATCAGCTAAACATGGAACATACGCACACAGAAGAGCTTCTGAAAGTCACATCTAGTAAAGACAAAACAGCTCAGAGATCAGTGAGTTTATTGCATGGAAACTGGCCCTTCTGCCCATCTTGCCCTTGCTGACCAGGTTGTCTAACTGAGCTTGTTCCATTTGCCTGTGTTTGGCCCACATGTGTCTCAACCTTTCTAATTCCACGTACTAGTGAAAAGTATTTTAAATGTGGCAAGTGTACCCATTCCTAGACAGCTCAATCCATATATGCACCATTCTCTGTATGGAAAAGCGCGCCTCTCAGGTCCCTACTAGTTTTCCCCCTCTCGCTATAAACCTCTACCGTCTCGTTCTAGACTCCCCTGTCCTGAGAGGTAAAGACTGTGACAAACCCCACCCCTACCTGTGCCTCTCATGATGTTATAAACTAAGAAAATGATCCCTCAGCCCTATCAAGGGTGTCTTCAGTTTTTCCTTGTAACCAAAATCCTGCAGACTCAGCAACATCCTCGTGAATCTTTTTTGCACTCTCTCTCTAGCTTAATCACATCCGTCTTAAGGCAGGACAACCAGAACTACAGAATCACATATTGATTGTGCACAAAAGACAGATTTCTCCCCCTTTTACAAATATTTTAGCATGACATGTTTTAGTACAATTACGCAAAATATATATAAGAAAACATTCTGTAAACTAGACCTTGCTACAACTCCAGGGTTGTGAACTCCACACCCTTCCATTGTGTACACTTGCAATTTGCTCTATAATATTCCTCACATCTAAAAATATATAAGTCCAACTTTTAACAGAAAAGCTTAAGCACATCAGTTAATCTACAGAAGATGTGTTTTATACAGTCAAACAACTTTATAATGCACAAGAGATTCTGCAGATACTGGAAATCCAGAGCACCACGCATACAAATTGCTGGATAAACTCAGCAGGTCAGGCAGCATCTACAGAAGGGAATAAACAATCGATGTTTTGGGCCACGATCCTTCATCAGGACTGATGAAGGTCTCAGTATGAAACATCGACTGTTTATTGCTCTCTGTAGATGCAGCCTCCTCCAAGAGGACCACAACCTTGTCAGAGGTTTTGGAGGCTTGCGTGTCTCAATGACCCAGAGAACTATGTTGGCTAGAGTCAGGTCCTTGTAATTGGGCCGTGGTAGGGTCACCCATGCCAAACAGGACAAAGGGTACAGGCTAGACTAGAGTGGTCCAGCGGTCCTCCAGGTGTTGGGGTTCAGCTCAGGGCTAACAACCTTGACTGGTCAAAATATAATTGTTACAGGAACAGCAATGATGAATCCTTCTATACATTCATGGAGGACCTTCACTGCTGCCCTAAATGCCAGTGGTGCAAGATGCAACCGGACCTGCTGAGTTCCTTTAGCATTTGTGTGTCACTGTATAAAATCTAGCTGTTTGGGAACATCAAAACTTCTTTTACAAACATCTTTGAAATCAAATGTGAAAATGAATTCACATTGGTTCAGAACAAGATTCCGAAGTGGAAAGACAAGTAAGTGAACAGGAGATAAATCTGTGGTAGGACGTCAAGTGCCTGGTTGGACCACACAGCCATTTGCTTCCTGATATTTTCTCCACTGTCAGCCATCTTCTAGGGATTGTTAGCAGGGTGAGACTGCAGAAGAGAGTTATAAGCTGCAGAACACAAAGAAGAAACCAGTTAAAACAGATTTGCCAAGCACCAAGGATGAAAACCCTGCTTAGGGCTTCCTATCCCTCAAAACTTCATCAAAAAAGTCATATGTACAAGCAATGCAAGGAGTATTGTTTGTAAGACAAATGAGCTTCAAGTGTGGGTCTGCACGTGGAATTATGATATTGTCACCGCTAGTGAGACTTGGTTGCACTGAGGTGAGGAAATGATGAAGGGTCTTGGCCCAAGACATTGACTCTCTATTCCTTTCCACAGATGCTGCCTGACCAGCTGAGTTGCTCCAGCATCCTGTGTGTGTTATTTAATATTCCAGGGTTTCATTATTTGACATGATAGAAGGGGTGAACAGTGGCATTATGCATCAGGGAAAGTCATGGCAGTGCTCAGACAGGACAGACTGGAAGGACTTATCTGCCGAGTCCACATGGGTCAAGGTGAGGAAGAAGAAAGGGATGTTGGGATTATTGGGATTATATTATAGACTGCCCAATAGCAGAATTTAAAGGGACTAATTTGCAAAGAGATAGCAGACAATTGCAAGAAAAATAAGATTGTGATAAGAGGTGATTTTAACTTTTCACATATTGATTTGACTGGGACTCGCATACTTTAAAAAGATAGGATGGGATAGCATTTGTCAACTGTGTTCAGAAAAAGTTTCCTTAACCAATATATAGAGATCCCAAATGGAAAAAGAGCACTACTGGTCTCCTATTAGGGAATCAGACAAAAGTGTGTGTAGGGGTTCATTTTGGATCTATTAGTATTGAGGTAATTATAGTGAAGGTTGGGACTGGTCTTCAGAATGAGATTCTAAATTGGAGAAGGGCCAATTTTGGTGCCACGTGTGGATTAAGACAGGTTTTTCCCCAGCATAGGGATGCTTTATAAGTTTGTAAAATTGAACTATTGGGAGAACAATTTGTATGTTCCTGTTGGAATACAAGTAAAAATAACAAGTTTAGATAACCTTGGTTTTCAAGACACATTCAGGACCTGGTTTGGAATGACATGGAGGGGCTTGGCAGGTGCAGGCAGCAAGAAACAAGTGAGGTACTTGAGGAGCATACTTATGAGAGAAATCAAGCGTCTCTCTTAGAAAGGAATTCATGAGGGCTAAATAAGGCACAGGGTTGCTCTGGAGATGAGGTGAAATGGAATTCCAAGGGCTTCTACAGATATATTAAGAACAAAATGATGGCAACTGACAAGATTGGTCTCTTGAGGTATTGAAAACATCCTCAGCCACAAATGAGGTACCAGAGGATGAGGTGATAGCTGATGTTGCTCCATAGCTCAAGAAAGACTCTAAGTCAGGGAATTACAGGCCAGTGAGCATTACAGTAGAAGTGGGTAAAGTATTGGAATGTATTCTGAAGGGCAGGATACACTAGTACTTGGATAGACAGGACCTGCTATGTGATAGTGAACATGGCTTTGTGCGTGGTGTCTAAACAATCTCAGTTTTTTTTTGAAGAAGTTATCAGGAATGTTAATGAAGGAAAGGCAGTGGACGTTAGTTACATGGAATTTAACAAAGGCCTTTGACAAAGTCCTGTATGGGAGGATGGTCCAAAAGGTAGGCATGGCCTTCAGAATGAAGTAGCACATTACAGTACATTCAACATTGGCTTTGAGGGAGAGTGGTTGCCTCTCTGACTGGAGGCCTGTGACCAGTGGTGTGCCATAGGGATTGGTGCTGGGTCCATTGTTATTTGTCATCTTTATCAATAATCTGTATGATAATGCGGCAAACTATACTAACAAAGGCAAACAGGAATTCAGTTTGAAGTTTATAATCAGATCAGTCATGGCCTTATTAAATGGCAGAGGTTTTGAGGGTTGAATAGTGAATTAGTAGTAGTACACGCACAGTGATTCTGAAGGGGTGGGGTGGTGGAGGTGCAGGGGGGAGCCCATCATACTCACTGTACAAATGAATACTTACACTGGGGTTCATCCTGTTGGCCTTGAGCACTATTTTGCTTCACGTTCTGTTCGCCAGAGCTGCCTGGTGAAATGAAATTCAAGCTTAAGCACCTCCTCAGGCTTAAGTTCATTTTAAGTTCATAATGGATATCGAGAAATCATTTGCACGGAGGGATTCATCTCCCCGATCCTGTAATCCTACCTGTCAGTTTAAAGCATAGCTTCTTCTTTTGGTAGAGAATGTAGCTAGACACGGTTCCTACCACAGTCAGCAAAACACCACTGATTATACCAGTTAAGGTACCAGTGTTGTTTCCTAAATAGAAAAAGAGGCAAAAAAAAATTAGATTTTCTCGTAAAAAAAAAACTATCCCATTCACATAGAGGAGGAAATCTGCAGGTGCTGGAAATTCAAGCAACATACCCAAAATGCTGGTGGAATGCAGCAGGCCAGGCAGCATCTACAGAAGTACAGTTGATGTTTCAGGCCGAGACCCTTCATCCTGACAAAGGGTCTTGGCCCGAAATGTCGACTGTACTTCTTCCTATAGATGCTGCCTGGCTTGCTGTGTTCCACCAGCATTTTGTGTGTGTTGCTGTCCCATTCACATTATTAGGTTATTGGTAAAGAACGATTTCCTGTTAAGCAGTCCAACACAAGATGGCAGCAAACGCATGGTTACATGCGCAGGTGCATGGAATTGTAAAAGCAAAAATAAACCTCTGGAAATTGGAGACAGGAAATGCTGGGAAAATCAGTCAGACAATATCTGTGGAAAGAAAACAATTGACATTTTAGGTGAGAGAAAAACTTCTGACAGGTCTGCAGACAGAGAATGTTAAGTTTTGCTTTCCACAGATGCTGCTTGACCTGCTGGGTCATTTTCCCAACATTTTCTGATTTTTGTTTCACTGATAACATATACAATGTAATCCAGTTAATTAGATCATCGTTTAATCATAGCAACTGTTTATTTGGGACAACGCTTAAAGAACAAAGTCAAATCAAGAGAATTTGCAGGGATTCTCCTCGTTTATTTGGGACACTCTGCCTCTTAACTGGAACAGCAGACTGTGGCCAAACAGTTTCTAATTTGTGTCAGAAACAGTGCTTAGTGTGGCCATCAGGTACGATAGGGTGAACGGTTTTTATCTAGAGTCAGTTGTGTGTGCTTGTGTAATGTTTATCCATTCAGGCAGGCAGACGATGATTTGAGAAACAGTGAGCTTTGATAATTAAATATTTTAAAGATTTTGATTTTAAAGAATTTCAGAACCTTGCAATGAAAAGATTTGACACCAGCCAAAAACAAAAAATACCCTTCTGGACCAAAATAAAAGCACACTGGATGAATTCCTCCATTGATAACTACTAGGAATTTATACAGTTTTATAGTATAGCAGTAGTATTGGTGATATTCTAATTTGCCCTCTATTTAAATTGCTACTCAATAGTAAATTGTCTTATTTTTACACAATTTTAACTATTTCCATGAAACTTCAGCTAATTGGTAAAGCTGTTTAATTGGGCCAGAACGTACTGATCCCAATTTTTTTAATGCTTATTGTGTTTTTTTTTTAATGCTACATCGGATCTGGAGTAACAATCTTCTTTAAGGCATTTAAAAACCTGGTTAATGTCACAACAAATCGATAGAAACCCAGCGCAGCAGCATGTTGACTCTGCAAACAGCAGGTGCCCCTCGTCTTCAGATTCAGATTCACTCTCTTATCGCATGTACACAAAACGCATCACTTACATTAACAACCAGTGCCCAAGGATGTCGTGGGGGCGGCCCACAAGTGTTGACACACTCTCCAGCACCAACACAGCATGCCCACAATGTAGAGCAGAACACAACAAGCAAGTGACTAAACACAAGAAATTCTGCAGCTACTGGAAATCCAAAGCAACACATACAAAATGCTGGAGGTACTCAGCAGGCCACACAGCAGCTACAGAAATGAGTAAACAGTCCATGTTTCGGGCGGAGACCCTTCAACAGGACTGGAAAGGAAGGGGAAAGACACTTGAATAAAAAGGTGGGGGCGGTGGGGAAGAGGGAGAGGAAAGGAGGCTGTCTGGAAGGTGATAGATGAAGCCAGGTGGGTGGGAAAGGTCAAGGGTTGGAGAGGAGAGTGGACTATAGGAGAAAGGGAAGGCACCCAAGGGGGAGGTAATAGGCAGGAGAAGAGGTAGAAGGTCAGAATGGGGAAACAGCAATACAAGTCCCCTTCCGCACTCACTCACTCACACACACTCCTCCAAACACTGGGCAGGCCTCCAGTACTCCAGCAGACTCGCAGAGAGCAAGCCCTGGACTCCCCCAGAGGATTCTCAGACTCGTAGGCCCAGGGCTTTGACCATCGGTATCGACCTACAGGGCTAACCAAGGTCCTATCAAAGGACCAATGTTCAAACAGCTTTATATAAAGTTATGCTTGTAGCCATACCTTGACTGCTTTCTTGGTTTGAGCCTAGAAACAAAAAAAAAGTATTAGATCTTCCCAGGAAAGAAAATAAAGGTGGCCAATTAAATTAGTAATGGTTTATTATTGTCACATATCAAGATACAGTAGACAGCTGTATGTCATCCACAAATAGCATTCCAATCACAATACACTGAACAGTGCAAAAGGAAAAAAATGAGCAGAGAAAAAAACAACTATATGGTGCTACAGTTATACGGAAGACACAGTGCAAACTAAACTGGAAAGTCCATGATAAAATAGATTGAGCAAGTGGTCATGGTAGAACTGACAGTTCCTTGGGAAGACCGGACTGAGCATAGGAAAGCCACGTACCAGGAGCTGGTAAGAGCAGTGCCATGCACAGGGGTAGAGGGCACGATGCGAGCCTGTAGAGGTGGGGTGTAGCGGTTTTGCTGGCTGCTCATTGTGCAGAACCTTCATCTCTCTCCTTGGCGTTACAGGCCGTCAAAGCACAGAGCACAGGAACTGCTGAGCAAGTCTCCAGACAGCCATGTGACCCGTGGACCAGTGCTGATGGGACACAAGCCAGAGCCTGATCATCCCTGGGTGACAGTGATGTTGAGAGACCGAGACATCCCCCCCGCCCCCCCCCCACCTTGGAAGTTTTCACATTTTATTGTTTTACAACATTGACTCACAGTGGATTTAATTTGGCTTTTTTTTGACACTGATCAACAGAAAAAGACTCATGTCATTTTAGTGGATACTGATCTCTACAAAGTGATTAATTAGAAATATAAACTCAAAATAAATGACTGCCTAAGTATTCACCCCCTTAAAGTCAGTATTTAGAAGATGCACCTTTGGCAGCAATTACAGCCTTGAGTCTGTGTGGATAGGTCTCCATCAGCTTTGCACATCTGGACACAGCAATTTTTACCCATTCTTCTTAACAAAACTGCTCAAGCTCTGTCGGATTGCACGGGGATCGTGAGTGAACAGTCCCTTTTCAAGTCCAGCCGCAACTTCTCAATTAGATTGAGATCTGGACTCCGATCAGGCCACTCCAGAACATTAACTTTGTTGTTTTTAAGACATTCCGGTCTAGCTTTGGCTTTATGCTCGGGGTCTTTGTCCTGCTGGAAAAAGAATCTTCTCCCAAGTTGCAGTTCTCTTGCAGACTGCATCAGGTTTTCCTCCAGGATTTCCCTGTATTTCACTGCATTCATTTTACCCTCTACCTTCACAAGCCTTCCAGGGCCTGTTGCAGTGAAGCATCCCCTCAGCATGATGCAGCCATCACCATGCTTCATGGTAGGGATGGTGTTTTTTTGATGATATGCAGTGTTTGCCTTACACCAAACATAGCATTAGGTCTGATGACTAAAAAAACCCTCAAATTTTAGTTTCATCAGATCATAGAAACTTCTTCCAGCTGTCTTCAGAATCTCTCACGTACCTTCTGGCAAACTCTACCTGAGATTTCATGTGAGTTTCTCCCCCCACCACCCCCCCCCCCCCCCGCCCCCACAGTGGCTTTCACTTTGCCACTCTCCCATAAAGCTGCGACTGATGAAGCACCCGGGCAACAGTTGTTGTAAGCGCAGTGTCTCCCATCTCAGTCACTGAAGTTTGTACCTCCGCCAGAGTTGTCATAAGTCTCTTGGTGGCCTCTCTCACTAGTCCCCTTCTTGCGCAGTTTTTGAGGACAGCCTGCTCTAGTCAGATTCACAGCTATGTCATATTCTTTCCATTTCTTGATGATTGACTCAACTGTACTCCAAGGGACTTGGAAATTTTCCTGTATCCACCTCCTGACTTGTGCTTTTCGATGACCTATTCATGAAGTTGCTTGGAGTGTTCTTTTGTCTTCATGGTGTAGTTTTTGCCAGAATACCTACTGACCAGCAGTTGGACCTTCAAGATACAGGTATATTTTTACTACAAGGAACTGAAACACCTTGACTGCACACAGGTGATCATCTAACTAATTTTGTGACTTCTAAAAACAACTGGCTGCACCAGTGATGATTGTGTGTGTCATACTAAAGGGGTGAATACTTATGCAATCAATTATTTTGTGTTTTATATTTGTAATTAATTTAGATCACTTTGTAGAGATTTGTTTTCAATTGGACAACAAAGTCTTTTTCTGTTGTTCAGTGTCCAAAGCCAAATTAAATCCACTGTGATTCAATGATATATTAAAAAAAAACATGAAAACTTTCAAGGGGACTGAATACTTTTTATAGGCACTGTATATACAGCTAGGGTGCCTAAGATTTGCACAGTACTGTAGTAATTTTATGTATTGCACTGTACTGCTGCCACAAATAAAAACAAATTTAATGATATACGCGAGTGATGATAAACCCGATTCTGATATGGGTCTCTGTTGAGGACTGAGAGTGGGAAGGGGAATCAGGTTGGGAAAAGGGGGAGACGGAAGGGAGCAGGAAGCACCAGCAAGGCGTTGTAATGATTAATACACCCACTGTTTGGAATTAAATGACCTTGCCTAGTGTCTCAGGGCGGGGTGTGTCTGCACCCACGCCAACCCCTTGATCCCCCAGCACTCCTTCTCTGCCATCTGTCCACATCCCTCCCGTGACACTGCACCCTCACATTCCCAATAGGCTTTCCTCCCACCAGATTTACAAACTCAATCTCCACTACATGTGGACAAACAGAGGTCTGTTCAAAATCATAGGCAGCCTAGCTCTCTATAATATATATATATATATATATATCTATATACACACACACCTATGATTTCTGCACAGTACTGTATGTAAAATTACGAGGGGTATAGTTAGGGTTTCCCCCCCTTAGGTTAAGTAGACTCAAACCAGAGGTCTGAGGGTACAGGTTAAATATTTATGAGGGAGCTTCTTCATTCAGAGGGCAGTGGAATGACCTGCCAACAGAAGTGGTGGATGGGGGTACAATTACAATATTTAAGTTTCTTTCTTCTTCCCTGTTTCCATCAGGTAGGAGATACAAAAGCTTTAGAAAACCCTTGACACGCGACCCCCAAAGTTCAGTGTCTACAACCAGACAATAGTCATGCTGTGGTGACGCAATGTCATAACATTCATCATGTGACTGATGCAAGAGTTCACCTACACACTTTAGCACAATGCTCCGATGTAAACTGGAAAGAAGTGGGAAGGAAATATTTGCAATTCCAGTCATGGAAAACGGGCAGAACAAAGAAGTTTCCATGGTCAATTACAAGCTGTTAATCGAAACAGGTACATACCTTCTGCAGCCCCACCTGAACGGCCTATATGAAGAGAAAGCAAATACAGTCAAAAAAGAGAGACATGAATAGGTTTGACCCAACTTTATTGACTAAACTTTTTGAACTGACGATATCATTCATTATCTCCCTATTTGAATATTTTCAATGCTCTAAGAGGAAACATTATGGAATGCCAAGTGGTAGGGCCACGCATGCAGCGCAGCAAGGTCATGGTCATAGAGTCATCGAACTCGACAGTACAGAAACAGGCCCTTTGGCCCATCAAGGCTGTGCTCCCCCAGTCCCATCAACCTACACCCAGACCATAATCCTCCACACTACTCCCGTCCACACATCTATCTAAATTTCACTTCAATGTTGAAATCAAACTTGCACCTACCACTTGTGCTGGCAGCTTGTTCCACGCTCTCACCACTCTGTAAATAAAATCGTTCCCCCTCATGTTCCACTTAAACATTTCACCTTTAACCCATGACCTCTAGTCCTAGTCTCACCCAATCTCAGTGGATTAAAAAGCTTGCTTGCATTTACCCTATCTATGCTGAAATTACCAACATCGATGCTGACAGCAGAGGCAGTAGACAATAATAAACCTACAACATTCTTCAATAAACACAAAAGATTCTGCAGATGCTGGCAATCTTGAGCAGCATACACACACACAAGATTCTGGAGTATCTCAGCAAGTCAGGCAGCAACTATGCCTATCTGCCTTCTGCCCCCTTGCTTTTCGGTCCTGAAGGGTTTTGGGCCAAATTGCTGACTGCTTATTCCCTTCCACAGACATTGCCTGACTTGCTGAGTTCCTCCAGAATTTTGTGTGCTTTGCTCAACGTTCTTAAATAAACTGATAGACGAATGTCAGAAGAATTTGGTGAGGACAAGGTTTAAAGAGAAGATTTGATTTGAGCATAGACACCACTCTGAGTTGATTGGAGTGGCACACAAAAGGAGCTGAAGAAACTTAGTGAGTCAGAAGCATCTATGGAAAGAAATGAACAGTTGAAATTGAATCAAGATCCATCATTCCATGTTGGGCAAGGGAGTGGGATTAGGGGCACAAGACTGCAGATGCCAGAACCTGCAGCAATGTGGGATAGCTGGCAAAAAATAAAGCTCAAAATAGGTAGGGGGAGATGTTCAGCTGCCCCATTGGGAAGTGTGAATTAACTGCAAGTTGCATCTAAATCCAACTGGCAAAGGAAGAATGGCCCCAGCCAGAGGGCAGAGAATCTGAGGAATTCATTGCTACAGATGGCTGTGGAGGCCAGATCATTAGGTAAATTTAAAGCAGAGGTTGATAGGTTCTCATTTTGGGGGTTTTTGGGGTTCATGTTGCACGTGTTCCTGGATACTGGTTACTCTTTTATTTTGGTTTTTTAAGAGTGGTTTCATTTGGTTGATCAATACCCAGATCGCACATTGTGTGTTTGATGTTTCCTTGAACGGATTCCACGGGGTTTCTTTATTGTGTGGCTGCCTGTGGGAGGATGAATCTCAGAGTTGTATTCTGCAAATATACTTTGATAATAAATGTACTTTGACTCTTTGGGCATCAAAGGTTACAGGGAGAAAGCTGGAGAATGGAGATGACAGGGATTGTAAATCGGCTGTGATAGAATGGAGAGAACTGGTTGCCAGTCAGAATAGAATCAAGTTCAATTCCATAAAGCACTGTCACAAAAAAGTAGCATCCATCATCAAGAATCCCCACCATCCTGGCCACGGTCTCTTCTTGTCACTACCATCAGACAGGAGGTACCCACACTACCAATTTCAGGAATAGTTATTACCCCTCAACCGTCAGGCACAATTCTGAACCTACAGACTCACTTCCAAGGACTCTTTACTGCTCCTTTTCTTGATATTATTTTTGCTTTATTTGCAGAGTTTGTCTTTTTTCACTGTTTGCCAGTCTTTATCAAGTCAAGTGAAGTCTATTGTCATTTAACCGTATGCATGTATATATGTATTTAGAGACGAGACAATGCTTTTTCGAACCACAGAAACGCATAACACACGATAACTTTTGAAGGCAAGGATAAAACCTACTTATGAATCACGCATAAATAACAAACTAAAGTGCATTAATATTAAATATTGTAAGGTACGGAACAGATTAACCAGTGACATTTCGAATGTGATGCGGCTGGAGCTCAGATGCCTAATGGCTTGGGGGAAGAAACTGTTTCCCATTCTGACTGTTCTTGTTTTTATGCATCAGAGTCTCCTACCTGATGGCAGAAAGTCAAAGAGGATGCTGGATGAATGGATTTGATCCTTAATAATACTAAGGGCCCTGCGTACACAGCACTTCTGATAAATAACACACATATAATTTTTTGTACATTTTATTTTACAAGTTGTTTTTCCTGTAAATATCTGCTAGAAATCTCCATGTAACATATGGTGACATATATGTACTTTCATAATAAGCTTACTTTTAACTTAATTTTAATTGTAACATTACTGATTTTGATGTACATCTTCAGCTTACAAAGCTATTTTTCATAATAATGATTAATGTGCTAGCAAAGATAACTACTCCAACCCAGCCTTTTATTCACAAAACTTGCCTATGAAATATTTTATCAGAACACATTCCTTTCACAGATGAGTATTGGAAGTATTCCACACACATTCACTGTTAGTCAGAATAATCTCTACTTGAACATCAGCTAATACGTTATTTAGGATGATACAAAATTAGCAGAACTCATTCAGACACAACCAAATAAAGAAAATGTTACCTTTAGAACTGGTCTTGTCAGGCTTATAATTGTCACCAGCTGCATTAGCAAGATCTTCATCTCTGAACTGATGGCCTGCACAATTAAAGGCAGAAGATGAAGAGCATGCTGGAAGCAATAAAAAAAAAGTTTTCTCGGCAGAAAAATGCAAGTACCACTGGGGGACTAGGACAGGATGGATGTGAAGAAGAGACTTTCTCTTATATGAAAATCCACAAAATTACAAAAACTGTCCATTTCAGGAGTAGGGCAATTTATATTTTCATCTTGGAGGATCACAAGTCTTTGAAACATTCTTCCACAAAGGGCAACTGAAGCAAAAACTTTAATACAGAATTAGAATTTTTATGATAGCACAGTGACTGGTAAGAGTTGGGAGATCGCTGTGTGTAAAAACTCATAGTCCATTTCGTGAAGTGTGTGAGTTTCCTCCAGATGCTCTAGTTTCCTCCCCAATTTCATATGCGCACCTTTTAGTAGGTTAATTGGTAGGTTTAAATGGTAGGTTGGCATGTCCCATCCCATGTCCTACCTAGATCAAAGCTAGGTAAAAGCTGGAGGGGGGGGGGAGCAAGAGAGGGAATGTTGGCAGGATTGCACTGCAGAAGCAATTGACTTTTCTTCAAACTCAGGAAAGGAGAAAGAGAAAGGAGATCAAGGTATGTAAACACCAAATATGCTCTACAATGCAGTAATATGACCATGATCAACTGAATCTTGGCCTCAGCTCCAGTTATCCCACTCAGATGAGTGTTCAAACTGAAGCCAGTGCCAACCTGGAGCATTCTCAACAGCCGTCAATGTGTCCATAAACACAATCTTTTTGAAAAAGCCTCCTTCTCTACTGCAAAATTTCTATAGATGTACCATGGAGCTTCTTCATCTCTGCCATCAGATTTCAGAACAAACCGTGAACTCTATCTCACATTTGCACTAGTTTTATTTATACTGTTCATTTCTCATTGTAACTTAAGGTAATTTCATGTATTGTGCTACTATCTCAGATTTCATGATAATAAACATAATAATGAATCGTCAGTAATAATAAATCTGATTCTGATTAGGAGGGACTGACACTAAACATGACACTCCTCTGTTCAAGTTCTACTGATAACCAGTATGACATACACCAAATGCTGGAGGATCTTAGCAGGTCAGGGAGCATCTATGAAATTCGACATTTTAGGCCCAAAATGTTGAATGTGTATTCATTTCCATAGATGCTATCTGACATGATGAGTTCCTCCAGTAATTTTGGTGTGTTGGTTGGATTTCCAGTGTCTGTAGAATTCCTCGTGTTTATATAGGCATCTGCTAGTCTCGATAGACCATGGAGTTGCGCCTTGGAAAGTTTCCAGGGCACAGGCCTGGGCAGGGTTGTATGGGAGTCCAGCAGTTGCCCATGCTGCAAGTCTCCCTTCTCCATGCCACCGATGTTGTTCAAGGGAAGGGCAAGGGCCGATACAACTTGGCACCAGTGTTGTCACAGAGCAGCGTGTGGTTAAGTGCCTTGTTCAAGACACAACACGCTGCCTTAGCTGAGGCTTGAACTAGCGACCTTCAGATCACTAGACCAATGCCTTAGCCACTTGGCCACACACCAACACACGCCTTTATAATTGACCAGTACAGTTTGTTAGATTTTCACTCCCTCCAGAAGGTGTATATGCTGACAAGTAACTGGTGCTGGACGCATTCAGTGCCATCTGGGAGGCTGAGTACTTTGTTGATGTGTCTTTCACTCAGATGGTCACAACCTGAATTCAAGCTTCAGATAGTATATCACAAACATGAGAAAGCCTGCAGATGCTGGAACTGCAAGCAACACACAAAATGCTGGAGGAACACAGCAGATCAGGCAGCATCTATGGAACAGAGTAAACAGCTGACATTCTGGGCTAATACCCTTCTTCAGGACTGAGTAGATGGGTGACCACGAGGAGAAGTATGGGGAGTAAGCAGCCAATGTAGGGTTCCCCTGTGGCTATTCCCCTGAGCAATACTGGATACTACTGGGGGAGGTTCTACAAGGGCACAGCATACTGACTTTGGCCTACTTTATCATGCACCTACGAGTACCCTGAAACACCATCTTAATAATGGATTCCAACACAGAGGTCAGGCTAACTGGCCGATGATTTCCTTTATTCAGCCTCCTTCTCTTAAAGAGCGGAGTGACTTTTGCAATTTCAGTCCTCTGGAATCATTCCAGAATCTAGTGATTCTTGAAAGATCATTACCAATGCCGCCACAATCTCTTCAGCCACCTCTTTCAGAACCCCGTGATATATTCCGTTGATTCAAGTGATTTATCTACCTTCAGACAGCTCAGCTTCCAAAGCACCTTCTTATTAATTACAACGACACTCACTTCTGTATGGGAAACTCCTGAATTTCTAGCTTACGGCTAGTGTCGTCCACAAAGAAAACTATCACAAAATTCTTAAGTTCATCTGCCATTGCTTGGTCTCCCATTTATACCATTCCAGCATCCAGAAATCTGAAACCCCGTGGTCACTCATTCATCTATACCACTATCCTGTCCCTGCCTTGACTAGCAGGTGGTAGTGGGAATAATCCAGAGCTTACTACCTTAGAGGTTCTGCTTTTCAACCTCCTTCCTAACTCCCTATACTTACTGAGCAGAACATCTCCCCCTTTTCTACCGACTGTATGCCATTGGTGCAATATGCACTATGACCACCAGGTGCTCATCGCCCCACTTGAGAATCTACTGCAGCCATCCTGAACTGTAGGACCTGGGATTCAACACATCATCCTGACCTCTCTTTTGTGACTACAGACACTGCCGTCTGTTTCCCCTATCAAGTCTCCTATCACTACCACTCTGCATGACTTTATCCTTCCCTACTGACCCTCAGAGCCGGCCAAGGTGCCACTGGCCTGGCTATTGCTGCTGTGTCCTTGTAGTTCAACCCTAGTATCCAAAGGCGCACATTGCTGAGGGAAACAGCCACAGGGGAACCCTGCACTGACTGCTTACTGCCCTTACTTCTCCGGGTGGTCACCCATCAACTATCTGAAGCCTGCACTCTGGGTGTGACCACCTCAAAGATTCACCTATGAGGTTCTCAGCCTCCTGGATGTCCTAAGTGCATCCAACTCCAGCTCCAGTTCCTTGACCTTGTCAGCCAGAACTGAAGTTTGTTGCACTTCCTGCAGATGTAGTCTAGCGACTACACTAGAGAAGCCTGAACTGCCATCCTGTTATATTTGCTAGGCCTCTCTAACTTCTCAAACTTAGTCTCCACCTGTTCTCGCCTAAGCCTATTGTGCCAAAGCCCAACCACTCTAACACCGTCACTTCTTTTATTGGCCCTTGCTAATTAACCCTAGTTACTAATTAGCCAAGCATTCTCTCGCTCCTCAGACAAGTCCTGACAGGTCCAACTCCCTTTAAAACTAGCATATAAAGTCTAAAAGAAACAGTGTTCAATTCAGTCTATGATCTCCCACCCCTCAGACAAGAGACTCATAGATAGACATATGGATGAAAGAATAATGGAGGACTATGTGGGAAGGAAGGGTTAGATTAATCTTGGGGTGGGTTGAGAAGTCGATAGAACATTATATGCTGAAAGGCCTGTACTGTGCTGAACTGTTCCACGCTAACAGCTCAGATGGTGGCCCCTACCTCACAGTTTCAAGAGCCCCAGGGTCCTGACCTCCGGTTCCACCTGTGGGTGGCATTTCCCTGAGACATTATAGTTTCTTATCAGATCCTGGAGATGTGCTGGCAGGTTAGTAAGCACAAGGCTGTGATTGTGGGAGATTTTAATTTTCCACACACAGACTGGGAAGTCCATTCTGTAAAAGTGCTGGATGGTTTGGAGTTTGTAAAATGTGTGTAGGATAGTTTTTTGCAGCAATACATAGAGGTACCAACTAGAGAAGGGGCAGTGTTGGATTTCCTGTTAGGGAATGAGATAGGTCAGGTGACGGAGGTATGTGTTGGGGAGCACTTCGGGTCCAGTGATCACAATACCATTAGTTTCAATATAATTATGGAGAAGGATAGGACTGGACCCAGGGTTGAGATTTTTGGCTGGAGAAAGGCTAACATTGAGGAGATGCGAAAGGATTTAGAAGGAGTGCATTGGGACAATTTGTTTTATGGGAAGGATGAAACAGAGAAATGGAGGTCATTTAAAGGTGAAATTCTGAGGGTACAGAATCTTTATGTTCCTGAATCTTTAGGTTGAAAGGAAAGGTTAAAAGTTTGGGAGAGACACAGTTTTCAAGGGATATTGGAAACTTGGTACGGAAAAAGAGGGAGATCTACAATAAATATAGGCAGCATGGAGTAAATGAGGTGCTTGAGGAATATAAAGAAAGTTAAAAAGAATCTTAAGAAATTAGAAAAGCTAAAAAAAGATATGAGGTTGCTTTGGCAAGTAAGGTGAATATAAATCCAAAGGGTCTCTACAGTTATATTAATAGAAAACAACAGCGAGGGATAAAATTGGTCCCTTAGAGAATCAGAGTGGACAGCTATGTGTGGAGCCGAAAGAGATGGGGGAGATTTTGAACAATTTCTTTTCTTCTGTATTCACTAAGGAGAAAGATACTGAATTGTGTAAGGTAAGGGAAACAAGGAGGGTAGTTATGGAAACTATGATGATTAAAGAAGAGGAAGTACTGGTGCTTTTAAAGAATATAAAAATGGATGTCTCCAGGTCCTGACAGGATATTCCCTAGGACCTTGAGGGATTTCTAACGTGTAGAAATAGCAGGGGCTCTGACAGAAATATTTCAAATGTCATTAGAAACAGGGATGATGCCGGAGGATTGGCTCATTGCCCATGTGGTTCCATTGTTTAAAAAGGGTTCTAAGAGCAAACCTAGCAATTATCAGCCTGTAATTTTGACATGAGTGGTGGGTAAATTAATGGGAAGTATTCTTAGAGATGGTATATATAATTATCTGGATGGAAAGGGTCTGACTAGGAGCAGTCCACATGGATTTGTGCCTGGAAGGTCATGTTTGACAAATCTTATTGAATTTTTTGAAGAGGTTACGAGGGAAGTTGACGAGGGTAAAGCAGTGGATGTTGTCTATATGGACTTCAGTAAGGCCTTTCACAGTATTGCGTACAGTTCTGGTCACCGAATTATAGGAAAGATGTCAACAAAATAGAGACAGAGGAGATTTACTAGAATGTTAGCTGGGTTTCAGCACCCAAGTTACAGAGAAAGGTTGAACAAGTTAGGCCTTTATTTGGAGCGTAGAAGGTTGAGGGGGGAACTTGATAGAGGTATTTAAAATTATGAGGGGGATAGATAGAGTTGACGTGGATAGGCTTTTTCATTGAGACTAGGGGAGATTCAAAGAAGAGGACACAAGTTGAGAGTTGGGGGCAAAAGTTTAGGGGTAACACGAGGGGGAACTTCTTTACTCAGAGAGTGGTAGCTGTGTGGAACGAGCTTCCACTAGATGTGTTAGAGGCAGGTTTGATACTGTCATTTAAAAAAAAATGGAACAGGAAAGGAATGGAGGGTTACGGGCTGAGTGTGGATCGGCGGGACCAGGTGAGAGTAAGCGTTCGGCACAGGCTAGAAGGGCCGAGATGGTCTGTTTCTGTGCTGTAATTGTTATATGGCTAATTAGTCATCGTAAATTATCCCTTAGTGTTGACCAAACTAAAAGGGAAACAGTTACAAGAATACAGAAAATGGGATGGGGGATGGGTGGCAGGATCGGAATTGATGGATGCATCTGCTGGACATTCGTGTTTTCATGGCGGTAGAAGTGAGAAAAAGGAATGGACAGAGTGACAGGCAGCCTGTAGGATACTGTTAGCCTTCCTGATACAATCCACCATGACGATGGACTAAATGGAAAGAAATAACCGCTGTGCGACTGACGGGCAGTGTTTAACCACTCTCGGCAGCTTCTGTCAGGTGCGTGAGAGAATGGTTACAGGGACGTTAGTGGGAGATTGGGACTGACAAACTGCCCTGAAAGACCAGCAAACACCATTCAGTCATGAACATGTACAAGAGACAAGAGATGCTGCTACTGAACAAGTTCTAATGTACTGATACAAAATATCTAATCAGCCAATCACGTGGCAGCAACTCAATGCATAAAAAGCAGGCCAACATGGTCGAGAGGTTCAGTTGTTGTTCAGAGAGGGAATAAGTGGGATTGAACTAACTCTGACCACGGAATGACTGTTAGTGCCAGGCAGGGTGATTTCAGCATCTCTGAAACTGCTGGTCTCCTGGGACCTTCATATCAGATTTTATAGAGAATGGTGCAAAAATTAAAACATATCCAGTGAGTGACAGTACTGTGAGTGAAAATGCCTTGTTCATGACGGAGGTCAGAGGAAATTGGCCAGATTGGTTCAAGCTGACAGGAAGGCAACAGTAGCTCAAATTTATTTTTTATCTATTTAGAGATACAGCACAGAACAGCACCTTCCAGCCCTTTGAGCCTCGCTGCCCAGCAACCGACCAATTTAATCCTAGCCCAATCACAGGACAATTTACAATGAGCAATTAATGTACTAACCGATGTGTCTTTGGACTGTGGGAGGGAACCAGAGAACCCAGAGGAAACCCACATGCTCATGAGAAGGAACGTACAAACTTGCTTGCAGAGGATACTGGAACTGAACGCTGAAACCCTGAGCCATTACAGCATTGCATTAAACACTATGCAGTCATGGTGTCCCATCCTTTATGCCAGTGGTTTGTAGAAGAGCATCTCTGAATGCACAACTCTTCAAACCTTGAAGTGGACAGGTGACACAGCAGAAGACCAGACAGGGCTCCAACCCTGTATCAAATAAAATAGCCTCTGAGTGTACTGGTCAATACATCCCTAGCATGCTTACAAGTTAGCAGACATTCAGCTCAGCAACAGAGGGTCAAAAACATGTGGCTTACCTGACCCACCACTGCCTCCTGGCTTATAAGGGGCCTCAGTTGGAGTGTACTTGTCTGTCAGAAAAACAAGGCTGCAGATTAATCAAAACCAGTCTCAAGTGCAGATTAACTAGTGCAATTGTCTCATTTCACCCCCCAAAAATGAAGAATTGAGAGTTAAAATTGCACCTACCACTTCATTGAATGTACATTTTAACATACTGTACTCATTTAAATAATAATGTAAAGTATGCCAATCTTTGGAGAGGTACATAGATAGGAAAGGGTCAGAACAGGGGCTCACTGACCCCTTGGTTAATGGCAGGGGTCCATGGCATAAAAAGTTTGGGAACCCGTTTTAGTGAGCTGGGACTGGCTCAGGAAGATAACTTGTCAGCATGAATAAGTTCGGCCACGTTCTGTACAGTATAATTTAATGACCCTACAATTCCAATTATTCCAAATAAATTAAGTTCCTAAAGCCACATTCAGTGGTCAACATGGAGTTCAAGTTTATTGCCATCTGACTGTACATATATACAACCAAACGAAACAATGTTCCTCCGGTCTGCAGTGCACCCTCAACTCATCACACACAGCACAAACCATCATCACAAATAAGTTAATAAAATATAATTGAAAATGTACAGTACAGGGAAACAGCTCACTGTCCAAGTGACAGGACATTAATTAGTCTCACAGCCTGAAGGAAGAAGCTGTTACCCAGTCTGGCTGTCCTAGTCCTAATGCTCCTGTACCTCCCCTCCTGTCAGTAGTAGGTCAAAGAGATTGTGGGATGAATTGCTACCCTTTAATGTTTGTTTCAAACTAAAACCAAATCAACATCCCAGTTTACAATACTGGAACAATGACCTCCCTAACCTTAAATAAACTAATTATAGGAGAGTTATCACTTTGATTTCTGACTACTTGTAAATCATTGGGCAATATTGCAAGCTGGGTTAAACCTGGGTAATACTATGCTGTAGTAAAACTCAATGCACTAACCAACCCCTCAGAGATCCCAGTGGTTCAGCATCTAAAATACAACATCCACAGTTTATATTCACCAGACCTTAGTTCCTGTTCTCGCTTAATCTGGTTCTGTTGCCCACCCTCTCCGGACACTTTCTGGATTCCATTTCCTATACTCCCTCTCAATTTATTGGGTTCACTTAAATGTTATTCTAATGCCCTTTCAAAAGGCAAATTAGAAGTACACCGGAATATTAAAAGGATACAATTTAAGACCAGATGATGCAGCCTCAGAATAGAGAGACATCCTTTTAGAAAAGGTAAGGGGGCGGGGGAAGAAGAGTTACTTGAGCCAGTGCGTATTTAATCAGTGGAATTTGTTGCGACAGGTAGCTGTGGAGGTCAAGACAATGGTTGATAGATTCTTGATTAGTCAGGGCATGAAAAGATATGGGGAGAAGGTAGCAGATTGGGGTTGAGAGGACAAATGGATCAGCCATAATGAAATGGCAGAGCAGATTTAATGGAATACATGGCCCAATTCTACTCCTATACCTTATGGTCTTATCATCTGGAAAATGTGCCAATTTGGCATAGTAGGACATTAGTGCCAGAAGCTCCACTCTTGTTTTGAGTTTAAGAACAAAGAAATGCCCAGCTCTTTACAAACTACCCTTAATGGTGCCCTCCTGAAGAAAGGATACCGGAGATCGATCTTACCAAAGTACCATGCACCTTACGCCAGACTGACAATCAAGACATATCTCACTACCTGGGAAGGCAGGGAAAATTGTGCCTTGCAATTTACTGGAGCTGGGAAATGGATCAATGGGGAGGTGGTATTGTCCCATCAGGAATGCCGAAGACACCTGTGGCCTATTCTACCCAGCCATGAAGTTAGACTGTCCTACCCCAATGATGTGTTGCCCATTTAAAGGGTTTCCCCCAGAGATTAAACAATTTACTGTAGAGGTTAAATAACCATATGCACAAACCAATTTGAAATTGTTGTACCTACCTACACCTTCAAGAGCATCATTCAAATCAAATCCACCAGCTGAAAACGAAGAGAGGAAAAATGAAGTTAACAACGTTTTGGCATGCCCCATCCTTTCTCCCTCCCACCCGAACACAACCGAGGTCCCAGTCCACAGCCATCCTCCCCTTTGCCCCAGTACCAGCTCCATCCCCAGAGCCCATCAAAACATTTCCAGGACCAGAAACCCTTCAAACATTCTGGACCACAAATTGTTCTTATTGCACTGTGACTTCCAAACCAATGTGTTCAAGTTGAGGACTTGAGCATTTAATCAATACTTTTCTTAACCATAGTCAAAGTTTCAGACAGGTTGTTCTAGGTCTAATTCTAGTGCACTCCCAATGTACAGCTACTTGAGAGGAGTAGTCATTCAGACAAGTTACTACACAATGAAGTCCCATTAGTCGTCAGAGTGGGAAGAGTTCACAGTTTTTCTATCTGAACACCAACAGAGCCCCTGCCCCTCTGGTGTCCTGTACAGTCCTTACCCTTGAGTCAACATCACTAATCAGTAACATTTATTCCTTATTTTAATTTGTAGAGGCTTGTTACATCTCCAAGAGTGATACAGAAGGTAACGATGCCATCTCACTGCTCCAGCAATTAGTTGAATTCGGACCTGGTGCGCTCTCACTGTGGAGTTTACATTATTCCCCCGCCATGTGTTTCCCCAGTTGCTCTGGTCTCCTCCCACATCCCGAAGACCTGTTGGTTGGAAGACTGGCCACTGCATGGGATAATCTGTAAGGCAGGGGTGTCAAACTCATTTTAGGTCACGGGCCGGATTGGGCAAAATGTGACTTCATGCGGGCCGGATCAGCTGCACACGTCCACGTGCTCCCACAGCTTTAGTTTTTTTTCAGCCTGCTCTCACGTGTCTCAGTCTCTGCTGGAACTACAAAGTGTTTCACTTTACGAATTCCGTTTCTTATGAAGAAGATTGCCTAGCAAGCATTATTTTTATGATTGGTATTAACTTAGTAGTAGGCTACAAGAAAGTTGTGCTGAGACAGAGAAAAACAATCCCATTTTGGCTGATTGTTTTGGGAGCTACACCCTTTCCATCAACAAACCATTTGAAATCAAACATTAGCAGACACAAATGTAGACCTAACGAAACAAACTGTAAATGTAGGCTATACAACTGCACCTAATTTTTATTAGCCTGCTTCAGCAATCAAACTCACACAATGAACACAGTCAGCCTCTAATTTTTTATTGAAGTGATCACATTCACAATAATAGAAGTCAGAAAATGAATGAATTACAATACTATGACACTCAATATTTCATAATGTATTTTGTTTACATGTCACAGTGCATCGAACAGTGTCACTCATTTTTCACTTGCTGCTTCCAGACACCTGACATCTCTTGGCTTTAATCAGCCTGTCAACATCAGGGACCAGTTTCCGGGCAGATGTGATTTTCATAATGTCATTTAGATGTCTGTGTGTCAGCAGAGAGCGCAGTTTGGATTTGTCAGTGTTCATTATGGAGAACGCCTGCTCACAGAGATATGTTGTCCCGAACATGCAAAGGATCTTTGAGGCAAAGTCTGTCATCTTGGAGTACGTCGGTCCCAGGTATTGATAGAAAGAGTCCAGACCTATAGTCTCAAATTTGTAATTCAAACCTAACTTGCAATGAATTTCAATTAGTTCCATTTGGAGTTCCTCCAGCACATCTGATGCTGCATTGACAGCAAACAGCGAGCAAAAAAAATGAGAATTCCTTCTTGAACTAAATGAAGACGTGGAAATGATTCTGAAACTCACTTCTCAGCCGCGATATTTTCTCCTTGTACCTGTCCATGTTGTCATTATTCCCATGAGCGACACACATAGACTGCAAAGAGGGGAAATGAGCTGGGTTGCTCCTGGATAGCTGCATCTCCCACAGGCCTAATTTAATTTGAAAGGCACAAAAGCTGTCATAGTATTCCGTAACAAATTTGTTGCAGCCTTGCATGTTAACATTAAGCACATTTAAGTGTTCTGTTATATCCACCAAAAATGCAAGATCATGAAGCCAGTCTGGGTCATCCAACTCTGCCCCCGATTTCCCTTTCTCATTCATGAATAGTCCAATTACCGCACGTAATTGAAAAAAACGTTTGAGCACAACCTCTCTGTTTTGACCAGCGGACTTCAGTACGGTAGGGTAGGCTGTGTCCAATATTACCTTCTGACGAAAGAGTGTCAAATTGCCGATGGTTGAGTCCTAGGCTTTTATAAAATTAACCATTTTGATTACTACATCCATGACATTGTCCGTTTTCAGGCTCCTGCTACATAATGCTTCTTGGTGTATAATACAATGAAAATTCCAGAACTCCTGCTCTGGATTCTCTGCCTCAACTTTCTCTCTGAGTTTTTCAACAACACCTGCCTTTTTCCCGACCATGGACAGTGCGCCATCCGTTGCCACGCTGACAGTGTGACTCCTGTCAACCCCCAGTCTGTCCAAGGCCTCAGTGAGGCTGGAGAAAACGTCGTTCACTGTTGTGGTGCTCGTCATGGGCACCATCTCCACAAACCCCTGGGTGACGGTCAAAGATGCATCAACACCACGAGTAAATATTCCCAATTGAGCTACATCAGTCACGTCGGTGCTCTCATCAATTACAATAGAGAAGGCAATAAATGACCTCACTTTGTCTTTTATTTGAATGTTCAAATCTCCTGCAAGGTCCCCAATTCTCTCTGCCACAGTATTTCTTGACAAGCTGATATTACCAAAATCCTGTCTCTTCTCAGGGCACACCAGCTCAGCTGCTGTCAGCATGCGTGCTCTGATGAATTCCCCCTCTGAGTATGGCGTTGACGCAGCAGCTATTTCGTTGGCGATAATGTAGCAGGCCTTGACAGCTCCACCACGAGTCTCTTGACTTTTGGTGAACACGTTGCTGCCTCAAGCTCGTTTACCTTTTGCGTTCCGAGTCGTCCTGTGTACCTGTCACATTATTCTCCACGTGACGTCTCAGTGTCGTTTGATGTTGTACTCTTTTGCCACGGCCACTTGTTGCGAGCATATCAGACACACAGGTTTGCCGTTGACCTCACAGAAGAAAAAAAACGATCTTTCCAATTATCGTTGAAAATCCGACCTTCGACGTCAACTTTTCTTTACTTGGAAAGCATTTTGAACCACAGCAGCAAACAGTCGCCTTGCTACAGGAGTTACTTACCCGAGTACTCTGTGTATTTATACTGTGTCTGACGACGTGAGTGGGGCCCTAGTGGCCTTCAGTGCAGGGTGGTAGGCGCTTATGCACAGCCGGTGATTAACTGCCACCTATTGTACGGCTGCCGTACTGATACATAATAAATGGTCATGAATATACTTTTTCTACCCCCAAATCATCTCACGGACCGGTAGTTTGACACCCCTGCTGTAAGGGGTCTGTACGTCCTCCCCGTGGAATGCTTAAGTTTTCTCTGGGTGCCTTGGTTTCATCCTACAGTCCAAAGACATACTGGTTAGTAGGTTAAACGGTCATTGTAAACTGTTCTGAGGCTAGGGTTAAATAGATAGGTTGCTGGATGGCATGGATCAAAGGGCCTCATCTGCACTGTATCTCAATAAATAAATTGGCAGATTAGCAGGAGAATCTGGGTGGAGACTATAGATATGCAAAAGAGACTTAAGTTGCCAAAAAACACATGGGGGGGGGGGCATAAATGGAAGCTCCTGGAAAACAAACTTAACTAAATGGTCTAATAATGGTTATACTTTATTACGAGTTTCAAGAGATTTGGTATGTCAACAAATACACTCAAAAATGTCTAGAGATGTACCGTGGAGAGCATTCTGACAGGCTGCATCACTGTCCGGTATGGGTTGGGGGGTGGGCAACTACTGCACAGGACTGAAAGAAGCTGCAGAGGGTTGTAAATCTAGTCAGCTCCACCTTGGGTACTAACCTACAAAGTACCCAGGACATCTTCAAGGAGCAGTGTCTCAGAAAGGCAGCGTCCAGCGTCCAACCTCCAGCACCCAGGGCATGCCCTTTTCTCAATGTTACCATCAGGTAGGAAGTACAAAAGCCTGAAGGCACACACTCAGTGATTCAGGAACAGCTTCTTCCCCTCTGTCATCTGATTCCTAAATGGACATTGAACCCTTGGACACTACCTCACTATTTTTTAAATATATGGTATTTCTGTTTTTTGCACAATTTTTAATCTAATCAATATATACATACTTTATAAAGTATACTGAAAAAGATTTACTTATTTATAAATTATTTTTTCTTCTATATAATGTACTGCATTGATCTGCTGCCACTAAGTTAACAATTGCACATCACATGCCAGTGATAATAAACCTGATTCGGATTCTGACATGGGCATAAATTATGAGAATTGTAAGTACACAAATTATGAGAATTGTAAGTACACATCGAAAGCATTACATGACCAAAATAGCAGAGAGATGAATAACTCACAATCATCCTCCTTTGGTTTGACAGGTTTCTTGCCATCATCAAAATCTAACGCTATACACAAAATAGAAAGAGAAAGTGAATGAAAACATCTGAATGAAAGAACCATGCATGCTGAAAAGCCATGAAATCTGGTGCCCAGGTTACCCCTAGAGTCTGGAGAAAATGGGGGAAGTCGAAGGATAAAAAAAAATTGTTGAAGGTGTGGACCACTTTTGCCAGACAGAGCAGCATCCAGAACAGTTCTCCAGAGCTGATGGAGGAATTTAAGGTCGGGGATTATATGGGAGGCAGGGTTTGAGGGTCAGCACAACACTGTGGGCCAAAGGGCCTGTAATGTGCTGTGCTATTCTATGTTCTATGGTGGTGGAGGGGACCTGGCTGGTTCTTTTATTGAGAAAGAAACAGAGAACTTCAAAACCTTCTGGATGGGGGAACAGAAATGTATAGGAACTGGACATTCATGGTGAAAATGAGGTGGTCAACCAGGGAATTGAAAGTTATGAGGAGATTGAGAACATGAGAAATGTCACAGATGTATGTGAGAAAGAAATGGAACAAGGGGGAATAGAATAGAATCGATGACACCAATCTAGTGGGGCAGGAGCAAGCAAAGACAATGGGCCTACTGGATATTGTGGATCTTGGGTAGGAGGTTGAAATGAGCAGTATGGGGAAAGGGAACTATGAATTTGGTGGCAGTGGATAGAAGTTCTCCAGAGTTGATGAGGTGAGAGGGTGCCGGAGGCAGTTTTCTGATGGTCCAGAGTACAGTCCTCAAGGGGTAGGTAAGAGGACATGTCTGAGAGTTGTTGCCTGGCCTCAGCAAGGTGCAATTTAGTCTACCACACTACAAAAGCATCCCCTTTGTCGAAGAGTTTGATAGCAAGGTTGGGATTAGTGCAGAGAGAGTGGATTACGGGATGTTCAGATGGGGTTAAGGTTTGAGGAGGAGCGAGGAGTGTTAAAGTTGAGCGGTTGTTGCTCCAAGCTCACAAATTAACTTGTTTAAAAAGAAATCCAGATTTAGATTTATTTATCACATGAACATTAAAACAGACTGTGAAAATTGTTGTTTGCATTAACAACCAACACACCCAGGGAAGTGCTGAGGGGCTGCCCACAAGAATTGCCACACATTCCAGCACCGGCACAGCATGCCTACAATGCTTGGGCGGGACAATGCAGCACACAACAAGCTCTTGCCAGCACTTTCACAGAATCATAAGTACCAAACTGGGTAAAAATGTTGGCTACCCATGGTATCGCATTTGGCCAACTATATTTCAGAACAAAACTTTGTGCATAGGTATACAGTATAACTAGGATATTTTTAAATGTAATCGTAGGATTGCATTTAAAAATATTGTCCTATTCAGTGATTACCATGTAATTTGTTGAATTAGTTGGATGTAATTTTTATTTTGCCAAAAGGCTTTTCATTAGCGGTCAGTAATGCTGCGTATTCCACATTGATGCATTTCCTGCCTGTTTACATTTACCTATTTATAGATAAATGTAGTCTACGTTTATCAAAATACAGCTTTTGGGATAAAAAAAAGCAACAAAACAAAAGCATTCCTCCCGCCCACACAAAATACACAGTTCTCTAAACCCTGCTTAAGCCTGCAACGGGCTCATAGATTCAATAACAAAAGGGGTTCGGTTTCTATATTAATACACAAACATTATTTGGATTCCTGCAAAACTTGGAATCTCCATAAGATGCAAGTACATTCTTCAGAACTAACAACAAGAAGTGAAACGGTCCTTTTTAAATTAGCTCAGCATACAAAGTGTAATAAATTTAAATCTTTAGTGTTCAAAAACAAAATACTTACGAACATCGGGCAATGCAGGTTTTGTAACTGCAAGGAAAAGAAATAGGTTTTACAATTTTTAAAATTTCATTTTAACCACAAATCAAGTGTCCTTCTAAATTGTAGACAACAATGTTTGCATATCAGAAACACACATGGGTGATGCCAAAAGGCTTGATAAACTGATTAGAAGGCTGGCTCTGCCATAGGAGTCAAATTGGACACACCGGAGGCTGTAGCAGAACAAAGGAAAATCCTGGCAATTCTGGACAATGTTTCTCACCCTCTGCATGCCACCTTGGCTGAACAGAGGAACACTTTCAGTAACAGACAGACAACTGCGCTGCTCCAAAGAGCCAACAGGCTCTATAATGAGTCAGCCTATAACCAGGGATGTCATCTTGTAATCCTTGACTTGTAAATCTTGTACATCTTATTTTTAAGGGAAGTTAATTATTCTTTCTTACTTCTCTTCTAACATATGTATACCTGTAATGCTACCGTGACACTGTGATTTGCTTTGGGATCAGGTTTACCATCTCAAATATTACTGAAGCAATCAGATGAGATGATTAATCGGAATTTACTTACAATTAAGGTATAATGTCTTAACTTAGATAACAGGGTAAGGTGGGGTGGGGGGGGGGGGCGGAGAAGAAACATGTAGAACAGCCAATTTGCCAAAATGGCTAAATTCAGCATACAGTCCTGGAGGGTGCGATGTGTCAAGAGAAGCTGTTCCTCGAGCTAACAGTGTGAAGAGGGTAAAGACAAATAGGTATTGTTGGGATAGGATTCCAAATTAAAGTGAAAGGGGAATTCGGCTTTTTCACCTAGTGACTCTTCTCCATCATTCCCTCATGGCTGATTTATTATCCCTCTCAATCCCATTCTTCTGCCTTCTCTCTGTAATCTTTGACGCCCTTACTGATCAAGAGTCCATCAACTTCCACTTTAAATGTAGCCAATGATATGACCTAAACATGTTTATTGCAGTGAATTCCAGAGATTTATTAAATATAGTAAGGGGAAAAGAAATTCCTCCTCAGTTCTGGTCTAAAGGGATGTCCTTTTCTTCCTCAACCTGTGAGACATTATTTATGACTGACCTATTACACATTATTTATGACTGTGCCCAGAGCATTATACTGCTACATATTTAACTGCGTATGTCTTTATGTTAAATTTGTACATTCACAGAGTATGATTTTTTCTATTACCTATGAATATTATGTTAACATTATTATTGTGCTGTATGAGATCTATGTACTGTGCTTTGCACCTTGGTCCCAGACAAACTTTGTTTCATTTAGTTGTGTACATGTGCACCATTGTATGACAATAAACTTGAACTTGAAATATTCTGAGGCTGTTTCCCTTGCTTCTAGACTCTCCCACTATAGGAAAGATCCTCTCCACCTTCACTCTATATTTGGTAGATATCAATGAGTCCAGCTGGGTCATCCTGGTGGATCGAGTGCAGGAATGTTGCCAAGTAGATACCCAATCTTGTTTGGGCTTTGTCCAACATACAGTTCCTTCACGCTCTTCTGATCTCTAACCCATGCTGATATTCTCTTTCATTCTCTGCCTTACCCCCTCCCCACAAAAACTATCTCCCCCAGCAACTCAAAACAAGTTTCTATTCTAACTTCTCTACTTCTGTCAAAAAAAAACAAATAACCCTAAAATGTTAACATTTTTGACCCGTCTCTCCACAGAATCTGCTGGAAATATTCTTCAATCACTTTGTTTTTCCACTTTCCAGCAACAGCAGTCTTTTGCTTTCTGTTTGGCATTTCCTTTGAAAGGGGAGGGGCTCATACAAGATGGGTTTTCTCACACCAAGTTCTCTCACACTCAGCCTCAAAAACCAATCAGCTCATGATGAGGGTTGAAAGTATCTGCCAGCTTCACTTTATTTCTTCCTTGTGTGGTTGTATCTACTGGTGTTTGTTGCCACCCTCTATGATTCTGTGTCCAAGTGCTATTGGCCTACTTATTCCTTCCCCCTTTTCTGTATCCACCCATCACTCACCAGCAGTCTTAACAACCCCACCCTCTTTGCTTTGCCTACAAGGCTCTAGGTGCAAGTACCTCCCTCTTTCCATCACATACCACTCATCACCACTGTCACAGAGTACACTGGCAAACAGCTGAACACAGATCCAGAGGAATGACAGATTCCCATGTAAAGAGAGAAACTGGAATTTATACATAGGAATTCCAATGCTTGACTAAGTGACACCATGAAGCGAATCATTCTCAATACAAGGGCCCTGCAATTAGTGTTAATCAGGAGTCCACTTTAAATAATCACAGTATGCAGAAAACCCAGACAAGTCAGAATAAACTTGACAAGATTAAACAGAAACCTCTAGTTGAGACAACAATTAACAAAGCACAGGTGTTCTAGAAACCTCAGATGTCAACGCTCTATGGCTCACCGCACAGGCCCACAGGACTCATGACAACCTAACAGAGCCTTTCCTGGCATCCTAATGCACAGTTTCAATTCAAGACATCAACAATGCTTTTCCCTTCCACAAATGCTGCTCGACCCTTCTGAATTCCTCCTAGTTTGTTGTTCAGGACTCCAGCATCTGTAAGACTAGTCTCTCCAACCATGGTCATGTCCTTCCTTCTAGCTTCTGTACACTTGTCCCAACCTGAAACATCGGTCATCCTTTTGAGTCCCCAGAAACTTCCTGATCTACTGAGTTAGTGTCAAAGAAGCATAGAAACAGGCTCTTCAGCCCAACTAGTCTGTGCCGAACCATTAAGCTTGCTTAGTCCAATCAACCTGCTTCCAGACCCCTCCCAACCATGTACCTATCCAAATATCTCTTAAATGCTGGAATCAAATCTGCCTCCACCACTTCCTTCAGCAGTTTGTTCTACAATCTGTTCACCCTCTGAGTGAACAGGTTCCACCTCGTGTTCCTCTTAAACATTTCACCTTCAAGTCTCACCCAAGCTCGGCTGAAAATCCGGTTTGCATTTCCCTATCTATACCCCTCAAAATTTTGTATACCTCTGTCAAACCTCCTCATTCTCCATTGCCCTAGGGAATAAAATCCTAACCTATTCAACCTTTCCCTATAACTTGGGTCCTCATGTCCTGGAAACAGCCTTGTACATTTTCTCTGCACTCTTTCAGTCTGGTTCCTCGAGGGTATTGGGATCACAGAGGACCTGACAGTCTTCTTCCCCACCTGGAGGGAGTTTGGAAATTCGAATGTAATGCCCAACAGGATGGTAGACTCTCACAACTCGATGTGTGTGTGTGTAGGCCTCTGTTAGTCTCGATAGACCATGGATTTGTGCCTTTGGAAAGTTTCCAGGGCGCAAGCCTGGGCAAGGTTTTTTTTAATGGAAGACCGGCAGTTGCCCAAGCTGCAAGTCTCCCCTCTCCATACCACCGATGTTGTCCAAGGGAAGGGCATTAGGACCCATACCGCTTGGCACCGGTGTCGTTGCAGAGCAATGTGTGGTTAAGTGCCTTGCTCAAGGACACACACGCAGCCTCAGCCAAGGCTCGAAGTAGCGACCTTCAGATCACAAGACGAACGCCTTATCCTCTTGGCCATGCGCCAACTTGATATGTACTTGAAATGGCAAGATATTGAAGACAACAGATCAAGAGCTGGCAAATAAGATTAGTATAGATGGGTAGACAATAATCACCATAGACATGGAGTCAAGGGACAGTTTCAGTGCTGGACGACTCAATATCAGTAAAGTTACTTCTGCATACCTGGTGCTAGAGTTGGATCGCCTTTTAATGCATTTTCTAGGTTGAAACTGTAATCGTCATCATCATCCCCTGAGTAATGAAACACAGGATTGAAATTAATTTTCCGTAAAACAATCACTGGTATGTTTAATACCAATCATAGTAACGAAAGAAAACTACATCATCAGGGCACACAAGATGCTGGTGGAACACAGCAGGCCAGGCAGCATGTATAAAGAGAAGCACCGTTGACGTTTCGGGCCGAGATTCTTCGTCTTCAAGTCCTGCCGAAGGGTCTCGGCCCGAAACATCGACAGTGCTTCTCCTTATAGGTGCTGCCTGGCCTGCTGTGTTCCACCAGCATTTTGTGTGCGTTGTTTGAATATCCAGCATCTGCAGATTTCCTCGTGTTTACATCATCAGGATTTGCTTTCAGAGTCATGGAACACTATAGCACAAAACAGGCCCTTCTGCCCATCTAGTCCATGCTGAATTAAAAGAAGAAATCAAAGCTGCATCCACCACTTCTGCTGGAAGCTCGTTCCACACTCTCACCATCCTCTGAGTGAAGAAGTTCCCCCTCGTGTTCCCCTTAAACATTTCACCATTCACCCTCACTGGAAAAAGCCTGTTTGTGTTTACCCTATTTATACCCCTCATAATTTCGTATACCTCTATCAAATCTCCCCTCCTTCTCCTACAACCCAGGGAATAATTTGGGATAACTAGTTTGGCATAAATGACCCATTCCCCAGTTGTTTTGTACTAATGAAATCACCACGATAAAAGACAAAAACCAGTGGGATCTATATTTGGATGTAAATGAAGTAATTAATTCTGCTGTCACTATTACAATCTGGTGATTTTAGGTTATTTTATATGGAAAAGAAAACACAAATTACACAAACAATGAGCAGGACATGACTATAATACTCTTATCCTGTTGGTGGGGGGGATTTGTTTTATAAAACTCCAGTAAACATAGGAAAGTCAGCAGTTCAGCTACTGTTACACATTAGACATCTTTGCTGCCAAGACAAAGGGTCTCAGCCCAAAGAATCGACTCTTTATTCCTCTCCATAGATGCTGCCTGACCTACTGAGCTCTTCCAGCATTCTGTGTGTCTTGCTTTGGATTTCCAGCACCTGCAGAATCACCCGAGTTTAGACATCTCAGCCACTGGCATGTGTGAGCTCTCCAGTGTAATAGAACAGAGGACAAGACAGTACAGAGAATTTAGCCCATGATAATGTACTGACCCCTTTAGTCATTCACCCCCCCCACCAAATAGCGTTCCATTTTCTTTTGTCCATGTGCCTAACAGACTATTCTTAAATGTCCCTAATGTATTTGCCTCTATCATCATGGTAGATGCTCCACGCACCTACTTCCTTAGTGTTTTTTTTTGTTTTTTTTATATATACACAATCTCTGGATCTCTCCCTCCTTGATTCCCTTGTTCATTTGCCCCCCTCCACTAATCTCCCTCCTGGCACATATCCCTGCGAGTGAAAGAAATGCTACGCTTGCCCATTCATCTCTCCCCTCATCTCCACTCACGGCCCCAAACAGTCCTTCTAGCTGAGGTAACGTATCACCTGCACATCTGCCACGGCGTCTACTATAGCTGGTGCCCCCGTGGGGTTCCCTCTACATTGGTCTCTCCAGAGGTAAACTGGGGGATCACTTTATCGAACGCATGTGCTCCATCCGGTAAAAGCAGAATTTCCCAGGGAATAACCATTTTAATTCCTATACCCATTTCGACATGTCTGTCCATGGGTCCCTCTTATGGTATGATGAGGCCAGTCTCAGGGTGAAGGAGCAACACCTCATTTTCCATTTGGGTATTCTCCAACCTGATATATTGATTTCTCCATCTGCTATTTTTTTTTCTTTTCCCCTTCCTTTCTTTTTCTCTTTTCCACTCTGCTCTCTTACCCCTTCTCTTCACCTACCTATTACCTCCCCTTGGTGCCATTCCTTCTTCCCATGATCCTCTCTCCTATCAGGAGCCTTCTTTTCCAGCCCTTTCCCTTTCTCACCCACCTGACTCTACCCATCACTTTTTAGCGTGCTCTCCCTTTTCCCTTTCACCATCTTTTTATTCTGGATTCTTCCCCCTTCCTTTCCAGTCCTGATGGAAGGTCTCAGCCCGAAACACTGACTGTTTATTCCTTTCCATAACTGCAGCGTGACCTGATGAGCTCCTGCAGCATTTTGTGTGTGTTACTCTGACATCTCCCCTATGCTTTTCTCCCAGCACCGTAAATTTGTACACACAAAATGCCGGAGGAACTCAGCAAGTCAGGAAGCATCTATGGAAATGAACAAATACACTTGTGCCCCCTTGTGCTTATATATGATAAATGTCATAAAAACAGGAGAAACCCAGTCATCTATCTCATTCACTGTTCATAGAAGCTTGTTGTTCATACGAAAAAAACCTGAAATGAACGTTACATCATAATAGCGGCAGCAGATTGAATAGTTCATTCACAGAATGTTACATGAACGTGATCAACTCTGTTCATTTCATTAAGGCCAGAAGTTATGCCACGATCATAGAATGACCCAGAATCAACGACACAGCTCGACGACAACATTTAGAGAAGACTCGACCACAAGGGTTCCCAACCTTTTTTATGCAGCAGAGTCTTATCATTAACTGAGAGGTCCATGTTGGGAACCCCTGCTCTGCCGTAACCAAGGGCAACTCTGATCAGGTACAAACTTATCTATTGGGATACAGCACAGAATAGTGCTGTAACGGTGCTCCCCTCTGGTCCTGCAAACTGCACCACCCAGCACTTCCCCAATTTAATCCTAGCCCTATCACGGGACAATTTACAATGACTGATTAACCTACCAACTATTTCATCTTTGGACTATGGGAGGAAACTGGACCATCGAGGAAACCCACACAGTCACAGTGAGAATGTATACGGACAGCAGCGGAAATTGACCTGGGTCGCCTGTACTGTAGCGCAATGTGCTAACCACTACTTTACCATGACTTAAAGACATTATAAGTAACGTGCTAAAACTGAGTACATTTACGGTCTCCTTTTTAGCAAGAAACAAAGACAGATGGCATGGATCATACAAAATGTGCTGAAACTCAAGCTTTGTGGATAGATAACAGACGATAGAATAGGTTCAAGTTCAAATGAAGTTCAAAGTACATTTATTAACAAATTATGTATAAATTATACAACCTTACAGGCAGCCACAAAACAAGAAACCCAATAGAACCTGTTAAAAAAGACCAACAAGCACCCAAAGCGCAGGGAGAGGCAAAAAAAAAGTACAAATAGTGCAACCAATAAAAGCAAAAACAGCATTTAGAATGAAAGTGAGCCCGGAGCAGGCCCGCAGCCTGAGTCACAACACAGCGGAGAGTGGAGCCAACATCACAAAGCAGCAAGCAGAACTAGCCTAACCCTCGTCTCTGGTCCTGACACCCTGCACTTCCAATCCAGCTGGCCTGGCGTTTAAATTGTCCAAACACTGCGTTGTTCCCCACACGAGGATCCAGGCCCTGTCGCATCAATATGCTCTGGGCTCGGACCCCGCCACCGCATTAAGGCCCATACCCAAGCTTTCCAAATCGGCCCAGTGCTTAGATCAAGCAGACCAGAAATATTCTTCAAAAACAATACTCCCAAGCAGAAGCCCTCAACCTGTGTCTGCAGTACAAGTAAAAAAAAACACACTTTTCCCTAAGATTTGTTTGGACTCCAGACTTTGTTTGCTAATTAGTTTCATATTTTGCACACAGGAACAGGAAAAAATACAATATTACTGCACAATATAGGCCCTTCGGCCCACAATTTTGTGCTGAGCTACCTTTAGATCAATCTAACCCCACCTTCCCACATGGATGATAGTAAAATGCAGGGCTATCTAAAGAGAGTTTCGAAAACACCCCTAATGTATCGAGCTCTACCACCACCCTGGCAAAGCATTCCACACACCTACTAAAAAAACTACCTCTGACCTCCTCCATGAACTTTGCTCTGACCAGCTTAAAATTATGCCCTCTCACTTTAGCCATTCCTGCCCCGGGAAAAAATGTCTCTGACTACCCACTTGATATATGAATTCTCCATTAAGGGAATAACTCCTTAGGGGAAGAATCATGCTCGACTCGAGTGCTGCTCTCCAATCCATAGATGCAACATGCGGTGGGAGGTGCTGGGCAGGCGCTACAACTTTCCCGAGAGTGACCTGCAGGCTGGCGGAGGATAGGAGCATCTTGCACCTCCTTCGAAAGATATGCATCTCTACACTCCACTTCCCTCAGGGGTTATGTACAACCCACAAAAAATATTCTGACTTCTCACCCTTCCTTTCCAGTCCCGACGACGGGTCTCAGCCTGAAATATCGACTGCCTATTCACTTCCATAGATGCTGCCGGATCTGCTAAAATCCCCCCAGCATTTTGTGTATATTACTCTGGATCTCCTGCACAGAATCTCTTCATGTTTATACATAAAAAAAATGTGCAAGTTGCAATAAGGAAACAAAGTAAATAAATGGTGCAAAAGAAGAAGAGGGAGGTAGTGTTCATAGTTTTATGGATCATTCATAAATCTGACAGCAGAGGAGAAAATGTTGTTTCTAAAACATTGAGTATGCGAACTTGGGCTCCTTTACCTCCTCACTGACGGTAGTAATGAAAAGAGGGCATGTCCCAGATGGTGAGGGTACTTAATGATGGGTATTGCCTTCGTCAGGCACAACCATTTGAAGATGGTGGGGTGGGTTGTCCCCATTATGACGACAGCTGAACCTACAACCCTGTGCAGACTCCTCTGACCCTGTATAGTGGCCCCTCCATTCCAGACAATGATGCAACCAATCAGAATTCCCTCCATGGTACATCTGCAGAAATTTTCTAGAGTCTTTTGTGACATACCTAATCTCCTCAAACTCCGAAAAGCAATGTATTAAAATGTTGCATCTGCAACGGTGATCATAATGGTTAGGTATTGGTAAAAAGCACTGACCTAGTTTACATGACTCTCAAGGACAATAATCTACTATCAATTATGCATGGGATTGGAGATCCACCTGATTGCACCTGACTGGTCATTGCCCTTTGACCTAGGAAGCTAGCATAAATCAGGAAGTGAGTGGCATTCCTGCAGACAACACTCCATAGCCACAGGATCTGACAGAGACACAGGAGTTTGAGGTGGTCTTAAATGTCGTCAAAGACTATAGCAAATCTCTACAGATGGACCGTGGAGAGCATTCGAACAGTTGCATCATCATCTGGTATGGAGGGGCCACTGCACAGGATCAGAAACGGCTGCGGACAGTTGCAAACTCAGCCTGCTCTGTCACGGGCACTAACCTCCTCAACAACAGCATGAACAGATGCTGCTGCACCATAGAGAGCATCTTAACACACTGCATCTCTGTGTGGTATCTCAGTTGTACAGCAGCTGATAGGAAAGCACTTCAGCGGGTCGTCTCCAGCGCACAGAAGATCATCGTGTCACAGCTCCCAGCCCTGGAGGACACCTACAGCTCACGCTGCCTAAGGAAGCTACAAGCATCTGTAAGGACAATACACACCCACGCAATCATCTGTTTGATCTTCTTCCATCTGGCAGATGTTATAAGATTTTGTATGCCCAAACTTCCAGACTGAAAAATAGCTTTTTCCCCAGAGCTATAATTGCTCTGAACCAATCGATCAAGCATCATCCATAAATTTGTTACATTGCTACTTTTAATACTGGTTTTATGGCTGTCGAGCATTTGAGTTGCGCTTTTGTACTGCTGGATATTGCTGGTACTGGTTGGTTACTTGATTTTATTTATTGTTTATTTATTGTATTTGTTGTTTTATCGCATTGAGTACGAGAGTTGCCAACTCATTTTCACTGTATTGTTGCATGAAAATTTTACTATGCAATGACAATAAAGATATTTCAAATGCTGGAGGAACTCAACAGATCAGGAAGCATCCATGGAAAGGAATATATTTGACGTGTCAGGCGGAGATCTTTCTTCAAGACCGAGGGGTCTCAGCCTCCTTGTAAGGCGGCATCCATCATTAAGACACCCCATCATCCAGGACATGCCCTTTCTCATTGCTACCAGAGGAGATACAGGTGCCCAAAGATACACACTCAATGTTTTAGAAACAGCTTCTTCCCCCCCCCAGCCAGATATCTAAATGGTCAGTGAACCAGCCCATGAGCACTACCTCACTAATTTTGTACTACTTAGTTAATTCTTTTATACACAGTGCATCTCTTATTGTAATTTAGAGGACACTTTGTATTGCATTACACAGCTGTCACAAAACAACTGTTTTATGTACATCAGTGATAATAAACCTGATTCTGACTGTGAAAACAGCCTGTTCTGAATGGCTACGTAGTCTGCGCCTGGTATCTATCAGGGCATGCTTTCCAATGCCACTGAACAAGAATACCATTGTTTATGATATGCACGATGAACTACTTTCTGATACTTTTTATCCAGGCTTTGTTAGGACACAGATAGCTGATTAATGGAGAATTTAAACATTAAAAACAAACAAGATCCTCAAAACACTGCTTCGTCTGTTAAATGCTCAGAAATGAAAAGTTCTGCTTTTTTTTTAAAAAAAACAAAATACAGAAGACTTGCTATGAGTCAGCAAACGAAACTAAATCAAGTTGTTACTAATTTCCAGCCCTTCGAGCCGTGCTGTCCAGCAATCCACCAATTTAATCCTACCCTAATCACAAGACAATTTACAATGAATGATTAACCTACTAATCAGTATATCTTTGGATTGTGGGAGAAAACTGGAGCACCCAGAGGAAACCCACACGTTCAAAGGGAGAATGTACACCGACACAGCTCAGGGGTGTGTATTTAGCTCACTGTTCTACTCTCTCTACACCCATGACTATGTGGCTCAGCATAGCTCAAATACCATCTATAAATTTGCCAATGATACAACGATAGTTGGTAGAATTTCAGATGGAGATGAGAGGATGTACAGGAGCGAGATAAACCTGCTAGTTGAGTGCCACAGCCATAACCTTGTACTTAACCTCAGCAAGACCTAAAAGCTGATAGCAGACTTCAGAAAGGGTAAGAAAGGGTACATGAGCCAATCTTCATAAAGGGATCAGAAGTGGAGAGAGTGAGAAATTTCAAGTTCTCACTCTCTGAGCAGCTAACCTGGTCCCAACATATCAGTGCAGCTATAAAGAAGGCAAGTCAGCAGCTATATTTCATTAGGTGACAAACCAAATCTCTTCAAACTCCTAACGCATTCAAAAACTTCTATGGTTGTACTGTAGAGAGCATTCTGACAGGCTGCATCATTGTCTGGTATGTGGGAGGCTACTGCACAGGACCGAAAGAAACTACAGAAGGCTGTAAAATTAGCCAGCTCCATCTTGAGTACTAGTCTCCATGGTATCCAAGTCATCTTCAAGGAGCGATGCCTCAAAGGCAGCATAGCCCCATAACCCAGGGTAGACCCTCTTATTGTTACTATCAGGAAGGAGGTACAGAAACCTGAAGGCACACACTCAGCAAATTAGGAACAGCTTCTTCCCCTCTGCCATCCGATTCCTAAATGGACATTGAACCCATGAACACTACCTCACTTTTTAAAAAGTATATTATTTCTGTTTTTGCACTAATTTTAAATCTTAATGTACATATACTTACTGAAACTGGTTTACATATTTATTTTTGTTTATTTCTATATCATGTATTGCATTGAACTGTTGCTGCTAAGTTAACAAAATTTCACGACACATACCAATGATAATAAACTTCATCCTGATTCTTTACAGGCAGGCTGATGTGGGAATTGAACACAAGTCATTGGTACTGTAAAGCACTGTGCCAACGTGCCGCGCCTATAGCATGCCCACAACTCACTAACCCTAACCCATTTGTCTTTGGTATGTGGGAGGAAACTGGAGCACCCAGAGGTAACCCACACAGTCATGGGGAGAATGTGCCAACTCCTTATGGACTGCGGTGACAATTGAACTGAGCCTAAAGATGCCACGGTAGAGTATTGCGCTAACGCTATGTTACTGTGCTGTCCTGTACACAAGTTTATGAAATTTGGTTCTAATGAATTGGAAACCAAATTTCTGAAAAGCACCATGCTCAACATCGGTCATGTTGTGCATGCAGAGAGCTAAAAGAGAACCATACACAAGATTTGTTAACATTTTTTCATCAGCTGATTAACATTTGCCAACATGTGCAAAAAGCCCATCCCTGCCTGAGTTTCTCCAACACTTCTTGTTGATTGTTAAAGACTTTCAGTATCTGTAGCCTCTTGTGTCTAACCTGGGAGCATCTCTGTCTCTGGAATTCACAGCCCATATCACTTCCATCTCAGAGATTACAGAATAGCACCTGTGGATTAATAACTATATTCAGCAAAAGATTGAGATGGCATAATGGATTAATAATCAAAGATTGCAGGTTGACAATTACAGAGACAGTAGTTCAAATCCTGCCAAAGTGGTTGAAGAACCACATCTAACCAAATCTTGATGCCTCCGTTGGTCAGGGTTGACCATGCATGTTGCATCCTAGCTGTCTAGGTAAGCAAGCCATAGCAGTACGATATGGAGAGTAAGCGGTTGCCTATGCAGCAGGCTTCTCTTTCCATGCAGTTGATCAACTCAAAGGAATGGCAGAGACCAATACAGTTTGGCACCAGCAGTGTCCCTGACTGCCTTAGGGACTCCAGCTCTAGATGTTTCCCTTGGGATATATTCCCAAAGCCTTCCCCATGAGCTGGTACAGCCACAAGATCTTCCAGATGAGCTACCAATTATGGCTGATTAGTCCCATTTGCCCAATTAACTAAATCATAAGTTTAATAATTTAGCTCCTGGATTATTGTTACTTGCATGGGGGAGGTTGTTTAAACTAGAGATGCAGGGCAATAGGAACCAGGATAACAGAGCAGATAGTGAAGTGGCTGCGGAGATATGTTGCTAACCCTATAGACAAAGTCAGGAAACAAACCGTTGAGCATGGTGGGATTATGTTTTGAGTTGCAAATATTTCAGTGCAAGAAGTATGACAGGTAGATGAACTCAGGGTAAGGATCAACACCTGAAATTACAGTATTATAGCCATTAGTGAGACTAAATTGTAGGCGGGGCAGGATTGGCAGATCCGTATTCCAGGGTTCTGTTGTTTGAGGTGTGATAGAGCAGGAGGGATTAAAGGGGGAGGGACAGAGTTAACAGGGAAAAAATGTCACAGCAGTGCTCAGTCAGGACAGACTGCAGAACTTGTCTGTTGAGGCTTTACAGTTGTAACTAAGGAATAAGAACAGCACAACCACATTATTGGGGTTATTTTATAAACCACCCAGCAGATCAAGGGATTTAGAAAATCAAACTTGTAGACAGATCTTAGACCTTTGCAAGAAACACAAAGGTTGTTATTGTAGGTGATCGTAATCTTCCACCGGGACTCCTATACTGTAAAACAGCTGGATGAGATAGAGTTTGTCAGAAGTGTTCAGGAAAGTTTCCTGCATCAGAAGTACAGGTTCCAACTAGACAGAGTGTGATATTAGATCTTCTGTTAGGCAATGAGACAGGGCAGCTGACAGAAGTTTCTGTAAGGGAACACTTTGCAACCAGTGACCACAATGTCATTAGATTCCGGGTAATTATGGTCTGCAGGTTGATATTCTAAATTGGAGAAGGGCCAATTTTGATGGTATCAGAAAGGATCTGGCAAGTGTGGATTGAGACAGGCTGTTTTCTGGCAAAGGTGTACTTGGCAAGTGGGAGGCCTTCAGAAGTGAAATTCTGAGAATACAAAGCTTGTATGTGCCAGTCAGGATAAAAGGCAAGGGTAATAGGTTTAAATAAACTAGTTTTTGGGAGATATTGAAGCCCTGGTTAAGAAGAAAAAGAAAAAGAGGCGCATAGCAGGTTTAATCACGTAGGAACAAATGAGGTGCTTGTGGAGGATAAGGAAGGCATAAGAACACACAAAAAAAATCAGGAGGTCTTAAAGAAGACATGACACTGCCTTAGCAGACAAGTTGAAGGAGAATTCTAAGGGCTTCTACAGATACGTAAAGAGCAAAAGGATTGCAAGCATTGGTCCTCTGCAAGATCAGAATGGTAATCTATGTGTGAAGCCAAAAGAAATGGGGTCTTTTAAATGGATCTTTGGCATACAGGTTAAAGAGGAGGAGGGGTTTGCTGTCTTGAGGCACATCAAGGTGGACAAATCCCCCGGGCCCGATAAGGTGTTCCCCCAGACCCTTTAGGAGGCAAGTGCAGAAATTGTTGGAGCCCTAGCAGAGATATTTAAATCATCCTTAGGGACAGATGAGGTACCAGAGGATTGGAGGATGGTTAATATTGTTCCACTGTTAAATAAAGGCTCTAAGAATAAACCAGGAAATTATAGGCCAATGAGCCCGACATCAGTAGTAGGAATGTTATTGGAAGGTGATCTAAGGAACTGGATGAGAATTTGTATAGACATGGACTGATTAAGGATAGTCAACATGGCTTTGTGTGTGGTAGGTCATTATACAGGTCTATAATTAATTGAAAGTGGCATCACAGGAAGATAGCCATAAAGAAAGCTTTTGGCACATTGACCTTCATAAATCAAAGCACTGAGTTCCAGAATCTGCAGATTTTCTCTTGTTTGTATTGAGTACAGTAGTTGGGATGTCGTGTTGAAGTAGTATAAGACATTGGTGAGGCCTAATTGGGAGCACTGTGTGCAGTTTTGGTCACCAACCTACAGGAAAGGTGCAAATAAGATTAAGAGTAAATTTTCTCTGTACTGGAGGACCTGAGTTATAAGGAAAGTTCGAATAGATTAGAACTTTATTCCCTAGAACATAGGAGAATAAGGGGAAATTTGATACCTGCACCAAACCAGAGCCCCTCATACACCTCCCATCTCAAGTATCTATCCAAACCTCTCTTAAATCTTGCAGTTGAACTCATATTTACCACTTCCACTGGCAGTTCATTCCACACTCACCACCCGCTGAGTGAAGACATTTCCCCTCAGATTCCCCTTAAATATTTCACCTTAACCTATGACCTCTATTTCTAGTCTCATCCAACCTGTGGGGGGAAAAAAGCTTGCATAACCCTATCTATACCCCTCTTAATTTGTACACCTCTAACAAATCTCCCCTTATTCTCCTATGATCCAGGGAATAAAGTCCTAAATCAACTTTTCCCTGTAATTCAAGTTCTCAAGTCCTGACACCATCCTTTTAAATTCTCTGCACTCTTTCAATCTTAATGATATTTTTTCTGTAGGCAGGTGACCAAAACTACATTTAATACTCCAAATTCAGCCTGAATGTCTTCTAATGTCTTTTTTTTTAAAAAAAATTGAGACTCCTGGACTGGTACTTGGAGCTTAGAAAAATAGAGGGCTATGGGAAACCCTAGGTAATTTCTAAAGTAAGGACACATTCAGCACAGCTTTGTGGGCTGAAAGGCCTGTATTGTGCAGCAGGCTCGCTAACTTCAGAGTATTGAATACAGGAAGTTGTGCTTTATTTTTAAAAAATGAAGGCCAATGTGTCCAAAGCTCTCTTTATGGCCCTATCTACCTGTGACCCTTCACCTTCAATAAATTATGGGACTGTGTTCCTGTATCCCTCTGTTCTACCTCACCCCTCAGTGTGCGACCGCTCACTGTGTTATGTCCTACCTGGTTTGTCCTGTCAAAGTTGAGGCCAGATATGGGAGCAGAGGATAGAGAGAGGCTTGAGTGATAACAGTAGCTGGATAAAGGAGGGGATAGGAAAGATGAACTAGGGTGGAAGAAAGCAGCAGCCCAGTTGGATAGTTATGTCTGATGGACAGACAGAGGAAGGTGGAAGAAGGGTGAAGTATTTTTCTAAGGAGGGAAGGATAGAGGTGAATGGAGGTAACGTGGGGGAGGTGGGGAGGAGGAAGAACTGGGAACGAAACCCAGGGTGTGTGGGTTCCCCAAAATCAGAAAATTCAAACATTCATACCATTGAACTAGAAGCTTGTCAAAAACGGAACAAGAGGAGTCATCCTTCTAGTTTTCAGTTGGCCTCACCATGGCAGTGGAGAGTACCGACAGGTCAGTGTGGGAACAAGGGGAATTGAAATGACATGTGACTGGGGGCTCAAATTGGTTATGGTAGACAGATCAGGGAGCTAGCACGTGGACATTTTAAGCTGTGGTGAAGATCAGTCAATTAATTACCAAAGAGCACTGCTGTCCCAGAAGTGTCCCCAGAGAAATGTCATGTTGTTAATACTAGAAGAATAATATTTCACGTTAAAAATGTGCAAGCCTTCCTAAACAACCATGGTATCTTCTAATCAGAGTAGATGTTGCCTCTTGAGCAATAAAAGTGGTCTGCGTTTAGAAACTCTGCTTACTATAGTCCAAGCTCAGCTGCTCAAGCTGTAATAGGGTATCCACAATCCCCATGCTAACATGTACACACAAGCCATGTCGCCAGGTCCCTGTTAAGCCAAGATCCTCTCTTTATCACTGGGTCTCTTAGGAAGCCCAAGTACTAATGGTTACCATACACAGAATGTCCTTCACTGTAGAGCTACAGGTGAGGAAACCAATCTCCGATTCAAGCATCAAGTTGTTATTGTGGCATTGGAAAGGAGTTACTGCCCCAGCCTATGTTCAGATTCAGCTGTTTATTCCACTTACACCGAAACATGCAGGGAAATGTGGCAACTAACATGTAAAAACAACAAACTGTACGAATACAAAAGACATTACTAAAAACACATAGTACTGTGCCTACACTCACTCCCATGAGCAACAGATCTCAGTCCCTCTCTTCTCTACTTCTAATAAGTGGTCTTTCTTATTAGTTTTGTGTGCTTTTGATGCCATTCATTAAAACACTGGAGGCATTGTCGCTATATTGAGTGAATTTCATTATCTTTTATGCCTTAAAGACAAAACTAGCTCACAAGAGATTCTGCAAATTCAGGATATCTTGAGCAAAACATACAAAATGCCAGGTGACATCTATCGAGGGAAGTACTATAAACAAGTTTCCCTATTACTTCCTTCCATAGAGACACTATGTTACAGATGTTTGTAAAAATAGCTCCTGGGTATTAACAGAGGGCAACCTTGTTCTCATTGCTACCATCAGGAAGGAGATACAGAAACTTCCAACGGCACACTCCGTAAATCAGGAACAACTTCTTCCCCTCTGTCATCAGATTTCTGAAAGGACACTGAACCCATGAACACTACCTCAATATTTTTCATTTTTCATTTTACACTACTTGTTGAATTTAACTAGTTAGTATATATTTTAATATAATTCAGGCTTTCTTCCTATTATAAACAAGAGAAAATCTGCAGGTGCTGGAAATTCGAGTAACACACACAAAATGCTGGACGGCCAGGCACTATCCATGGGAAAGAGTACAGTTGACACTTCAGCCTGAAGCATCAACTGTGCTCTTTTCCGTGGATGTTGCCTGGCCTGCTGAGTTCCTCCAGCATTTGGTGTGTGCTGCTTTCTTCCTATTATGAATTGCAATGTTCTGCTACCGAAAAGACAACGAATTTCACGACATATGCCAGAGATACCAAACCTGATTTCAACTCTATAGAATTGTTCCTCTTATTTCAGGAAGATCATTGCAAACAGTCTAAGATGACTTACTTAGCTGGCATCTGAAACTGAACCTGGTAGGTTGCCTTTAGGAAAGGCTAACCCAGTTTCTATTGGAATTCAGGGAGTGGAAGGAATGAAAGAAGCATACAAAATTCTCCACAGTGTGAATGAGCAAAGAATGAATTTTCTGGTGGGAGAATCTAGAATTCAAGGATCACTGTTTAAAAATAAGAAATTATCCAAAGAAGGCATCTTTTTCTCCTCTCATGAGATTTTGGAACTCTTCCCAGCAGTGTAGTATTGGTTTATTATTGTCACACATACCATGAGACAGCTTAAAGCTTGCCTTGCATGCCATTTTTATGTATGTATAAAAAATCAATTTATTATATGGTGTGTTAAGCTAGAATAACAAAAGACAGGTTGAGAGAAGTCGGCTTTTCGCTTTGGAGCAAAGGGGAATGACAGGTGACCGGATAGAGGGGTAGAAGATAATAAGGTGTATAGATCAAGTGGACAGCTGAAGACCTTTTCCCCCAGGGTGCAAATGGATAATACAAAGGAGCATAATTTTACGATAATTAGAGAAAAGAGTTGGAGGATGAGAAAGGAAGTTACTTATTTATTTTAAACACAGTGGTGAGTGCCCGGGTGGTGTAGAGGAAGATACATTAAGGACATTTAAGAGACTCTTAGATAGGCACATGGATAATAGAAACATGGAGGTCTATATAGGAGGGAAGGGTTAGATTGAGCAGGTTAAAAGGTTGGCCCAACATTGTGGGCCAAAAGATCCTGTACTGTGTTGTTCTGTTCTAATTATCATGCATGATAAAGCATTAAATCTACCGAGAAAGGTAAATAATTAAGTGCAAGATCATAATGAGGTAGATTCTTATCTAAGAAAAGACATTCTGGCATTGTAAAGGGCCCGGAGGAGGTTCATGAAAATGATTCCAGGAATTAAAGGGTTAACTTATGAGGAGCATTTAAATGATTCTGGGCCTGAACTTGCTGGATTTTATTTTTGATGGGGAATCTCACCGAGACATGTTAACCATTGAAAAGGCCTAGATACAGTGGATGTGGAGATGTTTCCTACAATGGGGGAGACTAGGACCAGAGAGCACAGCCTCTGAATAGAAGGGTGTCCCTTTAGAGCAGAGATGAGGAGAAATTTCTTCAGCCAGGGGATGGTGTATCTGTGAAATTCATTGCCACGGAGCAATTCTGCCCCAAAAGCTCCTGGTAGACCTCTACCACAGTACGATGGAGAATATGCTGACCTACTTCATGAGTGTATGGTACAATAACCGCAAGAAGATCAACCAAAGAGCACTTTTGAGTGATCAGGACTGTACAGAACATCATTCTGGGACACAGCTACCAGATATGGAAAGCATCTGCAACTCACGATGTCTACGGCAGGCTCGCAAAATCGTGACGGGCCTCATCCCAGTAATCACCTGTTCAATCTGCTACCATCTGACAGGAGATACAGGAACTTCTCTCCGTGGACATCCCGACTGAAAAACAGCTTTATCCCCAGGGGTGTCAAGCAACTGAACAATGCCGTATTTTAGAGCTGTTTCTTTTTAAATTCAGTTGTAACTCGAAATAACTCGGATATTATTTTAGATTAAGTGATGGTGTTTTCAGTAATTGAATTGCCAGTATGTTGTTTTTCACTGAATGGAGGAGCACTGCGTTCTCATTGTCATCAGCAATGACAATAAAACTCGAAGAAATTCCTTAGCTGTATCAAGCTCACAGTGTAAATAGTACACAAGCGGAATAATAAATAAAACAGGCATAAGACGGACACACGTTAGCTCCTTGTACTTATGGCTAATGCAAGGGGTCACTATGTTTAGGGTTTGGAGGTTTTCAGGCAGACATCTACGTCAGTATGCTGTCCAGCGACTATAGCTCATCACCACTCCCACAGTCCTGATCAATCAGCTCCAGATCCTGGGCCTCTGTACCTGCCTCAGCAACTGGATCCTCACCTTCCTAACCGGGAGACCACAATCTGAATGTATTGGTAATAACATCCCTCCTCCCCTGCTGACGATCAACACTGGCACACCTCAGCACACTGCTCCACTCTCTCTGTACCCATGACTGTGTGGCTGGGCATAGCTCAAATACCATCTACAAGAAGTTTGCTGATGATACAACCATTGTTGGCAGACTCTCAGATGGTGACGAGAGGGTGTACAGGAGTGAGGTATACCAGCTAAATGAGTGGCGTCGCAGCGACAACCTTGCACTCAACGTCAGAAGGTGCTGATTGTGGACTTCAGAAAGGGTAAGGCGAGGGAACACAAATCAGTCCTCATCTTCCACAATTGTGAAGGGCATACATTTAAGGAGTGAGGGCAAAAGTCCTTAGGACATGTGCAGGATGGGATGTTCTTTTAAGCGACAGTGGTGGGTGTCTGGAATATGCTGCCAGGGTAGTGGTAGGGGCAGATAGGATTGAGGGGTTTAAGAGGTGTTTAGATGGATTCGTGGAGAATGGAGGGATATGGGCCGTGTGCAGGCAGAAAGGATCAGGTAACTTTAGCTTGATTAAGTCAGCACAATGTCACAGACCAAAGGGCCTGTTGCTGGGCTGTACCACTCTGTGTTCGAAGACAATAATGGATGAGGGTAGAGTTAAAGTTCATGATGAAAGGTCTCAGCCTAAGAAGTCAGCTCTTTGTTCCTCTTGGTAGATGCTGCCTGACCTGCTCAGTTACTCTAGCATTGTGTCTGTCACTTGTCACATTGCTCTGGATTTCCAGCATTTGCAGAATTGTTTTGTGTTTATGTAGAATTAAAGGTTTGGAAATGTGGCAACAAACATCAGGAAGAGAATGTGAAGGGTGACTGGTTCAAATGTCTGATAGCAGCGGGGAAGAATGTGCTCCTGAAGTAAAGCACAACAATCTTGTAATACCACAGCCTACGATACTTAAAAAATAAAATACAGCCAGTCACCCTGGCAGTCTGATACTAAATATAGGACTCTGGTCAGATCCCACTTGGAGTAAAGTGTTCAGTTCCGGTCGCCTCACTATAGGAAGGATGTGGAAACTAGAGAAAGGGTGCAGAGGATGTTGCCTGGATTGGAGCATGTGCCTTAAGAGTGAACTTGGCCTTTTTTCCTTGGAGCAACGGAGGATGAAAGGTGACCTGATAGAGGTGTATAAGATGACGAGAGGCATTGATGATGTGGATAGTTAGAGGCTTTTTCTCGGGGCTAAAAAGGCTAGCACGAGAGGGCACAGTTTTAATGTCCTTGAAAGTAGGTACAGAGGAGATGCCAGATTAAGTTTTTTTTAATGCAGAGTGTGGCGAGTGTGTGGAATGGGCTGCCAGCGATGGTGGTGGAGGCAGATACAAAAGGGTCTTTTAAGAGACATGGGCAGGTGCATGAAGCTCAGAAAAATAGGGGGCTATGGGTAAGCCTAGGTAATTTCTCAGGTAGAGACGTTTTCGGCACAACTTTGTGGGCCGAAGGACCTATATTGTGCTGTAGGATTTCGATGCTTCTAATTAAGTAGACATGGAGGATCACAGGATTCAGATTTATCATATGTACAAAATAGACAGTGGGATGTGTTGGTTGCATTAACAACTAACAAGCTCAAGTTCACTTTGACAGTATATATGCATACCACCAAATGAAACCGTGTTCCTCTGGAGTCCCGGGGTCCACAGGCTCTCCGCTGAATGCTGTTGGTCCACGGCATTGAAAAAAGGGCTGGGAACCTTTTCTCCAGACCAAGGTGCATAACTCACACACAACACATAAATTAGTATTTCCACAAAATAAAATATATTCCAGAAGATTGATATTTAGCATAAATTAGTTAAAATGTAAACAGTATAATGCTACTGGCCTTTCATATGTGATGAGACCTTCATGGTGGCAGGGAGTTCAGTAGTGTTATGGTCTGGAGTAAGTAGCCGTTTCCCATCCTAACAGACCTCGTCCTAGACACCACCCTAGGATGTGCCGGGTGGGGGGGGGGGGGGACTGCCCGCAAGCATTGCCTTGCCCACAGTGTCCAGCAGAGCAACACGAGCAGCACAAACAACAACAGCAGAAAGAAGCCCCCTTTCCCATCCACCCACCCACTCACACACCAGGGTCGTGAATCTGAAGACGATTCACCCATCCCAGTGCACATTAAACACGCCCGGACAAACCGGGAGGTGCAGCCTGCACTCAGAAAACAAATGGGCTCATTAAGATTCTTAGTTAATGCTTCTGCCAGTTTTGTCTAATAAGATGGAGTCCTCTGGTCCCATCCCTGAGCAATAATGATGCAACAGAACCTCAAGTAGCAAAAACCACATGATCTAGTATCAATGCTTTGTAAAAGTACATATCAAGACTTGTCAATGATGACTGTACAGACAACATTCTCGAGCACGATACGCCCTGGAATGTGTAAATCACTTTGTTTCTTCCAAAACAGAACTGTGTGTGTTCTATTTACCTCTAAGCTACTTACTCCACCTACTGGGGTTGCATGAGTGGAATTCACTACCGTGTGGAATTGACATTGTCTTTGTAATTTATCCAGAGGGACAACAGTTGCAGAATGGCACACAGATTTCAGCATAAAGTGTTGAGAATGTGAAGAGGCAGATGGGATACAGTGTAGGGAATTGTATGGTCATGAACTTAGGTCAAAGGAATAAAGACGTAGGCTTCTTCCTCTCTGCCACCAATTTCTGAATGGACATCGAACCCATGAACACCGACTACCACACTATTTTTCCCTCTTTTACCAATATTTATTTGAAATAACTTTTTAAGTATTATTTCTTACTGCAACTTCCAGTTTTTATTACTATGTTTAACAATGTACCGCTACCACACAACAACGAATTTCATGATCTATGCTAGTGATATTAAACCCGATTCTATTTTCTAAATGGGAAGAAAATTCAAAAATCAGAATTGCAGACAAACTTGGGAATCCTTGTGTATAATTACCTGAAAGTTAACTTGCAGGTTGAGTTGGTGGTAAAGAAGGCAATGTTAGCATTCGTTTTGGAGTGAGGGATTACAAGACCAAGGATGTAAAGCTGAGGCTTTGTAAGGTCAGACCACACTTGGAGGATTGTGAGCAGCTTAGGGCCCCTTCTCTAAAAAAGGATGTGCTGGCATTGGGGAGGATCCACAGAAGGTTCACAAGAATAAACCCAGTTAATGTACAAGGAGTGCTTGATGGCTTAGGGCTTGAACTCACTGGAGTTTAGAACAGTTTGGGGAAGGGATCTCATTGAAACCTACTGAATATTGAAAGGCCTACACAGAGTGGACATGCAGAGGATGTTTCCAATAGTGGGACAGTCAAGGACAATAGGGCACAGACTCAGAATACAAGGATAACCCTTTAGAACAGAAATGAGCAGGGATTTCTATAGCCACGTGCATTACTCTTTATTCTGACTATTTTGCCCTCTGTATCAATTCTACAAGTCAACAAAATCATGGCTCATCTTTGGTCTTTCCACACTAACCCAATAGCAAGGATTCCATTAAGATCTCAAATCTATGAAACTTATCTTATAGGTTCTTAACAACTAAGCTTCCACAGCCTTCTTTGATAATTTCCAAAAATTCATTGTTACTTAAGAAATTCCTGCTACTTGAGATTTGAAAGGATGACTCCCATTAGCCTGTGATTGTGACCTTTGATTCCAGATGCCCCAGCTAAGGGCAGGTTCAACTCAGCAATAAACACATCAAACATTTGATGATTCTATGCACCTTCATGAAATCACTGCCTCAATTCTTCTAGTTTCATGAGATCATGGGTCAGACTGTTTAACTTTACAAGCAGCTTGTGTTGTTCTTGGAATCAGTGTGGTAAGCTAATGCCACATTCCCTCGGTGCTCATTTATTTTTAGGTTGGGAGATGAGGTCTGCACACATTATTTCAGATGCAGTTTCAGTATATTCAAGGCGATTCAGTTCATTGCTTATAGGACCATAAAATATAGCAGTAGGTTCAAGCTATTTGGCCCATCTAATCTGCTATGCCATTCCATCGTGGCTGACTTACGAGGGGTGATTGATAAGTTTGTGGCCCAAGGTAGAAGGAGTCAATTTTAGAAAACCTAGAACATTTTTCAACGCAGTATCCTCTGTCATGGTTTCTCGTGCCCCACAAATGACTAGGAGATGCAGAAGATTCTTCAAGAAGGGTTAAACTTAAATTTGCAAATCAAAGCTGAGACAGTCATTGAGCTAGTCGCTGATTGCCCACCAATCCTTGGACATAGCATGTTTTATAGCAATCTCCTGGTTTAGTTGCATTAGCATATGCAATCGGTCTATAGTTGCGTATCACACGTACATCCGCCACTATTGTTTCTACCCATTGACTTAATCATGTTCTAATAGCAAACTCAGATTACATAATTTACATCTCTTAGCTTCCTCTTATTAACACAACATTGTCTTCTACATTCTTAGGATTTCATTCTCTAGCAAATAGCAAGTTGCAACTTTTATACACCAATACCTCCTACACATACACAAGTAGAAGGAGTCAATTTTAGAAAACCTAGAACATTTTTCAACATAGCACCCTCCTACATTTACACACTTAGTCCAGCGGTCATGGAGCATACAGATCCCTTCTTTGTAGAAGTGGTCCACAGCAGGGGTGACTGATAAGTTGTGGCCTAGGGTAGAAGGAGTTATACAGCTCTCGTTACGTGCACGTGCAGTTCAACTCTGAGTGATTATACAGAAATTTTGAAGTTAATAACTCATCTCCTTCTACCTTAGGCCACAAACTTATCAATAACCCCTGCTGTGGACCACTTCTGGAAGTCCAAGATGCTGACTTCTACAAAGAAGGGATCCTTATGCTCCACGACCGCTGGACTAAGTATACAAATGTAGGAAAAGTAAATGTGTTAGGTTTTCAAAAATTGACTCCCTCTAACTTAGGCCACAAATTTCTCAATCACCCCTCGTACTTTCTCTCTCAACCCCATTTCCCCACCTTCTCCCCATAATCTTTGATGTCCTGATTAATCTAGAACCTATGAACCTTTGCCTTAAATATACCTAATGAACTGGGCTGCATAGTCTGCGGTAATGAATTCCGCAGGTTCACCAGTTCTGGCAAAAGAAATTCCTTCTCCTCATCCCTGTTCTTAAAGGGCATCCTTCTAGATGTGCCCTCTAGTCCTAGACTCTCCCACCATAAGAAACATCCTCTCCACAGACATCATTGAGGTCTTTCAACAGTTTTTAGTGACATCCTCCCCCCCTCATTTTTCTAAACTCCAATGAGTACAGGCCCACCATCAAATGCTCCTCATACATTAACCCTTTTATTCCCAGGATCATTCTCATGAACCTCCTCTGGATCCTCCCCAATGCTAGCACATCCTTTCTTAGACAAAGGCTCGAAACTGCAAATGGTACTTCAAATGTGGTCTGACCAATGCCTCATAAAGCCTCAGCATTACATCCATTACTTTCATATTCTAAAATCTGATAACAAAAGGACAACAATGGATGAAATTTCAGAAATTCAAAGGCTATTTGCAACAGGGCTCCATTTTAGGAGCACAGTTTTTCCAAAGCATCTCTCAGATAGCCCAGACTTGTGCCTCGGGGCCACAAGGAAGAAATCAGCATGTGCTTGTGGTGAACTATGTGCCTGTTGGGACACGCCCCTGCTGACTGCTCCTGTGGCTCCTCCCACAGGCCCCTGTATAAAGGAGACCTGCGGCCTGAAGATCGGCCTCATTCTCCAGGACCTTGTATGATAGACACTCACTCCTGGTTCCTTCTTCCAGTCAATAAAAGCCGATATCTCGCCTACGTCTCAGTGTGAGTTATTGATGGTGCATCAATTTTATTGACTGGAAGTTTTAAAACATGGAACCCGTTTTGCGTCCGGACCGGTTGGATTTGGACCCTCAAGACCCTGACGCAGCTCTCGCTTTTGAACACTGGCTTGCATGCTTCCAATCGTACTTGGCGGAGCTTCGTGCGACTGAACCCGCCGTTATGCACAGAATCCTACTCTCGAGGGTCACCCCCAAAGTTTACTCCTTTATCCGGGACCTGCCGACCTACGATGGGGCACTGGACGCCCTCAAAAGACAGTACCTGCGGCCGGTGAACACCGTCTACGCAAGACATCGCTTAGCTACCCGGCAACAGCGGCCTGGCGAATCGTGCGCTGAGTTTCTCCGAGCACTACAGACACTCGTCCGAGCTTGTGACTGCAAGACGCTCACGGCAGAACAGCATGCGGAGCTGCTGGTGCGAGACGCCTTTGTGACGGGACTGAGGTCAGTGTACATGCGCCAGCGGCTGCTGGAGAACTCGGATCTTACCTTAAGCTCGGCGATAGAGAAGGCCAACGCTCTAGAAGCTGCGCGGCATAACGCCGACGCTGTCCAGTCGCGCGATTCCCCGCCGGTTTCGTGGACGCCTCAGACCCCGCCACCGCCGACTCCCGGGAGCGAATTCGCCAACGCCGCCACCAGTCGCCATTCCACGAGCTCCCCGACCCAGACCACGGCTGTGGCCCGTAAGAAACTCGTGCCTTGTTATTTCTGTGGCCAAAAGAAACATCCTCGACAACGCTGTCCAGCGCGAGAAGCGACCTGCTCCAGCTGCGGAAAGCGGGGCCACTTCGCCAAGGTCTGTAAGTCTCAACCTCGAGCGGAGTGCAGCGCTGCGGGTGAAACGTGGGGGCCGCCATCTTGCATGCCGGGATGTGGGCGGCCATCTTTGTCGACGTCAGCACGCCCCGCCCCCGATCCTCGGATGCTGACCGGGTACCCCGGATGTGAGCGGCCATCTTTGTCGACGTCAGCACGCCCCGCCCCCGACCCTCCGATGCTGACCGGGTACCCCGACGGCGATCCAACTCTGGCCACTGTGACTCTCGACCAAAGCGCCCCACACCAGCTTGCAAGATCCATGATGGACATCCAGGTGGAGGGGCATTGGACTGGATGCCTGTTTGACACGGGCAGCACTGGGAGTTTTATTCACCCGGACACAGTGCAACGCTGCGGACTTGCAACGCGGCCGGTCAGTCGGAGGTTCCATTTGGCCTCTGGGTCGCAGTCCGCAGACATCCGGGCGGGTTGTGTAGCGACTTTGGTGGTGCAAGGCACAGTATATCGGGACTTTGAACTGCTGGTCATGCCTAATCTGTGTGCACCTGTGCTATTGGGGCTGGACTTCCAGAGCCATCTCGAAAGTGTGACTATGGTATACGACGGGCCCCTCCCACCACTCACTGTCAAGAATCCTCAGTTTTGTGGGACTTCTTCACATACCCCGCTACTGACCACACACACACACGGACACACACATCCCATCCAGAACCAGGCCAACAGCTGCGCTACCGACACTTGCAGCCTCTCCACTCTCAAGATCCCTTCCCCACCGCTGTTCGCCAACCTGACCCCCGACTGTAAACCTGTGGCAACCAAAAGCAGGAGGTACAGCGCGGGGGACCGGGCCTTCATTCGGTCGGAGGTGCAGCGGCTGCTCAGGGAGGGGATCATTGAGCCGAGCACAAGCCCTTGGAGGGCCCAGGTGGTTGTTGTTCGGACTGGGCAGAAAAATAGGATGGTGGTGGACTATAGTCAAACCATCAATAGGTTTACGCAGCTTGACGCATACCCCCTACCCCGCATCGCGGATATGGTCAACCAGATTGCTCAGTATAAGGTGTACTCGACAATAGATCTGAAATCCGCTTATCACCAGCTCCCCATCTGCCCAGAGGACCGCCCCTACACCGCCTTCGAGGCGGGCGGCCGGCTCTATCACTTCCTGCGCGTCCCTTTCGGTGTCACGAATGGTGTCTCTGTCTTCCAGAGGGAAATGGACCGGATGGTGGACCAGTACCAACTGCAGGCCACATTTCCCTATCTGGATAACATCACCATCTGTGGTCATGACAGGCCAGATCACGATGCCAACCTCCAACGGTTTCTCCAAGTGGCCGCAGCTCTGAACCTTACTTATAACAGGGACAAGTGTGTTTTTGGTACCACCCGCCTTGCTATACTTGGGTATGTCGTGGAAAACGGGGTTATTGGGCCTGATCCCGAACGTATGCGCCCCCTGTTAGAGCTCCCTCTTCCCACCACTCTCAAGGCCCTCAGACGGTGCCTGGGGTTTTTTTCCTATTACGCCCAATGGGTCCCCCATTACGCAGACAAGGCTCGCCCCCTGGTCAAGTCTACCTCGTTTCCCCTCTCTGCTGAGGCCTGCGCGGCCTTCAACTGCATTAAAGCGGATATTGCCAAAGCTACGATGCATGCAGTGGACGAGACCGCTCCCTTCCAAGTGGAGTGTGATGCCTCCGATTTCGCTCTGGCTGCTACCCTTAATCAGGAAGGCAGACCAGTAGCATTCTTTTCTCGCACCCTCCAAGGCTCTGAAATTCGGCACTCCGCGGTGGAGAAAGAAGCCCAGGCCATAGTGGAGGCTGTTAGGCACTGGAGGCACTATCTTGCTGGCAAAAGATTCACTGTGCTGACCGACCAGCGCTCGGTTGCGTTCCTGTTCAGCAACCAACAGCGGGGCAAGATCAAAAATGATAAGATTTTGCGGTGGAGGATAGAACTCTCCACCTACACCTATGATATCCTGTACCGGCCTGGCAGACTCAATGAGCCCCCTGATGCCCTATCCCGGGGAACATGTGCTAGCACACAGCTCGACCAGCTGTACGCCCTTCATGCTCAACTTTGCTATCCGGGGGTCACCCGATTTTACCATTTTGTGAAAGCTCGGAACCTGCCGTACTCCCTGGAGGACATCAGGACGATGACCAGGGACTGCCAAATTTGTGCCGAGTGCAAACCGCACTTCTACTGTCCTGACACGGCACAACTTGTCAAGGCCACCCGCCCTTTTGAACGCCTGAGTGTTGACTTTAAGGGCCCCCTTCCCTCCACTGACCGCAATGTCTATTTTCTCAGTGTTATTGACGAGTTCTCACGGTTCCCCTTTGCCATCCCCTGCCCCGACACCACTGCCACGTCCGTCATAAAAGCCCTGCGCCAGCTCTTCACTCTGTTCGGGTATCCCTGCTATATCCACAGTGATAGAGGGTCCTCCTTTATGAGTGAAGAGCTGCGCCAGTACTTGCTAGCTAGGGGCATTGCTACCAGTCGGACCACGAGTTATAATCCCCGGGGTAATGGCCAGGTAGAGCGGGAGAATGCCACAGTGTGGAAGGCCACACTTTTAGCCCTCAAGTCCAAAGGGTTGCCGGTCTCTCGATGGCAGGAGGTCCTCCCTGAGGCACTGCACTCTATCCGCTCTCTGTTATGTACGTCCACCAATGCCACCCCTCACGAACGCCTATTCTCTTTTCCCAGGAAGTCTGTCACTGGGACCACCCTACCAGTTTGGCTGACGTCCCCGGGGCCAGTGCTGCTCCGGAAACATGTGAGGAGCAATAAATACTCCCCGCTGGTAGAGAGGGTTCACCTTCTCCATGCGAACCCCCAGTATGCTTACGTGGTCTTACCTGATGGGCGGGAGGACACGGTCTCCATCCGCGACCTGGCACCCGCAGGTGCAGCAGACCACTACCCTGAAGGCTCTCCGGTAACTGTGAACCCTGCACCAGAGGTGACACCGTACTCACCAGGCCCTACACAGACTCCTCACGACACTTGTATACCGGGCGTTTCGTACGCATTTATACCAGGCGCCTCGCACATGCATGAGGGATCACCGGCGCCTAGTGGGCAAGAACACGCGCAACCCCCGTCCCCTGTGCAATCGCCAATGTTGCCGGCACCTATGCGGTCACAGCCGGTGCTACGTAGATCGCAGCGACAGATTCGACCGCCTGATCGGCTTGACTTGTAAGAACCTTCGCTACATGAGGACTTTTTCAAACGAAGGGGGGGTGAATGTGGTGAACTATGTGCCTGTTGGGACACGCCCCTGCTGACTGCTCCTGTGGCTCCTCCCACAGGCCCCTGTATAAAGGAGACCTGCGGCCTGAAGATCGGCCTCATTCTCCAGGACCTTGTATGATAGACACTCACTCCTGGTTCCTTCTTCCAGTCAATAAAAGCCGATATCTCGCCTAATATTCAGTGTGAGTTATTGATGGTGCATCAGTGCTAGAGCGTGATTGCACGGTTGATGGCAAAGAAGAAAGTGATAGAATCTGGCAAGGAATTAAGTTGATTGGTCAAACAAGTATAGAAGTCTGAAAGTTATTCAGCCAACACACACAAAATACTAGAGGCCATGGACTGACATGTCAGAATGGGAAGTGGAATTAACATGGGTGGCAACTGAGAGTTCCCACTTTTTCTGGTGTTCAGTGAAGCGGTCACCCTATCAGCCCTCATAGATATCTTGGAGACCTCCTCTACTGTCAGAATGAGGCTATGCTCAGGTTGGAGGAGCAACACCTTATATTCCATCTAGGTAGCCTCCAACCTGATAGCATGAAAATTGATTCTGAACTTCCAGTAATGCCCTCCCCCACAAATTCCCCATTCCCCATTTCCTTTTCCCTCTCTCTCACCTCATCTCCGTACCTGCCCATCACCTCCCTCTGGTGCTCTCACTTTCTTTCTTTCCACAGCCTTCTGTCCTCTCCTATCAGACTCCCCCTTCTTCAGCCCTGTATCTCTTTCACCAATCAACTTGCCAGCTCCTTACTTCACCCCTCCCCCCCCACCTTCTAACTCTGACCCCTCATTCTTTCTCCCCCTCCAGTCCTGCTGAAGGGTCTCGGCCTGAAATGTCGACTGCCCTCTTTTCCATAGATGCTGCCTGGCTCACTGAGTTCCTCCAGCATTCTGTGTGTGTGTTGCTCAGGTGGAATGGGGCTTGCTTTGCTGCTGTTCCGCAGAGTATTGTGACCATGCGATGTTAGTGTCAGATTGTGGGGCGACACTTACAAGCGGCCCCCAGTACATCCTTGGGTTGAATTGGTTATTAATAGAAAAGACACATTTCACTGTATGTGTCAATGTACGTGCGATAAATAAATTAATCTTAACAGACAGGCATACTTTATTGATCCCAAGGGAAATTGGGTTTCGTTACAGTCGCACCAACCAAGAATAGTGTAGAAATATAGCAATATAAAACCGTAAACAATTAAATAATAATAAGTAAATTATTCCAAGTGGAAATAAGTCCAGGACCAGCCTATTGGCTCAGGGTGTCTGACACTCAGGGGGAGGAGTTGTAAAGTTTGATGGCCACAGGCAGGAATGACTTCTTATGACGCTCAGTGTTGCATCTCGGTGGAATGATTCTCTGGCTGAACGTACTCCTGTGCCTAACCAGTACATTATGGAGTGGATGGGAGACATTGTCCAAGATGGCAAGCAACTTGGACAGCATCCTCTTTTCAGACACCACCGTCAGAGAGTCCAGTTCCACCCCCACAACATCACTGGCCTTACAAATGAGTTTGTTGATTCTGCTGGTGTCTGCTACCCTCAGCCTGCTGCCCCAGCACACAACAGCAAACATGATAGCACTGGCCACCACAGACTCTAGACCTGAGAAGAGTTGATGAACAGATACATGCAGACTCTCTTGCCCCCAAGAATCGTTATAAAGGCACACTGGTTAATTGTCCTCACAGACTGAGGTATTGAGTAATCGAGCCAGGAGTTTAAAGTTTAAGGTAAATTTATTTTCAAAGTAGGCAAATGTCTACTTTTTATGTAGGAACTATATAAAACATACATTAGACCACAATAAAGGGAGATTAGCTAGATATGTCTCATATACAGTATATTGAAACATAGGGTTTGCACTGAACCAAATCAGCGAGGTTTGTGCTGAGCAGTCTGCAAGTGTGGCCACACTTCCAACAACAGCATAACATGCCCACAAATTACAAACCCTAACCCGTTTGTCTTCGGAATGTAGGAAGAAACAGAAGCATCCAGAGGAAATGCACTGGGAGAGAACGTACAAACTCCTCACAGAAAACGGCAGGGATCAAACTCAGATATTACACCTGAGGCCATAAAATTAACCACTATACTATCCCACCATCCTAAAATTGCAGCACAACAGCACAGCTTGAGAGGAGATGCAGCAGACCTCAATGACTGGGCTGCAGACACTGACAAAGACAACAGATTGCTCAGGCATGTCAGGGACACAAACTAGGTCAGTATTTACTAATCATTACCGGCTGCTTCTATACATAGAATATAGAACAGTACAGGAACAGGCCCTTCTGCCCACTATGTTGTGCCAAATCAATTAAATTAGTAATCAAATGAACAGCTAAACTACTCCCTTCTGCGTACATTATGACCCTACTCCTTCCATCTCTCTCACATTCATGCACCTATCTGAATGTCTCTTAAAAGTTTCTAATCTGCACCACCCCAGACACCACATTCCAGGCACCCATCACGCTCTGTAAAATAAAAATGTCCCCACATCTCCTTTGATCTTACCCCTCTCACCTTAAATACCATCAGGCATGAGACATTTCAACACTGGGAGAAAGATACTGTCAGACTACTCTGGCCATGCCTCTCATAATCTTATAAGCCTCTAACAGATCTCCCCTCAAGTGAAGGGACAGTGATTGCAAAGAGCGTGTAATCATGCAGGCAGCTTAGTGATTCAGCTAGTCAAACTTTTGCCTTTCGGGACCGAACAGCGGGATTCAAAGCTGAACTCAGCTGCCATCTTGGAAGGACATCTATATTCTTACTGTGATCTCTGCTGCTCCAGATTCCTCCCACGTCCTAAAAACGTGTAGGCTAATTGGGCACCGTGAATTGCCCCTAGTGCGTAGGTGAGTGGTAGAATCTGGAAACTGTTAACAAGCCCAGGAAATTATAGACCAGTGAGTCCTACCTCAGTGGTTGGTAAGTTGATGGAAAAGATCCCGAGGCAGGATTTCTGAACATTTGGAGAGGCATAATATGATTAGGAATAGTCAGCATGGCTTTATCAAAGGCAGGTCGTGCCTTATCAGCCTGATTAATATTTTGAGGATGTGACTTAACACATTGATGACGGTAGAGAGGTAGGTGTAGTGTATAAGGATTTCAGCAAGGCATTTGATAAGGTAGCCCATGCAAGGGATGGGATCCAAGGGGACATTGCTTTGTGGATCCAGAACTGACATGCCCACAGAAGGCAAAGACTGGTTGTAGACGGGTCACACCAGTGGTGTGCCTCAGGGATCTGTTCTGGTTACCCTACTCATTCTGATTTTTATAAATGACCTGAATGAGGAAGTGGAGGGATGGGTTAGTAAATTTGCTGATGACATAAAGGTTGGGGGTGTTGTTGATAGTGTGGAGGACTGTCAGAGGTTACAGCCGGACATCGCTAGGAAGGGTGTGGAAATCATAGAAAGAGTGCAGAGGAGATTTACAAGGATGTTGCCTGGATTGGGGAACTGAGAATAGGTGGAGTGAACTCGGCCTTTTCTCCTTGGAGCAACAGAGGATGAGAGGTGAGTGACCTTTCTATGATTTCCACATCCTTCCCGTAGTGAGGAGACCAGAACTGAGCACAGTACTCCTAGTGGGGTCTGATGAGAAGCACTGATCATGTGGATAGTCAGAGGCTTTTCCCCAGGGCTGAAATGGCTAGCACGAGAGGGCACAGCTTTAAGGTGCTTGGAAGTAGGTACAGAGGAGATGTCAGGAGTACGCAGAGACGCAGAGAGTGGTGAGTGTGTGGAATGGGCTGCCTACAACCGTGGTGGAGGCAGATACGATAGGGTCTTTTAAGAGACTCTTGGATCGGTACATGAAGCTTAGAAAAACAGAGGGCTATGGGTAACCCGAGGAAATTTCTAAGGTAGGGTTATGTTCAGCACAGCTTTGTGGGCCAAACGGCCTGTAATGTGCCGTAGGTTTTCTATGTTTCTAGAATGTGGGGGCAAATGAAAAATGACGTCTTAGATTAGTGTAAATGGGTGGTTGATGGTCAGTGCGAACTTGATGGGCTGAAGGGCTCATTTTGATCTATATTACCATGACATTAACTTTTTGTGTATAGCAATGGAGTCAGACCACAAAAAAAGTGTCCTCAAAATAGCAAAGCCAGAGGCACGTAGAGGTGCATTATAAGATAATCTTTGACGCTGTTCCACAGGAGGACAAGACTGAAAGCTAAATCAGTGCAGTTCTGGACAACAGAACCGTGAAAAGCAGGGTTATAATGAGGTATATTTTGTGTAATTACAAACAAGAGAAAATATACAGATGCTGGAAATCCAAGCAACACACACAAAATGCTGGAGGAACTCAGCAGATCAGGCAGCTTCTATGGACAAAGAGTATAGTTGACGTTTCAGGCTGGACCCTTCATCAGAACTGAGGAAAAAATTAGGAGTCTAGGGTTTGAAGGTGGAGGGAGGGGAAGAAGCAACACTAGGTGATAGGTGAAGCCTGGTGTGGGGGGTGCGGGGTGAAGTAAAGAGCTGGGAAGTTGATTGGTGAAAGAGATACAGGGCAGGAGAAGGGGAATCTGATAGGTGAGGATATAAGGCCTTGGAAGAAAGAAAAGGGGAGGGGGAGCACAAGAGGGCGGTGATGGGCAGGTAAAGAGATAAGCTGAGAGGGGAAAAGGAATGGGGAATGGTGAAGTTGGGGAGTGGGGGGGTAAATACCCTAAATTCAAGAAATCGATGTTCATGCCATCAGTTTGGAGGCTACCCAGATGAGATACAAAGTGTTGTTCCTCCAACCCAAGTCTGGCCTCATCGCGACAGTAGAGGAGGCCATGGATTGACATGTCAGAAGGGGAATGGGAATTGGAATTAAAATGGGTGGCCACTGGGAGATCCATCCCACTTTTACTGGTGCATGGAGCGTAGAGGCTCGGCAAAGCGGTCTCCTTATCTATGTCGGGTCTCACCGATATATAGAAGGCCACACCAGGAGCACCGGATACAGTGGAAGTAGGTACAGAGGAGCTGTCAGGAGTACGCAGAGAGTGGTGAGTGTGTGGAATGGGCTGAGGAATGAGCCCATGGAATAGGCTGAATACCGGATACCCCACCAGACTCAAGTGAATTGCCGCCTCACCTAAAAGGATTGCCTGGGGCCCTGAATATCAGAGAGGGAGTTGTTCAAGGGCAGGTGTCGCATTTGTTCCGCTTGCAAGGATAAGTGATAGAAGGGAGATCATTGATAAGGGACGAATAGACAAGGGAGTCATGTGGAAAGCATATAAACAGGAAGTTGGGGGAGGGAAAGATGTGCTTGGCGGTGGGATCCTGTTGGAGATGATGGACGTTATGGAGAATACATGCTGGATGGGAAGGCTGGTGGGGTAGTTGAGGACAAGAAGAACCCTATCCTTGGAGGGGTAGTAAGGGGATGGGGGCTAAGGCAGACGTTTGCAAAATGGATGAGATGAGGTTGAAGGCAGCGTTGATGATGGAGGAAGGGAAGCCCCTTTCTTTGAAAGAGGAGGACATCTTCGTTCTAGGATGAAAAGCCTCATTATGAGAGCAAATGTGGCAGAGACTGAGGAACTGAGAGAAGTGGGTGACATTCTTACAAGTAAAAAGAGTGGGAAGAGGTATTGCCCAGGTAATAGCAAGAGTCAGTGGGTTTATAATAGACATCAGTGAATAAGCTGTCTCCAAAGACAGAGACGTCGAGAAAGTGGAGGGAGGTGTTGGAAATGGACCAGGTAAATTTGAGCACATGGTGGAAGACTGAGGCAAAGTTGATGAAGTCGACAAGCTCTGCATGGGTGCAGGAAGCAGCACCAATGCAGTCACTGATGTAGTGTAGGAAAAGTGGGGCAATGACACCACTGTAGGCTTGGAACGTAGACTGTTCCACGGAGCCGACAGAAAGGCAGGCATAGCTGGGACCCATGTCTACACCTTTTGCTTGAAGGAAGTAGCAGGAGCCAAGTGAGAAATTATTGAGAAGAGGACAAGACCAAAGACAGAGAAGAGTGGTGGAGGGGAACCGGTTAGGGCTAGTGTCCAGAAAGAAACGCAGAGACTTGAGGCCTTCCTGGTGGGGGATGGGGGACTGGCCATCCATAGTGAAACTCAGATGAGGGCCAGGGAACTTGAAATCATTGAAAAGATCCAGAGCATGTGACGTGTCATGGATATAGGTCAGAAGGGACTGAGCCAGGAGGGACAAAACTGAGTTGAGGTAGGAGTTTAGTGGGGCAGGAACAAGCAAAAACAATGAGTCTACCTGGACAGGCCCGTTTGTGGATCTGGGGTAGGAAGTAGAAACAGGGGGTGCAGGAAGTATGAGGTTAGTGGCATTGGATGGATCCTTTGTTGGGTCATTTGCTGTTTGGCACAGTGGTATAGTACTAGACATAAAAACTATGACAACGAGAAGATAAATAAATTGTGTGAAAAGAGCAAAATAGTGAGGTCATGGTCAAGAAATCTGATGGTAGAGGGGAATAAGCTGGTCCTAAAATGTTGAGGGTGTGATGCAATGAGACAAAGGCTGGAGGCAAATCACAAAGAATAAGGAGAGATTTTTGTCCATAATTGATAGGGTTGTTAAGACAACAAATGAATGTGTTGTCATTCTTTAGTCGAAGGATTGAGCTCATGAGCCGAGAAGTAATGTATCGACTGTATAAAACACTGGACAGACAATACTTGGGAGTATTTTATATTTAGCTCTGGTTGCCTCATTATAAGGAGCCTGTGGAAGATCTTGAGAGGGTCCCTGGACTAGAGGGCATGTCTTAGGAGGAAAGGTTGAGCGAGCTACGGCTTTTGTCTTTGGAGGGAAGGAGGATGAGAGTTGACTTAATGAAGGTGTACGAGGTGTTAAGAGGCATAGATGGAGTGGACAGCCAGAGACATTTTCTCAGGGTGGAAATGTCTTATACGAGGCAAAATTTTAAGGTGATGAGGGAAGTATGGAGGGGGTGATGTCAGAGGCAAGTTTCTTTTTAAACAGAGAGTGGTGGGCGCATGGAACTCCCTGCCAGGGGTGGTGGTTGAGGTAGATACATTAGGGATGCTTAAGAAATTCATAGATAAGCACATGATGATAGAAAGATGGAGTGCTATGTAAGATGAAAGGGTTAGATTGATGTCAGAGTAGAGTACTGTGCAAAAGTCTTGGGTACATCTATATAGCAAGGGTAACTTTCACACAGTACTGTACTTGCCAATGTTAGAGCAGAGAGCGGATTTGTTAATCTGGCAGTAGCAAAGGATGTTGGGAATGATGCAGGTGGAGTGCTGTGGAAGGGTGTGGGACATGTGGCTGAGTAATCATCCTAGGGATGGTGGGTTGGGTGTAGACATACCTCGCCCTGAGACAGCAAGCAAGGTCATTTGATTAGAGACAATTGGTTTATTACAGAATGTCACTCTGGCACTTCCTGCTCCCTCCCCTCTCCCTTCCACTTTTCCCAACCATGATTTCCCTCTCACTGTCCCCTTCCCACCCTTAGTCTACAACAGGTGCCCAACCATTGAGCAGATCTCAAAAGCAGCATCTAATCCTCACCACCCAGGCCTTGCTCTTTCCTTGCTGCTGCCATCAGCAGGAAGGTACAGGTCCTATCCCTCAACAATCAGGCTCTTGAACAAGTGGTGATAACTACACACATTCTGTTTCTGCTCGCACTTAAGGTCGCTTTATCTTATTTCAGGCTCTCGATATTTATTCCTATATCAGAATCGGAATCAGGTTTATTAAGACTGGCATCTGTCATCAAAATTTGTTAACTTAGTAGCAGCAGTTCAATGCAATACATAATATAGAAGAAAAAATAATAAGTAAGTCAATTACAATATACGTATAATGAATAGATTAAAAATCATGCAAAAAGCAGAAATAATATACTAAAAAAGTGAGGCAGTTTTCACAGGTCCATTTAGGAATCGGATGGCAGAGGGGAAGAAGCTGTTCCTGAATCACTGAGTGTGTGCCTTCAGGCTTCTGAACTTCCTACCTGATGGTAACAGTGAGAAAAGGGCGTCCTGGGTGCTGGAGGTCCTTAATGATGGCTGCTGCCTTTCTGAGACACGACTCCTTGAAGATGTCCTGGGTACTCTATTGACTAGTACCTTAGATGTAGCTGACTAAATTTACAACCTTCGGCAGCTTCTTTCAATCCTGTGTAGTAGCCTCCCCCCCCACCCCCCCATACCAGACAGTGATGCAGTCTGTCAGAATGCTCTCCACGATATTTCCGTATAAGTTTTCGAGTGTATTTGTTGACATATCAAATCTCTTCAAACTCCCAATGAAGTATAGACACTGCCTTGCCTTCTTTATATCCACATTGATATGTTGGGACCAGGTTAGGTCCTCAGAGATCTTGACACCGAGGAACTTGAAGCTGCTCACTCTCTCCACTTCTGATCCCTCTATGAGGATTGGTATGTGTTTCTTCGTCTTACCTTTCCTGAATTCCACAGTCAGCTCTTCCGGCTTACTGATGTTGAATGCAAAGTTGTTGCTGTGACACCAATCCACTAGTCTAGCTATCTATAGTCAAAGAACAGCATCCTGACATAGGTATTTGCATTGTCCAGGCGGTTTAAGGCTGTGTGAAGAGCCATTGAGATTGCATCTGCCTTTGACCTATTTTGGCAATAGGCAAATTGCAGTGGGTTCAGGTCCTTGCTAAGGCAGGAGTTATATTTATAAAATATTTAAACATATTGTTTATATTTGCATTGGCAGTTTGTTGTTCATTTATCCCATTTATAGTTACTGTTCTATAGAATTTGCACAGTACTATATGTAAAAAGGTTAGCACAATTTTGTGGGCTGAAGGGCCTGTGCTGTGATGTTCTATATTTTTGCTCCCATCATGATGTAGTGACTCTCATGAGAATTCTTTTGGTATAGAGTTTGTATCACAAGACCAGACATGAGAAATAAACACATTGGCTTGGGAAAGACAGACAAGCATTTCAGAGGGTTTAACACATTCAAGGGACGAGGAAAGAAACTGGCATTCACAAATATGGTGGAATTAAGGCTTGTTTTTCTAGGAAGTAACGAGCAAAAAGAGACTGTTTTCTTTCCCCATCTGGAAAAGTGATTAAATAAATGGTTGCAGACCAGCGATCATCAGTTGAAGAAGCACATTTATTTCCATTTTTAAATAGTTTAAAAACTGCAGTTGAATTTGAAGAAAATTATTTCTGGATTGCTAGTGCAGTAACATAACCACAATGTAAACTGGCATCCCTGACTCAAGAAACTGCAGATTCAACAACTCGCCAACTCCAGATGAACTCTGAAATTCAGTCACAAGACTCCATTCAAGTTTGACAATTACTAAATAGCCAAGTTTATGGTCTGTAAGAGAAGGTCAATTAGTCATGACTGTTCATTCCCCTTGATAGATGCTGCTTGACCTGCTGAGTTTATTTATTATTTTATTTAGAGGTACCGCATGGTAACAGGATCTTCTGGCCCAATGAGCTCACTCAGCCCAAATGTACACATCCATGTGACCAACTGACCTACCAACCCAGAGGTGGGAGGAAACCAGAGCCCCAGGAGGAAATCCGGAAATCAGTTATACGGAGAAGGTACAAACTCCTTACAGACAATGGCAGGCATTGAACCCGGGCTGCTAGCACTACACCATCATACCGCCCCAGCATTTGGGAGTTCCTCCAGCATTTTGTATGTGTCACTTAGAGACAGTGGGGAGCATTCAAAATGGTGTCAAATTCTAGGCTATCACTGCAGGATCTGGAACTAGAGGGCACAATTTCAGTGGAAGGTGGGAGAATCCAAGCATCTTTTCCTCAGATTACCCCCCCCCCCCCACCGGGCACCACATTAGTGATTGTATAATGATTCACTGTACCAGCAGCCAGGGTTCAATTCCCACTGCTGCCTGTAAGGAGTTTGTATGTTCTCCCCATGACTGCATGGCTTTCCTCCAAGTGCTCCTGACTCCTCCCACAGTCCAAAGTCATACTGGTTGGGTAGGTTAATTGCTCATTGTAAATGGTCCCGTGATTAGGCTGGGGTTAAGTTGGGTGGTATTGCTGGGCAGCATGGCAAGGGGCCAGAAAGGCCTCTTCCACGCTATATCTCAATAAATAAATGATTCTTTGGAATACACTATCCGCTATTCACTTCAGAAGTGCACAAGTTAGAACAGTAAGATCGTTCAAGGCAGAGCTTCTATGTTTTTACATTTAGGGATACCACATGGAATGGGCCCTTTGGGCCCAACAAGCCATACTACCCAGCAACCCACCTACTTAATTTCCTGCTGAAGTGTCTGGGACAGAAACGTCGACTGTACTCTTTTCTACAGATGCTCCCTAGCCTGCTGAGTTCCTCCAGCATTTTGTGTGTGTGTGTGTTGCTTGGATTCCCAACATCTGCACGTTTTCTCTTGTTTGTCACCTATTTAAACTACAATGACCAATTAACCTGTGAACCAGAACGCCTTTGCACTGTGAGAGGAAGCAGAGGGAACCCACGTGGTCACAGAGAGAGCGTACAAACTCTATACAGACGCGCCGGGATTGAACGCTGGCACACTGTGTTGTAAAATCCATAAAGGCAGAATTTCACGGTGGCCAACCATTTAAATTCCTATCCCCATTCCTGTTCGACAAGTCAGTCACTGGTCTCCTCTTCTGCCTGGAAGAGGCCATTCTCAGGTTGGAGGAGGAACACCTCCTACTCTATCTTAGTAGCTTTCGAACTAATGGCATGAACATCATCTGTCCAACATTCTGCAAGTTTTTCCCCTCCCCCCTTCCCTCATTTCCTCACTTTGGTCTCTTACCTCTTCTCCTCACCTGCCTATTACCTCCCTCTGGTGCTCCTCCTCCTTCCCTCTCTCCCATGACCCACCCTCCTTTTTCTCCAGCCCTTTACCTTCCCTACCTATCACCGCCCCCCCCCAGCTTGTTACTTCATCCTCTTCCCCCACCCACCTAGCTTCATTATCAGCGGTCTGCTTGTCCTCCTTCCCCTCAACCACCCCCCAAAAAGACTTTGTATTCCGCCTTCTTTTCCCTTTTCTTTCCAGTCCAGGACAAGAATCTCGGCCCGAAACATCGTCTTGTTTATTCACTTCTGCAGATGCCGCCTGACCAGCCGAATTCCTCAAGCTTCATCTCCAGATAGAGTTCCACCATCAAAGCAGTTACTGTTGTATTTCAAGAAATCTATGAGGTGTAATAGATAAATGAGGGCGTGGTGGTGGGGGTGCATGAAACGCTACCGTTCGATACATTTCTTCACACCACATTACAACCCTTCACAGACTATTGAGCAGAGCCAATGTTTTATAAAAAGCACATTCACTCTGCCGAGATTTCCAGAAGAACCAAAAGAGACTCATTAACTACCGGGGACGACAATTTTGTTGCATACGTATCTCGCCAACGCCCACAGCTACATTTCGAGTAATACTAAAACTCTGCGTATCTCGGGGGAGGTTAAATCCCAAAACTTACATAACAGACTCGACATGGGGCAGGCGTTCCCGAGGAGGCATTGGGAAGCCTGCAGTTCATCGCAGGAGATCTAGACACATAACTCATCAGGAAAACCTTACCTTCGATCTTCACAAAGACGAACGCCAGTCCAATGAATAGGATGCTTCTTACGCTCGACATAGTTTCCCAAAGTTTGGTCTGACAGGGTAAGTTTTTGCTCTTTCGGATCAGCAGCTTTTAAACTATTTTCCTCAATAAAAGGCGCCAAACTGTGACACTTTTCTCACGGATTAACTGGTCGAAAGAATCTCTCCCACTTTCTGCGTGTAAAAAAAACTACTAATAGAGCAACTTACTGCGTGTCTACTGCCGGACTAAATATCTCATCGGCAGCTAAATGGAAACTGCCCCTGAGAGAGAGTCACCAGCCTGTCGTGACTGACAGCGCAGCTATCCAATAACAGTCTCCATCTCGATCTTAGCATGCGGGGGCTGGGCCACCTTCTCTTGTGCCCAGTAACAACCAAGTCCCACCTTGTTTGCGGTGGAGTTCTTTGCTGAAAGTTAAAAGTGGGACTTGGACCCAAGGAGTAAACTGCACCAGCAAGTGATCTAAATCCCCTTCGGATGAAACCAAAATACAGTATAATGGCAAGATACTACGCAGTCTTTCCAGCCTGTTATCTCACTCCATCTGCCCATCAAATTCAAAGTAAAGTTATAATTAAATGTAGCAATGTTACCATATACTTCCTTGAAATTAATTTTCTTGAAGGCATTTACGGGGGAAAATGCAACAGAATTTGTGAGGGAGAAGCTGTACATAAACAGATAAAAACACAAAATTCTGCAGATGGTGGAACTCTTTTCCCTCAAAATACTGGAGGAACTCAACAAGTCAGGCAGCGTCCTTTAAGGGAATACTTAAACCATCTTTGTCTTAATCTGACACCCTTCATCAGGATTCAAAGACTAATAAACAACCAAAGTGCACAAGAAGACGACTGTGGAAATCAAAAAATATATTACCGAGGGGGTGAGTCACAAAAAGTCCTTGAAAGTGAGTCAGAGGATCAGTTCAAAAGCAGTAGTGAGAGAAGTTATCCACACTGGTTCAGAAGCCTGATGGTTGTAGGGTAATAACTGTTCCTGAACCTGGTGGTGTGAGTCCTGAGGGTTCTGAACCTCCTGCCTGATGGTGGTGAAAAGAAGGCATGGCCTGGATGGTAGAGACTTTGACGATGGAAGCTGATTTCTTGTGGGCAGTGCTCCATGTAAGTGTATTCAATGGTGGGGAGGGCTTTTACTTCGCCCTGTTACCCTTAAACTCCTCACACAAGTCAGTATACTTTACCCAAGAGAAGGTACTTCTCCCCTTACTGCATGTTCCACTTTTGCATTGTAACATCTATGATTGTCTAAAATCCATCAATAGGTTTGATACTATGAATTGACCAAAAGGAGACATTGGAGCTCTTTTGCAATACACACAAAATGCGGGAGGAGCTCAGCAAGTCAGGCAGCATCTATGGAGGGGAAGGCAAAAGCAGGCACTCCCTAACTATTAAGCCCATTTTCATGCAGAGAGTGGTGGATAAATGGAATGAGCTATCAGAATAGTTATTAGAGGTGGATACAGTTACAACTTCAATCACCACTGCTCCAAAGTGATTCTATGACCTACAGGCTCACTTTCAAGGACTTTTTAAACTTCATTTCCAGTATAATTTTTTATTTGCAAAGCTCTTCTCTTTTTGCACATTGGTTGTTTGTTAGTCTCGAGTTCAAGTTCAAGTTTATTGTCATCTGACTGTACATACGGTATATAGCCAAACAAAACAATGTTCCTTCGGACCACGGTGCACCCATAAAACATTTATCACTCTGTACATAAAACAAAAATATTATTACAAATAAATTAATATAATATAATTCAAAATGGATGTGCAGTTCTGTGACCAATCTTTGTGTGTAGTTTTTCATAAATCTATTGTATTTCTTTTTCCTGTGTAAATTCCTGTAGTATAGTATATAACAACATAAGAAATAGCAGCAGGAGTAGGCCATCGGCCCATCGAGCCAGCTCCACCATTCAATAAGATCATGGCTGATCTGGCCATGGACTCATCTCCACCTACCTGCCTTTTCCCCATAACCCTTAATTCCCCTACTGTGCAAAAATCTATCCAACTCTGTCTTAAATATACTTACTGATGTAGCCTCCACTGCTTCACTGGACGGAGAATTCCACAGATTCACCACTCCCTGGGAAAACTAGTTCCTCTTCATCTCCATCCTAAATCTTCTCCCCCAAATCTTGAGGCTATGCCCCCTAGTTTTAGTCTCACCTACCAGTGGAAACAACTTTTCTGCCTCTATCTTATCTATCCCTTTCATAATTTTATATGTTTGTATAAGATCTCCTCTCATTCTTCTGAATTCCAGTGAGTACAGTCCCAGGCAACTCAAATTCTCCTCATAGTCTAACCCCCTCATCTCTGGAATCAACCTGGTGAACCGCCTCTGCACTGTCTCCAAAGCCAGTATATTCTCCCTCAAGTAAGGAGATCAGAACGGCACAGAGTGCTCCAGGTGCAACCTTGCTGGTACCCTGTACATTTGCAGCATAATCTCCCTGTTCTTAAATTCAATATCTCTAGCAGTGAAGGCCAATATTCCATTTGCCTTCTTGATAGCCTGCTGCACCTGCAAACCAACCTTTTGTGATTCATGCACAAGCACTCCCAAGTCCCTCTGCACAGCAGCATGCTGCAGTTTTTTACAATTTAGATAATAATCTGATCTTCCATTTTTCCTTCCAAAGTGATAACATACATGTGCTTTGCTGATTAATCTACTTTGAACTTTGAACTTGGAACATGGGGAGGGAAGTTTTGAGACTGGCTCAGGAAGGGCCTGTTTCAGTGCAGTATAACTCTATAATGCTATAACTTTCTTGCAAAGAACAATTCCCCAATAACCATGATACACCACAACACAGATGCTGTTTGTCACATACACCAATTCAAAAAATAGACCATCAACTTTTCCACAGCTGCTTGCTCAGTATTGGCTCGTGACTCTAATTGTGTTTCAACTATTCATTGTGATTTACTAAGGCAGATGGTGTCGGTATTGGAATTGGTTTATTCTTCTCACATGTACCAAGACATAGTATTTTCATGCCTATCTTGCAGACTGTTCATACAGGTGAAATCATTACACAGTGCATTGGGATAGAACAAGATAAAAAAATAATAGTGCTGATTAGAGTGGAAAATTGACAGAAAATAGTGCAAGATCATAATGAGGCAGACTGTGAGGTCAAGAACCTATACTATCATACAAGAAGTCTGCCCAAGAGCCTGATAACAGAGGAGTAAGAACTGTCCTCGAGCCTGTTGGTCGGTGCTTTCAGGCTTTTTTGTCTTCTGTCCAATGGGAGAGGCGAGAAGAGGGGATGTCCAGGGTGGATGGGATCTTTGATGATGCTGACTGCCTCACTGGGGCAGTGAGGAGTGTAGACAGAGTCCATGGAGGGGAGGTTAGTTTCTGTTATGTGCTGAACTGTGTCCACAACTCTCTCGTAAGTCTTTCGCGAATAGACACGTGGCAGCTTATGCTGAAGCAATAACGTAAGGAATGTCAACGGACAGGATAAATTACAATTAGATAGTAGTGGCTTATGTAACAGGCAAGATTTTGGATAATGTACGTCAACATAGGGAAGCATATGGGTGTTCTCGATAGACTTGGTGGCTAAGCACAGCTCCATTGCCATGTTGTTGGATGAATAACAGGCAGTGATTAGTCAGCGTACGGGAGCAAGAAACCTGGCTGAGCAGTGCAAGAACAACATCGGTAAAACTAAAGAGCTGACTGTTGACTTCACGAAGGATAAGGTGGGTGATCATAAACTCTTCCACGTTGGGCAAATGGTGTGGAAAGAGTCAGCTGCTTTAAGGTACAGAGCACTAACATGGCTGGAACCAATCTGGGATCCAATCACTAGGAAGTCTTTGAAGGTTAAGGACATTCAGTTCATCACCAGCACTCCGATAAACTTCTGCAGATGTACTGTTGAAAGAAAGCTGGCTGGTTGCATCATGATCTGGTATGACGATTGGAATGTGCAGGAATGTAAAGGACTGCAGGGAATGGTAGATTCAGCACAATACATCAGGGGCTCAATCCCTCCCAGCACTGATTGTATCAAAAATTCAAAGTAAATTTATTATCAAAGTTTGTTTCTGTCACCAAATACTACCCTGAGATTCATTTCCTTGTAAGCGTACACGCTAGAACAACAGAATCAATGAAGAACTGCACACAAAGACCTATAGACAACCAATGTGCAAAGGAATACAAACTGTGCAAATACAAAAAAAAACAATAAGTAATTGAGTAAGTAATTAATATTGAGGACTTGAGCTGCAGAGTCCTTGAAACAGAGTTCATAGCTTGTGTTCAGTGATCAGTACGGTGTTGAGATGAGTGAAGTTATCCACGCTGGCTCAGGAGCCTGATGGCTGAAGGGTAATAACTGTTTCTGAACCTGGCGGTGTGGGACGTAAGGGTCCAGTTCCTTCTTCCAATGGCAGCAGCAAGGAAAGAGCATAGCCTGGATGGCAGATGCTGCTTATAATAGCGCTCCTTGTAGATGTGCTTAATAGCAGGGAGGGTTTTTCCTGTGACAGACAGGGCTGTGCCCACCTCTTTTCGTAGGCTTTTCTGTTCTTGGGCATTGGCGTTTCCAAATTAGGCCGTGATGCAACCAGATGCGATACTCTCCACTGTGCATCGATGGCAGTTCGTCAAAGTTTTAGAAGACATGCTGAATTTGTGCAAACTTCTAAGAAAGGAGAAACACTACCATCCCTTCCAATGTGCTGGTCTTCTCAAGAAGGGAGGATCTATCATCAAGGATCCCCACCTTCCCGGCCATACTATCTTCTTGCAGCTGCCATTGCATAGGAGCTGTGCTAAGCCACACAATCATACATATAGATTGTAGAGCAGGGAGCATTGAAGTGCACCTGTGTTCATGGCCAGCAAGAGGGAGATGTTGCCACTGATTGAGGCCCGCTGATGAGCAAGTCGGGTAACCATTTTCAGATAGAGGTAGAGAGGACAAAGTCTCCAAGCTCAAAAAAAAAATGAATTTGGGTGGAATTGGCAAGAGAAAATCTGCAGATGCGGGGAATTCTAAGTAATACACATAAAATGCTGGAGGGACTCAGCAGGCCAGGCAGTATCTATGGAAACGAATAAACAGTCGACATGTTGGGTCGAGGCCATTCACCTGGACTGGAGAAAAAAAGGTGAGGTCAGAGTAAGAAGGTGGGGGGGGGTGGGATGTGGAAGAGGTGGGTGTGGATGTGGGTGGTGAGAGGTATTGATCATGAGGATAGTCAGAGGCTTTTTCCCAGGGCTGAAATGACTAACGCGAGGGGGCATAGTTTTAAAGTGCTTAGGAATAGGTAAAAGGGAGATGTCAGAGCTAAGTTTGTCACACAGAGAGTGGTGGCTGCGATGGTGGATACAATAGGGTCTTTTAAGAGACTCTTAGATAGATATATAGAGCTTAGAAAAATAGAGGGCTATGTGGTAGGGAAATTCTAGGCAGTTTCTAGAGTAGGTTCAATGGTCAGTACAACATTCTGGGCCGAAGGGCCTGTAATGTGCTGTAGATTTCTATAACCTAATGATGTGCTGGAGGCAGCCCATATGTGCCACTACACATTTCAGTGCCATCATAGCATGTCGGCAATTTCAGCAGAACATCAGCAACCAAACAACAACAGTAAAACAAGCCCCTTTCCTCCCTCCCATCCACACTCACACACACAGGCAGTCCTCTAACTCCAGTACAGACCATGTCTGGGCTTTTAGCCTCTGGTGGGCTCGTGGACTAGCAGATATCGGGCCTCTGACTTCCCCAGTAGACTCGCAGACCCACGACTTCCAGACAGCGGATCGATCTCCAGACTTTAACCTTCAGTGTCAATCTCAGGAGCTGCTGAAGATGAAATCCCAAACTCCAGGCCTTGAACTCTGGACTCACCGACTCGTGTACCTAAGGTGCCTCCTTCCTGCATGGACCTCCAATCCTGCTGATCCCACGAGGACGCACTGGCCTAGTGAAGGGGCTCCAGCCCTCATTCTCACTGGCCTTTGTCCGCAGTGCTTGCCAACCCAATATCCATCCACGGATGTTGAAAATCCTTCATCTGTTTCCTTGACGGCCGAGAGTGGTGTGCTAGTATCTGGCCTGACCTCTAACTCCCAACATCCCTGACCCTAAACTGAGCTGTAACTCCTTCTCTGTCCCCCCAAACCATCCCTCTTAACCTAAAAATAAGTAACTCTGAGCCAAGACTCGATCGAGACCTCAGCTCGGTGCCATCTTGACTGGAAAGAGGGTCCAGAGTAGAGCGAGAAGGCAGAGAAATTTACATCTTCTGTTGACCAGTCTGAGGACAAACTGACGAGGAACCAGGTCATCTCTGAGGGAGAAATTGATTTCTGTCATAACCAACTTCTCAAAGCATTTCATTACATTCAATGTAAGCAGTACTATTAATAGTCATTGAGGCAGGCACCATGCTCTTCGCCTTATGATCTCCTTCGAGCAGGGATAAATAAAACCAGAAAGTGCTACAAGGCTCTTAGCAGGTCAGACAACATCTGTGGAAACAGAGATAATATTTTAATTTGAAGACCCATCATCAGAAAATTAAAAGTACAAACACCTATGATTTTTAAGTTGCAGGGTAAGTGCGGCAGGGATTGAGGGCGAGGCCAAGGTTGCCATAGTGATACTATGTTTACAAAGCTGTCTGACTGATAGGAGGATATCTCAGTTGAATACGTGGCTTGAAAAATGGAGCAAGGGGGAGAGATTCAAATTTCTGGGGCATTGGAACCAGTTCTGGGGGAGGTGGGACCAGTATAAACAGGACGGTCTGCACCTGGGCTGGACTGGAACCAATGTCCTAGGGGGAGTGTTTGCCACTGCTGTTCAGGGGGCTTTAAACCAACGTGGCAGGGGAATGGGAACAAGTGCAGAGAGACAGAGGGGTGTAAAATGAGGGCAGAAGCAAAAAGTAGTAAGGTGAACTGTAAAAGTGGCAGGCAGGCAAATCCAGGGCAAAAAGCAAAACGAGCCACTTTTCAACATAATTGTATAAGGGCTAAGAGAGTTGTAAAAACAAGCCTGAAGGCTTTGTGTGTCAATGCGAGGAGCATTCGTAACAAGGTGGATGAATTGATTGTGCAGATAGTTATTAATGAATGTGATATAGTTGGGATCACAGAGACATGGCTCCAGGGTGACCAAGGATGGGAGCTCAACATCCAGGGAAATTCAATATTCAGGAGGGATAGACAGGAAAGAAAAGGAGGTGGGGTAGCATTGCTGGTTAGAGAGGAGATTAACGCAATAGAAAGGAAGGTCATTAGCCTGGAGGATGTGGAGTCGATATGGGTAGAGCTGCATAACACTAAGGGGCAGAAAACACTGGTGGGAGTTGTGTACAGGCTACCTAACAGTAGTAGTGAGTTTGGGGATGGCAGTAAACAGGAAATTAGAAATGTGTGCAATAAAGGAACAGTAGTTGTAATGGGTGACTTCAATCTACGTATCGATTGGGTGAAACAAATTGGTAAGGGTACTGAGAAAGAGGTTTTCTTGGAAAGTATGCGGGATGGTTTTCTGAACCAACATGTCGAGGAACCAACTGGAGAGCAGGCCATTCTTGATTGGGTATTGAGCAGTGAGGAAGGGTTAGTTAGCAATCCTGTCGTGTGAGGCCCTTTGGGTAAGAGTGACCATAATATGGTGGAATTCTTCATTAAGATGGAGAGTGACATAGTTAATTCAGAAACAAAGGTTCTGAACTTAAAGAAGGGTAACTTTGAAGGTATGAGACATGAATTAGCTAAGATAGACTGGCAAATGATACTTAAAGGGTTGACGGTGGATATGCAATGACAAGCATTTAAAGATCGCATGGATGAACTACAACAATTGTTCATCCCAGTTTGGCAAAAGAGTAAATCAGGGAAGGTAGTTCACCCGTGGCTGACAAGGGAAATTAGGGATAGTATCAAGTCCAAAGAAGAAACATAAATTAGGAAAAAAAAGTGGCACACCTGAGGACTGGGAGAAATTCAGAGACCAGCAGAGGAGGACAAAGGGGCTTAATTAGGAAAGGGAAAAAAGATTATGAGAGAAAGCTGGCAGGGAACATAAAAACTGACTGTAAAAGCTTTTATAGATAAGTGAAAAGAAAAAGATTGGTCAAGACAAATATGGGTCCTTTACAGTCAGAAACAGGTGAATTGATCATAGGGAACAAAGACATGGCAGACCAATTGAATAACTACTTTGGATCTGTCTTCACTAAGGAGGACATAAATAATCTTCCGGAAATAGTAAGGGATTGAGGGTCTAGTGAGATGGAGGAACTGAGAGAAATACATGTTAGTAGAGAAGTGGTGTTAGGTAAATTGAAGGGATTAAAGGCAGATAAATCCCCAGGGCCAGATGGTTTGCATCCCAGAATGCTTAAGGAAGTAGCCCAAGAAATAGTGGATGCATTAGTGATAAGTTTTTAAAACTCCTTAGATTCTGGATTAGTTCCTGAGGATTGGAGGGTGGCTAATGTAACCCCACTTTTTAAAAAAGGAGGGAGAGAGAAACCGGGGAATTATAGACTGGTTAGTCAGACATCGGTGGTGAGGAAAATGCTTGAGTCGGTTATCAAAGATGTGATGACAGCGCATTTGGAAAGAGGTGAAATCATCGGACAAAGTCAGCATGGATTTGTGAAAGGAAAATCATGTCTGACGAATCTTATAGAATTTTTTGAAGATGTAACTAGTAGAGTGGATAGGGGAGAGCCAGTGGATGTGGCATATTTAGATTTTCAAAAGCCTTTTGACAAGGTCCCACACAGTAGATTAGTGTGCAAACTTAAAGCACATGGTATTGGGGGTATTGTATTGATGTGGATAGAGAATTAGTTGGTAGACAGGAAGCAAAGAGTGGGAGTAAACAGGACCTTTTCAGAATGGCAGGCAGTGACTAGTGGGGTACCGCAAGGCTCAGTTGTTTACAATATATATTAATGATTTAGATGAGGGAATTAAATGCAGCATCTCCAAGTTTGCGGATGACACGAAGCTGGGCGGCGGTGTTAGCTGTGAGGAGGATGCTAAGAGGATGCAGGGTGACTTGGATAGTTTAGGTGAGTGGGCAAATTCATGGCAGATGCAATTTAATGTGGATAAATGTGAGGTTATCCACTTTGGTTGCAAGAACAGGAAAACAGATTATTATCTGAACGGTGGCCGATTAGGAAAAGGGGAGGTGCAACGAGACCTGGGTGTTATTGTATACCGGTCATTGAAGGTGGGCATCTAGGTACAGCAGGTGGTGAAAAAGGCAAATGGTATGTTGGTATTCATAGCAAAAAGGATTTGAGTACAGGAGCAGGGAGGTTCTACTGCAGTTGTACAAGACCTCGGTGAGACTGCACCTAGAATATTGTGTGCAGTTTTGGTCCCCTAATCTGAGGAAAGACATTCTTGCCATAGAGGTAGTACAAAGAAGGTTCACCAGATTGATTCCTGGGATGGCAGGAATTTCATATGAAGAAAGACTGGATCGACTAAGCTTATACTCACTGGAATTTAGAAGATTGAGGGGGGATCTTATTGAAACGTATAAAATTCTAAAGGGATTGGACAGGCTAGATGCAGGAGGATTGTTTCCGTTGTTGGGCAAGTCCAGAATGAGGGGTCACAGTTTAAGGATAAAGGGGAATCCTTTTAGGACCGAGATGAGGAAAAACTTCTTCACACAGAGAGTGGTGAATCTGTGGAATTCTCTGCCACAGGAAACAGTTGAGGCCGGTTCATTGGCTATATTTAAGAGCAAGTTAGATATGGCCCTTGTGGCTAAAGGGATCAGGGGGTATGGAGAGAAAGCAGGTACTGGGTTCTGAGTAGGATGATCAGTCATGATCATACTGAATGGCGGTGCAGGCTCGGGTTGAATGGCCTACTCCTGCACCTATTTTCTATGATTCTATGTTTCTAAAACTGTATATATGCAATTTCCCTTTCATAAACCCATATTCCAAATAAACATGTGTTCACAATGCGTCCATAACTAACTTCACAGTTCTAAAGATTCCATCTTTTGGGTGGTGGCTGTTTCTCTCAGGAAAGCTCCTCTGGACCTGTGGAGTGGCATTAGGCTTGTTAGATGTCTTGTCTAAGGCAGCGTTCTCCGTTTCTGCTGTCTGCTGTCAGTGACACGATCATCACTGAGAGGTAAGTCCGGTGACTGCAGTGTGTTGTCTTGTTGGATGCAGTCGACTCAGGTGTGTTCTTCAGTTGAGCATTCAGTATCTGGTCCTCTTGATGTACCTATATCTGATCTCCAACATCCATTGTGGTCCAATTATTGAAGTTATCCTACCACGTGTCTATTTGTTTTCTCGGTAATCACGAGCTTTGACTTCCTGTCCAATCTCAAAACTCTTTGGCTGCTTCATTTGAACTGTTTATTCTATACTTCCCTCCAGTGGTCTGGTTTCAGGAGTTCAATCCAAGATCTCAGATTCCTGCTAATAAACAGAATTGCAGGTGTCTGATTTTACATTGCATGAACAGAGTTTCGATACACAAAAAGGAAGTTGTCCCCTTTGTTCTTTAGAGAAATGTCTTCCTTGTCCATTGCTTTAATGAACTTATTGAAGGTTTGGATAGACCTTTCAGCTAGCCTATTTGTTGCTGGGTGGTGAGGAGCTGACTTGAAATGTCTGATGCCATTTTTCTTCATGAACAGTCGGAATTTTTCCTATGCGTCTTGTGGTCCATTGTCACTTTGAATTTGTTCTGTTAAGCCACTTATGACAAAGATAAGTCCTCAGAGCAGAGGCATTCTTTGCTGAAGTGTTCGATTTTATTGGTATAACCTCCATCCACTTCGAATGAGAATCCACAGCAGACAGAAACACGGAGTCGGTGTATAGCCCAGCAAAGACAATATGTACTCTTTGCCATGGTGTTAAAGGCTACTCTCACTCCCATCAGTGTCAAAAAAGCCAAATTAAATCCACTGTGATTCAATATTGTAAAACGATAAAACATGTGAACTTTTGGGCGGGGGGGGGGGGTGAATACTTCTTATAGGCAGTGTGTCCAGTCCAAAGTTCATGTTTGTATTTTTCAAAAATAGTTCTAATATTTGAAGTAATTGTTTTAACTTTACTGATGAAGAAGCATATAATTTAAATTCATCCATGTAGAGAAGGTGTGTCAAGGTAAAACTTGTTTGGCTGCCTGTGATTTGATACCCTGTTTTCATACAATTCAGTAAATTTGAGAGCAGGTTTAAAGCTAGACTGAACCATAGTGGGCTTAGAGAGTCACCCTGGAAAATGGAGCTGTTTATTTTGATAACACTGTTATTATTCTTCGGTTGTTAATTTGGTTGGAGATTATGGTCTGCCAATATTTCATCAGATGATGCAGGAATTTCACAGGTATTTGGTGTAATGTTTATGTACAGCGTTAAGATGTTTGATTGATCATGAGTATGAGACAGAATCAAATACTATTTGGTGGTCAATGTAACAACATGAAAGATTTCTCCCTTAGAAACTTAGAAAATTAGAAAAAATACAGTACAATTCAGGCCCTTCGGCCTACAATGCTGTGCTGAATATGTCCTTACTTTAGGGTCACCCATAGCGCTCTATTTTTCTAAGCTCCACATACCTATCCAGGAATCTCTTAAAAGACCCTATCATATCCGCCTCCACCACTATCGCCAGCAGCCCACTCCATGCACTTACCACTCTCTACATAAAAAACTTACCCCTGACATCTCCTCTGTTCCTACTTCCAAGCACCCTAAACCTGTGCCCTCTCGTGAGAGCCACTTCAGCCCTGGGAAAAAACTTCTGACTATCCACACGATCAATGCTCCTCATCATCTTACACACCTCTATCAGGTCACCTCTCATCCTCCGTCGCTCCAAGGAGAAAAGGCCGAGTTCACTCAGCGTATTCTCATAAGGCATGCTCCCCAATCCAGGCAACATCCTTGTAAATCTCCTCTGCACCTTTTCTATAGTTTCCACATCCTTCCTGTAGTGAGGTGACCAGAACTGAGCACAGGACTCTAAGTGGGTTTGGACATAGCTGTTACATTACACCTTAGCTCATAAACTCAATCCCTTGGTTGATGAAGGCTAATGCACCATATACTTTCTTAACCACAGAGTCAACCTGTGCAGCAGCTTTGAGTGTCTTATGGACTCCAAGCTCCCTCTGATCCTCCACACTGCCAAGAGTATTACCATTAATACTATATGCTGCCATTGCTTTTGACCTACCAAAATTAACCACCTCACATTTATCTGGGTTAAACTCCATCTGCCACTTCTCAGCCCAATTTTGCATCCTATCAAAGTCCTGCTGTAACCTCTGACAGCCCTCCATGCTATCCACTACACCCTCAACCTTCGTGTCATCAGCAAATGTACTAACTGATCTCTCCACTTCCTCATCCAGGTCATTTATATAAAAAAAACATGAAGAGAAGAGTTCCCAGAACAGATCCCTGAAGCACACCACTAGTTAGCGACCTCCATGCAGACTATGACCTGTCTACAAACACCCTTTGCCGTCTGTGGGCAAGCTAATTCTGGATCCACAAAGCAAGGTCCCCTTGGATCCCATGCCTCCTTACTCTCTCAATAAGCCTTATATGGAGTACCTTATCAAATGCCTTGCTGAAATCCATATACACTACATCTACTGCTTCATCAACTTCATCAACGTGTTTTTCCTCAAAAAATTCAATCAGGCTCGTAAGGCATGACCTGCCTTTGTCAAAGCCATGCTGACTATTTCTAATCATATTATGCCTCTCCAAATGTTCATAAATCCTGCCTCACAGGATCTTCTCCACCAACTTATCAAACACTGAAGTAAGACTCACTGGTCTATAGTTTCCTGGGCTATCTCTACTCCCTTTCTTGAATGAGGGAACAACATCTGCAACCCTCCAATCCTCCAGAACCTCTCCCATCCCCATTGATGATGCAAAGATCATTGCCAGAGGGTCAGCAATCTCCTCCCCCGTCTCCCACAGTAGCCTGGGGTACATCTCATCTGGTCCCAGTGACTTATCCAACTTGATGCTTTCCAAAAGCTCCAGCACATCCTCTTTCTTAATGCCTATATGCTCAAGCTTTTCAAACTACTGGAACACACACAAAATGCTGGTAGAACACAGCAGGCTAGTCAGCATCTATAGGGAGAAGCGATGTCGACGTTTCGGGCCAAGACCCTTCGTCAGGACTAACCGAAAGGAAAGATAGTAAGAGATTTGAAAGTAGTGGGGGAGGGGGAAATGCGAAATGATAGGAGAAGACCGGAAGGGGTGGGATGAAGCTAAGAGCTGGAATGGTGATTGGCGAAAGTGATACAGAGCTGGAGAAGAGAAAGGATCATGGGACGGGAGGCCTTGGGAGAAAGAAAGGGGGAGGGGGGAAGCACCAGAGGGAGATGGAGAACAGGCAGAGTGATAGGCAGACAGAGAGAAAAAAACAAACAACTAAATATGTCAGGGATGGGGTAAGAAGGGGAGGGGGGCATTAACGGAAGTTAGAGAAGTAAATGTTCATGCCATCAGGTTGGAGGCTACCCAGCCGGTATTTAAGGTGTTGTTCCTTCAATCTGAGTTTGGATTCATTTTGACAATAGAGGAGGCCATGGATAGACATATCAGAATGGGAATGGGACATGGAATTAAAATGTGTGGCCACTGGGAGATCCTGCTTTTTCTGGTGGACCGTGCCTAGGTGTTCAGCAAAACGGTCTCCCAGTCTGCGTTGGGTCTCGCCAATATATAAAAGGCCACACTGGGAGCACCGGACGCAGTATACCACACCAGCCAACTCACAGGTGAAGTGTCGCCTCACCTGGAAGGACTGTCTGGGGCCCTGAATGGTGATGAGGGAGAAAGTGTAAGGGCAGGTGTAGCACTTGTTCCGTTTACAAGGATAAGTGCCAGGAGGGAGATCGGTGGGAAGGGATGCTAGAAGTTGTCCCTACAATCACCAAGACCCTTTTCCATCGTGAATACTGAAGCAATGTATTCATTAAGTACCTCAGCTATCTCCTCTGGTTCTATACACACTTTTGCATTTGAATGGTCCTATGCTCTCGTATCCTATCCTCTTGCTTTTCACATACTTGTAGAATGTCTTGGGATTTTCCCTAATCCTGCTCTCCAAGGCCTTCTCATGGCCCCTTCTGGCTCTCCTAATTTATTTTTTAAGCTCCTTCCTACTAGCCTTATCATCTTCTTAGATCTCTGTCATTACCTTGTTTTTTGAACCTTTCATAAGCTTTTTTTTTCTTCTTGACTAGATTTACACCAGCCTTTGTACACCATGGTTTTTGTACCCTACCATCCTTTCCCTGTCTTATTGGAACATACCTATGCAGAACACCACGCAAATATCCCCTGAACATTTGCCACATTTCTGCCATATATTTCCCTGAGAACACCTGTTCCCAATTTATGCTTCCAATTTCCTGACTGATAGCTTTATTTTTTCCTGTACTCCAATTAAACGCTTTCCTAACTTGTCTGTTCCTATCCCTCTCCAATGCTGTGGTAAAGGAGATAGAATTGTGATTACTATCTCGAAAATGCTCTCTCACTGACAGACCTGACACCTAACCAGATTCATTTCCCAATACCAGATCAAGTACAGCCTCTCCTCTTGTAGGCTTATCTATGTATTGTGTCAGGGAACGTTCCTGAACACAACTGACAAACTCCATTCCATCTAACCCCCTTGTTCTAGGGAAATGCCAATCAATATTTAGAAAATTAAAATCTCCCACCACGCCGCCCATTATTATTATACCTTTCCAGAATCTGCCTCCCTATCTGCTCCTCGATGTCCCTGTTACTATTGGGTGGCCTCTAAAAAACACCAATAGAGTTATTAACCCTTTCCTGTTCCTAACTTCCACCCACGAGACTCCGTAAACAATCCCTCCATGACTTTCTCCTTTTCTGCAGCCGTGACACTATCTCTGATCAACAGTGCCACACCCCCACCTCTTTTGCCTCCCTACCTGTCCTTTCTGAAACATCTAAAGCCTGGCACTCTAAGTAACCATTCCTGCCCCTGAGCCATCCAAGTCTCTGTAATGACCACAACATCATAGCTCCAAGTACTGATCCGTGCTTTAAGCTCATCTGCTTTGTTCATAATACTCCTTGCATGAAAATAGACACATCTCAAACCATTGGCCTGAGCATATCCCTTCTCTATCAGCTGCCCATCCTCCCTTTGCACTGTCAACAAGCTTTCTCTATTTGTGAGCCCCTTCCTCCATCTCTTCAGTTCGGTTCCCATCCCCCAGCAATTCCAGTTTAAACTTTCCCCAGTAGCCTTAGCAAACCTCCCCGCCAGGATATTGGTCCCCCTCGGATTCAAGTGCAACCCATCTTTTTACTACAGTTCATGCCTGCCCCTAGCTGTTCATCTTCCCACTTCAGGATATCGTGGACGCGATCAGAAGCATCTTGGAGCCTGGCATCTGGGAGGAAAATTACCATCCACTTTTCTTTCCTGCTTTCACAGAATTCCCCTAACTATAGAGTCCCCTATCACTGCTGCCTTCTTCCTTTCCCCACCCTTCTGAGCCACAGGGTCAGACTCTGTGCCAGAGGCACAGCCACTGTTGCTTCCCCCCCCCCCAAACAGTACTCAAATGGGAGTATTTATTGTTAAGGGGGACAGCCACAGGGGTGCTCTCCTGCCCTTCCCTCTCCTGGCTGTTACCCACTTACCTGTCTCTCTAGGCCCTGGTGTGACAGCTTGCCTATAGCTCCTTTCCATCAGCTGACCAAATGAAGGTCGTCGAGCTGCATCTCCAGTTCCCTAACCCAGTCCCTAAGGAGCTGCAGCTCAACACACCAGGAGCAGATGTGGCCGTCCGGGAAGCTGGGAGTCTCCCGGACATTCCACATCTGACACCCAGTCAGAAGACTGGCCTCACAGACATACTCCCTGTTTCTGTTCCTCGCAGATAACTTATCTCTCCTTGACCCGTTATCGCCAAAGCCCTACCACTCTGCCTCAGCTCACTCTGCCAATGACTGCTCCTTTGACGGCTGCTGATAGGCCACGTACAATGGACTAACGCTCTCGAGTTCCCTCTTTAAGTAACTGCTGCTGACCTGCAAGAAATCCCACTTGGTAAAGCTCTGTTGATTCTGCTGATAGACCGTGTTTTCTGTCAGAATTGATTTAGAATTACAGAAGCAGTTTTACTTTCATACCCTTATAAGGCATCCTTTCTGCTCTCTCGGAAGTACATTGTGGTTATCTGAGTGAATGGTGATTAGTTGCAAGATGTATGATGTTGCGATTTTATATATAGTTTGTAAACAAGTTATAGGACAATATCTTGGTGGGTCATTTGTGATTACACCTTTAGATAAGAGATATGTATACCTTCTATCAGAAATTCAGTCTCTTTTTCGGGATTTTTAAGAAAATTGTTGATATGTTTTCACAGGTACGGATGAAGGCAAGTACACTTTTTTACTAATAATTGTGAATATTATAGATGGGTCACATTCTATATGGAAGCTGGTAACCAGTGGTGTGCCTCAGGGATCTGTTCTGCGACCCTTACTCTTCGTGATTTTCATAAATGACCTGGATGAGGAAGTAGAGGGATGGGTTAGTAAATTAGCTGATGACACAAAGTTTGGGGGTGTTGTAGATAGTGTGGAGGACTATCAGAGGTTACAGTGGGACATCGAAAGGATGCAAAACTGGTCTGAGAAGTGGCAAATGGAGTTCACCCCAGGTAAGTGTGAGGTGGTTCATTTTGGTAGGTCAAATATGATGGCAGAAAATAGCATTAATGGTAAGACTTCTGGCAGTGTGGAGGATCAGAGGGATCTTGGGGTCCGAGTCCGTAGGACACTCAAAGCTGCTATTGACTCTGTGGTTAAGAAGGCATATGGTGTATTGACCGTCATCAATCGTGGGATTGAGTTTAAGAGCCAAGAGCTATATAGGACCCTAGTCAGACCCCACTTGGAGTACTGGGCTCAATTCTGGTTGCCTCACTACAGGAAGGACGTGGAAACCGTAGAAAAAGTGCAGAGGAGGTCTACAACGATGTTGCCTGAATTGGGGAGCATGTCTTATGAGAATAGGTTGAGTGAACTCAGCCTTTTCTCCTTGGAGTGACGGAGGATGAGAGGTGGCCTGATAGAGGTCTACAAGATATTGAGAAGCATTGATCGTGTGGATAGTCAGAGGCTTTTCCCCAGGGCTGAATTGGCTAGCACGAGAGGGCATAGTTTTAAGGTGCTTGGCAGTAGGTACAGAGGAGGTGTCAGGGATAAGTTTTTTACGCAGACAGTGATGAGTGTGTGGAATGGGCTGCTGGCAACGGTGGTGGAGGCGGAAACAATGTCTTTTAAGAGACTCCTGGATGAGTATGTGGAGCTTAGAAAAATAGAGAGCCATGGGTAAAGCCTAGGTAGTTCTAAAGTAGGGACATGTTCGGCACAGCTTTGTGGGCTGAAGGGCCTGTATTGCGCTGTAGGTTGTCTATGTTTCTGTTATCAGTGCCGGTACTTTTCCAGGTGTGGGTATTTTTTATAACCACCTCTAGCACATCCATTGTAACTTCAGGTGCTTGCATGTCTTCCAATTGTGTGAGAGTGCTCTTTTTGCTCCCAAATCCAGCTTGCTTCTTGGCTGTGCATCACCTTGGTTTCCTTAGCTTTTCTCTTAACCTTCTCGATCAGATTATCAATTTTATAATCCACTAAGTGGGCTATTTCTGCTCTAAATGTTTCAATTTTGTTTCTTAATCTGTTATTATTAGTAGTATTTAAATTTTTGTATTTGCACCATTTTTCTCCTTCTGCACATCGGTTCTTTGTCGGTCTTTGTTTATGTGTAGTTTTTCATTGATTCTATTGTTTTCCTTTGTTCTACTGTGAATGCCCACAAGAAAATAAATTTCAGGGTAGTGCATTGTTATGGTATGCGCCTGACCGCAACAGCCTTCAGGGTTTAGATGCTCTGATTCTACAGAGAAGGATAGCTGGTGTGGTCCCTTTAAAGATTCTGGCCCGCTCCACTAAATGGTGGCCATGTTTTATACACCAAGGTTTAGATATTGAAAGATCACCTGAGCTCAGGGTTGGTGTTCAATCATCAGCTCAACTTTAGTTAGGTCTGTAATTGTGTTTAGGGTTTTCATCTCATTGGATTTTCATCTAGTCTGGTCAGATTCTCATCAAGTATCTAGTCAAGAAACCTGTTCTTGTCTCAGTTTTGAGTTGTGTCTTGATTCTAGTCTCGAATACTCCAGCAATTGGGTCATTACCATCTTCACCTAGGCCTCTCATCACAGTATATAGTGACATATTTGATAGTAAAATTACTTTCAATTTTAATCTGAGGTAGAACTTTCCACCTGCATACAGAGTGTGTCTCCATAAACAGTAATGAGATAATGATCAGATTTTAAGAATCAACAGGTGAATATTGGCCAAGACAATCAGAATCGGATTTATTATCACTGGCATGTGACATGAAATTTGTTAACTTAGCAGCAGCAGTTCAATGCAATACATAATCTAGCAGAGAGAGAAAATTGTAATAAAAATAAAAAAACATAATAAATAAACAAGTAAGTCAATGACATATATTGAATAGATTATTAACAAATGTGCAAAAGCAGAAATACTGTATATTAAAAAAGTGATAGTGTCCAAAGCTTCAAAGTCCATTTAGGAATCGGATGACAGAGGGGAAGAAGCTGTTCCTGAATCGCTGAGTGTGTGCCTTTAGTCTTCTATATCTCCTACCTGATGGTAACAGTGAGAAAAGGGCATGCCCTGGGTGCTGGAGGTCTTTAATATTGAACGCTGCCTTTCGGAGACACCACTTCCTAAAGATGTCCTGGGTACTTTGTAGGCTAGTGCCCAAGATGGAGCTGACTAGATTTACAACCTTCTGCAGCTTCTTTCAGTCCTGTGTAGTAGCCCCTCCATACCAGACAGTGATGAATGCTGGTATAATGCTGTCCGAATGCTCTTCATGGTACAACTATAGAAGTTTTTGAGTGTATTTGTTGACATGCTAAATCACTTCAAACTCCTAATAAAGTATAGGCATTGTCTTGCCTTCTTTATGACTACATCGGTGTGTTGGGACCAGGTTAGATCCTCAGAGATCTTGACACCCAGGACCTTGAAGCTGCTAACTCTCTCCACTTCTGATCTCTCTATGAGGATTGGTATGTGTTCCTTCGTCTTACCCTTTCTGAAGTCCACAATCAGCTCTTTTGTCTTACTGACATTGAGTGCTGCAGCACTCTTTCACCAGTTGGCATATCTCGCTCCTGTACACCCTCTCATCACCAGCTGAGATTCTACCAACAATGTTTGTATCATCAGCAAATTTATAGGTGGTATTTAAGCTATGACTAGCCACAGTCATGTGTACACAGAGAGTAGAGCAGAGGGCCAAGCACACCTCCCTGAGGTGCGCCAATGTTGATCATCTGCGAAGAGGATATGTTATCACCAATCCGCACAGACTGTGGTCTTCCGGTTAGGAAGTCAAGGATCCAATTACAGAGGGAGGTACAGGAGCCCAGGTTCTGCAACTTCTCAATCAGGATTGTGGGAATGGTGGTACTAAATGCTGAGCTGTAGTCGATGAACAGCACCCTGATGTAGGTGGTTGTGTTGTCCAGGTGGTCTAAAGCCATATGGAGAGCCATGGAGATTGCGTCTGCCGTTGACCTATTGTGACGATAGGCAAATTGCAATGGGTCCAGGTCCTTCCTGAGGCAGGAGTACAGTCTAGTTAAAAGTCCTCTGGGCTCCTGAACCACTGTGACTAGGGGGATCAGTGCTAGGTACTTTGTTGTTTGTCATCTATATTAAATATCTGGACGATAATGCAGTAAACTGGATCAGCAAATGTTCACATGATATCAGGATTGGGAGTGTAGTGGACAGTGAGGAAAACTATCAAGGCTTGTGGCAGCTGGTGGATGTTGTCTACATGGACTTCAGCAAGGCATTTGACAAGGTCCCATGGGAGGCTTATGAAGGTTTAGTCGCTCGGCATTCATGATGAGGTAGTAAATTGGATTTGAGATTGTCTTTGTGGGAGAAGTCAGAGACTGGAGGCTTGGGACTAGCAGAGTGCCGCAGGGGTCGGGGCTGGGTCCATTATTTGTCTTCTCTATCAATGATCTGGATGATAATGTGGTTAACTGAAACAGCATATTTGTGGATGACAGCAAGATTGGGGTTAGTGGGCAGATAGATGGATGCACTTCACGCAGATGCAGTTCCCTGGGAGTCTCTGGGTCTCCAACATCCGGCACGAAGAACACATAACAGCCATTTACTAAACTAGGTACAGTAAGAGAAGTAAAAGGAGGCCTAACAGAAGCTTACCCAGAGCCAATGCCTCTTCTGAGGCAAAGCCTGACACACCTACTCCCACAATGGCTGCCCCACTTCTCCCTTCTGTACTTTTAAACAAACGTCGCCGACCTGCAAAAAGCCTTGTTGCTGGGCCTGTTCCTGCCACTGACTGGGCTGTCGAATGCGCCTGAGCACCCACGAAACTCTCCTTTTAAAGAAGTGTTGCCAACCTGCCAGAAACCTCTGGAGTTTGGTAAGAAAACTCTGGAGAGATGTGAGGTAAATGGAGATATCAGGCCAGCTCCTAATACCATTACCATGGGAACAATGACCCTAACTGGACAATGTAATACTTTAGGCTTGAGACTACCAGACCCTGACAGAGACAGTGAGAAAATTAAAATTGCTGCTCTCTTCTTGAGTTGGTAACCCCATGACTAGATGTATATGAAAGCATCTTGTTTTGTACAAGCAGGCAATATGCGGAGCTTAGGGGGATTAATAGCTCCTAACAGTGACTGCTTTGCTTGCATCTTTGGAAACAGCTCTATTTCCATCTTTAATATCTCTACTTTTCCCTTTTGTCGACCCTGACCTGGAGTTACACGCAGGCTGCGGTTCTTTGCAGGAATGGGACCTGCTCTCGGGGTTTCACAACTGGCCGTTGTTCGGCTTGCCAAGGGCTTAGCCTAAGAGCTCAGCTTGCCATCAGAGGATTGAGTTTTCATGGCTCTGGAGATGGAGGGATCGTAGGTTGGTGTCCACGCAGAAGACCAGTGTGTTGTGGAAGATGGAAGATCTAAGGCTGTGTGCCCAGAGACCTGAGATCTTTGGGCACAGAACTCAGCAAAAGCAATGTAACGGACTCTTAACATTGTAAACCAGCGAATTGTTTGTTAAGTCTCCCCTCTTGCTGTGAAACGGAAACACCTCTTTCTCCCTTATTAGCAAGAGGGAGCCTGTGGTATGTCGAATACCGGGTGAACAATGTACTCTTTGGAGTACTGCAAGTCTGTGTCTTTGCTGTTGCCTTGCTCACGCCTGAGCGCTCGGTGGTGGGTACCAACACTTTTTTTTTGCTGGTGGGGGGGAGGTGGGATTGTTGCTTGCTTTCGCTTATGCACGGGAGGAAGGGGAGCTGGAGGGGCTTTGGGGTTCTAACATTTAACTGTCGTTCATTCTTTGGGGGCACTCCTCTGTTTTTGTGGATGGCTGCGAAGAAAAAGCATTTCAGGATGTATATTGTATACATTTCTCTGACATTAAATGTACCTTTGAAACCTTTGAGACAGGTGTGTGTGCTACTCTCTCCCTAAGGTGAAAGATCAATTGAATAACAGAGTTTTGTTTGACATGAGAGTGCATTTTGTGAAGCATCCCCCTGCTCCAATCTGCCACCAAAAGATGCCCCCGTTAAAGTCAAGTTGAGTTTATTGTTATATGCATAGATTGGTGTGACATAGGTAGAATGAAAACTTGTTTATGTTATGTTTTGTAACTCCTGAAATTAATTGAAAGAAAAACATGGGAGCAGGGATGCATGTTTCTTTTCTTTTGCGAAGTGCTCACATATGGCGTTGTGGCGTGATGATGTATGCATCCCACTCACGTACCTAATAAATTATATTAGGCTGAAATCAGAGACAAGTCTGTTGTAGTGTAGGTCCATGTGCTTTGTTGTGTACTGTTGCTGTGCTAGGGGAGTACAGGTTGGTTGTTGAAGGACCTGATGGTTGTAGGAAGGTAGCTGTTTCTGAACCTGCTGGTGTGGGACTTCAGGCTTCTGTACTTCTTGACCAGTGGTAGTTGTGAGAAGATGATGTGGCCCAGATGGTGGCGATTCTTGATGATGAATGCTGCCTTCTCGAGGTAGTGTTTTATGTAGACCTTCCTCCCATCACCTTAGAAATATGACCTCTCATATTAAAAGGTCACATGACAGCAAATCTGAAAGGTCCGGCAGAGGCTCTTCAACCCTGCACCTGAGACATTGTCTGTTCTTGTATCCACAGCCACTGCCCGGCCTGCTGAGTATTTCACTGATTAATACTGCTGGGTATGGGGACTGGGAAGCAGTGCCTGTGGCCTTACAACCTGATGCAGATTTTCATTCATTCTTTTGTATTTTTTTTATGCTACTTTGAATGCCCACATGAAAATTAATCTCATAGTATATAATGACATATACTGTGAAAAGGTCTTAAGCACATATATATATAGCTAAGCTGCCTTAAACTTTTGCACAGTACTCTAGTCATTTTATGTAATGCACTGCTGTCACAGAAAAAACAAATTTCATGACATACATGAGTGATGATAAACCAGATTCTGATATGGGTCTATTGTGGATTGAGAGTGGGAAGAGGGCAGGGAGAAGGGAAAAGGGGAGGGGGAGAAGGGAAGGAGCAATAAGCACCAGAGAGACACTCTATAATGATCAACAAACCAATTGTTTGGAATCAAACGACTTTGTCTGGTGTCTCAGGCCCAGCCCAAGCACCCCCCCCCCCCCACCGCCCCCGGCACACCTTCCCTACCACTTGTCCCACACCCCTCCCGCGGCACTCCACACTCGCCATTCCCAACATCCTTTGCTCCCGCCAGATTTACAAAATCTCTCTCTGCTCCACGTTGACAAATGCAGTGCTGTGCAAAAGTCTTAGGCACCCTAGCTATTTATATGCACCTAAGGTCTTCTGCAAAGTACAATAGTTACTTTGATTGATCTTTGAACTTTGAATCTGTTATAACATCAAGCTTCCTGCAAAAGCTAACACAAAGAGGCTGATTTATTTTAGTTCATGGTGCTTGGTAGGCGGTAAATGAGTTTTTAAACTAATTTGGCACGTAATGAATGGATCCCAGTAAGAATGGTTGGGGCAGGGAAAAGCAGGAGGTAGATGAGTGGTAATTTTATTAATTAAAGTGAGACAAACAAAAGAGGGATCATCTGTTTTAAATGTTGAAGCTGTTGTTGCATTATTACTGGCAGCTGGATCCTGGATATATATTTTACAAGTCTCCTGGATATGAATCACAGCACAAAACAAAGACAGCTGCACAAGGCTAGTGCAAGGCATCATGTGACAGGGTCTGATAGCCGGAAGGCATATTTGCACATCATGGAATCATTGGCAAAAGAGGCACAGCGGGAGGGTATTAGGCCTGTTTGCTGGCTTCTTTGGTGTAGGCATTGAGTTTAGTGCCACACCTCTGCTGTTTCTGAGTAGTTGGGTGTGGCCCTGTTTTCCAGTGAGAGATTGCCTGTTCAAATCCTGCATTGAGATGTTAACAACAAAGCTATACCCAATTTTTCATTGTGAGCGCCTTTTTCTTTCAGATGGGTGGTGAAAAAAAGTTAATTTTGTTATCAGACATGTCACCATGTACTACCCTGAGATTCATTTACTTGCAGGCACTTACAGGAAAATATTTATGAAGAACTTACAGACATCCCACTTCTCCCGGAAGTTCTGGGAGTCTCCTATTGATAGCGGCCCCCTGACGCCCACAAATTATATACAATATCCTGGAAATCGGTTTTTTGAGAGGGAGATGGAGAGGCAGAGCTAGAGCCAGAGCAAGAGGAAGCATCCTGATTGGTCTCTCTTTGTGTTGAGTAGACCTATCAGTTTTCTCTGTGGGCGGGCTTTACAGTCGACCTCAAAAATAATGACAGTGTTGTTCGCTGCACTGTTAGCAACAGTGACTTTTCTATTGCCCGTGGTGGGTTAAAATGTAAAAGGCATGTTGAGGTGAGTTTAACAGGTGTCATTCTTTCATTAGCATATCTAACGTTATTTAAACTAGCTGGCCGGCTGCTAAGGAGCTACTCTCTTGATGTCCTATGTGATGAGGCCAAACTCCCTGGAGACTTGCTTAAGTTTGTAATAGAATAAAAAAACGACTCCATGATAATATAGTATAATATAAGTACATAATTTAATGTCACATTTTCTACGTTTACCCAACTTGGTTTACAGATTATAGACAAAATCACTAAACAAAGTATTATACACCCTTGGAGGTCGACCGGGGTGGTGGGGGGGGGGGGGTTGCTACCTCCTTGAAAAGAGTTTTTGCAGGGTGGGATGTCTGAAGTTCCAATGTACAAATTGTGCAAATAAATAAAAGTAATACTGAGAACATGAGCTGTACAGTCCATTAAAGCCAATTATCAGCAGCATGTAACCGGAAACACCACACATCCCAACACACTAGACCATTGTTATACTAAGATATGGAATGCTGACCATTCCTTGCCCAGACCACATTTTGGTAAATCAGATCACTTGGCTGCCTTCTCCGACCTACATATAGGTAAACGGTAAAAAGCAAAGCTCCAGACATTAGGACAACCAAGAGGGGTTGGCAGAAGAGTGACTACAAGATTACTTTGAGTCAGAGTGCTACGATTGCAAGGGGCTTTATGAAAACAGCTATAGACAAGTGTATACTAAATCATTTAGAGTCTTTTCCACTCAGAAGCCCTGGATGAACCATGGGATCTGAAATCTGCTGAAGGCCAAAGCAGAGACATTCAAGTCTGAGGTCCAAGAAAGCCTCAGAGGTGCAGGTATGGTCTCCAGAAAGCCATCTCACGGGCGAAGTCAAAATTCTGGACCAAACTTGAATCAATGAAGGAAGCTCAATGGATGTGGCAGGACTTGAATGCTATCACCGCTTACAAAATTAAGTCAAGCAACATGGGAAACAGCAGGGTTTTGCTTCCAAGTTAACTCAATGCCTTCTGTGCTTGCCTTGACAGTCAGGACATGAAGGAATCATTGTGAACTTCCGCATCCCCTGATAATGCTATGATCTCAGCCTCTAAAACTGACCCGTGGACTTCCTTCAGGAGGGTGAATCCACAGAAAGCATCCAGACCGGACAGGGTACCTGTCCACGTACTGAAGACCTGAGCTGACCAACTGGCCGGTGTGTTCACTGAGATCTTCAACTTCTCACTTTGGCAGTGCCTGGTACCCACCTGCTTCAGCAGGCTTCAAGAAGAAGAGCACGGTGACCTGCCACAGTGACTATCTCCCAGTTGCACTTAGGTCCACAGTGATGAAGTGTTTTGAGAGGTTGCTGGCGAAACATATCAGTTCCTGCCTGAGACGTGGCTTGGATCCGCTGCAATATAGGTCCACAGCAGATATCAACTCATTGGCTCTTCACTCAATCCTGGAACATCTGGACAGCAAAGATGTATTCATCAGGATGGTCTCTAACAACTGTAGATACCATCGTCCCCTCAAAACTAATCAATAAACTCCAAGACCTGGGCCTCAATATCTCCTAGTGCAATTGGATCCTAGATTTCCTCACTTGTAGCCTCCAGTCATTTCGGATTGGCAATAACATCTCCTCCATGATCTCCATCAGCGCAGGTTCACCAAAAGGCTGTGCGCTTAGGTTCCTGCTCTGCTCGCTTTACACTTGTGACTATGTGGCTAAGCATACCTCCAACGCCATATTCAAGTCTTCTGATGGCATGGGCGGAATCAATGGTGGTGATGAATCAGCATATAGGAGGGAGATTGAAAATCTTGCTGAGTGGTGTCATAACAACAACCTTTCAGTCAGTGTCAGCAGGACCAAGGAAATGATTGTAGACTTCAGGAGAGGGAAACCAGAGGTCTATTAGCCAGTAATCGTCGGAGGATCAGAGGTAGAGAGACTTTGCAACTTTAATTGTATCAGAGGAATGGGAGCAGGCAGTTTAAATGGTTCAGAATTGACTAGATGGGCAGAAGGGCCTGTTTCTGTGCTGTACTCTACGATTCTGTGACTTGTCCTGGCCCTAGCATGTAAGTGCAATTGCAAAGAAAGCTTCTACGGCCTCAGGAGTTTGTGGAGATTCGACATAACACCTAAAAACTTTTATAGATGTATGGTGGAGCATATATCAACTGGCTGATCACTGCCTTGTATGGAAACACCAATGCCTTTGAACAGAAAGTTGTACAGAAAGTAGTGGATCCTGCTGAAGGGTCTCGGCCCGAAATGTGGACTATACTCTTTTCCATAGATAATGCCTGGCCTGCTGAGCTTCTCCAGCACTTTGTGTTGCCACAAGCAATGATCTCAGTTTCATGGACTCTTTATCTCATTATCTCAAGTTCTTGTTATTTATTGCTAATTACATTTGCACGGTTTTATTGTCTTTTGCACTCTGGTTGATCTTATCAAGTCAAGTCAAGTCAACTTTCGACCATAACTGCTGGTACAGTGCATAGTAAAAATGAGACATTTTTCAGGACCATGGTTTACATAACACAGTAAAAAAAACTAGATTGAACTACGTAATAAAAAAACACAGAGAAAGCTATACTAGACTACAGACCTACACTGGGCTGCATAAAGTGCACAAAAACAGTGCAGACATTACAATAAATAATAAACAGGACAATAGGGCAAGGTGTCAGTCCAGGCTTCGGGTATTGAGGAGTCTGATAGCTTGGGGGAAGAAACTGTTATATATCCAATATTCCAAGATGGCAGAGTGACGGCCACTCCAGAGCTGATGATCTGTTATTTGTGAAGCAGAGTGCCACGTGCAATCATAATCGGATGAAAAATGGACATGGGAGCATGGAGGAACATCTGAAAATCTCCAGGAAGACCTACTTCATTGCTGCTGCTGCGAGGTCCGGGACTCTGCTGGGAATAACAGGGCCCCAGTCCTCAGGGTCGTGTTGCCAATGGCCGTTGGCGGGGCCGTCTTAATACGCTCGGCAGAGGCTGGTGCTCGGAGAAGCTGTGCCGGAGGGGATGGTCGGAGGCTCAGAGGTTCGACGGACTCGGAGTCCGCTGCGATCAGGTCGCTTTCACTGTGTGCTGTGTCTGCGAGGCTGAGTTGGGCGGCGCCGTGGAAGTCCATAGCGGGGGTATTCCCTTCTGCCGCTGGCGTGTGATGACGAGTCTATTGGGACCCTGAGGACTTCTGGAAACTGTGTGGTGGTTTCTTTCGAACTTTTAACATCTTTGGACTATTTATGCTGTGCTTATGGTCTGTTTTTTTAAATCAATTATGCTATTGTTTGCACTGCTGTAACTATATGTTGTAACTATGTGGTTTTGTGCAGGTCTTGTAGCTTTAGTTTTTGGTCTTGTTTGTCTGGTGGGATTGGAGCTCCTTTCCGGGGTACGCGCTAAGATGGTAGCGCGATATTAATACGCAGCAGCCTCTTCGGACTCTGGATTGGGGATTCCCAAACGTTATCTGGATTTTCTGGTGTAGTCTGTTTTGTCATGCATTTTTGTGATAACATTCTGAAGGAATGTTGTATCATTTTTTAACTTCATTGCATTTGTGGTTCTAAATGCCAATAAACCGAATCTGAATCTGAATCAATCCTGTTATAGCTACTATTCTATAGATTTATTGAGTATGCCCACAAGAAGATGAAACTCAGGGTTGTATATGGTGACAAATATACACTTTGATAATAACATTTACTTTGAAATTTGAGTCTTTAGGCTGTGGAATCAATTCAGAGTTGAGGTGAGTGAAGTTATTCATCTGGTTCAGGATCCCGGTGGGTAAGGGTTCCTAAAACTGAGTCTCCTGTACCTCCTTCCTGATGGAAGTAGTGAGAAGAAAGCACGGTCTGGATGTTGGGGGTCCTTGTTGATGGATGCTGCTTTCTTGTGGCAGTGCTCCTTACAGATGTGCTCACTGCTGGGGAGGGTTTTGCTTGTGATGGACTGGGTAGTATCCAACACTTTCTGTAGTCTTTTCCTCTTCTGGACATTGGTGTTTCTGTGGCAGGCTGTGAAGCAACCAGTTAGGATTGGCACCACGATGTACCCATAGAAGCTTGTCAAAGTTCCAGGAAACATACTGAATCTACACCAACCTCTAAGAAAGTAGAGGCACTGCCATGCCCTCTTTGCGATGGCATTTATGTGCTGGTTCCAGGACAGATCCTCTGATACGATGACACCAAGGAATTTAGAGTTACTGACCCTCTTCTCCTCAGTAAACCAGGTGGATTTTTCAGCAATCCAGTCAGTTTTATGTGAGGTTTTACGTATCCATTTCTTTTCTTTGGAAATTGTATTGTTTATTCTCACATTTACCGAGGACGTGAGAAACCTGGTTTGTGTGAATGGAAATCTACTGGAGCACCATCAGCTCCAGTGTCACCATCAGGACCATCAGTGTCCTGATCAGCTGTACCACCACCTGGGACGGGAAGTGCAAGACAGCTGACAGCAAGACCCCACAATGGGTAGTGGGGAATCGGAGAGAATCGCCATGGTCTCTCTCCCCCACAGATCCAGGACATTTACCAGAAGTGCTGCATTAGCATTGGGAAGATCCCCTCTCATCCATTCCACAATCTCTTTGACCACTCACTGTCAGGTAATTACATTATAAGAACAAGGATTGCAAGGCTGGGTAACAGCTTCTTCTCCCAGGCTGTGAGAGTTCGGAACACCCTGCTACCACCCAGTACCCGTTATTTTTGACAGTAGCATTATACTGTTGTATAATTAACCTTGTTGTATATGTACTTTATTTCAACTTATACATCTGCAGAGTAGTTTTTATTAGCTGGTAATATTATTGAATTAATATTATTTTATGTGCTGTATGTAATATATGCACTGTATTTTGCACCTTGGTCCCAGAGGAACGTTGTTTCGTTTAGCTGTACACATGTGCATGGTTGAATGACAATAAACTTGAACTTGATCTAGACTGATTATTCCAAACACAAGTACATTGAGGTAATAATAAAGGATAAAATAACAATGCAGAAGATAGCATTACGTTTCAGAGAAAGTGTAGTGCCGATAGACAAAAAACAAGGGCCACGATGAGATTCAAAAGGTCGAAAAAATGGTTCAAAGATCCAAAAGTGAACTTAATATCAAGGCATGTATCCTTATACAACTCTGAAATTCGTCTCCTCCAGATAGCCACAAAACAAAGAAAGGACATGAAAGTCATTCAGAGGGAAACATCAAACCCACCTCCTCACAAAAAAAACAGCATCCTGATCATCAACCCCCAAACCCCTCTCCCCCCCGCACAAAACGGAACAGGAACACCGACTCCTCCAATAAACAATCTTTCCCCCGCACAAAGCACAAAAGAACTTCAACCCCCAAACTCCCTCCCCTCGCAAAACAAAACGGAAAAGTACCAGGCAATAAAAAACACAGAATATAAAAAGCGTAAGTCTGGAAAAAATCCACAGTCCATAAACACAACAGTCCAATTCATAAACACAGACCACGGCACCATCCTACAACATCACCAATATTCATTGAGAGTAGGACACCACACGAGCGCAGAGGCCTACCTGCCTGCCACATAGCGATAGGCCACTCACAGACTCCTTCTCAGCAGTGGCTGAAAGGAAGGATCCAAAGCAAGTGATCAAAAAGATAGATTGAGAGAGTTAAGAGTTTATGTTGAACATACAACAGGTCCAATTAAGAGTTTTATGATAGTGAGATTGATGCACCATCAATAACTCACACTGAGACGTAGGCAAGATATCGGCTTTTATTGACTGGAAGAAGGAACCAGGAGTGAGTGTCTATCATACAAGGTCCTGGAGACTGAGGCCGATCTTCAGGCCGCAGGTCTCCTTTATACAGGGGCCTGTGGGAGGAGCCACAGGAGCAGTCAGCAGGGGCGTGTCCCGACAGGCACATAGTTCACCACATTCACCCCCCCTTCGTTTGAAAAAGTCCTCATGTAGCGAAGGTTCTTACAAGTCAAGCCGATCAGGCGGTCAAATCTGTCGCTGCGATCTACGTAGCACCGGCTGTGACCGCATAGGTGCCGGCAACATTGGCGATTGCACAGGGGACGGGGGTTGCGCGTGTTCTTGCCCACTAGGCGCCGGTGATCCCTCATGCATGTGCGAGGCGCCTGGTATAAATGCGTACAAAACGCCCGGTATACAAGTGTCGTGAGGAGTCTGTGTAGGGCCTGGTGAGTACGGTGTCACCTCTGGTGCAGGGTTCACAGTTACCGGAGAGCCTTCTGGGTAGTAGTCTGCTGCACCTGCGGGTGCCAGGTCGCGGATGGAGACCGTGTCCTCCCGCCCATCAGGTAAGACCACGTAAGCATACTGGGGGTTCGCATGGAGAAGGTGAACCCTCTCCACCAGCGGGGAGTATTTATTGCTCCTCACATGTTTCCGGAGCAGCACTGGCCCCGGGGACGTCAGCCAAACTGGTAGGGTGGTCCCAGTGACAGACTTCCTGGGAAAAGAGAATAGGCGTTCGTGAGGGGTGGCATTGGTGGACGTACATAACAGAGAGCGGATAGAGTGCAGTGCCTCAGGGAGGACCTCCTGCCATCGAGAGACCGGCAACCCTTTGGACTTAAGGGCTAAAAGTGTGGCCTTCCACACTGTGGCATTCTCCCACTCTACCTGGCCATTACCCCGGGGATTATAACTCGTGGTCCGACTGGTAGCAATGCCCCTAGCTAGCAAGTACTGGCGCAGCTCCTCACTCATAAAGGAGGACCCTCTATCACTGTGGATATAGCAGGGATACCCGAACAGAGTGAAGAGCTGGCGCAGGGCTTTTATGACGGACGTGGCAGTGGTGTCGGGGCAGGGGATGGCAAAGGGGAACCGTGAGAACTCGTCAATAACACTGAGAAAATAGACATTGCGGTCAGTGGAGGGAAGGGGGCCCTTAAAGTCAACACTCAGGCGTTCAAAAGGGCGGGTGGCCTTGACAAGTTGTGCCGTGTCAGGACAGTAGAAGTGCGGTTTGCACTCGGCACAAATTTGGCAGTCCCTGGTCATCGTCCTGATGTCCTCCAGGGAGTACGGCAGGTTCCGAGCTTTCACAAAATGGTAAAATCGGGTGACCCCCGGATGGCAAAGTTGTGCATGAAGGGCGTACAGCTGGTCGAGCTGTGTGCTAGCACATGTTCCCCGGGATAGGGCATCAGGGGGCTCATTGAGTCTGCCAGGCCGGTACAGGATATCATAGGTGTAGGTGGAGAGTTCTATCCGCCACCGCAAAATCTTATCATTTTTGATCTTGCCCCGCTGTTGGTTGCTGAACAGGAACGCAACCGAGCGCTGGTCGGTCAGCACAGTGAATCTTTTGCCAGCAAGATAGTGCCTCCAGTGCCTAACAGCCTCCACTATGGCCTGGGCTTCTTTCTCCACCGCGGAGTGCCGAATTTCAGAGCCTTGGAGGGTGCGAGAAAAGAATGCTACTGGTCTGCCTTCCTGATTAAGGGTAGCAGCCAGAGCGAAATCGGAGGCATCACACTCCACTTGGAAGGGAGCGGTCTCGTCCACTGCATGCATCGTAGCTTTGGCAATGTCCGCTTTAATGCAGTTGAAGGCCGCGCAGGCCTCAGCAGAGAGGGGAAACGAGGTAGACTTGACCAGGGGGCGAGCCTTGTCTGCGTAATGGGGGACCCATTGGGCGTAATAGGAAAAAAACCCCAGGCACCGTCTGAGGGCCTTGAGAGGTCGGAAGAGGGAGCTCTAACAGGGGGCGCATACGTTCGGGATCAGGCCCAATAACCCCGTTTTCCACGACATACCCAAGTATAGCAAGGCGGGTGGTACCAAAAACACACTTGTCCCTGTTATAAGTAAGGTTCAGAGCTGCGGCCACTTGGAGAAACCGTTGGAGGTTGGCGTCGTGATCTGGCCTGTCATGACCACAGATGGTGATGTTATCCAGATAGGGAAATGTGGCCTGCAGTTGGTACTGGTCCACCATCCGGTCCATTTCCCTCTGGAAGACAGAGACACCATTCGTGACACCGAAAGGGACGCGCAGGAAGTGATAGAGCCGGCCGCCCGCCTCGAAGGCGGTGTAGGGGCGGTCCTCTGGGCAGATGGGGAGCTGGTGATAAGCGGATTTCAGATCTATTGTCGAGTACACCTTATACTGAGCAATCTGGTTGACCATATCCGCGATGCGGGGTAGGGGGTATGCGTCAAGCTGCGTAAACCTATTGATGGTTTGACTATAGTCCACCACCATCCTATTTTTCTGCCCAGTCCGAACAACAACCACCTGGGCCCTCCAAGGGCTTGTGCTCGGCTCAATGATCCCCTCCCTGAGCAGCCGCTGCACCTCCGACTGAATGAAGGCCCGGTCCCCCGCGCTGTACCTCCTGCTTTTGGTTGCCACAGGTTTACAGTCGGGGGTCAGGTTGGCGAACAGCGGTGGGGGAGGGATCTTGAGAGTGGAGAGGCTGCAAGTGTCGGTAGCGCAGCTGTTGGCCTGGTTCTGGATGGGATGTGTGTGTCCGTGTGTGTGTGTGGTCAGTAGCGGGGTATGTGAAGAAGTCCCACAAAACTGAGGATTCTTGACAGTGAGTGGTGGGAGGGGCCCGTCGTATACCATAGTCACACTTTCGAGATGGCTCTGGAAGTCCAGCCCCAATAGCACAGGTGCACACAGATTAGGCATGACCAGCAGTTCAAAGTCCCGATATACTGTGCCTTGCACCACCAAAGTCGCTACACAACCCGCCCGGATGTCTGCGGACTGCGACCCAGAGGCCAAATGGAACCTCCGACTGACCGGCCGCGTTGCAAGTCCGCAGCGTTGCACTGTGTCCGGGTGAATAAAACTCCCAGTGCTGCCCGTGTCAAACAGGCATCCAGTCCAATGCCCCTCCACCTGGATGTCCATCATGGATCTTGCAAGCTGGTGTGGGGCGCTTTGGTCGAGAGTCACAGTGGCCAGAGTTGGATCGCCGTCGGGGTACCCGGTCAGCATCGGAGGGTCGGGGGCGGGGCATGCTGACGCCGACAAAGATGGCCGCTCACATCCGGGGTACCCGGTCAGCATCCGAGGATCGGGGGCGGGGCGTGCTGACGTCGACAAAGATGGCCGCCCACATCCCGGCATGCAAGATGGCGGCCCCCACGTTTCACCCGCAGCGCTGCACTCCGCTCGAGGTTGAGACTTACAGACCTTGGCGAAGTGGCCCCGCTTTCCGCAGCTGGAGCAGGTCGCTTCTCGCGCTGGACAGCGTTGTCGAGGATGTTTCTTTTGGCCACAGAAATAACAAAGCACGAGTTTCTTACGGGCCACAGCCGTGGTCTGGGTCGGGGAGCTCGTGGAATGGCGACTGGCGGCGGCGTTGGCGAATTCGCTCCCGGGAGCCGGCGGTGGCGGGGTCTGAGGCGTCCACGAAACCGGCGGGGAATCGCGCGACTGGACAGCGTCGGCGTTATGCCGCGCAGCTTCTAGAGCGTTGGCCTTCTCTATCGCCGAGCTTAAGGTAAGATCCGAGTTCTCCAGCAGCCGCTGGCGCATGTACACTGACCTCAGTCCCGTCACAAAGGCGTCTCGCACCAGCAGCTCCGCATGCTGTTCTGCCGTGAGCGTCTTGCAGTCACAAGCTCGGACGAGTGTCTGTAGTGCTCGGAGAAACTCAGCGCACGATTCGCCAGGCCGCTGTTGCCGGGTAGCTAAGCGATGTCTTGCGTAGACGGTGTTCACCGGCCGCAGGTACTGTCGTTTGAGGGCGTCCAGTGCCCCTTCGTAGGTCGGCAGGTCCCGGATAAAGGAGTAAACTTTGGAGGAGACCCTCGAGAGTAGGATTCTGTGCATAACGGCGGGTTCAGTCGCACGAAGCTCCGCCAAGTACGATTGGAAGCATGCAAGCCAGTGTTCAAAAGCGAGAGCTGCGTCAGGGTCTTGAGGGTCCAAATCCAACCGGTCCGGACGCAAAACGGGTTCCATGTTTTAAAACTTCCAGTCAATAAAATTGATGCACCATCAATAACTCACACTGAGACGTAGGCAAGATATCGGCTTTTATTGACTGGAAGAAGGAACCAGGAGTGAGTGTCTATCATACAAGGTCCTGGAGACTGAGGCCGATCTTCAGGCCGCAGGTCTCCTTTATACAGGGGCCTGTGGGAGGAGCCACAGGAGCAGTCAGCAGGGGCGTGTCCCGACAGGCACATAGTTCACCACAGAGATAGAAGCAGTCCTTGAGCCTGGTGGTACATATTCTCAAACTCTTGCAACTTCTGGCCAATTGGAAGGGGTGGAGGTAAGAAAAATTGATTTTGGTGGGAGGGATGCTTGACTGATAGAGGTATACAAATCTATGAGTTGTATAGATAGAGTAAATGCAAGCAGGCCTTTTCCACTGAGGTTGGGTATGACTACAACTCGAGATTAAAGGCGAAAGGTAAAAAGTTTAAGGGAAACGTGAGGGGAAACTTCTTCACTCGGAGGGTCATGAGAGTTTGGAACGAGCTGCCAGCGCAAGTACTGCATGCAAGCTCAATTTCAATGTTTAAGAGAAGTTTGGATAGGTACAAGGGTGGTTGGGGTATGGTGCTGGGTGCAGGTCAATAGGAGCAGGCAGTTGAAGTGGTTCAGCATGGACCTAGATGGAATGATGGACGTGTTTCTGTTATGTTGGCTGCTTTCCAGATTACAACTGAATTCAAATTCCACCATGGGATTTGAAATCAGATTTTGGCCAGCAATATAATCGTTGTTCCTTTTCCCTGCTGATGTATTTCCTCCAGCACTCAAGGGTGTATCAAGTCCAGCAGTGCCCAATTTTGCATGGCTCTTCCTCTTCTATGTTCATGGCATTCAAATCCCTCCTCCAGGACTGTTCCTTTGTTTCCTTTAGTCCCGATTCCAATTCTGATTTATTTATCACGTGCTCAGAATCATTCAGCTTATCACCCAATATACTGCAAGGGTTACCACAAGCTCCATCACTAGCATAGCATGCCCATAGTCTTCAACACATCTAGGTCCGAAATGACTCGCCGGGCTGCGTGTTCTTGACCCAGAACGGATCGCCGTGGCCTAATGTGAGGCTGTTTGGACAATCTAAATGCTGGCCCAGACAGACCAGATAGCAGTGTATCAGGCAAGGTTGGATCGTTCTGGGGACCAAGCCGACTTGGAGAGGTCCCAAACGGCTTCTCCAGCAGCACCATCCAGGCCCAGACCGATTCACCACAGCGAGGCCCAGGTCCTAGTGTGAGGTTCGGATCATTTAAACACTGGCACAGTTAGTCTGGGGGTTTCTCTCTCTGCAATGCTAAGTCTGTGAGACTGTCCCTGGCTGCTGTGCTTCGTGTCTGCGAATTTTGCAGTGACCTGAATGTGAACTGAATACTAAGGCTCTGGGTCTACTCCGAGCTGCTCCGGGATTTGGATCGAAGGACTTAATTTGTATGGAATGCTGTTGTTGCTCACTTCTACTGATTTCATGAATTGTGTTTTTTTTCCCCTCTTTCTTTTTGGGCACTGGGGAATGGTCTTATTTTTAATTGGGTTCTTTGACAATAATGCAGGTCAGGTGGCATCTATGGAGATGAATAAACAGTCAAAACACAAAAATACAACTGCAGATGCTGTGGATCAAAGAATACGTACACAACGCTGGAAGAACTCAGCAGGTCAGGCAGCATCCGTGTGAAAAGAGTAGCCAATGTTTCGGGCCAAGACCCTTCATCAGGAATGGGGGGGAGAGAGGGCTGAAGCCCAGTAATAGAGACAGGGGAGGGGGTAGGGCCTAGAGGCGCCAGGTGGAAAACCAATCAGAGGAAAGATAAAGGGGGAGGTGGAGGGGATAAGAATGAAAGAACTGTAGAGATAAAGAAGCCGAAAGTTGAAAGTGGAGAGAGGCAGAGAGGGACCTGGGATAGGGGGAGGGGGAGGGGGAGGGAATTATCGGAAATTGGAGAATTCAATGTTCATACCACCAGGCTGGAGGCTACCCAGATGGTAGATGAGGTGTTGCTCCTCCAACCTAAGTTTGGCCTCATTATGGCAGTAGAGGAGGCCATGTATGGACATATCTAGATGGGAATGAGAGGCAGGGTTGAAGTGGGTGGCAACCGGGAGGTCCTGTCTATTGTGACGGACGGAGTGTATAAACAGTCAAAGTTTCAGGCCGAGACCCTTCTTCAGGACTGAGAAGGAAGGGGGAAGATACCAAAATAAAAACATAGGAGGAGGGGAAAGAGGCTAGCTGGAACGGCCTACTGCTGTGTCCGGAGAATGTTACCCAGGCTTTCTGTATGTTGGATATAGACTTGGAGACCTGGACTATAGACTTTTTTTTTCAGTCTTATAGTTTTTTTTATCTTCTGTGTTCTGCGCCTGATCTTTCTTGTTTTTTGTTTGCAGGGTAGGGGGATTTGGGGGCTGATCTGCCTGTTCCACTTCTGTTTGTTTTTTGTGCAGGGAGGAGGGATTTGGGTGTTGGGAGGAGGGATCGTGTTGCCATTCTTTTCTTTCTTGGTTTCGTAGCTACTTGGAGAAGAAGAAATTCTGAGTTATATACCTTGATAATAAATGAACTTTTGAACCGTGAAACTTTCGAACCTTCAGGATCCCGTTGGAGATGGCAGAAGTTGCGGAGATGTTGGAGGTGGAGGTTGATGGGGTGGTAGGCAAGGACAAGAGGGACTCCGTCACTATTAAGTTGATGGGAAGATGGGGCGAGGACAGCATCAAGAGTAGAGGGAGGGAAACCCTGTTCTTTAAAGAAGGAGGACACTTCTGATGCCCTGGAATGAAAAGCTGCATCCTGGGAACAACAAAGAGAGCCCCGTTCACACCATCCCACCTCCTCACACAACACAAACCGCCAACCCCAGGATAGGCGATTTTCAGGCCCTGAGTCTTTGGCCTCAGATTCTTAAACCCGCAGACATCAGCCTCCAACCTTCAGTTTCTGGCCCTTATTCATAGACTTGTAGATATTGGTCTCCATCCTCCAGTTTCTGGTTAGACTTGCCCTCTCCAGACTCACCAACTTCAGTTGTCAACCTTTTAGATTTTCTACCACCAAGCTCTGGACTTTGTCCTTTGGCCTTGCTCTCTAGACTTCACCCACCGCTGGTTATTGTCCCCAGGACTCACCAATCACACGTTTGACCAATGTGAAGTATTCACCTATGATCTCTTTTGAGAAGGCCTCACAGAACTAGATAGAATGAAGAGGAACACTCCATTCAATACAACTTGCCAATGCTCCAGGCAAACCTTCTTCTTTACATAACATTATTTCCCTTTTCTCATGAAAGGGCCCCAATGTTCCACATGATAAAACATGCCAGAGAGAGGCATTTGCTCAAAAATACTTATTCATCATTTACAACTAGTCATACAACTCAAAGACCAATGACACAGTTTCAAACAATACTCATTAACTCTTTAGTTTCACAAAGTTTTAGTTACACAACTTCTTGTTTGATTTTACAACTTTGACTTTTACAGGGCCCAGAGAATGATCCCAGGAAAGAAAGGGTTAATGTGTTTGGAGTTTTTGATGGCTCTGGGCCTGTACTCACTGGAGTTTGAAGAATGAGGTGGAGGGGGGGAATCTCATTGAAACCTGTCGAATATTGAAAAGCCTAGATAGAGAGGACATGGAGAGGATGTTTCCTGTGGAAGGGGAGTCTAGGACCAGAGGATGCAGCCTCACAGTAGAAGCACATTCCTTAAGAACAAAGATGAGGAGGAATTTCTTTAACCAGAGGAGGGTGAATCTGTGGAATTCAGTATTACAGATGGCTGTGCAGGCCAAGTCCTTGGGTAGATTCAAAGTGGAGGTTAATAGTTCTTGATTAGTAAGGGCTCCAAAGTTTACAGGGAGAAGTCAGGAGAATGGGGTTCAGATGTATAATAAACCAGCCATGATAGAATTTCAGAGCAAATTCAATGGGCTGAATGGACTAATTCTGCCACTATGCCTTCTGGTCTTGTGAGCCAACTTCCAAAATTCACAACTTGTGTTCAAATATTACCCACTCTTGAGGAATCTGGCCATGGTTTGTTCCTGGCATGCCGTTCTCTGAGCCTATGATGCAGAATCTTCTTTAATGGTTGCTCTCCAGAATCGTTGTTGCTGACTATGCCGTAACACATCTTTCCAGACATTTCTTTGCACACATTCCAAATGTTGCCTTCTTCTTTATTGCCAGTTACACTGCTGTCATTCTAACCCTCATCTATATAAATATATGTTATTGGTGAAAAGCAATTAGCTTATTATTGCCACTTAGAACAGTACAACACAGCCTAACGATTTGGGAAGAAGCCAGAACATCCAAAGGAATTCCCGGTGCCCATGGAGGGAACATGCAAATTCCAGACCAGCAGTATCAGGGAGTCAGGATCAAACCCAGAATGGAATTGTGAGGCAGCAACATGAGTATTGAAGAATCAGAGAGAAGACTCTAAGAAACTCGTAAAAATGCTAACAGGACTAGACAGATGAGCTACACAGAGCATATTCCAAATGGACCGGGAGAACCAGAACCAAACACAAAGTATGCTGCAGATGCTGTGGTCAAAGCAATACGTACAACAAGCTGGATGAACTCAGCAGGTCGGGCAGCATCCGTGGAAAAAAACAGTCAACGTTTCGGGCCAAGACCCTTCATCCTGAGCCAGAATTGGAACTAGAACTGGTTTATTATTGTCACGGGTACCAAGATCCAGTGAAAAGCTTCTTTTGCATATCATTTATACAGGTCAAATCATTACACAGTGCATTGAGGAAGAACAAGGTAAAGCAATACCAGAATGTGGAATAAAGTGTAACAGCTACAGTGAAAGAGCAATGCAGGTGTACAATAAAGTGCAAGATCATAACGATGGAGATTCTGAAGTCAAGAGTCCATTTTATCATACAAAGGAACTACATAGTCTTAGCAGTGAGATAGTAGGCTTCTTTGAGGCTCAAGGCACCTGCTTTTAGGCTTTTATATCTTCTACCCACTGGAAAGGGGACAATGAGAGAATGTCCAGGGTTGGCAGGGGCTTGGATTACGCTGACTGCTTTACTGAGGCAGCAAGAAGTGTAGACAGAGTCCACAGAGGGGAGCTTTGTTTCTGTGATGTGTTATGCTATTTAGAAACAAACTTATGAGAAACCACTTTACTCAAATGATGGAATGATGGTAGACCGAAAAAAAATTCTTTATCATAGATGGCAGTGAAGACCAAATCATTAAATGCATTGAAGAAAATGTAAGGTATATTGTTTAACATTAAAAACATCAAGGGAGATGGGGATATGCAGAAGGAGGGATATAGGAAGTGACGGTAACAGCAGAGTCTATCACAGGAAAAGCCCTCCCCATCACTGAGTACATCTAAAAGGAGCAATGTTACATGAAAGCAGCATCTGTCATCAATTCCAACATCCAGGCCATGTTCTTTTTTTGCTACTGCCATTGGGAAAGAGATACACGAATCTTAGGTCCCACCCTAACAGATTCAGGAATAGCTATCACCCTTCGACCATCAGACTCCCGAACCAGCATGGACAACATCAACTCACCTCAACACTGAGTACAACCCATGGACTCCCTTTGAAGGGCACTACAACTCACATTCTCAGTATTGCTTGTTTATTTGTGTTTCTTTCTATATTTGCGCAGACTGTTTTCTTTTGCGCAATTGTTGCTTGTCAGTCTTCCTGTGCAGTTTTTCACTGATTCGATTGTATTTCTTTGTCCTACTGTGAATGCCTGCAAGAAAATGAATCTGAGTTGCATTTGGTGATATATACGATGATGAAATTACTTTGAACTTTGTACACAGTCCTGCACCAGTGCCGTGTTAAAGGGTGGAACTTAACAGAAGGGTCGAATGGCCTATTTTTTTTTTCCTATTTTCTATATTTCAGTGCTTAAGTTTCTGCTTGTCTCATCAGAATTCTGGATTTGAATGGGTGAACACCAGACACTGGTGACTCATCCACTTACCATGGAAATGGAGGGGACATCATCAGATCCTCCCAGAAGTGAGTCACCAGACCAGCAGACAAGGCATATTTACAATCAACTGTCCTTCATTTGTTATCTCCACACCAGGCCTAATAAAAGTAAAATATTATATGAGAAAGACGTGCATTTATTCACCTTGGAGACAAAGAAACATGTTGCAACTGTAATCACTATATACTTTGTACAATATTAAAATTCTAAAGTTGCCTCATAGCATAAGACCATAAGACACTGTAACAGAATTAAGTCTCTCGACCCTTCGAGTCTGCTCAATAGTTCAATTATGGCTAATTTATTTCCCCTCTCAACCCATTCTCCTGCTTTCACCCCATAACCTTTGACACTCTTACTAATCATGAACCTATCAACTTCTGCTTTAAATATACCCAATGACTTATTCTCCATAGCCATCTGTGGCAATGAATTCCACAGATTTACCAGCCTTTGGCTGAAGAAATTTCTCCTCATCTATATCCCCTTATTTTCCACTCTTTGGTTTCAGCCAGTCAGCCAACCTTTTATCCATCTGGTATCTTTCCTGTACTATTCCTGCTTTTCTTGTTAAGAGGTATCATGAGCAGCACTTTGTCAAAGACTTTCTGAAAGTCCAAATAAGCAACATCCTCTGACTCTCCTTTGTCTGTTCTACCTGTTATTTCCTCAAAGAATTCCAACAGATTTGTCAGACAAAATGTCCCCTTAAGGAAACCATGCTGACTTATTGCCTATTTTATCATGTGCCTCCAAGTACCACAAAACCACATCCTCAACAATCGATTCCAACATCTTGCGAACCAGTGAAGTCAGATTTTGCCCTTCCTCTCTTTTTAAACAGTGGAGCAGCATTTGTAATATTCCAGTCCTCTGAAACCATTCCAGAATCTAGTGATTCTTGAAAGATCATTACTAATGCCTCCACAATTAATGCACCATCAATAACTCACTCTAAGACGTAAGGCGAGATATCGGCTTTTACTGACTGGAAGAAGGAACAAGCAGTGAGTGACCACCATACTACATCCTGGAGACTGAGAGGCCGGGCTCAGGCCTTGATCGCCTTTATACCGGGGTCTGTGGGAGGAGCCACAGGAGCAGTCAGCAGGGGGCGTGTCCAGACAGGTATATGTAGTTCACCACAACAATCTCTTTAGCTACTTCTTACAGATGCCTGAGGTGTAGTCCATGTGGTCCAGGTGACTTATCTACCTTCAGCTTCCCAAGCACTTTCTCTTTAGTAATAGCAATAACACTCACTTCTGCCCCCTGCAGTATTGAATTTCTGGTATACTGCTTGTGTCTTTCACAGTGAAGACTGATCCAAAATGCTTATTAAGTTAATCCATTATTTCATTATCTCCCATACTTCCTGAGGAGACTGAGGTCCTTTAACATCTGCTGGGTGATGCTGAGGATGTTCTATGAGTCTGTGGTGGCCAGTGCTATCATGTTTGCTGTTCTGTGCTGGGGCAGTAGGCTGAGGGTATCAGACACCAACAGAATCAACAAACTCATTCGTAAGGCCAGTGATGTTGTGGGGATGGAACTGGACTCTCTGACGGTGGTATCTGAAAAGAGGATGCTGTCCAAGTTGCCTGCCATCTTGGACAATGTCTCTCATCCACTCCATAATGTACTGGTTAGGCACAGGAGTATATTCAGCCAGAGACTAATTTCACCGAGATGCAACACTGAGCGTCATAGGAAGTCATTCCTGCCTGTGGCCATCAAACTTTACAACTCCTCCCTCGGAGTGTCAGACACCCTGAGCCAATAGGCTGGTCCTGGACTTATTTCCACTTGGCATAATTTACTTATTATTATATAATTATTTATGGTTTTATATTGCTATATTTCTACACTATTCTTGGTTGGTGCGACTGTAACGAAACCCAATTTCCCTCGGGATCAATAACGTATGACTGTCTGTCTGTATTATTACCTCTCTAGCTGCTGTGCCCTTTGGTCATAGACTCTCCCACTATTGGAAACATCCTCTCCACATTGACTCTATCTTGCCAGACCTGGATTTATTCATTCATATTTATTGTTTATCACTGAATTGTTAAGAGAATGCATGGAGTCACACCTAGTGTAAACATGGCCAATCTCCTTCCCTGAAGGTCATCAGCGGATGTGAAGATTTTCATGAAATCCCAGCAGATTCCTGATGATCATGACTCTCCACTCCATTCACTACTTCTTCCAAGAAGAAAAAGATTTCTAAAAATAAGCTTTATTTGTCACATGTATATTGAAACATGCAGTGTTTGCGTCAATGACCAACACAGCCTGACCATGTGCTGGGGGAAAGCCTGCTAGTGTTGCCATGCTTCCAGTGCCAACATAGCATGCCTGCAATTTACTAACTTTCACCTTTGCCTCTTGGAATGTGAGAGGAAGCTGGAGCAGGGGAAACATACAAATTCCATATATACAGTGGGGGGGGGGGTGGGATTTGAACCCTGATCTTCTGATCTGTAGCATTGAAAAATGTTATGCTACCCCTTGCAAGATCGTATCACTTTACAGATCAAAAAGTCTGGGCTCATGATCCATTAACATTTCCATTTGACTCACCAGAGTGAAAGAGGACTGAAATCTAAGTACATTTATTAGTGAAGTTTGAATATGCCGCCATAGACTACTCTGAGATTCATCTCTGGTTTCAGGTGAATGAATTTCAACACAACACATTCCCAAAAAAAGATGGTGCCAATGGTTTTTGCAGACCCAGGCGCTTTCTTCCAGTTTGTCCATGAAACAGCTTATTCTTCTTCTCTCGTGTCTTTTCTTTCTTTTCAAGGTGGTTGGGGTTCAGTTGGAGCCCGTGTTCTGCAGTTCAGACTATGGTTCTTCGCAAGTGGTGGGTTTTCGGGCTAGCTATGTGGCTTGGCACTTTGCTGTCTCCAGGAATGACCTGGAAGACGTGTGCCTTTTGGAAGCAACCCTGTAAATGGCCCGGTGGCTTTCCGATTTCATGAACTGAAGTGTTGTGGGACACTGCGGAGGGGCTTTGGGGCTCTCATGTTTGTATCATTCATTAGATGGGGGGGTTTCTTCTTTCCTGGATATCGGTGAAGAGTAAGAATTTCAGGTTGTGTACTGTATACATTCTCTGATATTAATTTGACCAACTTGAACCAGTCAACTAAGACCAAATCTAGACATTGTTGTCTTTTGGTCATAGTACTAAAATTAGGTCTTGTTGCCTTTGTAAGTGGTGCAGAAAAAGAAGTCCCTGACATTATTTTTCAGAGGAGATATACAGTTTCCAGCTCACAACCAACTGCATGACAGAAAAACAATTTGATCACTCATGGGAGTGATCAGCACTCCATGGGATCTCAAAACAGCAATCAAATAGTGACCACACATTTGTGCCACTATCCATTATATGTGTAGCTGCTCTGTAGACCATTCTCTCACCAGAAAGGCAGTCGCCTGTTTCATTTCAGGTTTCCAGAATCTGTTATAATCAGCTTTTTCATTAACTCCACTCCCCGTGCACCATTCCTTCCCCCCTTAACAGGTATATACATAGTTCCCACACATGGGTCATTATTGAAATCGTATCAAGCATCAGTTCGTTTAGCAGCTTATCACTCCTGAGATAGGTTTAGGCATGTTTTGATAATCTAAGTAGACTATTATAAGATAGTTTACTGAGCCAAAATTAATTCCTCGAAACATACTGGCAGAGAATTGTAATTATTTCTTAATGAAGATGAGAGGATTAAGGAATCATTGGCTGACTTGTAGTTTAATATTATTCTTCCTGATACTCTGTAACTATAGTGGTTAAAAGGCTGTATAACACACACAGAGACACACACACACGCGCACACACACACACACACACACACACACACACACATGCAAAAATACATTTCAGCATAAGCTGCACACGTGCACACCTACAACCACAGATATACCTGTGCAGACTCAAACAAATCAAACAGTGTTTGATCCACTTGCGTTTTCCAAACGAAATGGCCAAACAAATATGGTTATACTGTGTATAAAATAACTCTGACCATAAGAAGGTGTCTGAGACATGGGAAAGGAATTTATCACTTGCCGATTACAACAAGCTGTCTGGAATGGAATATCCGGGCGTTAAATTGAAACAAGTGAATCATTGCCCTATACTCAAATGCAGAAGCCTCCAGAACTTCTGCAGAGTGAACTGCTGCTTCAGTTGCCATAACAAATCACAGAAATGCAGAGCAGGAAAGGGTTGTGGAATGAGTCACCACTGTGAACAATGCGTGGCTGCAGTGACTGCTTGGATCTTTGAAACACTTTGCAACTCATTTATCGTGTGGATAATTCCTAACTCTTCCTTTCAACCTGGGATGAAGTACACAATTCGGTCAATGAAATATCTAAATTAAAGTCTGAATGTATTCCTCCAGCAGGAGGTTGCAGATTGCAGGGGGCACCATGGTAGTGTAGTGGCAGTAAGGTCGGGGCAATCTAGAGCTTGGAGTTCAATTCCAGCGCTATCTGTAAGGAACTTGTCCGTCCTCCCTGTGGGTGCACGGGTCTCTTCCCACAGTCCAAAGATGTACTGATTAGTAGGTTATTCGGTTATTGAAAATTATCCTGTGTTTGCACTAGGGTTAAATAGCTGTGTTGCTTGGCTTGTTGAGCCGGAAGTGCCTGTTCGCATTGTATCTCTAAATAAACAAGTAAATAAAAATATACAGCATCAAGCAGTTAATGTTCCTTACATCTATGCAATAAAACTCAGAGACAAAATCACTTGGTGTTATACCAATTAGTACAGCTCTCAGGCTTTTGGAATTAGTGCAGATACTAATAAAACGCTGTTGTTGGAGAGCAACATCCATAATCAGGGAGCCCCACCACCCAGGACATTCTCTCTTCCCGCTGCTGCCATCAGGTAGAAGGTATAAGAGCCCCGGACTCACACCACCAGGTTCAAGAACAGTTACTGCCCCTCAACCATTGGGCTCCTGAACAAAAGGGGATAACTAAAGTCACTTGCCCAAGTTTTGCGATGTTTCTACAACCAATGATCTCACTTTAAGGACTCGTGACCTTGTTATTTCACGTTCTTGTTAATTATTGCTATTTATTTCTATCTGCATTTGCACTGTTTGTTGTCTTCTGGTTGATCTTTCATTGATCCTGTTATAGTTACTATTCTATAGATTTACTGAATAGCCCCCAGAAAAAATGAATCTCGGGCTTGTGTGTGGTGACGTGTATGTACTTTAATAATAAAATTTAGTTTTTGAAGTTAAAGAAAAAAGCAAGGGAAGGTGTGGGAATAGCACTTACCTTAAGGAAGTGGAGGAATTAAGTATGGCCTGCAGTATGAAGCAAAATGCCAAGTACATTGAGTTCAAAGTCAAAGTCTTGATAGGCTGAATGGCCTGCTTCTGCTCGTATATTTTATGGTCAAAGTCCAATTTATTGTCATATGCGCAGGTGCATGCATGCACGGGTGCAATGAAAAACTTTCAGCAGCATTGTAGACACATAGCATCATATAATAAGCATTCACAAGAAAGAAAAGAACATAAATTAACATAAATTATTCAATTTGAATCAACAAAGGATGCGCCACGGTTGTGGAAGGGTTTGAATACTATCACCTCTTGGAAGGTTAAATGAAGCGATACAGGTGACAACAGGGCTTCACTTCCAGATGAGCTCAATGCCTTCTATTCTCAAAAATACAACTGCAGATGCTGTTTGATCAAAGAATACGCACACAATGCTGGAAGAACTCAGCAGGTCAGGCAGCATCTGTCAGAAAAGAGTAGCCAACGTTTGGGGTTGAGACCCTTCATCAGGAATGGGGGGTGGGGGAGAGAGGGCCAAAGCCCAGTAATAGAGATAGGGGAACTGTTAGGGCCTAGAGGCGCCAGGTGGAAAATCAATCAGAGGAAAGATTAAAGGGGGGAGGGGATCAGACCCCACCAGTTCCCCAGCATCACCACACTCCTCCGGTTGGCGGAGTTTGTTCTAACTCCCAATAACTTCTCCTTTGGTTCTTTCCACTTTCTCCAGATCAAGGGCGTAGCCATGGGCACTCGCGTGGGCCCCAGCTATGCCTGCCTCTTTGTGGGTTATGTGGAACAGTCTATGCTCCAAATCTATACTGGCACTACTCCCCAACTTTTCCTCCGCTACCTCGACGACTACATTGGTGCTGCTTCCTGCACCCATGCTGAGCTCGACAATTTCATCAACTTTGCTTCTAACTTTCACCCAGCCCTTATATTCACTTGGTCCATCTTGGACACTTCTCTTCCCTTTCTTGATCTCTCAGTCTCCATCTCTGGAGACAGACTATCCACTGACATCTTCTACAAACCCACTGTCTCCCATAACTATCTTGACTGTACCTCTTCCCACCCTGCCCAATGCAAAAATGCCATTCCCTATTCCCAGTTCCTCCGTTTCCGCCGCATCTGCTCCCAGGATGAGGCTTTCCATTCCAGGACTTCTCAAATGTCCTCTTTCTTTCAGGATTGTGGTTTCCCTTCTGGCGTCATCAAAGATGCCCTCACCCGCATCTCCCGCACTTCAGCCTTTAACCCATCCTCCCGTCACCACAACAGGGACAGGGTTCCCCTTGTTCTCACCTACCAACCCACCAGCCTCCGGATCCAACACATTATCCTCCGCAACTTCCACCACCTTCAACAGGACCCCACCACTCAGCACATCTTTCCCTCCCTACCCCTCTCAGCTTTTCGCAGGGATCGTTCCCTCCGCGACCACCTGCTCCACACGTCCCACCCCACAGAACTCCCACCCAGCACTTATCCCTGCAAGCGCAAATGCTACACCTGTCCCCACACCTCCCCCCTTACCACCATTCAGGGCCCCAGACTGTCCTTCCAGGTGAGGCAACACATCACCTAAGAGTCTGCTGGAGTCGTCTATTGCATCCGGTATTCCCGGTGCGGCCTCCTGTATATCAGCAAGACCCGACGCAGATCGGGGGACCACTTTGTCGAGCATCTCTGCTCCGTCCGTCACAATAGACAGGACCTCCCGGTTGCCACCCACTTCAACTCTGCCTCTCATTCCCATCTAGATATATCCATACATGGCCTCCTCTACTGCCATGATGAGGCCAAAGTCAGGTTGGAGGAGCAACACCTCATCTACCATCTGGGTAGCCTCCAGCCTGGTGGTATGAACATTGAATTCTCCAATTTCCGGTAATTCCATCCCCCTCCCCCTCCACCTCCCCCTCCCCCGTCCCCTATCCCAGGTCCCTCTCTGCCTCTCTCCCCTTTCAATTTTCTGCTTCTTTATCTCTACAGTTCTTTCATGCATAACCCCTCCCCCTCCCCCCTTTATCTTTCCTCTGATTGGTTTTCCACCTGGCGCCTCTAGGCCCTACCCCCTCCCCTATCTCTATTACTGGGCTTCGGCCCTCTCTTCCCCCCCATTCCTGATGAAGGGTCTTGGCCCAAAACATTGGCTATGCTTTTCTCACGGATGCTGCCTGACCTGCTGAGTTCTTCCAGCGTTGTGTACGTATTCTTTGATCCACAGCATCTGCAGTTGTATTTTTGTGTTTTGACTGTTTATTCATCTCCATAGATGCCACCTGACCTGCATTATTGTCAAAGAACCCAATTAAAAATAAGACCATTCCCCAGTGCCCAAAAAGAAAGAGGGGAAAAAGAAACACAATTTATGAAAACAGTAGAAGTGAGCAACAACAGCATTCCAAACAAATTAAGTCCTTCGATCCAAATCCCGGAGCAGCTCGGAGTAGACCCAGAGCCTCGGTATTCAGTTCACATTCAGGTCACTGCAAAATTCGCAGACACGAAGCACAGCAGCCAGGGACAGTCTCACAGACTTAGCATTGCAGAGAGAGAAACCCCCAGACTAACTGCGCCAGTGTTTAAATGATCCGAACCTCACACTAGGACCTGGGCCTCGATGTGGTGAATCGGTCTGGGCCTGGATGGTGCTGCCGGAGAAGCCGTTTGGGACCTCTCCAAGTCGGCTTGGCCCCCAGAATGATCCAACCTTGCCTGATACACTGCTATCTGGTCTGTCTGGGCCAGCATTTAGATTGTCCAAACAGCCTCACATTAGGCCACGGCGATCCGTTCTGGGTCAAGAACACACAGCCCGGCGAGTCATTTCGGACCTAGATGTGTTGAAGACTATGGGCATGCTATGCTGGTGATGGAGCTTGTGGTAACCCTTGCAGTATATTGGGTGATAAGCTGAATGATTCTGAGCACTTGTGATAAATAAATCAGAATTGGAATCGGGACTAAAGGAAACAAAGGAACAGTCCTGGAGGAGGGATTTGAATGCCATGAACATAGAAGAGGAAGAGCCATGCAAAATTGGGCACTGCTGGACTTGATACACCCTTGAGTGCTGGAGGAAATACATCAGCAGGGAAAAGGAACAACGATTATATTGCTGGCCAAAATCTGATTTCAAATCCCATGGTGGAATTTGAATTCAGTTGTAATCTGGAAAGCAGCCAACATAACAGAAACACGTCCATCATTCCATCTAGGTCCACGCTGAACCACTTCAACTGCCTGCTCCTATTGACCTGCACCCAGCACCATACCCCAACCACCCTTGTACCTATCCAAACTTCTCTTAAACATTGAAATTGAGCTTGCATGCAGTACTTGCGCTGGCAGCTCGTTCCAAACTCTCATGACCCTCCGAGTGAAGAAGTTTCCCCTCACGTTTCCCTTAAACTTTTCACTTTTCACTTTTAATCTCGAGTTGTAGTCATACCCAACCTCAGTGGAAAAGGCCTGCTTGCATTTACTCTGCTTATACAACTCATAGATTTGTATACCTCTATCAGTCAAGCATCCCTCCCACCAAAATCATTTTTTCTTACCTCCATCCCTTCCAATTGGCCAGAAGTTGCAAGAGTTTGAGAATATGTACCACCAGGCTCAAGGACTGCTTCTATCTCACTATCATAAAACTCTTAATTGGACCTGTTGTATGTTCAACATAAACTCTTAACTCTCTCAATCTATCTTTTTGATCACTTGCTTTGGATCCTTCCTTTCAGTCACTGCTGAGAAGGAGTCTGTGAGTGGCCTATCGCTATGTGGCAGGCAGGTAGGCCTCTGCGCTCGTGTGGTGTCCTACTCTCAATGAATATTGGTGATGTTGTAGGATGGTGCCGTGGTCTGTGTTTATGAATTGGACTGTTGTGTTTATGGACTGTGGATTTTTTCCAGACTTACGCTTTTTATATTCTGTGTTTTTTATTGCCCGTTACTTTTCTGTTTTGTTTTGCCAGGGGAGGGAGTTTGGGGATTGAAGGTTTTCCACCTGGCGCCTCTAGGCCCTACCCCCTCCCCTATCTCTATTACTGGGCTTCGGCCCTCTCTTCCCCCCAATTTCTGATGAAGGGTCTCGGCCCGAAACGTTGGCTACTCTTTTCTCACGGATGCTGCCTGACCTGCTGAGTTCTTCCAGCGTTATGTACATGCCTTCTATTCTCGCTTTGACCATGAAAACATGGAGGAACCATCACAAACACTCACAGCCCCTGATGATTCCGTGATTTCAGTCTCTGTGGCTGACAAGTGAGCAGTCTTTAGGAGGGTCAACTCACGGAAGTCAACTGGCCCAGATGGGCTACCTGGTGAAGTATGAAAGACCTGTGTTGTCTGAGGTACCCACTAGCTTCAAGCAGGCTTCATTTATACAGGAGATGAAGAAGAACGTCGTAATAACGGGCCTGTGTGGCTGTTGTCTAGCAGCACTTACATCCACATTGATGAAGTGTTTTAAGAGGTCAACTCCTGCCTGGTAAGCGACTTGGATCTACTCCAGTTCTTATAGTGACGCAACAGGTCCACAGCACGTACCATCTCACTGGCTCTTCACTCAAACCTAGATCATCTGGATTGCAAAGATGTAGTCTTCAGAATGCTCTTTATCTTCATTGATTCGATTGCGGTTATTATTCTAATATGGCTTTATTAAGTATGCCTGCAAGAAAATGAATCTTTGGTATATGGTGACATATATGTACTTTGATAATAAATTTACATAGAACTTTGAACTTTGAACACCCAATTTTTACAAGAAAGAACGCAATTGGAACAAAATTTTTAAAAAACCAAGCCTCTTAGTGCAAAGTGATCAAATTTGTCCTAGTGTTGTAGTGCAACACACTCAAAGTGGGTGGCATGGTAGCGTAGTGGTTAGCACGAAGCTTTACCGTTCCAGCAACCTAGGTTCAATTCTCACCGCTGCCTGCAAGGTTGTTCTCCCCGTGAGTGTGTGGCTTTACGCCAGGCGCTCTCAGAGATTGTTAACTGCGGCCAGCGCAGCTCAAAGGGCTGGTGGGGGTTACTCTGTGTTGTATCTCAATAAATAAATAAAATGCTGGTAGAACTCGGCAGGTCAGGAATAAATAGTTGACGTTTTGGGCTGTGAGGAGCAGAGAAGGGATAAGAGGGCAGCTGGGATGCAGAATGGAACAAGAAAGAAGGGGAACAGGAAGAACTGATTGAAAGTTAGAGATCTATATTTCATGGCTTTAACATCTCTCTCTCTCTCTCACTCACTCCCTAACCCCCCCACCCTCTCTCTCTCTCTCTCTGTCCGCCTCTCTCTCTTTCTCTGTGCTCTCATTAATTTATCAAGAAGACAATACTATAAATATTAGAATCACTTTGGTAACTCCAACCCCACCCTATTAGACATCTTCCCTTGAACCTAATCATCTCTGCCCTACCCTCTCTGCAATTCAAAACCAGTTTGTTTTTTCAATTTCCCAGCCCTGACAAAGGTTTTTGGAACTTAGATATAAACTGTTTATTGTTCTTGTTTACACTGATATTGCCTGCTCATGCTGAGTGTTCCCAGAATTTTACTTCTGATTTTTTGCATCTGTGTACTTTTTTTATATCTCTGTTCAGTCACATAAATGCCCAGCTTAATCAATTTCACTTTTGCAAGCTGTGTGCTGAAATTCAAAATGTTTAACTTTGGAGTTACTAGGCTAGAAACATAATCATTCAAAATCAGAATTAGATTTATCATCTAATCACAACCAAAAGAAAATCTGCAAATGCTGGAAATCCAAGCAACACACACAAAATGCTGGAGAAACTCAGCAGGCCAGGCCGCATCTGTTGAAAAAAGTACAGTCGATGTTTTGGGCCAAGACCCTTCAGCAGGACCAGAGAAAAAAGGATGAGGAGTAGATTTGAAAGGTAGGGGGAGAAGATGAGGAAGTACAAGGCAGTGGGTGATAGAGAAACCAGGAGAGGGTGAGGGGTAAAGTGAAGACCTTGGAAGTCAATTGGTGAAAGAAATACAGGGCCGGGTAAGGGATAGAGTTTGATAGGAGAGGACAGAAGGTCTGGAGAAGGGTTGGAGAACAGTCTGATAGGAGAGGACAGAAGGCCATGGAAGAAAGAAAAAGGAGAGGAGAACCAGAGGGAGGTAATCTGCAGATAAGGAGATAAAGTGAGAGAGGGAAATGGGAATGGAGAATGGTGAGGGAGAGGTGCGGGAGGGGGAGAATCATTGCCGTAAGTTCAAGAAATTGATGTTCATGCCATCAGGTTGGAGCCTACCCAAACTGAGTATAAGGTGTTGCTCCTCCAACCTGAGTTTGGCCTCGTTGCGATGGTAGAGGAGGCCATGGACTGACATGTTGGAATGGGAATGGGAGGTGGAATTAAAATGGGAGATCTCATTTTTTTCTGGTGGATGGAGTGTATATCACCTCCCTCACTACCAATCAGTCTTTCCAGGTGAGGTGACTCTTCACCTGTGAGTCTGTTGGGGCCATCTACTGTGTCCAGTGCTCCTGGTGTGGCCTCCTGTACATCAGTGAGACCCAACGCAGATTGGGAAACCGCTTCACCAAGATCCTTCAATCTAGTCCACCAGAAAAATCGGGATCTCCCGTTGCCCCCATTTAAATTCCAGTTCCCATTCCCATACCGACATGTCAGTCCACGGCCTCCTCTACTGTTGTGATGAGGCCACACTCAGGTTGGAGGAACAACACCTTATATTCTGTCTGGGTAGCCAGAACATGAACATTGATTTCTTGAACTTCCGGTAATGTCCTCCCCCCTCTCCTTCACCATTCTCCATTCCCATTTCTCTCTCACACCTTATCTCCTTACCTGCCCGTCATTTCCCTCTGGTGCTCCTCCCCCTTTTCTTTCTTCCATGGCCTTCTGTCCTCCCCTATCAGATTCCCCCTTCTCTGTATCTCTGCATTGCTTTCACCAATCAGCTTTCCAGCTCTTTACTTTATCCCTGCCCCATCTATCCCCCACCGGTTTTACCTATCACCTTGTGTTTCTTCCTCCCCACCCTTCACCTTCTAAATCTGAATCTTCATCTTTTTTCTCCACTCCTGATGAAGGGTCTTGGCCCGAAACCTTGATGTACTCTTTCCTATCGATGTTGCCTGGCCTGCTGAGTTACTCCAGCATTTTGTGAGTGTTGCTCAGATTTATTATCACTGACTTATACGACATGATCTTGAGTAGCCCAGGCTCTTCCTTTCCAGTCCTGAAAAAGTGTCTCGATCCAAAACAGCAACTGTTTACTCTTTTCCATAGATGCTGCCTGACCTGCTGAGTTCCTCCAGCACTTTGTGTTTGTAGCTTCGCATTTCCAGCATCTGCAGACTTTCTTGTGTTTCTAATGGCATGAAATTTTGTGTTTTATGGCAGCAGTACAGGGCAAAGACATATAAATTCTCTAAATTACAAAAATGTGTGGAGTGGCGCTGGTAAACATAATGCTGCTGCGGTGACGGTGAAAGGGGTTCAATTCCCACCACTGTCTGTAAGGAGTTTGTACATTCTCCCCGTGACTGTGTGGGTTTCCTCCGGGTGCTCTGGTTTCCCCCACAGTCTAAAGACATACCGTTCGATAGGCCAATTGGTCACATGGATGTAATTGGCCAGTGCGGGCGTGTTGGACTGGAGGGCTTTGTTACTGTTCTGTATTGACCAATTAGATGATGGTGCATTTGAAAGCAGCGGCGTCCACAGGGTCATCTAACGGTGTAATTGACTTTTTAAAACTTTTTTTTTAGGATTGTAAGATGCTGATGCACGTTAACTACTGTAGGTGTACCCCATCAGTGAGTTGCTCATTGGTGAAGAAAGTGAAAGAACTGGACATGGTGTGGACTGTGATGCTGGAGAGTCGTCAGAGTTGGTGCGTGAGGGCAGAGTGCTGTCTAACAGTGAGTGATTGCCTTAGTCACTTTTTTTGTTGATCACGAGACTCTGTTGGACATTGGTAATGTAGAATGCTGCAAGTCTGGCTCTCTGGTTCATTGGCAAATTGCGGGGGCAGACAACAAGGGGAGCTGCGTGGCCTTGGTCGTAGAGAGGACTGGGCCTCACGCCGCGCAGGCAAGGTACCGGAGCTGGTCTATTCTGGCGCTGTTGGTGCTGCCCTCCAGTGTTCGCTCGGCAGAAGACAACCCGTATTGTGCTTGACTGCAGACTGTTGCCACACTCGTGAACTCAGGGACTTGGGCTAGTGCCAGGGGCAGGTGGGTGGTGCAGGTGCAGACACACCCAGCCCTGAGACGCCAGGTGAGGTAATTTGATTCCAAACAAATGGTGTATTGATCATAACAGAATGTCTCTCTGGTACTTACTGCTCCCTCCCCTCTCCCTTCCCCTTTTCCCAGCCATAATTCCCCTCTCGTATTCCCCTTCCCACTCTCAATCCACAATGGAGACCCATATCAGAATCAGGTTTATCATCACTCACATACATCATGATTTTTTTTATGGTAGAGTACAGTGCAATATATAAAATTACTACAGTACTGTGCAGAAGTCTTAGGCACTCTAGCTATATGTACGTTTCATAAGACTTTTCCACATTACTGTATATACATAGATTAATTGTAAGTCTATAAAGTGACATTGGACACATAAGGTGACTGACAGAAAATGATAAAGTAGTGGTGGTTGGAGGGGTGAGGAAGGGTGGATTAGTAGGTGGAGATGTTGATCAGCTTTACTGTTTGGGGGAAGTAACTGTTTATGAGTCTGGTGGTCCTGGCATGGATGCTGCCTAGCCTCCTCCCTGATGGGAGTGGGACAAACAGTCCATGGGCAGGCTGTAAGTGGGACTAGTGTAGAGAAGGAAAATGGTCAGCATGCAAATGGTGGGCTGAATTTGAGTTGCTGTTGAACTCAGTGACTCTGCAACATTTTGCAGGATAGGTTCCGCCTCTGATGGCTGACTTTTGACCTGAGGGAGAGGGTTAATTTTTGCAAAGGTTGGGGCGTGTGCTACCTGAAAATCGAGAAACAGCTGCAAGTAAACTGTTGAATGGCGCATTGCCAAATTTACCCAGAATCCCACAAACTGGAGGCCATCCAAAACTTTACTGATTTACTGAAGCCCATCACCCCCACTGGGGCAGAAGCTGCTGACTAGTGTCCTCTCTCCTGGACCAATCGTTCAAGTTGTCCCCATCTTCAAAGATACTTCCTCTCCCAAGAATGGGGTATTTGGAGCTTCTGTTGGCATTTCTGTAGGCCTGGGTTTTTCACAGGATGGAGTTGCTAGCCCCAATACCCAATAAAAAAACTTCGCTGACAGTAGATAGGAATTTTTTTTTAAACTACCAATACTAGGAATCTGCAGTGGGCCTGCTCTGGCTGCTCTGGGCTTCAAGTCTGAGGACTCACTTTCATTCCAAATGCTATTTGCTTACTTTTGTTGTTTGCACGATTTGTTTATCCATCTCTCTGCACATTGTTTTTCATTCTTTTGTGGGTTCTTTTGGATTTCTTTGTTTTGTGGCTGTCCAGAAGGAGGTGAAACTCAGGGCTGTATAGTGCCTACATACTTTGTAATAAATGTACTTCAAACTTTAGCAACAGAGAGTGCTGCAAAAACTCAGCAGATGAGGCAGCACCTGTGGAAAGAGAAACAGTTTAGATTTTGGGTTCAGGGCATGTAATCAGAACCAGGGAAGAGAGGACGAAACAGAAAAGAATAAATTACTTGTGAATGGAGTTGGAATAAGTTTGATGTCAATTCTCTGGGGACCAACATAAACTCAATGGGCTGAATACCTTACAAAAATACGTATAAATAAAGTAGCATGAGTATTGCAAGTGTTTCAAATTAGGAAACCATAAATACATGAATGATGTCAATAGTCTTCACATGAAGAGTGAGCGACAAGAATAGAAAGTGCTTAAAAATAAAACACTGCAGATGCCTGAAAACTGAAACAAAATCTCGGAATTAAGTAAACATGAGAAAATCTACTGATGCTGGAAGTCCAAAGCAGTACACACAAAATGCTGGAGGAACCTGGCACGTCAGGCAGCATCAATGGAAATGAATAAATACTCGATGTTTTGGGCCAAGTTCCTTTTTCAGGACTGAGAAGGAAGAGGGAAGACGCCAGAACAAAAAGGTGGGGAGGGAGGGGATAGAGGCTAGCTGGAAGGTGAAAGGTGAAGCCTAAAAGATTAAGGGCCAGAGAAGAAGGAATCTGATAAGAGAGGACAATGGACTATAGGAGAAAGGGAAGGAGGAGGGGATCAAGGGGGAAGTAATAAGTGGGTAAGGAGAGCTAAAAGGCCAGAGTGGGGAATAGAGGAAGGGGAAATTGAGGGAATCTATCTATCTATCTATGTATTTATTTATCTATTTATTTATTTATTTGTTTGTTTATTGTGTTGTTGGGAGTACTTAGCAGGTGTGGCAGCAGCTCCAGGGTCAGAGAAAGACACAGTTAATGTTTCAGGTCAATGGTCTTGCATAAGAATTGACAAAACTTTACAATATATAGAAAGTTAGGAGATGAGGGAGATCCAGAAGTGAGGGCCTTTGATCATGTGGAAGGCTGGGGAGGTTTACCACTCATGATGCAAAGTTCCCACTGCTGTCCGTAAGCAGTCTGCAAGTCCTCCCTGTGATCATGTGGGTTTCCTCCCGCAGTCCAAAGATGTACCGGTTAGTAGGTTAATAGGTCATTGTAAATTGTCCCATGGTTAGGCTAGAGTTAAATTGGGGTCTTGATTTGACTTGAATGCTGGGCGGCGCAGCTCGAAGGGCCTATTCCACACCGTACCCCAATAAAGAAATAAATAATGAGGCCTAGACATAGTGTGAATGCAAAGTGATTATACAAAATAATGAAGGGAATTTGGAAAGAATGCTCTCTTCTCACTGCTGCTATTGGGAACCAGGTTCAGGAACAGTTATCACCCTTCAACCATCAGGCTCCTGAACCAGCGTGGATAACTTCACTCACCACAATTCTGAGCTGATTGCGCAACTTACAGACTCACAAGGACTCTACAGTATTCTTTATTTACTTATTTAATTATTATTATTATTATTATTTGTTTTTTTGTATTTGCATAGAATTCTTTATTTTGCACATTGGTTGTTTGACTGTTTTTGTGTAGCTTTTCATTAACTCTGTTGCATTTTTTCATTTTATTGTGAAAGCAAATGACACTCGGGGGTAACATATTCATACTTCAACAATAAACTTACTTTAAACTTTGAACTTCGGAGTTCTGGTAAAGGGACTCGGCCCAAAATGTCGACTGTGCTCTTTTCTGTAGATGCTGAGCTCCTTCAGCATTTTGTGTGTGTTGCTTGGATTTCCAGCACCTGCAGATTTTCTCTTGCTTGTGATTTGAATAATTTTAAACCCACTCCCTAATTTACTGAATCAGCTGAAAATTGTGTATCAGATCAGAAAGAATGAAACAAGCTATACCATACCACAACAAATATACATGGATGATTTGAAATTATATGCTCCTTCATCAGTTAAGCTGAAGCAAGTAATTCAAATAATAGAAATATTTTCAAAAGATATAAGCATGAACTTTGACCTGGATAAGTGCAGAACATTAAACATAAAGAAAGGTGCAACTGAACTAATAGTACATACACAACGCTGGAAGAACTCAGCAGGTCAGGCAGCATCCGTGAGAAAAGAGTAGCCAACGTTTCGGGCCAAGATCCTTCATCAGGAACTAATAGTATACAGAACAGAGCAACAGGTTAAATTATAACCAATGGATGAATATGAAACATGATAAGTATCTGTGTGGTGAACTATGTGCCTGTCTGGACACGCCCCCTGCTGACTGCTCCTGTGGCTCCTCCCACAGGCCCCTGTATAAAGGCGATCAAGGCCTGAGCCCGGCCTCTCAGTCTCCAGGATGTAGTATGGTGGTCACTCACTGCTTGTTCCTTCGTCCAGTCAATAAAAGCCGATATCTCGCCTTACGTCTCAGAGTGAGTTATTGATGGTGCATCAATCTGAGACACCAACAAGGAAAGAAAATAGATCATCGCATGATAAAAGAAAAGACTTTTGACAGAATTTACGTCAAGACTTAAGAAAATCTGTCAAACAGAGCTCAACAGTAAAAATACAACAAAGACAATAAACACTTTTGCTATACCTACTGTATATTAACATATTCTTTGGTATAATATCTTGGTCTGAAACCGATCTTGAAAATTTACAAAGAAAAAATTTCAGAAAACAAGTACGTTTGAAGGTGCTTGGATCAACACTATTGTGGGGGGAGAAAAATAACAGGCATTAACAATGATCTTGCAAGAATCAATAGATTCTGGCATTGTACCGGATGACTGGAAAATTGCAAATGCTACTCGGCTATTTAAGAAGGGTGGGAGGCAGCAAAAAGGAAACTATAGACCTGCTAGCTTGACATCAGTGGTTGGAAAATTGTTGGTATCAATTGTTAGGGATGAAATTACAGATTACCTGGAGGCACATGACAAGACAGGCCAAAGACAGTATGGTTTCCTGAAAGGAAAATCCTGCCTGACTAACCACCTGCAATTTTTTGAGGAAATTACAAGCAGGGTAGACAAAGGAGCAGACTCGATGAGCTGAACAGCCTACTAATGTTCCTATATCTTAGGGTCTTATGGCCATTAAATATCTACACAACAGTTTGATAAAACTCCGTGTTCAGTTCTAATGTGATTTAAGGGATTAGCTTATTTATCACATGTACAGTACTGTGTAAGTTTTAAACACATAGCTAGGGGGTCTATGACCTTTGTACATTATTATAGTAATTTTATGCCACAAAAAACAAATTTCATGACATGTATAAATAATGATAAACCTGATTCTGATATGGTGCCTTTTGATCACTGGAGGGATCACTCTGCTACGTAGAGGAGAGACTGCCTTTTGATCACTGGGGGATTACTCTGCTACGGAGAGGGGAGACTGCCTTTTGATCACTGGGGGATCACTCTCCTACGGAGAGGGGAGACTGCCTTTTGATCACTGGGGGATCACTCTCCTACGGAGAGGGGAGACTGCCTTTTGATCACTGGGGGATCACTCTGCTACGGAGAGGGGAGACTGCCTTTTGATCACTGGGGGATCACTCTCCTACGGAGACGGGAGACTGCCTTTTGATCACTGGGGGATCACTCTGCTACGGAGAGGGGAGACTGCCTTTTGATCACTGGGGGATCGCTCTGCTACGGAGAGGGGAGACTGCCTTTTGATCACTGGGGGATCGCTCTGCTACGGAGAGGGGAGACTGCCTTTTGATCACTGGGGGATCACTCTCCTACGGAGACGGGAGACTGCCTTTTGATCACTGGGGGATCACTCTGCTACGGAGAGGGGAGACTGCCTTTTGATCACTGGGGGATCACTCTCCTACGGAGAGGGGAGACTGCCTTTTGATCACTGGGGGATCACTCTGCTACGGAGAGGGGAGACTGCCTTTTGATCACTGGTGGGATCACTCTCCTATGGAGAGGGGAGACTGCCTTTTGATCACTGGGGGATCACTCTGCTACGGAGAGGGGAGACTGCCTTTTGATCATTGGTGGATCACTCTGCTACGGAGAGGGGAGACTGCCTTTTGAATGCTGGTGGGATCGCTCTGCTACGGAGAGGAGAGACTGCCTTTTGATCACTGGGGGATCACTCTGCTACGGAGAGGAGAGACTGCCTTTTGATCACTGGTGGGATCACTCTGCTACGGAGAGGGGAGACTGCCTTTTGATCACTGGGGATCACTCTCCTATGGAGAGGGGAGACTGCCTTTTGATCACTGGGGGATCACTCTCCTACGGAGAGGGGAGACTGCCTTTTGATCACTGGGGGATCACTCTGCTACGGAGAGGGGAGACTGCCTTTTGATCACTGGTGGAATCACTCTGCTACGGAGAGGGGAGACTGTCTTTTGATCACTGGGGGATCACTCTGCTACGTAGAGGAGAGACTGCCTTTTGATCACTGGGGGATTACTCTGCTACGGAGAGGGGAGACTGCCTTTTGATCACTGGGGGATCACTCTCCTACGGAGAGGGGAGACTGCCTTTTGATCACTGGGGGATCACTCTCCTACG